>NC_133325.1:17836844-19036844 GCF_042186555.1 Aquarana catesbeiana | reverse complement strand
CGCCGTACAGGCGGCCTTATATAGTGTGGGGCGTGTACTAAATCCCCTGAGCCATAATTGGCCAAAGCCTCCTTGGCTTTGGCCAATTACGGCTCTCTGTTCAGGCGGCGCTGTGATTGGCCAAGCATGCGGGTCATAGTGCATGCTTGGCCAATCATCAGCCAGCAATGCACTGCGATGCCGCAGTGAATTATGGGCCGTGACGCGCCACACGAATTTGGCGCGAATGGCCCATATCGTCGAACGACCGAACAGCCGATGTTCGAGTCGAGCATGGGTTCGACTCGAACACGAAGCTCATCCCTATCAGCCACCAACTGTGCAAGTTCTCCCACTTAAAAAGATGAGAGAGGCCTGTAATTGTCATCATAGGTATACCTATGTAACATATAACTATGACATTGTCTGATTTTTGAAAGAATTTATTTGCAAATTATGGTGGAAAATAAGTATTTGGTCACCTACAAACAAGCAAGATTTCTGGCTCTCACAGACCTGTATCTTCTTCTTTAAGAGGCTCCTCTGTTCTCCACTCATTACCTGTATTAATGGCACCTGTTTGAACTTGTTATCAGTATAAAAGACACCTGACCACAACCACAAACAGTCACACTCCAAACTCCACTATGGTGAAGACCAAAGAGCTGTTGAAGGACACCAGAAACAAAATTGTAGACCTGCACCAGGCTGGGAAGACTGAATCTGTAACAGGCAAGCCGCTTGGTGTTAAGAAATATTAACTGTGGGAGCAATAATTAGAAAATGGAAGACATACAAGACCACTGATAATCTCCCTTGATCTGGGGCTCCACGCAAGATCTCACCCCGTGGGGTCAAAATGATCACAAGAATGGTGAGCAAAAATCCCAGAACCATACGGGGGACCTAGTGAATGTCCTGCAGAGAGCTGGGACCAACGTAACAAAGGCTACCATCAGTAACACACTACGCTGCCAGGGACTCAGATCCTGCAGTGCCAGACGTGTCCCCCTGCTTATGCCAGTTCATGTCTGGGCCCATCTGAGGTTTGCTAGAGAGCATTTGGATGATCCAGAAGAGGATTGGGAAAATGTCATATGGTCAGATGAAACCAAAGTAGAACTGTTTGGTAGAAACACAACTCGTAGCGTTTGGAGGAGAGAGAATGTTGAGTTGCAACCAAAGAACACCATACCTACTGTGAAGCATTGGGGTGGCAACATTATGCTTTGGGGCTGTGTCTCTGCAAAGAGAACAGGACGACTAATCCGTGTATATGAAAGAATGAATGGGGCCATGTATCGTGAGATTTTGAGTGCAAACCTCCTCCCATCACAAGGGCATTGAAGATGAAACGTGGCTGGGTCTTTCAGCATGACAATGATCCCAAACACACCGCCCGGGCAATGAAGGAGTGGCTTCGTAAGAAGCATTTTAAGGTCCTGGAGTGGCCTAGCCAGTCTCCAGATCTTAACCCCATAGAAAACCTTTGGAGAGAGTTGAAAGTCCGTGTTGCCCAGCGACAGCCCCAAAACATCACTGCTCTAGAGGAGATCTGAATGGAGGAATGGGCTAACATACCAGCAACAGTGTGTGACAACCTTGTGAAGACTTACAGAAAACATTTGACCTCTGTCATTGCCAACAAAGGATATATAACAAAGTATTGAGATGAACTTTTGATATTGACAAAATACTTATTTTCCACCATAATTTTCAAATAAATTCTTTCAAAAATCAGACAATGTGATTGTCTGGATTTGTTTCCACATTTTGTCTCTCATAGTTGAGGTATACCTATGATGACAATTACAGGCCTCTCTCATCTTTTTAATTGGGAGAACTTGCACAATTGGTGGCTGACAAAATACTTTTTTGCCCCACTGTATACGCTGTCCCCTATGCATAGAGAAATTTGAGTATAAGAGCAACAGAATCGGCTGACGATGAGGTAATTATAATTAGATAATAGTCAGGACTAGTGGTTAAAGGTAAAGGTCTTACAATTTTGGTGTCAGAGTTTTAAATACTCAGGCAATTAGATAATATGTTAATATAGATTGCATTTGATAGGGACTTAAATTAATAGAGAAGAATTATTTTTCTTGAGTATTTTTGTTGGGGAGGATGCAGGCCACTTTGGTGACAGATATGGTTAATTCCTAAGTTTCACCTGGGTTGCCCACCCTTATAGGACAAACGCCTTAGGTCGAGTTCTTTGGAAGTACTTGAAGTGTGTGCATATAATTAGTATTATTTTACTGGTAAGCATTGTAGAAACTTGTGATTACTGGTTGGTAGAGATTACTTGCATACTGTTTGTTGTAGCAGCCTGGGGCTTCTATGATGTTATGCCCAGGTTGGCTTTAAGCATTCCAGGAATGCCGTGGAAAAGTGTACATGCTCATAGGTAGCTTTTGAAGTTTTTGGTAGTTTTTAGTCAGAAATAGGGACAAAGTAAATAGGAAATCTCCCTTGTTCACACCCAAATATTGTGACAGTGGTAAGTACTTTTCTATGTATGTTTATATAATCTGCTAAGTTTTCTTTAAAGAATGAAAGAAGGTATGGGGAAAATCTCAAATATGGGTAGGTCATCACTTAAGGTGTTTAAAAGACTGAGGAAATTAAGGAGACTGATGTCGTTGTGGTGCATATGAGACAAAGGGGTTTTAGCTATGCAATGTAAACTTAAAGCTTTAACTACTATACAAATAAATTATAGCCAGAATTACACAGAGAATTCAAAGGGTTATGTTAAGGGTTAAACAAGGGAAATCTTCTTTGCTTAAGTTACCACAGTCACCTGTGCATTCTAACAGAGGGGTAGAAATGGATATTTCTATTCTTACTGAGTGTCAACAAATATCTCAAGAGAATAAAATAGACATACAGTACATAAAGAGAATGAATATTAATGGACCAGTCAGTACAGTAATGCCCCATACACACGGTCGGATTTTCCGATGGACAATGTCCGATCGGAGCGTGTTGTCGGAAATTCCGACCGTGTGTGGGCGCCATCGGACATTTTCCATCGGATTTTCCGACACACAAAGTTGGACAGCAGGAGATAAAATTTTCCGACAACAAAATCCGATCGCGTCAATTCCGACCGTGTGTGGCCTGTTCCGACGCACAAAGTGCCACGCATGCTCAGAAGAAATTCCGACACGGGACAGCTCGTTCTGGTAAACTTAGCGTTCGCAATGGATACAGCACTTTCGTCACGCTGCAATGTTAAAAATGGTTTAATACAGCGCACTCTCTTCTTCTTTATAATGTGACAAGAATTAAGTCGTTTTGCTGCTCGTATTCACACACACTTCTCACAAACTTTTATTTGTGTTTTTTTAGTGGGATTCCCTGAATATATTGTTATTAGTTGTCACATCTGACAGTTTGATATTTTTTAATTTTTTTTTGTTTTGGATTTTAAGCCTTTTTTTTTATTTAATGTTTGTATTTTTTCCAAGGCTGATCTTTGTTCAATGTTATTTTTATTTTTACTCCAGAATATTTTTGGGTGTGTTTTGTGTGTCAAGTTACCCCAACACCATTGATATCTTTTATTATTTAATCTCAAGGAGATTGTTTGTTGTTGGTGTCCCTTGTTCCTTTCACATTGTATATTTGAAATGTACCTGAATCCTCACAAACCAACTGTCCTTTTTGAAGTAAAACACACATAGGAGAGTATAATTCAAAACAAAAATCCTTTATTAAGGGATCAGAACCAAACAAAGAGGAAGGCAACACTGGATCAACAAGAGAAATTAGCGAAGCCTGGGACCCCCACGGCAGACATCAATTCTTCAACATCAAAAT
Source organism: Aquarana catesbeiana (assembly GCF_042186555.1). Classification (NCBI taxonomy): domain Eukaryota; kingdom Metazoa; phylum Chordata; class Amphibia; order Anura; family Ranidae; genus Aquarana; species Aquarana catesbeiana. The sequence continues at coordinate 19,033,037 of NC_133325.1, read as the reverse complement.
TGGTGGCCTGAGGAGTCCATATGTAAGGGAGGGCAGTCTGGTCCGGGATTCACAGAGACTTGGATAGCAGCAGATGACATGTGTATCCGCAGGCTGTGGTACCACAAGAGGCTGCATTTTTTGCCCAACAGACTGGATCCAGGATCCTCACTGTCTGGTCTTCCTTTCACGCTTCATTCCCGGCTGTGGCTGTGCAGTTGGAGATGTGGCAGGAGGAGGAGTAGGACCTGGAGGAGGAGTAGGACCTGCAGGAGGAGGAGGAGGACCATCCCAAAGCTGTGTGAGAGGTGTAATTTGGCCCCTCATACCTTTCTCCAGAGCCTCTGATATGAGGGCCTCACACATGGCTTTTTGGCCCTCCTCCATCCTCTGCATTTTATAGGCTATGAATGCAGCAATGTTCTCCTGCCTGGTGTGTGGTGCTCCCAGGACCTCTGTAGCCCTCCAAAAGAATCTGATAGCCGCCTCCTCTAGGGTACTCATCCTACTGCCACTTTCTGTTTTCAGGGGGGGTGGAGGGACCTTGATATCAGCCAGCCGGCTCGGCCCGGCCACCTCCTGGCTGAGACTTCCCTGTGTATGAAAAAGGGACATAGTTGTAATGTTTTGCATCATCAATCACAATCCTTAATAGTACTCCCAACTAACATCTAGTTAACATCATTGATTGGACAAGCAGAAATATTTAGAGGAATGCTATACCTGGCTCAATCTGGGCTCCTCCACATGTGGCCTGGAAGGCCCAGGTTGGGCGTCAGAAGCCTCAGCCGGGGGGGGGAAGGAAGCGTGGAAGGAAGACTGGAGAGGGATGGCCTGGGTTCAGTCTGGCCTGCCAGAAAGTGCAGCCTGTCGTAGTACAACATCCTGGTACAACATCCTGGGGACATAGATGTCACCTGCTGCTCCGGATCTCTGCGAATCAAGGACTTTATTGCGCTCCCTCAGATATGTGCTCCTCAGGCCACCAATGAAAATCTTTAAATAAGTGATGTCTGCCGTGGGGATCACCTGCTTCACAATTTCACACAATTGCTCCAGTGCTGCCTTCCTCTTTGCTTGGTTCTTGTAATGGGGGTGTTTAATCTCCCACAGACAGGGCAGCTCCCTTAGCATCTCTATGAATACTGAAATGAAGTCATTATCTTTGAGTACCATATCCATGTTCACTGCAAGACACAACACAAGACAAAGCCTAATGTCACACAAAACTCTCCTAATCTTGTTACAATATAGGCCTCAATCTAGAAGCAGTATAGGCACAAGTTTGTCTCTTACCTTTGTTCTTGCGATCGGAGCGTCCAATGCTCCTTCCTCAGCTCACAGATCAAACGTAATACGCACGCGTGTTACGCTTTATACACACTGCGCATGCGTGTAACCCCTGACGTTCTTTCTAGTGTATTCCCCGCCCCTTTTCGTTCGACGCAGTGGGGGAAGAGCATGATGGCGGACATACAGCAGGTGCGGGCTAATTGTAGCAACGAGGAGGAGGAGGAGGAAAGGGCGGATCCAAGCACGTCCCGATCCAGAAGGAGACGTTTTAAGGCCACAAATATGTCGTTTGGGGAGATGTTGGAGATGGTCGACAACATGAGGAAGTCCGACTATGACGGAAAATATGGGCCTTACCCCAACCCGAACATCCGAAAGGCCAAGATCAAGTTTGTCTCTTACCTTTGTTCTTACGATCGGAGCGTCCAATGCTCCTTCCTCAGCTCACAGATCAAACGTAATACGCACGCGTGTTACGCTTTATACACACTGCGCATGCGTGTAACTCCGCCCGCCCCTGACGTTCTTTCTAGTGTATTCCCCGCCCCTTTTCGTTCGACGCAGTGGGGGAAGAGCATGATGGCGAACATACAGCAGGTGCGGGCTAATTGTAGCAACGAGGAGGAGGAAAGGGCGGATCCAGGCACGTCCCGATCCAGAAGGAGACGTTTTAAGGCCACAAATATGTCGTTTGGGGAGATGTTGGAGATGGTCGACATCATGAGGAAGTCCGACTATGACGGAAAATATGGGCCTTACCCCAACCCGAACATCCGAAAGGCCAAGATCATGGCGAAAGTGTTCAGGAGTCTAGAGCGGAATTTCGGGGTACGAAGGTCTAAAGATCAGCTCAGGAAGCGGTGGTCGGACCTGAAGTTGAGAGAGCCAGAGCAGTACCGAAAGATCCGGAGAGTGCTGCAAAAAAGTAAGTAGTTGTGCTGTGTTCCTATTCTTTCTGTCTTTATTACGTTCGTTCTGCTCCATATGCTTTTATTAGTTGTAACGTTTAAAAAGGTCAACTTTAATGTTCATGGGCACATTATTCGTTCGTATCAAACATTTTTCTTTCGGCCTCTAGAACACCATTGTTTAGGCCATATGCATTTTCACACATTTTTGGGGGCCTACTTGGATGCCAAATATTTGTTTGTGTAGATGGGTTTGTTACTAGAATGAAATGCAAACTAGATTGTGTGTAAGGAGAGGACACTGAGCAGCTGTTTTCACATCTGGACACTGGAGCACTAGTGTGGGACACAAGAACACCATTTTTATTAGGGGGGCCACACAGGTGCTCCAGTGTATACTATAGGGGGGGCTACATCTGTGAAGCTTGTACCAAACAGGTAAAGTATTGCAGCTTGACAAAGGGCAATAAAAAATATACATCTTGGAACTCTGCTAAAATAGACAATTGTACCCCACTTCCGAGCAATGTTTCCTATTTCTAGTTCTGCCATCAAATATCTGTGTGCTAAGTATACCATTTTTGTTTTACATAGGGGAGAAAAGACTCGGACACCCCTCATCCCAGGAGACCAGAGACCCCCCCCCTCTGGAAGAAGGGGAAATACCAACACAAGAAGAAGAGCAGGAGGAAGAAGAAGAAGTGGTGGAGATTGGCACCACAACAGGTGAGTGTCTGCGACCACAGGCTCAGGTAAAAGAGATGGATGGTGGCAGATTTTTGAGACCTTTTTTTTTGTTCTTTATCTCTTTTTAGGTGATCGTGATCCAGAACGCTTTACATCTGAAAGTGCCCAGATACTCATCGGGGAGATCATGGGGTGTAATCTCCAATTGCAAAACATCCAGCAACAAATCAGTGATGTTATTAAAAAAAATAATAACATAATTGATGTTTTGGGGCGAATTTAAACCCCACAAAATCACCTGTTTTATCGTACCAAAATTTTTTAAATGTTTAGAAAAGCCAAATTTGGAGGATGCACACAGTGTGCCAACATGTGCTATCTGCCATCACGGGAGATCAATGGACGCGTTTTGGGGGTGCAACCCCTTCCTCAATTTTAAAGTAGCGTTGAGGAAGGGCTTGCTCCCCCAAAACACGTCCCCTGATCCCCCCTGATGGCAGATAGCACATGTTGACATTCGTAAATTGGTGTGCATCTTCCAAATTTGGCTTTTCCAGGGGTGATTTCCCCCCATCTGAACGCTATATCAAACACAGTTCATAAATATTCATGTCTGATATAGCCTTCAGGTTTTACCATATGTGAACTTTGTAAGTTCAAGTTTTTTGGCTTTCTTGTTGGTTTTACACAGGCCTGTTTTATCTGAAATGGATATTTCGATTTTTGATAATGCTACTGCAAACATTGTTATACAACAAACATGTTGGTTTGTTTTAAAAACCTTTGGGAAATGCACATGTGATTGTGCAGGTATAAAAAAGTGCCTTACTCAAGAATGTGTTGATTATTGTCTCAACACTACAACACTTTGGGGGTGATGTAATTGCTGTTTTATGCAAAAATGGGTGTTATTTCCTAAGGGCAAATCCTCTTTGCACTACAAGTGCAGGTTCAGTGCAGTTGCAAGTGCACTTGTAGTGAAATGTGTTTTTGCATTTAGGAAGTACCAGCCAACACTGTTTTTTATAAGGTTACCCAATCACGACATTTTCTGCACTCAACACATTTCTGTCAGGGTCAGCTAAAACAAACACAAGCAGTAAATGTCCACAAAGAATTTCTTTTGGTTGTTTTTTATTTGAAAAAGGTGTCACAGATTGTCTGGCATATTGATAGCCCCCCTACCCACAAAGAACTCCAGGTAGCGTAACCGGACATCACGGGCATTCAGGGAGGGCAAGCCAGGACGGCCACTTTCAAGCGCCGTCAGTGTTGATGGATTAGGGATTCCGGCCTCAGGCCCAACTGAGCCAGCATAGTTGGCTGAATGTTTTCTTAAAAAATTATGGAGAACACAGCAGGCAAGTATTATATGGTTCAGTTTATACTCCGCCTTATGGATGGGTGTCAGAAATAATCAGAACCGGCTGGCCAGGATTCCAAATGTGTTCTCTACCACTCTTCGGGCTCTGGCCAGCCGGTAATTAAAAACCATCTGTTCCGGGGTGAGGGTCCTCATCGGGAATGGCCGCATCAGGTGGTCCCCCAGCGCAAATGCTTCATCAGCAACAAACACAAATGGGAGACCTTCAACATTGTCCTCTGGAGGTGGCAAGTCCAAGCTGCCATTCTGGAGATGCCTGTAGAACTCCGTCTGGGCGATCACTCCACCATCGGACATTCGGCCATTCTTCCCCACGTCCACATACAAGAACTCGTAATTAGCAAACACCACCGCCAACATCACTATACTATTAAACCCCTTGTAATTATAATAGTACAACCCTGAGTTGGGTGGTGGGATGATGTGGACGTGTTTCCCATCAATTGCCCCTCCGCAGTTAGGAAAGTCCCACCGCAGGGCAAAGTGGGAGGCCACAGTCTGCCATTCCTGTGGCGTTGAAGGAAATTGTTGAGGAAAAAAAAATAAACATTACTATTTTTTCACAGAAACATGGCAAGCAGATTAGACACAAACATTATGGGGCAACCTCCAGATAGCATTTACTAAGGGGAATTTAACAACAACAAAGTATAAGGTACACCTATCATATTCCCCCTCCCCCCCTCTCATGGGCCATTTCTAACATTATAGGGGGGGAACTCTTGGACAGGTAACCCTCTTCACTTCATTGAGAGATGAATGCCTAAATAATGGGTATTACTTGGAACAGCCCCTCCTTAGTTACACTATTGGCAGACCACTGGACAGGTAAGAAGTGTCATAATACAAAGATATAAATACACACTGTACACATTTGAGGACATTTGAACATTCTGCTATTACCTATCAAGATAATAATACGATACAAAAACTTTAAACAGTACCATTGGAAATTATACAGGCAGGCCCTTGCACTACATGCTTTGGGGAATTCATCCATAAATCTGACCAGTAAAGAGGTGGGTATAGTGTGTATGGGTTTGGCAAAGTCAGCAGATAGATGACTGAGGATAGAGAATTGGGATCAGCTGACTTAGCAGTTGGGGGGGAGGGTTAAAAAAAATTTGGGGACACCACAAAAAAAAGCCTCTGGCACTCTGCCTGAATTTAAATCAAAAATAACATTTCCAAACATTTTAGGGGGTGTTTGGGGTAAAGCACTACTATGGAGCTGATAAAATACATTGTTAAGTGACTACATGAGGTGAATATAGGGCAGGAGACACCATGCTGGGGAGGTTAGTGAAGGGCAAATATGTATGAAGGACATAAAATAATAATTACCTAAAAATCCAGCATGCATGAGAACAAAGGGGACATTCACAGCATATTACAATCATGGTAATTAGGGAATGAGGGAAGAAATACAATATATTATCAAACATTCAATACAATAAAATGTGATATAAAAGGATAAAAATCTTACCTTCATATACTCCTTCTGCAGGACCTGGATGATGGCAGAACAGGTCTCTGGGATAATGATCCCCAGAGCCTGGGGGGAGATGCCTGTTGAGAACTTGAGGTCCTGCAGGCTTCTCCCTGTGGCCAAATACCGCAAGGTAGCGACCAACCTCTGCTCCGGAGTGATGGCTTGCCTCATGCAGGTATCCTGCCTGCTGATATAGGGGGTCAGCGAAGCCAACAAACGGAACTTTCTCATCCTGAGAAAGTTCCTGAAATCATCAGGATTATTCTCACGGATCTCACAGAGCAAAGGCATATGACAGAACTGGTCACGCTGAAGCAACCAATTCTTGGTCCATGAACTCCTCCCCACCCTGTTCATGGACTGGACTTGTGTCAAGGTCAGGACCCCAACACCAAGCCCCCGCACAGCACGAACTCTACGAGGAGTACACATACGAAACATGGCTAGAAAACGGTCGGCTGCTCAGAACGAAGTAACAGAACGCACTGAAGAACAGCAAGGCCTGTGAAGAGCGACCTGAAAAACAGCAACGAGCGGGCAAGATCGCACAGAAAACTCCGATACGAACTGACTGCACGCACTGAAGAGCAGATACAAACCCACAAGCACAAACTGAACGGCAGAAAACGATCTGAAAGCCACGAGTCTGAAAAAGCGCGAATCGTCTCTCACCAAACTTTTACTAACACGAGATTAGCAAAAGGAGCCCAAAGGGTGCCACGCTTGGCTCTGAACCGGCCTTTTCTAGTCTCGTCGTACATGGTGTACGTCACCGCGTTCTTGGCGATCGGAAATTCCGACAACTTTGTGCGACCGTGTGTAGGCAAAACAAGTTTGAGCCAACATCCGTCGGAAAAAATCCTAGGATTTTGTTGTCGAAATGTCCGAACAAAGTCCGACCGTGTGTACGGGGCATAAAAGTACGGTAGTATATGAGGAAATTAAATTAAGCTTGCTAAAGCACATATATGAATAAAACTAAAAAATATAATTATATATATATATATATATATATATATATATATATATATATATATATATATATATATATATATATATATATATATGAAAATTAGCTGCAGCTATTTAAAATGTGTTCCGGCACCACATATAAAATTAATAAAACAAATAATAGTGCACTAAATTTCAAATATATAATTCATAATAAACTCCAGTGAATAAGTGACAAATAGTGATCTTTAAAAAAAATATACATATATATACAAAAAAGTCCACATGCACAAAATATATAAGTATATAAAACTCTTGAATGCTGAAAAAACTTGAATAAAATCGCTCCATAACTGTCTCTGCAGGGAATATGTGCTGACAGATAATCACCACCAATGCCAGCTCACCTCAAAGGAACTTTCAATAATACTCCACACAAAGATCAGCTCGATCATACACGGATTTCAGCTAATGGCTCCAGGATTACCAGGACTTCTCCACAAACAATTCATTTCTCCAGGTTCAACTTCTCAAAGCAAATAAAACATCATCATTGCGCAAGATTGCTTTAAATTACTTGATTTTAATTAATAACATAATATGCACTCACGTTTACACAGTAGTAAAAACTTATTGAATGATCAGTTAGCACTGGGACAGCTCTCCTCCTCACTACACATCCAGGATTATGAGACACCGGAAGTGTCGTCCCTGACTCCTTCTGACGCATTGCATCACAGGTCACGTGGCTTTCTCAAGGGAAATGAAGCCATGTGACGAACGTTACAGTATAAGAGCTACGATTTGTGTACCGGCTGCCACTGTGACGTATGAGTCATTGGATCATCTTACCGTCAATCACACCTATAATACTCTTTATTGTGTGGAGTTTATACATAGTATTACCTAATTAATATATTAATAAATCACTTAAAAATTATATATGTATTTTAAAATATTATTTTAAAACTATTATGACCCTTTTAAAAAAAAATTATGACCCTTTTTTTAACCACTTGCCGCCCGCCCTATTACAGAATGACGGCGGGATCGTGGCGATCGTTGTTGCAGGGTGTCAGTCTGACACCCTGCAACACCGATCTAGGTAAAGAGTCTCCGATGGAGACTCTTTACCACGTGATCAGCCGTGTCCAATCACGGCTGATCACAATGTAAATAGGAAGAGCCGGTGATTGGCTTTTCCTCACTCACGTCTGACAGACGCGAGTAGAGGAGAGCCTATCAGCTGCTCTCCTGACAGGGGGGTCTGTGCTGATTGTTTATCAGCACAGCTCCCCCTCGGATCCTACCCAGGACCACCAGGGAAGCCGCCCAGGACCACCAGGGAAGCGATCCACACTGGACCACCAGGTATGCCGCTAGACCACCAGGGAAATGCCACTGTGTGCCCAGGCAGCTGCCAATCTGTGCCCAGGCAGCTGCCAGTCAGTGCCCACGTCAATGCCTATCACTGCCAGTGGCACCAGGGATGCCCATCAGTGCCTCATATCAGTGCCCATCTGTGCCACGTATCAGTGCCCATCAGTGCCCAGCAATGCCGCCTATCAGTGCCCATCAGTGCCCAGCAGTGCTGCCTATCAGCGCCACCCTATCAGTGCCCAGCAGTGCCGCCCTTCAATGCCCATCAGTGTCGCCCATCAGTGCCCATCAGTGCCAACCAGTGCGACCCAGTGCCACCCATCAGTGCCCATCAGTGGCGCCTATCAATGCCCATCAGTGCTGCATATCAGTGCCACCCATCAGTGCCGTCTACCAGTGCACATCAGTGCCACATATCAGTGCCCATAGTCAGTGCCCGTCAGTGCCCGCTCATTGGTGCCACCTCATCGGTGCCGCCGTATCAGTGCCTGTCAGTGCCGCCTTATCAGTGCTCATCAGTTAAAGAGAAAACTTACTTATTTACAATTTTTTTTAACAGAAACAAAGGCAAAACTTTTATTTTTTTCAAAATTTTCGGTCTTTTTTTATTTGTTTAGTAAAAAATAAAAACCGCAGAGGTGATCAAATGCCACCAAAAGAAAGCTCTATTTGTGGGAACAAAATGATAAAAATTTAGTTTGGGCACAGTGTAGCATGACCGCGCAATTGTCACTCAAACTGCGACAGCGCTGAAAGCTGAAAATTGGTCTGGGCAGGAAGGTGTCTAAGTGCCCGGTATTGAAGTGGTTAAAAATTAAAAACTCACTTGTATCTAAAAGACTTATTTAGCTCCATCTAGTGGCATATATCAAAAATAACTATCAAAAATCAGAAATAAAGCAATTCAGATCAAAATCAATACTTAATCCCAGTGGCGAGAAAGTATTGAACTCAAAAATACATCTGGATTCGCTTTTACTTAGCTCTCTGACTTTATTACTTCCCCTCCAGTGGGTAAGCAAGTTTTTCATTAGGTGGTGGCACTGATTAAGGATTTAGCTCACCTGGGTGTTCTGTGTGGATTTGTTTGAACTGCAATTTATTACCTTGGAATACACAAGCCATTGTTGGCCTGCACCTCTATACAGCGCCACTTCTCTTTTCCATTCCTAATATTCTGTATATGTTCTTGTATTCTCTTCCACATTGGTCGTTTAGTTCTTCCTACATATTGCAATGAACAAGGACATTGCAATACGTACACTACCGCTTCTGTTCTGCACAATATAAATTATTTTATTAGGTATTCTTTATTTGTGGTACTAGAGATAAATTTATTGCATTTTGACCATTTAACTTGGTGTTTCTACAAACATAACATCTTTTACAGGGAAAAAAGCTTTTCCTTGATAAAACGTAAATTTATGTGATTTTATTGGTGGATCTGGAACATTTTTTTGCTATTAAATCTCTTAATGTGGCTGCCCTTCTATATACAAACTTTGTTTTTTTTCGGTAAAATAGTCTGCAACTGTTTATCCACTCTGAGGAGTGACCAATATATTTTAAAAATTTGTTCTATTTGTCTATGTTGAATATTATAATTTAAAATCATAGGTACTCCTTTATACTGTATCTCATTTCTTTCTTTATCCTTAATTAGAACACCCGTTGGTAATATGGATACTTCTTCATTCTTTTCCTTTATAAATTTTTCATTATAGCCGTTATAGATAAATTTCTTGCCTATCTTCTGTGCGTGTTCTATAAAATCACTCTGACTACTACAATTTCTTCTTAAACATATCATTTGTCCCTTGGGAATATTTATAAGCCATGGATCATAATGGCAACTATCCACTGGTATATAACTGTTCCTCTCTACCGTTTGAAGAATGTTTTGGTGGTTATTGCATTGCATCTTCTTCTAACTGGATTTCCAGGTCCAAAAAATGAATGGTCTTCTCATGATATTCATATGTTAAATTCATATTTTTCTGATTATTATTCAATTTCTGAAAAAAATTAATCAAACTCTCCTGGTCACCATTCCATATTATTACTGAGTCATCTATAAATCTTTTGTACATTACCAGTTGTATGGGAGTGTCGGGAATATGTAACTTCTTCTTCCCATTTTGACATAAAAATGTTAGCAACACTCGGTGCATATTTCGCTCCCATACCAATCCCACTTAGTTGTCTATAGTAGTCAGAATTATACCAAAAATAATTATGTTGTAAACCAAATGCTAGGCATCTCAGAATAAATCTTTTTTGTTTTGATATCAAGTCGCTAAATATATCCATGGCCTATCTAGATGCTTGAATAGCCTCCTCATGATTTATAATCGTATATAACGAGGATACATCAACATATTCCCCTAATCTTGCATTAATAGATTGTATTCCATTTATTATTGGTCTCCCTGCTGGATTTATTTGGTCCTTATGTAGTTTTGGAATTTGGGACTCTACAGGTTTCCGGTATTAAGTATTTTTCCTCTTTCTTTGTGAGGATATTCTTTTTGCTTCCTCTTTGTATAAATTCCTGTAGTTCACTTTTACACTGTCTTGTAGGGTTTCCCCTTAATTTGATATAGGTATTACTATCGTTCAGTTGCCCCAAAAGCTCATTATTGTAGTATTCTTTTGAGAGTACTACAATAGCACCCCCTTTATCTGCCGGTCTTATAACTACATTTTAAATTATCCTCAAGTTCTTTTATCCCTTTTCTAATAACTTGGGGATCCTTCATTCTTTATATTTTCAATTTTTCCAGATTTTGTAACACCATTTTGTTGAATACCTCTATATGCTCATTGTTGTGAACTGGTGGATTAAATAGTGATTTATTTCTTAACCACTTAAGGACCGCCTAACGCCGATTTACGTCGGCAAGGCGGCACGGGCAGGCAAAATCACGTACATGAACGTGATTTGCCTCTCGCGGGTGGGGGGTCCGATCGGACCCCCCCCGGTGCCCGAAGCGGTCCCGTTCTGTTCCCCGGCGATCCGAGATGAGGGGGAGGCCATCCGTTCGTGGCCCCCCCCTCGCGATCGCCGCCGGCCAATGGGAACACTCCTTTGCTGCTGTATGCTAAACAGCAGCAAAGGAAATGATGTCATCTCCCCTCGGCTCGGTAGTTTCCGTTCCAGCGCCGAGGGGAGAAGACATCAATGTGAGTGCACAACACACACACACACAGTAGAACATGCCAGGCATACAAAACACCCCGATCCCCCCCCCGATCGCCCCCCGATCCCCCCCCAATCACCCCCCCCCCCGTCACAAACTGACACCAGCAGGTTTTTTTTTTTTTTTTTTTTTTTTTTTTCTGATTACTGCATAGTGTCAGTTTGTGACAGTTACAGTGTTGGGACAGTTAGTATTACCCCCCTTTAGGTCTAGGGTACCCCCCTAACCCCCCCTAATAAAGTTTTAACCCCTTGATCACCCCCTGTCACCAGTGTCGCTAAGCGATCATTTTTCTGATCGCTGTATTAGTGTCGCTGGTGACGCTAGTTAGTGAGGTAAATATTTAGGTTCGCCGTCAGCGTTTTATAGTGACAGGGACCCCCATATACTACCTAATAAATGTTTTAACCCCTTGATTGCCCCCTAGTTAACCCTTTCACCACTGATCACCGTATAACCGTTACGGGTGACGCAGGTTAGTTCGTTTATTTTTTATAGTGTCAGGGCACCCGCCGTTTATTACCTAATAAAGGTTTAGCCCCCTGATCGCCCGGCGGTGATATGCGTCGCCCCAGGCAGCGTCAGATTAGCGCCAGTACCGCTAACACCCACGCACGCAGCATGCGCCTCCCTTAGTGGTATAGTATCTGATCGGATCAATATCTGATCTGATCAGATCTATACTAGCGTCCCCAGCAGTTTAGGGTTCCCAAAAACACAGTGTTAGCGGGATCAGCCCAGATACCCGCTAGCACCTGCGTTTTGCCCCTCCGCCCAGCCCACCCAAGTGCAGTATCGATCGATCACTGTCACTTACAAAACACTAAACGCATAACTGCAGCGTTCGCAGAGTCAGGCCTGATCCCTGCGATCGCTAACAGTTTTTTTGGTAGCATTTTGGTGAACTGGCAAGCAAGCACCAGGCAGCGTCAGGTTAGCGCCAGTACCGCTAACACCCACGCACGCACCGTACACCTCCCTTAGTGGTATAGTATCTGATCGGATCAATATCTGATCCGATCAGATCTATACTAGCGTCCCCAGCAGTTTAGGGTTCCCAAAAACGCAGTGTTAGCGGGATCAGCCCAGATACCTGCTAGCACCTGCGTTGTGCCCCTCCGCCCGGCCCAGCCCAGCCCACCCAAGTGCAGTATCGATCGATCACTGACACTTACAAGGCACTAAACGCATAACTGCAGCGTTCGCAGAGTCAGGCCTGATCCCTGCGATCGCTAACAGTTTTTTTGGTAGCATTTTGGTGAACTAGCAAGCACCGGCCCCAGGCAGCGTCAGGTTAGCGCCAGTACCACTAACACCCACGCACGCAGCATACGCCTCCTTTAGTGGTATAGTATCTGAACGGATCAATATCTGATCCGATCAGATCAGATCTATACTAGCGTCCCCAGCAGTTTAGGGTTCCCAAAAACGCAGTGTTAGCGGGATCAACCCAGATACCTGCTAGCACCTGCGTTTTGCCCCTCCGCCCGGCCCAGTCCAGCCCACCCAAGTGCAGTATCGATCGATCACTGTCACTTACAAAACACTAAACGCATAACTGCAGCGTTCGCAGAGTCAGGCCTGATCCCTGCGATCGCTAACAGTTTTTTTGGAAGCTTTTTATTGAACTGGCAAGCGCCAGCGGCCTAGTACACCCCGGTCGTAGTCAAACCAGCACTGCAGTAACACTTGGTGACGTGGCGAGTCCCATAAGTGCAGTTCAAGCTGGTGAGGTGGCAAGCACAAGTAGTGTCCCGCTGCCACCAAAAAGACAAACACAGGCCCGTCGTGCCCATAGTGCCCTTCCTGCTGCATTCGCCAATCCTAATTGGGAACCCACCACTTCTGCAGCGCCCGTACTTCCCCCATTCACATCCCCCAACGAAATGCAGTCGGCTGCATGAGAGGCATTTTTATGTGCTCCCGAGTACCCCTACCCAACGAACCCCCCCCAAAAAGATGTTGTGTCTGCAGCAAACGCGGATATAGGCGTGACACCCGCTATTATTGTCCCTCCTGTCCTGACAATCCTGGTCTTTGCATTGGTGAATGTTTTGAACGCTACCATACACTAGTTGAGTATTAGCGTAGGGTACAGCATTGCACAGACTAGGCACACTTTCACAGGGTCTCCCAAGATGCCATCGCATTTTGAGAGACCCGAACCTGGAACCGGTTACAGTTATAAAAGTTAGTTACAAAAAAAGTGTAAAAAAAAAAAAAATATATATAAAATAAAAAAAAATAGTTGTCGTTTTATTGTTCTCTCTCTCTATTCTCTCTCTCTATTGTTCTGCTCTTTTTTTACTGTATTCTATTCTGCAGTGTTTTATTGTTATTGTTATTGTTATTGTTATTATGTTTTATCATGTTTGTTTTTCAGGTATGTAATTATTTATACTTTATTGTTTACTGTGCTTTATTGTTAACCATTTTTTTGTCTTCAGGTACGCCATTCACAACTTTGAGTGGTTATACCAGAATGATGCCTGCAGGTTTAGGTATCATCTTGGTATCATTCTTTTCAGCCAGCGGTCGGCTTTCATGTAAAAGCAATCCTAGCGGCTAATTAGCCTCTAGACTGCCTTTACAAGCCGTGGGAGGGAATGCCCCCCCCCCCACCGTCTTCCGTGTTTTTTCTCTGGCTCTCCTGTCTCAACAGGGAACCTGAGAATGCAGCCGGTGATTCAGCCAGCTGACCATAGAGCTGATCAGAGACAAGAGTGGCTCCAAACATCTCTATGGCCTAAGAAACCGGAAGCTACGAGCATTTTATGACTTAGATTTCGCCGGATGTAAATAGCGCCATTGGGAAATTGGGGAAGCATTTTATCACACCGATCTTGGTGTGGTCAGATGCTTTGAGGGCAGAGGAGAGATCTAGGGTCTAATAGACCCCAATTTTTTCAAAAAAGAGTACCTGTCACTACCTATTGCTATCATAGGGGATATTTACATTCCCCGAGATAACAATAAAAATGATTTAAAAAAAAAAAAAATGAAAGGAACAGTTTAAAAATAAGATAAAAAAGCAAAAAAATAATAAAGAAAAAAAAAAAAAAAAAAAAAAGCACCCCTGTCGCCCCCTGCTCTTGCGCTAAGGCGAACGCAAGCGGCGGTCTGTCGTCAAACGTAAACAGCAATTGCACCATGCATGTGAGGTATCGCCGCGAAGGTCAGATCGAGGGCAGTAATTTTTGCAGTAGACCTCCTCTGTAGATCTAAAGTGGTAACCTGTAAAGGCTTTTAAAGGCTTTTAAAAATGTATTTATTTTGTTGCCACTGCACGTTTGTGCGCAATTGTAAAGCATGTCATGTTTGGTATCCATGTACTCGGTCTAAGATCATCTTTTTTATTTCATCAAACATTTGGGCAATATAGTGTGTTTTAGTGCATTAAAATTTAAAAAAGTGTGTTTTTTCCCCAAAAAATGCGTTTGAAAAATCGCTGCGCAAATACTGTGTGAAAAAAAAAAATGAAACACCCACCATTTTAATCTGTAGGGCATTTGCTTTAAAAAAATATATAATGTTTGGGGGTTCAAAGTAATTTTCTTGCAAAAAAAAAAAAACTTTTTCATGTAAAAAATAAGTGTCAGAAAGGGCTTTGTCTTCAAGTGGTTAGAAGAGTGGGTGATGTGTGACATAAGCTTCTAAATGTTGTGCATAAAATGCCAGGACAGTTCAAAACCCCCCCAAATGACCCCATTTTGGAAAGTAGACACCCCAAGCTATTTGCTGAGAGGCATGTCGAGTCCATGGAATATTTTATATTGCGACACAAGTTGCGGGAAAGAGACAAATTTTTTTTTTTTTTTTTTTTTTTTGCACAAAGTTGTCACTAAATGATATATTGCTCAAACATGCCATGGGAATATGTGAAATTACACCCCAAAATACATTCTGCTGCTTCTCCTGAGTACGGGGATACCACATGTGTGAGACTTTTTGGGAGCCTAGCCGTGTACGGGACCCCGAAAACCAAGCACCGCCTTCAGGCTTTCTAAGGGGCGTGAATTTTTGATTTCACTCTTCACTGCCTATCACAGTTTCGGAGGCCATGGAATGCCCAGGTGGCACAAAACCCCCCCAAATGACCCCATTTTGGAAAGTAGACACCCCAAGCTATTTGCTGAGAGGTATAGTGAGTATTTTGCAGACCTCACTTTTTGTCACAAAGTTTTGAAATTTGAAAAAAGAAAAAAAAAAAAAGTTTTTTCTTGTCTTTCTTCATTTTCAAAAACAAATGAGAGCTGCAAAATACTCACCATGCCTCTCAGCAAATAGCTTGGGGTGTCTACTTTCCAAAATGGGGTCATTTGGGGGGGTTTTGTGCCACCTGGGCATTCCATGGCCTCCGAAACGGTGTTAGGCAGTGAAGAGTAAAATCAAAAATTCACGCCCTTAAAAACGCTGAAGGCGGTGATTGGTTTTCGGGGCCCCGTACGCGGCTAGGCTCCCAAAAAGTCCCACACATGTGGTATCCCTATACTCAGGAGAAGCAGCTAAATGTATTTTGGGGTGCAATTCCACATAGGCCCATGGCCTGTGTGAGCAATATATCATTTAGTGACAACTTTGTGCAAAAAAAAAAAAAAAAAAAAAAAAAGTGTCACTTTCCCGCAACTTGTGTCAAAATATAAAATATTCCATGGACTCAATATGCCTCTCAGCAAATAGCTTGGGGTGTCTACTTTCCAAAATGGGGTCATTTGGGGGGGGGTTGTGCCACCTGGGCATTCCATGGCCTCCGAAACTGTGATAGGCAGTGAAGAGTGAAATCAAAAAGTTACACCCTTAGAAATCCTGAAGGCGGTGATTGGTTTTCGGGGTCCCATACGCGGCTAGGCTCCCAAAAAGTCCCACACATGTGGTATCCCCGTACTCAGGAGAAGTAGCTGAATATATTTTGGGGTGCAATTCCACATAGGCCCATGGCCTGTGTGAGCAATATATCATTTAGTGACAACTTTTTGTAAATTTTTTTTTTTTTTTTTTTTTTGTCATTATTCAATCACTTGGGACAAAAAAAATAAATATTCAATGGGTTCAACATGCCTATCAGCAATTTCCTTGGGGTGTCTACTTTCCAAAATGGGGTCATTTGGGGGGGTTTTGTACTGCCCTGCCATTTTAGCACCTCAAGAAATGACATAGGCAGTCATAAACTAAAAGCTGTGTAAATTCCAGAAAATGTACCCTAGTTTGTAGACGCTATAACTTTTGCGCAAACCAATAAATATACGCTTATTGACATTTTTTTTACCAAAGACATGTGGCCGAATACATTTTGGCCTAAATGTATGACTAAAATTGAGTTTATTGGATTTTTTTTATAACAAAAAGTAGAAAATATCATTTTTTTTCAAAATTTTCGGTCTTTTTCCGTTTATAGCGCAAAAAATAAAAACTGCAGAAGTGATCAAATACCATCAAAAGAAAGCTCTATTTGTGGGAAGAAAAGGACGCAAATTTCGTTTGGGTACAGCATTGCATAACCGCGCAATTAGCAGTTAAAGCGACGCAGTGCCAAATTGGAAAAAGACCTCTGGTCCTTAGGCAGCATAATGGTCCGGGGCTCAAGTGGTTAATTGACTGTGTGTAATGCCACTAGGTGTATCTGATCTTCCTCCATTTACAGCGCGTGGCTTGTTGAGCATATACTTCTGAATATTTAATTTTCTGGTGTATCTTTGCATATCCACATAGGTTTCAAGTTTATTAAAATTTTGCTTTGTGGCATACTTTAATCCTTTATCCATATGCCAGTATTTCCGTTTTAGTCAACTCTACTCCACTTAAATTTTATATACCTTCCGCTACTACTCTCTTTTTCTTTTGGATCTTGTATCCTCCTCAGTAGGGATGAGCTTCGTGTTCGAGTCGAACCCATGTTCGACTCCAACATTGGCTGTTCAATCGTTTGCCGAATTGCGAACGATATGGGCTGTTCGCGCCAAATTCGTGTGGCGCGTCACGGCCCATAATTCACTGCGGCATCGCAGTGCATTGCTGGCTGATGGTTGGCCAAGCATGCACTATGACCCGCATGCTTGGCCAATCACAGCGCCGCCTGAACAGAGAGCCGTAATTGGCCAAAGCCAAGGAGGCTTTGGCAAATTATGGCTCAGGGGATTTAGTACACGCCCCACACTATATAAGGCCGCCTGCACGGCGGCCCTGTGTAGTGTGTGTTCCGGCGTTCATTGAGAGAGAGAGACAGACAGTGACATCTGATTTGAGTTAGATAGATTAGGCAGAACAGTCAGTCAGTTAGCTGCACTTACAGTGTATTGTGTATATATATGCATCCCAGGTGTTGCATATATATATATATATATACACTGTATTCAGTTTAGCTAGATCCGTTCTTGTTATCTTCCTACTGACAGGCAGGCTTGTCTTGTTACAGTATTTACAGCTACCTGAAGAAAATTACTGGTGTTCTTTTGATCCTATTAGTACCACAGTCAGGCAGCTAGACTATTTACAGTTAGTGCAGTGCATCCTGCTCACAGTGTTCAGCTAGATCCGTTAATGTTATCTTCTTACTGACAGGCAGGCTTGTCTTGTTACAGTATATACAGCTACCTGAAGAAAATTGCTGGTGTTCTTTTGATCCTATTAGTACCACAGTCAGGCAGCTAGACTATTTACAGTTAGTGCAGTGTGTCCTGCTCACAGTGTTCAGCTAAACCTACAAGTTAGTGGGGTGCGTCCTGCTCACAGTGTTCAACTAAACCTACAAGTTAGTGTGGTGCATCCACCTCACAGTGTTCAGCTAAACCTACAAGTTAGTGCGGTGCGTCCTGCTCACAGTGTTCAGCTAAACCTACAAGTTAGTGGGGTGCGTCCTGCTCACAGTGTTCAGCTAAACCTACAAGTTAGTGGGGTGCGTCCTGCTCACAGTGTTCAGCTAAACCTACAAGTTAGTGTGGTGCGTCCACCTCACAGTGTTCAGCTAAACCTACAAGTTAGTGCAGTGCGTCCTGCTCACAGTGTTCAGCTAGATCCGTTCCTGTTATCTTCTTACTGACAGGCAGGCTTGTCTTGTTACAGTATATACAGCTACCTGAAGAAAATTAATGGTGTTCTTTTGATCTTATTAGTACCACAGTCAGGCAGCTAGACTATTTACAGTTAGTGCAATGCGTCCTGCTCACAGTGTTCAGCTAAACCTACAAGTTAGTGGGGTGCGTCCTGCTCACAGTGTTCAGCTAAACCTACAAGTTAGTGTGGTGCATCCACCTCACAGTGTTCAGCTAAACCTACAAGTTAGTGGGGAGCATCCTGCTCACAGTGTTCAGCTAAACCTACAAGTTAGTGTGGTGCGTCCACCTCACAGTGTTCAGCTAAACCTACAAGTTAGTGCAGTGCGTCCTGCTCACAGTGTTCAGCTAGATCCGTTCCTGTTATCTTCTTACTGACAGGCAGGCTTGTCTTGTTACAGTATATACAGCTACCTGAAGAAAATTACTGGTGTTCTTTTGATCTTATTAGTACCACAGTCAGGCAGCTAGACTATTTACAGTTAGTGCAATGCGTCCTGCTCACAGTGTTCAGCTAAACCTACAAGTTAGTGGGGTGCGTCCTGCTCACAGTGTTCAGCTAAACCTACAAGTTAGTGTGGTGCATCCACCTCACAGTGTTCAGCTAAACCTACAAGTTAGTGGGGAGCATCCTGCTCACAGTGTTCAGCTAAACCTACAAGTTAGTGTGGTGCGTCCACCTCACAGTGTTCAGCTAAACCTACAAGTTAGTGCAGTGCGTCCTGCTCACAGTGTTCAGCTAGATCCGTTCCTGTTATCTTCTTACTGACAGGCAGGCTTGTCTTGTTACAGTATTTACAGCTACCTGAAGAAAATTACTGGTGTTCTTTTGATCCTATTAGTACCACAGTCAGGCAGCTAGACTATTTACAGTTAGTGCAGTGCGTCCTGCTCACAGTGTTCAGCTAAACCTACAAGTTAGTGGGGTGCGTCCTGCTCACAGTTTTCAGCTAAACCTAAAGTGAGTGGGGTGCGTCCTGCTCACAGTGTTCAGCTAAACCTACAAGTTAGTGTGGTGCGTCCACCTCACAGTGTTCAGCTAAACCTACAAGTTAGTGGGGTGCGTCCTGCTCACAGTGTTCAGCTAAACCTACAAGTTAGTGGGGTGCGTCCACCTCACAGTGTTCAGCTAAAGCTACCTGTAGAAGGTTGGTGGTGTTCTCATACTACAGGCAGGCAGTTGATTTTGCTAGCTGGCCATTAGTATGTCTGGAAGGCCAAGAAGGAGAGGCAGACAGTCACAAGCCAATAAGAGAGGGCAAGCAGGCTCTGTGTCTAGTGCTGGTCGTGGAGACGGTGCATCCTCATCAGCACGTGGCCGTGGGACACGCTTGGGCTTTTTTTCGGCAGCTGGCCGTGTTGAGCCGCAACATGCGGAAGACTTGGTCGAGTGGATGACCAAGCTGTCCTCATCCTCCTCACCCATGCCCAGGGTACTTTGTCTGGCAAAGCAGCGGCCTCTTCCCTCGGCTCAATGTCATCAGTGACTCCTTCCATAGCCCCACCATGTCCTCCTGAGGAGTCCCTCGAACTGTTTGACCACAGTGTTGGGTACATGCTCCAGGAGGATGCCCAGCGTTTGGAAGGCTCTGATGATGATACTGAGCTCGATGAAGGCAGTAACATGAGCACGGACAGAGGGGGTGCCCAAGAAGTACAGTAATCTGGCAGTCATGCTCCCCCTGCTGCAGCATACTGCCAGGTTTGCTCCAGTGATGAGGAGGGAGGGGATGATGAGGTCACTGACTCAACATGGGTGCCTGATAAGAGAGAGGAGGAGGAGGAGGAGGCGGTACATCACCAACGAGGCAGGATGCCCTCCAGGGGCCAGCCTAAGGGCAGCACATTGACTGCATCACACCCCAAAGCTTCACATGTGCAGGGCGCTGCAGTCTCTGCGCGTTATTCAAAAAGTTCTTTGGTGTGGGCCTTTTTTGAGATGAGTGCATCAGATTGCACCGCTGCTATTTGCAACATATGTCTCAAGCGCATCTTGCGTGGCCAAAACATCTCCCGCTTGGGTACCACATGCTTGACCAGACATATGTTGACCTGCCATGCAGTTCGTTGGCAAGCGTATCTAAAAGACCCACACCAAAGAACAAAGAGGACCTCTCCTTGCTCCTCATCAGCTGAGATCTCCAACCCCACTATACCTTCAGTCCTCTCTGAGACCTGCACTGAGAGGAATGAAGGTGTAGAATTAGGTGTGTCACAGCCAAGTACTTGTGGTCAATCTGCTTTTGGTACACCGACGTCAGATTATACCAGGCAAATTTCCCTGCCCCAGCTGCTGCACCGCTGAAAGAAGTTTGCTCCCAGCCATCCACATGCCCAGCGGTTGAATGCTAGCTTGGCAAAATTGCTAGCACTTCAACTGCTGCCTTTTCAGTTGGTAGACTCTGCCCCCTTCCGTGAGTTTGTGGAATGTGCGGTTCCTCAGTGGCAGGTACCTAAACGCCACTTTTTCTCACGGAAGGCGATTCCGGCTCTCTATCGGCATGTGGAAGGCAATGTCCATGCCTCGCTGGACAGGGCGGTCAGCGGTAAGGTCCATATTACCGCTGACTCATGGTCCAGCAGGCATGGACAGGGACGTTACTTAAGTTTCACGGCGCATTGGGTGACTCTGCTGGCAGCTGGGAAGGATGCAGGATAAGGTGCAGTAGGGTTGGAGGTTGTTCCGCCACCACGCCTCCAAAATGCTAATGATTGTGACACACCTCTCTCCTCCACCCCCTCCTCTTCTTCTTCCTCCATGGCCTCTTCCTGTGCTTTGTCCTCGGAACCAGCGGTGCTTCGTAGCCATTCAAGGGGCTACGCAAGTACGCAGGCCAAAAGATGCCATGCGGTGCTTGAGCTGGTGTGCTTGGGGGATAGGAGCCACACTGGGGCAGAGGTTCTGTCAGCTCTGCAGGGGCAGGTTCAGAGGTGGTTGACGCCACGCCAACTTAAGGCAGGAATGGTGGTTTGCGACAATAGCACCAACCTCCTCTCTGCCCTCCGACAGGGACAAATGTGCCCTGTTTGGCTCACGTCCTTAACTTGGTGGTGCAGCGGTTCTTGGGCAGGTACCCGGGCTTACAGGATGTCCTGAGGCAGGCCAGGAAAGTCTGTGTGCATTTCCGCTGGTCATATAATGCCAGTGCTCGGCTGACGGACCTCCAAAAGGAGTTTAACCTGCCCAAGAATCGCCTAATCTGTGACATGCCCACCAGGTGGAAATCAACGTTGGCCATGCTGCAGCGGCTTCACACGCAGCAGAGGGCCATCAATGAGTACCTGTGCAACTATGGCACCAGGACAGGGTCAGGGGAGCTTGTTTTTTTTTCCCCACGCCAGTGGGCCATGATCAGGGATGCATGCACTGTCCTGTCACCATTTGAGGAGGCCACGAGGATGGTGAGCAGTGACAGTGCATGCATCAGTGACACTGTCCCCCTTGTCCACCTGTTGGAGCACACGCTGCGTGGAATAATGGACAGGGCACTTGAGGCAGAACAGAGGCAGGAAGGGGAGGACTTCCTTAGCTCTCAAGGCCCCCTTTATCCAGACAGTGTTCCTGCGTGCCTGCCGATCACACAGGAAGAGGAGGAGGAGGAGGAGGAAGATTGTGTCAGTATGGAGGTGGAGCCTGGCACTCAGCATCAGCAGCAGTCTTTAAGGGATCAGTCCCAAGAAACACATGGACTTGTATGTGGCTGGGAGGAGGTGGCTGCGGACCATGTCGTCCTTAGTGACCCAGAGGACTCCGGACCGAATGCCTCAGCAAACCTACGCTGCATGGCCTCCCTGATCCTGCAAAGCCTGCGTAAGGATCCTCGTATTCGTGGTATCAAGGAGAAGGACCAATACTGGCTGGCAACCCTCCTTGATCCACGTTACAAGGGTAAGGTTGCGGACCTTATCTTGCCATCGCAGAGGGAGCAGAGGATGAATCATCTTCGGGAGGCCTTGCAGAAAGGTCTGTGCAACGCGTTCCCAGAGACTGGGAGGTTACAAACTCCTGTTTCTGGACAACGTGTTGCTGAGGCTTCGGCCAGTCAAAGAAGGAGCGGTGGAGAAGGTGGCCATCTGACCGATGCGTTCAGACAATTTTTTGGTCCGCAGCCCCAAGGTATGATCGTTTCCAGCAACCATCGCCAGCGTCTGTTTTACATGGTGCAGGAATACCTAGGGGCAAGAACAGACTTGGACACCTTTCCCACTGAAAATCCTCTGGGTTACTGGGTCTTGAGGATGGATCACTGGCCAGAGCTTGCACAGTATGCAATTGAGCTACTGGCCTGTCCTGCATCCAGCGTTCTTTCGGAACGCACATTCAGTGCTGCTGGAGGCGTGGTAACCGATCACAGGGTGCGTCTGTCCACCGACTCGGTCGATTGACTGACCTTCATAAAAATGAATCAGTCTTGGATCACCACCAGCTACCAAGCACCTGATGCTGATGTAACGGAATAATTTTTTTTAAATCTCAGATCCCTTCAAAGACTGCCTATGCTGATGCTGAGTGACTATCCCTGAGTAATTATCCCCTTCCTCCTCAATCATCACGCTGATAGCTTGAAAGAACATTTTTGGTTCTGGGCGCCACCACCAATGCCTAAGGCACAATTTTTTAGCCCCTGTTTAACAGGGGCGTGTGATTACAATTTTTGATGCAATACTTTGCAGCAGGGCTCGTTCCTGCGTTCCAACTAGATTGTCTGTGTGGGGTTGCAGTGTTGTGGCACCAGCACCAGTGCCTAAGGCCAAATTTTTTTGCCCCTGTTTAACAGGGGCGTGTAATTACAATTCTTGATGCAATACTTTGCAGCAGGGCTCGTTCCTGCATTCCAACTAGAGTGTCTGTGAGGGGTTGCAGTGTTGTAGCACCAGTGCCTAAGGCCCAATTTTTCTGCCCCTGCTTAACAGGGGCGTGTAATTACAATTTTTGATGCAATACTTTGCAGCAGGGCTCGTTCCTGCGTTCCAACTAGAGTGTCTGTGAGGGGTTGCAGTGTTGTGGCACCAGCACCACCACCACCACCACCACCAAAGGCCCAATTTTTCTGCCCCTGTTCAACAGGGGCATGTAATTACAATTCTTGATCTAATATTTCACAGCAGGGCCCATTTCTGCACCCACCAAGAGCGAGTGAGGACTTACAGTGTTGTGGCACCAGCACCACCACCACCACCAAAGGCCCAGTTTTTCTGCCCCTGTTCAACAGGGGCATGTAATTCGATTCTTGATCTAATATTTCACAGCAGGGCCCTGTGAGGGCTTACGTTGTTGTGGCCACAACAACACCTAAGGGCCAAATTTCTGCTGAGTATAAAGGGCAGGCCCCTACTTTCAAACATCTAACTTACAAACGACTCCTACTTGCAAACGGAAGGAGATAACAGGAAGTGAGATGAAATCTACCCCTAGGAAGGGAAATTCTCTCCTGTAAGAGTTAATATGGGAAAAAATGTTCTCCTTTCCACTGATGCTTTCCAATCCTTGTTCCACAAAAAAACCCAAACTTTCAAAAAACATTTGTCATTGGGACAAAAAGTGAGGTGAAATCTTCTAAATAGGAGGAAAGACAGCAAAACAAATGTCACAGGGGTGATAACCCTTCCCTATGTTTTCCAAAAAGCTTAAAAAAGATTTTTTGGCTGGAGCTAAACACGTTAAAAATGTACCCGTTCAAAATGACAAACAGATTCTACTTAACAACAAACCTACAGTCCCTGTCTTGTTTGCACCGCCTGTATACTGCTGTTCAGAGTATATAGGGCCTGGTGGCCCCACACCTTTCCTTATTTTAATTTGGGTGCGGGGTTCCCCTTAATATCCATACAAGACCCTAAGGGCCTGGTAATGGACTGGGGAGTACCCATGCCGTTTGTCTCACTGATTTTCATCCATATTGCCAGGACCCGACATTACATTAAACCAGCAAGCAGTTTTAAATGAGATTTTTTCCTTTAAAAATGACATTTGGTGCAGGGACTGTTTTAAACACGGGAAACACGCGCCACTTTACAGGCATACTATAGACACCCCCCAGGTACGATATTTAAAGGAATATTTCACTTTTTTTTTACTTTAACCATCATTAAAATCACTGCTCCCGAAAAAACGGCCGTTTTTAAAAGTTTTTTTTGCATTGATACATGTTCCCTTAGCCTTTAAAAAGGCTAAGGGGACATGTAGCCTTTAAAATGAGCACTTTTGATTTCGAACGTTCGAGTCCCATAGACGTCAATGGGGTTCTAACGTTCGTGCAAATTTTCGGTCCGTTCGCAGGTTCTGGTACAAACCGAACCGGGGGGTGTTTGGCTCATCCCTACTCCTCAGCATCCCCTCTTCGATTTGGACTTCTTGGGTTCCCTGTTCTGTCGTGCCGCGGAGGGGTTCTCTCGTGCCTGCGGTGATCTAAAAAAGAGTGTTGTGGTTCACCTTCTCTTTGATCTCTTAATACTTCATATCTGTTGTGATTGACGGCAAGATGATCCAATGACTCATACGTCACCGTGACAACCGATACACAAATCATAGCTCTTATACCGTAACGTTCATCACATGGCTTCATTTTCCTTGAGAAAGTCACGTGACCTGTGATGAAACGCGTCGGAAGGAGTCGGTGACGACACTTCTGGTGTCTCGTAATCCTGGATGTGTAGTGAGGAGTAGGGATGAGCTTCGAGTTCGAGTCGAACTCATGTTCGATTCGAACATCGGCTGTTCGCCAGTTCGCCAAACAGCGAACAATTTGGGGTG
The DNA here is from genome assembly GCF_042186555.1 of Aquarana catesbeiana. Taxonomy (NCBI): domain Eukaryota; kingdom Metazoa; phylum Chordata; class Amphibia; order Anura; family Ranidae; genus Aquarana; species Aquarana catesbeiana. The sequence continues at coordinate 19,007,960 of NC_133325.1, read as the reverse complement.
TTCGCGGCAAATTCGAAAGCCGCGGAACACCCTTTAAAAGTCTATGGGAGAAATCAAAAGTGCTAATTTTAAAGGCTTATATGCATGGTATTGTCATAAAAAAGTATTTGGGGACCTGGGTCCTGCCCCAGGGGACATGGATCAATGCAAAAAAAAGTTTTAAAAACGGTCTTCTTCGAGAGCAGTGATTTTAATAATGCTTAAAGTGAAACTATAAAAATGTAATATTCCTTTAAATTTCGTACCTGGGGGGTGTCTATAGTATGCCTGTAAAGGGGTGCATGTTTCCCGTGTTTAGAACAGTCTTACAGCAAAATGACATTTCAAAGGAAAAATGTCATTTAAAACTGCTAGCGGCTATTAATAAATTGTCGGTCCGACAATACACATAAAAGTTCATTTACAAAAACAGCATGGGATTTCCCCACAGGGGAACCCTGAACCAAAATTTTTTTAAAAATGGCGTGGGGGGCCCCCTAAATTCCATACCAGGCCCTTCAGGTCTGGTATGGATATTAAGGGGATCCCCGGACAAAAATTTTTTAAAAAATGGCATGGGGGTCCCCCTCAAAATCTATACCAGGCCCTTCAGGTCTGGTATGGATTTTAAGGGGAACCCCATGCCAAAATGTAAAAAAAAATGGCGTGGGGTCCCCTCAAAAAACCATACCAGACCCTTATCTGAGCACTCAACCTGGCAGGCCGCAGGAAAATAGGGGGGGATGAGAGAGCGCCCCCCTCCTGAACCATACCAGGCCACATGGCCTCAACATTGGGAGGGTGCTTTGGGGTAGCCATGTTGATGGGGACAAGGGCCTCATCCCCACAACCCTTGCCCGGTGGTTGTGGGGGTCTGTGGGCGGGGAGCTTATCGGAATCTGGAAGCCCCCTTTAACCAGGGGACCCCCAGATCCCGCCCCCCTGTGTGTAATGGTAAGGGGGTACTTTTTGTACCCCTACCATTTCACAAAAAAACTGTCAAAAATGTTAAAAATGACAAGAAACAGTTTTTGACTTATTACTTTTAATTAAAAGCAAATAATTTAAAGCAATCTTGCAGAATGATGATGTTTTATTTGTTTTGAGAAACTGAACCCAGAGAAATGAATTGTTAGTGGAGAAGTCCTGGTAATCCTGGAACCATTAGCTGAAATCCTTGTATGATCGAGCTGATCTTTGTGTGGAGTATTATTGAAAGTGCCAATAGACCCAGGGGGGTCTTCCTTTGAGGTGAGCAGGCATTGCACACTGAGGTGGTGGTGATTATCTATCAGCACATATTCCCTGCAGAGACTGTCATGGAGCACAGAGTGATTTTATTCATGTTTTTTCAGCATTCAAGAGTTTTGTATACTTATGTATTTTGTGCATGTGGACTATTTGTATATATATTTTTTTAAAAGATCACCATTTGTCAGTTATTTACTGGAGTTTATTATGAATTATAAATTTGAAATTTAGCGCACCAGTCAGTATATGAGGAAAGTCTTCCCTTTTCTAATATTTATTTATAGAATTATTATTATAGAATTATTATTATTTATAGAGTATAAGTGCTTAAATTGTTTACAAGAAGTTTAATTGTAGACATGTGCACACTGAAATATTTTGTTTCAGAATTTAGTTTTTGTCCGAAAACTACATTTAGTTACTCCCGAAATTCGTTTTTATTAATTTAGTTTCTTTAAAAAAAATGCATTCGTCCAAAAATCCGAAATAATTAAGGTTGAATCTGTCATTGAAGGCTTATGGTGTCTGTTCGAATGTTCTAATGCCCCGTACGCACGGTCGGATTTTCAGACGGAAAATGTGTGATAGGACCTTGTTGTCGAAAATTCCGACCATGTGTAGGCTCCATCACACATTTTCCATCGGATTTTCCAACACACAAAGTTTGAGAGCAGGATATAAAATTTTCTGTCAACAAAACCCGTTGTCGGAAATTCCGATCATGTGTACACAAATCCGACGCACAAAGTGCCATGCATGCTCAGAATAAATAAAGAGATGAAAGCTATTGGCCACTGCCCCGTTTATAGTCCCGACGTACGTGTTTTATGTCACCGCGTTCAGAACGATCGGATTTTCCGACAACTTTGTGTGACCGTGTATATGTAAGACAAGTTTGAGCCAACATCCGTCGGAAAAAATCCTAGGATTTTGTTGTCGGAATGTCCGAACAAAGTCCGACCGTGTGTACGGGGCATTAGAAGATTCGACGGAGCAGCTAAACTGTACGACGGCGCAATCGTACATTTCCGGTCAAATGTTCCGCCTACAAGCTATAGTAGAATTGTAATGTTGTATGACACTAGTAATAATTATATTTATTAATTATTATTGCTAGTCAACCAACATTAGAATTCTTCTATAGCCTATGGGCAGAGCATTTGACCATAAACGTCCGCTCGTGGCTACTGCTTCGTTGAATCTTCATGCTGAATCTTTTCTCTCTATGTAGAATAATCTTGGACTAATACAGCTAAGGTTAGGCACATTCGACCACAGGTTCGATGGACACAGATCGCTATTGTCAGCGTCATGTCGAATCTCCTATCTGTATCGAACTGTTGTCGCAACGAAAACAAAAATAAAGCATTTGTTTATGTCGGATCTTTCAGTTTTCGGATTCTGCACATTCGTTATCGTTTGTTAAAACGATAACAAAAATACCCGAAATTCAGATGAAAATGCATTCGGACGAAAACAAATGCACATGTCTATTAAATACATGTTTAATGTGTTTTGATGACTCTTTGAAGGTAAAAGTATAGAATGGTCAAGGTTGAAAACAAAGATGTTAGGTGTGCTGGGGGGTTGTGTAAAGAGAGGGAGTGTTTTAATGAAAACACCCTACATTGTGATAAGGATAAAGTAAGTGAGTTTAAAGGTGTTTTTAATGAAAACACCCTACATTGTAAAGGATTTGAAGGAAAAGAAAGAGAGGAGTTATTATTGAAAGTTAAATTAAATTAAAAAAGAGCAGCCAGAAAACTCAGGGAGTATTAAAGCGGGGGTCCACCTATCTATCGTTTTTTTTTTTTGGAGTTCATTCACAAACTTTTCTTCTCATGATTATCTACTCACATGTTCTGTGTAATAAGTCCGCCTGTGTCCGATTTCATTGTAAAGAATAACTTATAAAATTCACTGAAGGCGGTTTCCATCTTCATTGTGGGCATTTGAAGCCCACAAGCATGTATTTCCTGGATGTGGTGAATGCTGTGCTCCCAGCATTCACTGAGATGTTGTGATGACGCTGTTGCACAATGCATGCTGGGAAGCCTGAGACTAGCTCCCAGGGGACTGTGGGAGCTAGAAACATGTCTACTCCCATGGGAGGAAAACCAGGAAGTGCTAAGAAGATTAGAAAAAAAAGGTAATTACGGTGATTTAAATTTTTTTACACAGCATGTCAGCATCTAGGCAAGGAAGTGAATGCATAGAGATAATGTTCAAAATTTGGGTGGAACCCCGCTTTAAGGTCTTAGGATTGCTGTGGAAAACTTAATTGAACTTACCACTCCTAGGCCAGATGGAGCTCTCACCCAGAAACTTAGGAACACAGTGTCTGCTGCTAAATCCAGCATTGAAGCTAAATGAGTATGCTACCGATATGTCTGATGAAAATTTTCAATCTACAAGCCGATGCCATACAGCACAGAGACAAGACACTCAGAAATGAAAGAAGTTTAAATATAAGAAGTGACAGTCACTCTGACAGAGATCTCAGAGGTTTAAAGATGCACGGAGCATACCATTCTGGCAGAAGATGCCATGTCTGCTGTAGCACTGCAAGGTACATACCCATATATTTTAATGCGTAATGAAATTGTCCTTGATGTACAACTTTCAGGATGTAGTTGCATGATATGATATGGGTGACAAAGATATATTTGCTTGTTTGCTCACATTTTTTATTTCTGCTTGAAGTATGGAAAAAATTGATAGTGTTTTTAGCAATTAAAACTAGCCAGGCATGAGAATAATTTTGTTTTACTGATTTAAAAGCTTTCAGTTTAATATGAGGAAGTACAATTTTGCAGCCAGTCTCAAAACATGCAGTAGACATTGAGAAATTGGAAGATGTATATGTAAGCTCATCTATTAATATTGAAATTAAAAAAAGGGGAACTTGACATTGAACATAGTATTATTCTCACATATAATATTGCCATCTTTATTCTGTGTATTCAGTAATAGAAGTTGAATACTTAAAGTAGATGATATGGTAAAATAGATTCTGATAAATTTTATTATTATTATTATTATTATACGAGATTTATATAGCGCCAACAGTTTACGCATCGCTTTACAATGTATAAGGGGGACAACACAATTATAGTACAGTTCAATACAAAAGGTACAGGAGGGCCCTGCTCGTAGAGCTTACATTCTAAAGGGAGGGGGTGGTGGTACAAAAGGTAATAGCTGCAAAGAATGATTTGATGGAGGTGGCTCAGGAACAGTTATGTGGGTGTGGGGTAGGATTCCCTGAATAAATGAGTTTTCAGGGATCTCCTAAAGGTGGACAGGGTAGGGGCTGATCGGACATACTAGGGCAGGGAATTCCAGAGGATGGGAGAAGCTCTGGAGAAGTCCTGAAGGCGAGCAAGAGAGGAGGTAACAAGGGAGCTAGAGAGCAGGAGGTCCTGGGAGGAGCGGAGGGGGCGATTTCTACAGATGAGGTTGGTGATGTAGATGGGGGTGATGTTGTGAATGGCCTTGTATGTTTTGGTTAGCATTTTGAATTTTACACGGTGGGGTAGGAAGCCAGTGAAGGGATTGGCAGAGAGGAGCAGCAGTCACGGATTGATTAGTGAGGTGTATTAGTCTAGCAGCAGCATTCATAATAGACTGAAGGGAGGATAGCCTGCTTAAGGGTAGGCCATTAAGGAGAGAGTTGCAGTAGTCAAGGCGGGAAATAATCAAGGAGTGAATAATTTGCTTTGTGGTGTCATTAGTCAGGAAGGGTCGAATTCTGGAGATGTTGCGGAGGTTAAGGCGGCAGGATTTAGCCAGTGATTGGATATGGGGGCTGAAGGAGAGGTCAGAGTCAAGGATTACACCCAGGACCCTGGCATGTGTGGCGGGACCAATGGTTGTATTGTTGATATTAATGGTGAAGTCACAGGAGGGGGACCGTGAAGGAGGAAATATAACAAACTCAGTTTTAGAAAGATTAAGTTTGAGGAAGTGGTGTGACATCCGTTTTTTAATTTTTTTTTAATTTTATTTTATTTTATAGGTGCACTTCATTATCATATGAATTACTCGAGAATGCATATCGCTACATTTGCATTCCATATTCAGCGAGTCTTTTTCTGCGTACACACGATCGGACATTCCAACAACAAATGTTCGATAGGAGCTTGTTGTCAGAAATTACGACCGTGTGTAGGCCCCTTCGGATATTTTTTGTCGGAATTTCTGACAACAAAAATTTGAGAGCTGGTTCTCAAATTTTCCGACAACAAAATCCGTTGTAAATTCCGAGAGTGTGTAGACAATTCCGACGCAGAAGCGCTCAGTCTGGTAAAACTAGCGTTCGTAATGGAGATAGCACATTAGTCGCGCTGCAAATTTTTTAATCATTTAATGCAGAACATTCTCTTCTTCTTTATATTGCTAGAATAATGAAGTTGTTTTGCTGCTGATATTCACACAGGAAACTGATTTCCTTATTGTAAGGAGATTCCATAATACATTGCATTATGATTGATTATTGATTTTACCCTGAGGATATATGTTCAGGTTTTGCTTATTTGCTTAATGATTAGAGAAATATCTTGGTATATGATTAGAGAAATATCTTGGTATATTTTAGTGAATATGACAGACTGAATCTTATGACAAGTATTACTTAATGACTGAATTATCTCACCCTGTCTGTCTATCCCTGTCTGATGCTTTCATCTTAGGAAACATCTGTCTGTGGTTTTTATCTCTGTACACTGTTGCTGGGTATGAGAAGGCCAACAGCAGCTAAAATTAGTTTTTTTTAGGAAGTTGTGGTTGGCCAACTCATGGTCAAAAGACGATGACAGAAAGTAAGGAATCAATGACCTATTAACTTGAACTAAAGGGGTCAACATTTTAATATTTAAGATCACAAGATGAAGACATTACCAAAATCACAAGATTAAGAAATTACCGAATAATATGCTAATGAACATTTATGTGTATCATTTTGATTGGCCCCCAAATTGGGGCAGAGTCTTGTAAAGACAGCATAAAACAGCGAATCCTAAAATAAAGAATTGTAATCATTTCAGCATACCTAGTGTGTGTATGTGTTATTGATTAACCGCCGGCGAGGACCTCCACTGAGCCATCTCCAAGAGCCTAGGCCACAATGAGAAGACGAAGCACCTAACACTTATTATTTCTCGTGATCTCCTGAATAATATTTGTTATTGTTTTCGTCAGATCTCCATAATAATGTTTAGAATGTATTTTTATAGTGATCCTTTTTATTTATTTTTTTATGAAGCTCTGCATTTTTTTATGAGATCTCCATTTTTTTGTTGTTTATGAAGATCTCCTGTTTTTTTATAGTGATCTACTTTTTTTTTTTCTCAAGATCTTCTGTTTTTTTTAATATTTTATTTCTACTGATCTCCATAATATTTTTTTCATTTTGTGTTTCAAGTTACCACAACAACATTATTAACTTGTATTTTTTAACCTCAAGGAGGTTGTTTGGTGTTGGTGTCCCTTGTTAATTTGAAATTGTATTTTTGAAATGTACCTGCATACTCACAAACAAAACTGTCCTTTTTGAAGTAAAACACATAGGCAAGTATTTGTGAAAAAAATAGCCATTTATTATGGGTCATAACCAAATAAAGAGGAAGGCAACGCTAGATAAACTGGTAAAAATGGCGAAGCCTTTGTAACCCAGGGCACACATCAACTATTTTACAGCCAAAATTTGTAGCATGAGGAGTCCATATAATAGTGAGCACAATCCAGGCCAGGACTCTGAGAGATCAGGAACAGCAGCAGATGACATATATGTCCTCAGGCTGTGGTCTTACAACAGCCTGCGTCTTTTGTCAGACCACACCGACCCCAGGCCATCACTTTCTTGTCTTCCTTCCATGCTTCTTTCCACGCTTGCTTCCAAGTTGTGGCTCTGGTGTTGGAGTTGTGGCAGGAGGTGGAGGAGGAAGGATGATGGTCGAACTCACAAACCTGGCTTTGGCTTGTGAGTTCGCCCCTCAACCCCTTATTTAGGGCTTGTAAGATAACTTCCTCACATAAGAGGTGTTGTCCCTCCTCCATTTCCTACATTTTCCAGGCATAGTCCTCTTGAATATTGGGGGGTTCTGAGGGCCGCAGTAGCCTGCCAAAATAGCCCAAGTGCTGCCTCCTCTAGTGCTGCCTACTCCTCTTCCTGGGACTTTGTTTTTGAAGGAGGAGGGGAGGGACCTAGGATTCGGGCAGGCTACTGGGCTCGGCCTCCTCCTGGCTGCCACTTACCCCTTCCAACTCCTGGCTGCCACTTTCCACAGGCTCCTCCTGGCTCCTGGCTGAGGCTTTCCTGTGTATGAAAAAGGGATATTTTTAGTTTTTGGTTTATCAATCACACACAATTTTCAGCTCATGGCTGTTGCAAGTTGAATGTTAATAAATAGAAAAGACTATCATTCTGACCCCAGCATTTTTCATTCTTGTGCCAAGCATTTGTGGCCACTACTGTCTATTGATATGTAAAACACTTTGTTAAATTAGAAATTAGTGATCAATAATAACATCTAGTTAACATCATTCATTTTTTGACTAGAAATATGTTGAACAATGCTATACCTGGCTCAAGCTGGGTGGAAGGAAGCAATGCAGGAAGACTGGAGAGTGCTGGCCTGGGTTCCCTCTGGTCTGCCAGTAAATGCAGTCTGTCATAGTACCACAGCCTGGGTATATAAATGTCATCTGCTGCAGCTCCTGATCTCTGGGAATCCTGGACCTTCTTATTATAAGTGCTCCTCATGCCACCAATTGTGGCCTTCAAATAGTTGATGTCTGCTGTGGGGATCACCGGCTTCACAAATTTCAGCAATTAATCTAGCGCTGCCTGCCTCTTTCTTTATTGGTATAAAAGGGGTCGTTTACCTGCCACAGACACGGCAGCTCCCTGTACATATCAATGAATATGGGGATAAAGTCCTGATCATTCAATAGATCCATTTTCTCTGCAAGACACAACACAAGACAAAAACCCTAATGTCAGGCTAAACTCTCGTAATCTTGTCCCAATATAGGCCTCAATCTATAAGCAGTATAGGTCCAAGTTAAAATTGTACCTTCGTTATCACGATCGGTGCTTCCGCTAGTCCTTCCTCCACTCACAGATCGTACATACGATGCACGCGTGTTACACTTTATATACACTGCGCATGCATGAAACTCCACCTCCCCTGACCTTCTATCTAGTATATTCCCCACCCCTTGTCTTTCGGCGCAGTGGGAGAGCACATGGTGGAGAAAGAACAAGTGCATGAAGACAGCAGCAGCAGCCCGGAGTCACGAATGTCCCGATCCCGGAGGAGATATAAGGCCTCAAATATGTCCTTTGTAGAGATGGTGGAGATGTGGACATCTTGAACAGGGCCAACTATAATGGGAAGCATGGACCTTACCCAAACCCAAATGTGAGAAAGGCCAAGATCATGACTAAAGTTGTGAAAAGTCTGCACAGGAATTTTGGGGTACGACGATCCAAGGATCAATTGAGGAAACGCTGGTCAGACCTGAAATTGAGGGAGCAGGATCAGTACAGAAGGATCAAGAGAGTTCTTCAAAAAAGTAAGTAGTTGTCGTGTGTTCCTATTATTATTATTATTATTATTACTTGCTGCTCCATGTGCTTTTCTTTACTGTTGTACAGTTTAAAATGGCAACTTTCAGGTTCGTGGGCACAGTAATCGTTCATAGTAAATATCGTTTGTTCGCCCACTAATACAATGTTTTTGGCAGATACAGGTTAACTACATTTGTTCAGGCCTATTTGTATTCAAAGAAGTTTAGTAGATTGTTGCCTATGGGTTTGTAACTAGAATGAAATGCAAACTTGATTCAGTGTAAGGAGAGGACACTCAGCAGCTGTTTACACATCTGGACGCAGGAGCACTAGTGTGGGACGCCAGAACAAACTTTTTAGGGTGTCCCACACAGGTGCTCCAGTGGATACTAGGGGTGTCTCCATGTGTGAAACTTGACCAAAAAAGGTAAGTATTCCACCTTGAAGAAAGGGAAAAATTAATGTCTTCAGCTTGGAACTCTGCCAAAACAGACAATTGTCCACGACACTTCCAAGCAATGTTTCATATTCCTATTTCTGCCCTCAAATATCTGTGTGCTAAGTATACCTTTTTTTTATTCACATAGGGTAGAAAAGACTTGGGACATCAGAGGACACCAGGAACCCCCCACCTCCTAAAGAAGGGGAAATCCCTACACCACAACCAGAGGATGTGGAGGAAGGAGAGGTTTATGAATTGGGCAAAATAGTGACCACAACAGGTCAGTCTGAGACCACAGCTTCAGGTAATAGATGGATGCCTGCATATTTCTAATACATGGTGTGTTTTTTTATTTTAGGTGATATGGATGTTGTGGAAGAAGAAACTCATTTCACAAGTGCAAATGCACAAGTCCTAATTGGGAAGATCATGGTGTGCAATCAAGATTTACAGAAGATCAAGGAAAACATCAATGATGTGGAAAAAAGACTCAAAAACATCATTGATGTTTTAAGCAGAATCTAAAACACACCAAAATTTTACTAATTGTTTTTATTTTTTTTTAATTTGTAAAACATTTTGAAAGCCACATTTTGAAGATGCACACAGTGTGTCAACATGTGCTACAACTCAAGTAGCTGAGAGGAAGGGGTTGTACCCCCGAAACATGCCCATTGATCCCCCATGATGAGAGCTAGCAAATGTTGACCTTAACTAGGGATGAGCTTCGTGTTCGAGTCGAACCCATGTTCGACTCGAACATCGGCTGTTCGATCGTTCGCCGAATTGCGAACGTTATGGGCCGTTCGCGCTAAATTCGTGTGGCGCGTCACGGCCCATAATTCACTGCGGCATCGCAGTGCATTGCTGGCTGATGATTGGCCAAGCATGCACTATGACCCGCATGCTTGGCCAATCACAGCGCTGTCAGTAGAGAGAGCTGTAATTGGCCAAAGCCAGGGTGGCTTTGGCCAATTACGGCTCAGGGCATTTAGTACACACCCCACACTATATAAGGCCGCCTGCACGGCGGCCCTGTGTAGTGTGTGTTCCGGTGTGCTGAGAGATAGAGAGAGAGAGAGACAGTGTCATTTGATTTGAGTTAGATAGATTAGGCAGAACAGTCAGTCAGTTAGCTGCACTTACAGTGTATTGTGTATATATATGCATCCCAGGTGTTGCATATATATATACACTGTATTCAGTTTAGCTAGATCCGTTCCTGTTATCTTCTATCTAGACTATTTACATTTAATGCAGTGCGTCCTGCTCACAGTGTTCAGCTAGATCCGTTCCTGTTATCTTCTAGACTATTTACATTTAGTGCAGTGCGTCCTGCTCACAGTGTTCAGCTAGATCCGTTCCTGCTATTTACATTTAGTGCAGTGCGTCCTGCTCACAGTGTTCAGCTAGATCCGTTCCTGTTAAATTCCTACTGACCGGCAGGCTTGTCTGGTTACAGTATATAAAGCTACCTGAAGAAAATTACAGGTGTTCTATTTGATCCTATTAGTACCACGGTCAGGCAGCTAGACTATTTACATTTAGTACAGTGCGTCCTGCTCACAGTGTTCAGCTAGATCCGTTCCTGTTATCTTCCTACTGACAGGCAGGCTTGTCTGGTTACAGTATATAAAGCTACCTGAAGAAAATTACAGGTGTTCTATTTGATCCTATTAGTACCACGGTCAGGCAGCTAGACTATTTACATTTAGTACAGTGCGTCCTGCTCACAGTGTACAGCTAGATCCGTTCCTGTTATCTTCCTACTGACAGGCAGGCTTGTCTGGTTACAGTATATAAAGCTACCTGAAGAAAATTACAGGTGTTCTATTTGATCCTATTAGTACCACGGTCAGGCAGCTAGACTATTTACATTTAGTACAGTGCGTCCTGCTCACAGTGTTCAGCTAGATCCGTTCCTGTTATCTTCCTACTGACAGGCAGGCTTGTCTGGTTACAGTATATAAAGCTACTTGAAGAAAATTACAGGTGTTCTATCCCAGCTTAGTGCAGCTACAGGCCATTAGTATGTCTGGAAGGCCAAGAAGGAGAGGCAGACAGTCACAAGCCAATAAGAGAGGGCAAGCAGGCTCTGTGTCTAGTGCTGGTCGTGGAGACGGTGCATCCTCATCAGCACGTGGCCATGGGACACGCTTGGCCTTTTTTTCGGCAGCTGGCCATGTTGAGCCGCAACATGCGGAAGACTTGGTCGAGTGGATGACCAAGCCGTCCTCATCCTCCTCATCCTCTCTCACCCATGCCCAGGGTGCTTTGTCTGGCAAAGCAGCGGCCTCTTCCCTCAGCTCAATGTTATCAGTGACTCCTTCCCTAGCTCCACCATGTCCTCATGAGGATTCCCTCGAACTGTTTGACCACAGTGTTGGGTACATGCTCCAGGAGGATGCCCAGCGTTTGGAAGGCTCTGATGACGATACTGAGCTCGATGAAGGCAGTAACATGAGCGCGGACAGAGGGGGTGCCCAAGAAGGACAGCAATCTGGCAGTCATGCTCCCCCTGCTGCAGCATACTGCCAGGTTTGCTCCAGTGATGAGGAGGGAGGGGATGATGAGGTCACTGACTCAACGTGGGTGCCTGATAGGAGAGAGGAGGAGGAGGAGGAGGAGGAGGAGGAGGAGGAGGAGGAGGCGGCAGCACATCACCAACGAGGCAGGATGCCCTCCAGGGGCCAGCCTAAGGGCAGCACATTGACTGCATCACACCCCAAAGCTCCACATGTGCAGGGCGCTGCAGTCTCTGCGCGTTATTCAAAAAGTTCTTTGGTGTGGGCCTTTTTTGAGACGAGTGCATCAGATCGCACCGCTGCTATTTGCAACATATGTCTCAAGCGTATCTCGCGTGGCCAAAATATCTCCCGCTTGGGTACCACATGCTTGACCAGACATATGTTGACCTGCCATGCAGTTCGTTGGCAAGCGTATCTAAAAGACCCACACCAAAGAACAAAGAGGATCTCTCCTTGCTCCTCATCAGCTGAGATTTCCAACCCCACTAGACCTTCAGTCCTCTCTGAGACCTGCAGTGAGAGGAATGAAGGTGTAGAATTAGGTGTGTCACAGCCAAGTACTTGTGGGCAATCTGCTTTTGGTACACCGACGTCAGATTGTACCAGGCAAATTTCCCTGCCCCAGCTGCTGCACCGCCGAAAGAAGTTTGCTCCCAGCCATCCACATGCCCAGCGGTTGAATGCTAGCTTGGCAAAATTGCTAGCACTTCAACTGCTGCCTTTTCAGTTGGTAGACTCTGCCCCCTTCCGTGAGTTTGTGGAATGTGCGGTTCCTCAGTGGCAGGTACCCAAACGCCACTTTTTCTCACGGAAGGCGATTCCGGCTCTCTACCGGCATGTGGAAGGCAATGTCCATGCCTCGCTGGACAGGGCGGTCAGCGGTAAGGTGCATATTACCGCTGACTCATGGTCCAGCAGGCATGGACAGGGACGTTACCTAAGTTTCACGGCGCATTGGGTGACTCTGCTGGCAGCTGGGAAGGATGCAGGACAAGGTGCAGTAGTGTTGGAGGTTGTTCTGCCACCACGCCTCCAAAATGCTGATTGTGACACACCTCTCTCCTCCACCCCCTCCTCTTCTTCTTCCTCCATGGCCTCTTCCTCGGAACCAGCGGTGCTCCGTAGGCGTTCAAGGGGCTACGCAAGTACGCAGGCCAAAAGATGCCATGCGGTGCTTGAGCTGGTGTGCTTGGGGGACAGGAGCCACACTGGGGCAGAGGTTCTGTCAGCTCTGCAGGGGCAGGTTCAGAGGTGGTTGACGCCACGCCAACTTAAGGCAGGAATGGTGGTTTGCGACAATGGCACCAACCTCCTCTCTGCCCTCCGACAGGGACAAATGACCCATGTGCCCTGTTTGGCTCACGTCCTTAACTTGGTGGTGCAGCGGTTCTTGGGCAGGTACCCGGGCTTACAGGATGTCCTGAGGCAGGCCAGGAAAGTCTGTGTGCATTTCCGCCGGTCATATAATGCCAGTGCTCGGCTGACGGACCTCCAAAAGGAGTTTAACCTGCCCAAGAACCGCCTAATCTGTGACATGCCCACCAGGTGGAACTCAACGTTGGCCATGCTGCAGCGGCTGCACACGCAGCAGAGGGCCATCAATGAGTACCTGTGCGACTATGGCACCAGGACAGGGTCAGGGGAGCTTGGTTTTTTTTCCCCACGCCAGTGGGCCATGATCAGGGATGCATGCACTGTCCTGTCACCATTCGAGGAGGCCACGAGGATGGTGAGCAGTGACAGTGCATGCATCAGTGACACTGTCCCCCTTGTCCACCTGTTGGAGCACACGCTGCGTGGAATAATGGACAGGGCACTTGAGGCAGAACAGAGGCAGGAAGAGGAGGACTTCCTTAGCTCTCAAGGCCCCCTTTATCCAGACAGTGTTCCTGCGTGCCCGCCGATCACACAGGAAGAGGACGAGGAGGAAGAGGAGGAGGAGGAAGATTGTGTCAGTATGGAGGTGGAGCCTGGCACTCAGCATCAGCAGCAGTCTTTAAGGGATCAGTCCCAAGAAACACATGGACTTGTACGTGGCTGGGAGGAGGTGGCTGCGGACCATGTCGTTCTTAGTGACCCAGAGGACTCCGGACCGAATGCCTCAGCAAACCTACGCTGCATGGCCTCCCTGATCCTGCAAAGCCTGCGTAAGGATCCTCGTATTCGTGGTATCAAGGAGAAGGACCAATACTGGCTGGCAACCCTCCTTGATCCACGTTACAAGGGTAAGGTTGCGGACCTTATCTTGCCATCGCAGAGGGAGCAGAGGATGAAACATCTTCGGGAGGCCTTGCAGAAAGGTCTGTGCAACGCGTTCCCAGAGACTGGGAGGTTACAAACTCCTGTTTCTGGACAACGTGTTGCTGAGGCTTCGGTCAGTCAAAGAAGGAGCGGTGGAGAAGGTGGCCGTCTGACCGATGCGTTCAGACAATTTTTTGGTCCGCAGCCCCAAGGTATGATCGGTTCCAGCAACCATCGCCAGCGTCTGTTTTACATGGTGCAGGAATACCTAGGGGCAAGATCAGACTTGGACACCTTTCCCACCGAAAATCCTCTGGGTTACTGGGTCTTGAGGATGGATCACTGGCCAGAGCTTGCACAGTATGCAATTGAGCTACTGGCCTGTCCTGCATCCAGCGTTCTTTCGGAACGCACATTCAGTGCTGCTGGAGGCGTGGTAACCGATCACAGGGTGCGTCTGTCCACCGACTCGGTCGATCGGCTGACCTTCATAAAAATGAATGAGTCTTGGATCACCACCAGCTACCAAGCACCTGATGCTGATGTAACCGAATAATTTTTTTTGAAATCTCAGATCCCTTCAAAGACTGCCTATGCTGATGCTGAGTGACTATCCCTGAGTAATTATCCTCTTCCTCCTCAATCATCACGCTGATAGCTTGTAAGAACATTTTTGGTTCTGGGCGCCACCACCAGTGCCTAAGGCACAATTTTTCAGCCCCTGTTTAACAGGGGCGTGTAATTACAATTTTTGATGTAATACTTTGCAGCAGGGCTCGTTCCTGCATTCCAACTAGAGTGTCTGTGAGGGGTTGCAGTGTTGTGGCACCAGCACCAGTGCCTAGGGCCCAATTTTTCTGCCCCTGTCTAACAGGGGCGTGTAATTACAATTTTTGATGCAATACTTTGCAGCAGGGCTCGTTCCTGCGTTCCAACTAGAGTGTCTGTGAGGGGTTGCAGTGTTGTGGCACCAGCACCAGTGCCTAAGGCCCAATTTTTCTGCCCCTGTCTAACAGGGGCGTGTAATTACAATTTTTGATGCAATACTTTGCAGCAGGGCTCGTTCCTGCGTTCCAACTAGAGTGTCTGTGAGGGGTTGCAGTGTTGTGGCACCAGCACCAGTGCCTAAGGCCCAATTTTTCTGCCCCTGTCTAACAGGGGCGTGTAATTACAATTTTTGAAGCAATAATTTGCAGCAGGGCTCGTTCCTGCGTTCCAACTAGAGTGTCTGTGAGGGGTTGCAGTGTTGTGGCACCAGCACCAGTGCCTAAGGCCTAATTTTTCAGCTCCTGTTCAACAGGGGCATGTAATTACAATTCTTGATCTAATATTTCACAGCAGGGCCCTGTGAGGGCTTACAGTGTTGTGGCCACAGCAACACCTAAGGCCCAAATTTCTGCTGAGTATATAGGGCAGGACCCTACTTTCAAACATCTAACTTACAAACGACTCCTACTTGCAAACGGAAGGAGACAACAGGAAGTGAGATGAAATCTACCCCTAGGAAGGGAAATTCTCTCCTGTAAGAGTTAATATGGGAAAACAAGTTCTCCTTTCCACTGATGCTTTCCAATCCTTGTTCCACAAAAAAACCCAAATTTTCAAAAAACATTTTTCATTGGGACAAAAAAAGTGAGGTGAAATCTTCTGAAGAGGAGGAAAGACAGCAAAACAAATGTCACAGGGGTGATAACGCTTCCCTATGTTTTCCAAAAAGCTTAGAAAAGATTTTTTGGCTGGAGCTAAACACGTTAAAAATGTTCAAAATTACAAACAGATTCTACTTAACAACAAACCTACAGTCCCTGTCTTGTTTGCACCGCCTGTATACTGCTGTTCAGAGTATATAGGGCCTGGTGGCCCCACACCTTTCCTTATTTTAATTTGGGTGCGGGGTTCCCCTTAATATCCATACAAGACCCAAAGGGACTGGTAATGGACTGGGGGGTACCCATGCCGTTTGTCTCACTGATTTTCATCCATATTGCCATGACCCGACATGACATTAAACCCGCAAGCAGTTTTAAATGAGATTTTTTCCTTTAAAAATGACATTTGGTGCAGGGACTGTTCTAAACATGGGAAACACGCGTCACTTTACAGGCATACTATAGACACCCCCCAGGTACGATATTTAAAGGAATATTTCACTTTTTTTTTTTTACTTTAAGCATCATTAAAATCACTGCTCCCGAAAAAACGGCCGTTTTTAAAAGTTTTTTTTGCATTGATACATGTCCCCTGGGGTAGGACCCGGGTCCCCAAACCCTTTTTAGGACAATACCATGCAAATTAGCCTTTAAAATGAGCACTTTTGATTTCGAACGTTCGAGTCCCATAGACGTCAATGGGGTTCTAACGTTCGTGCGAACTTTCGGTCCGTTCGCGGGTTCTGGTGCGAACCGAACCGGGGGGTGTTCGGCTCATCCCTAACCTTAACCATGGGATCAGGAGGGAAATCCCATTTTGACTCTCAATTTGTGTGCATCTTCAAAATTTGGTTTTCACAGGGGTGACATCACCTCATCTGATGAAGGCAATATCAACACAGTTTGGACATACTAGAGTCTGATATTGCCTTTAATTTATCAAAGTTGAACTTTGTAAGTTCCTGAGTTGTGTATTGTTTTATGTTTTTAAAAACATGCCTGTTTACCACAAAAAAGGATATTTCTAATGTCTAAAAAAAAAAAAAAAAAATATATAAAAATATGTTGGTTTGTTCAAAAACCCTTTTCTAAATGCACATGTGAATGTGCACAGAGTAAAAAAAATTCTACTCAACAATGTGTGGCTTCTTCTTTCAATACTCAATAGCAATTTTTGAAGTAGGTGTTTACAGTGACAATGGAGGTTATTTACTAAAGGCAAATCCACTTTGCACTACAAGTGCACTTTTAGTGTAGTTTCAAGTGCACTTTTTGCAGTGCACTTGTAGTGCAAAGTGGATTTTCCTTTAGTAAATAACACCCACAGTGCTTTATAATTTGCAACAGGCCATTTTTGTCACTCCAAAAAATTAATTCATGGTGCTGAAAATGATGAATATTTTTATCAGTAATGCTTTACATACATTAACAACAAAAACAAGGTGTGTGTGTAGCAGACCCACAACATAATAGTTAGCTGAAGAAGAGATTGTCACCTCATGTATCAAATAAATTACGTGTTCACTATTGAAGAAAATGGCCAAAAAGCCCTTTGCATAACCTAGGAGACAGCTAAAAGAAACACAAGCAGTAAATCAAAGGAAATATTTTTCAGTTTAAAATACAAATTTATTTTAAAAAATGTTTGTTAAACATTTTCTGGCATATCAATGGCCCCCCTACCCGCAAAGTACTCCATATATTTTAGAAGGACCTTGCGGGCGATTTGGGGGGGCAAGCCAGGATGGCCAGCTTCAAGCGCCGTCAGGGTTTAATCTTGAAATCCGGCCTCAGGCCCAACTGAGGCCACATAGTTCATAGAATTTCTCCTTAAAAAGTTGCGGAGAATGCAGCATGAAAGGATTATATGGTTAAGTTTATATTCTGCCATGTTGATTGGCGTAAGGAATAGGCAGAACCGGCTGGCCATTATCCCGAAAGCATTCTCCACCACTCTTCTGGCTCTGGCCAGCCGGTAGTTAAAAACCCTGGTCCGGGGTGAGGGTCCTCATGGGGAATGACCGCATCAGGTGATCACCCAGCCCAAACGCTTCATTCGCAATAAAGACGGATGGCAGACCAGCCACGTTGTCTCCCGGGGGATGGCATTCCCAAGCCACCCCTCTGGGGCCGTCCGTAAAACTCTGGCCGATGACTCCACCATCCGACATCTGGCCATTCTTCCCCATGTCCACATAGAGAAACTCATATGTTGCAGACACCACCGCCAACATCACAATACTATTGCCCCTCCACAGTTGGGAAAGTCCCACTGCTGGGCAAATTGGGAAGCCACAGTCTCCCATTCCTGTGGTGTTGAAGGAAACTGTGGAGTCAAACAAGAAAAAAAAAAAGTACTTTTGCACATAACATTGCAAGCAGATTAGACACAAACATTCTTGGCCAACATCAGTATAACATTTATTTTAAGGAGTATTTAAAGACAAAAGTATAAGGTCCACTTATCAGATTCCTCACTCCCTATGATGGCCCATTGTAAAAATTTTAGGGGGGAGATGTTTTGGACAGGAAACCGTCTCCACTTCATTCAGAGCTGAATGCATAAATAATGTGTGTTACTTTGGCTAGCCCCTCCTTACTTACACTATTGGCAGCCCACTGGACAGGTAAGAAGTGTCATAATACAAAAATATAAATACACACTGTACATATTGAAGCACATTTTTACATTCTGCAATTACCTATTAAGATAATAGGAGAAAAAAACTTTAACTGCTTGCCGCCGCCCACCGTCAAATGACGCCAGGGCAGTGAAGCTCTTGTTCTGGGCCACCGTCATGTGACGGCGGGGGGCGTGCAGCGTGGCGATCATGGCCACGCCATGTTGCTAGGACACGGCGTGACCCCGATCTGTGTAAAGAGCCACGTCAGCGGCTCTTTAACCATGTGATCGGCTGTGTCAAAACACAGCCGGTCACATGTAAACACGGAGATGCCGCAATGGGCTCTCCTCGCCTCACACTGACAGAGTGTGAGGAGAGGAGAGCCGATCAGCAGCATCTCATCACAGGGGCACATCTAGTGATGTAATCAGGGCACTGATCATCAGTGTCCTGATTACAATAAAGAAATAAAGTGTAAAAATACAGTGCCCACCAATGCCAGCATACAGTGCCCACCAGTGCCCATTAACCATGCCAGTCATTGCTGGCAATCAGTGCCGCCTATCAGTGCTGCCCATCATTGCCCATCACTGCTGTCCATCAGTTCCCATCAGTGTCGCCCATCAGTGCCACCCATCAATGCCCATCAGTGTCCATCTGTACCACCTATCCATGCCACCTATCCATGCCCACCAGTGCCGCCTATCAGTGCCCGCCACTGCTGCCTATCAGTGCCCACTAATGCCACCTATTAGTGCCCATCAGTGCCACCTAACAGTGCCCATCAGTGCTGCCTATCAGTGCCACATATCAGTGCCAACTATCAGTGCCCATAAGTGCGGCATATTAGTGCCTCCTCATCAGTGCCACCTCATCAGTGCCCATAAGTGCCGCCTCATCAGTGCCCATAAGTGCCACCTCATTAATGCCCACCAGTTCATCCTATCAGTGCCCATCGGTGTTGCCTCATCAGCACACATCAGTGAAGGTGAAAAATTACTTAGTTACAAAATTTACTGATAGAAAAAAGTAAAAGAACTTTTTTTTCACAAAATTTTTGGTCTTTTTTCGTAAAAAATAAAAACCCAGCAGTGATTACATACCACCAAAAGGAAGCTCTATTTGTGTGAAGAAAAGGATAAAAAATTTGTTTGGGTACAGTGTAGCATGACCACACAATTGTCATTTAAAGTGTGACAGCGCTGAAAGATGAAACATGGTTTGGCAGGAAGTGGCAGGAAGTTTCAACATACAAAATTCAACATACAAAATTCAAACCCAAGTCCATCTTCAACCCAGTACATTAAAAAAGGCCCCTATCTGCAGGCATTCTATCAAGTCATGTATACCGACCTTGTCCAAATGTGTAAATGGGCTACTACTACTCTACTTTGAGTTTGACCACACCTTCTATCTACAAACTCAAGGCACTGCCATGGGTGCCAATTTTGTCCCAAGCTACGCCAACCTGACTATGGGCTACTGGGAACTACAATACGTCTCACATAACAACCCTTTTGCCGCCCATATCATATATTATGGGCGCTACATTGATGATATCATTCTGATCTGGGAGGGCACATCAGAGAGTATAGAGTCCTTTGTCAAGCATTGCAACTGCAACTCCCTAGGGTTATGCTTCACCTATAAAAAAGAAAAGAAAGAAAAGAGGGCGCACCGACCTAATGCATTACCACTGATAGCGTTTATTAAAAAAGTAAAACAGCAAATGGATACTCACAAACGAGCATGAATGACAAGCATGAACAATAGCTGCAGGTGCGCAGTGACAGACATCAGAAAGAAACCGGGACCAGACATCAGGTGGATAAGGCTGACGCGTTTCGGGGGAGAACCCCTTTCTTCGGAGCTTAAGCGGGTGACTACTATTTTCTATTTTTATTTTTAATTTTTATGTTTAATTTTTATTTCTTATTTTTATTTTAATTTTATATTTACTTTTATTTTTATACTTATTTTTATTTTTATTCCTATTTTTCATTGTTTTTATTTTTCATTTTATTTTTTATTTTTTATTTTATTTTTATTTCATTTTTAATTTTCCACATTTTTTTCATCTTTTAAATAAATGTTTGAACTCTATTTCCACCTACTATTATTATCCTTATATTTATTAAACTTACCCCCAATTCATCATATTTTTAATTCTTCATACTTTACTTTCAACTTTTTTGTGCTTTTTGGAAGATTGTGGGTCCGCTGGCTGTTGTGGTTCCACAGCCACAGACCTCCAGCCCATACACTTTAACCTAATTGCCTCCACTATATATTCAAGCTGCTCTCCTCCAGGGAGCAAAAAGGCCAGTAGAAGGAGCTGTGAGCCTGTACTATCCCTGTATCATCCCCAACACCAGCCTGGACGTTTGCCATGCATCAGCGATGTCATTTCCGCTTCCACGCTCCAGAGTGGTCAGCGTGGAGCTTTCCATGCACTGGATGCAGCGGTTCAGCCTGTTTACAGACTCCACACCCAGACGCCTGAAGGAATGAAATCTGAGCCAGAAACAAGATAACAGAACATCCTAGGACACTTCCCATCTCAAAGAAACACCTCCACCCTCCGAACCAGTAAGTGTAATTGTTACACTAACTTTCACTTTTGCATAAACAAGCTACCACAGTTGGCGCCTCCACACCCCTCCTTTTTTCAACATTGATTATCAACAGAGGTAATGGACACCATCTGAGGATGGCTGCCTCCTCATTCTAGAATTTACCTGCCTTATGTTAATGTGCTATTATAGCTACCATTGTACTATTTACCTTAGATATCACATGCTGCGGAGCGCTGGAGACCCCCCTTTTTGTTTCCCATTTGAAAGTATTCAGGCAGGCCCTTGCACTACATGCTTTGGTGAATTCCTCCATAAATCTGACTACAAAAGAGGAAGGTATAGTGTGTATGGGTTGGGCAAAGTCAGCAGATAGAGTATTGGTATCAGTTGACTTAGTGGTTGGGGGGAGGGAGGGTTCCAATTGAGTTTTGGACCCCCAAAAAAAGCCTCTTGCACTCTGCCTGAATTTAAGGACACAAATAACATTTAAACACATTTTAGGGGGTGTTTAGGGTAAAGCACTACAATGGAGCTGCCAAAATACAGTTTTAAGTGACTAGGCAAGGTGGGTATGGGCCCAGGATAGCATGCTGGGGAGGTCAGTGAAGGCAAATATGCATGAAGGACAAAAAAGGAAGTTTAAAAACTTCACGCATGCATGAGGACAAAGGGGACATTCACAGCATATTACAATCATGGTAATTGGGGAATGATGATAGAAATACAATATATTAGCAAACATTAAATACATACAACATGGCGACTAGCCTCTGTTCGGGAGTGATGGCTTGCTTCATACAGGTGTCCCGCAACAAAGGCATGTGAGAGAATTGGTCACGCTGGAGTAACCAATTCTTCATCCATGAACTCCTCCTCACCCTGTTCATGGACAGGGCTTGGGTCAAAGTAAGAACCACCAAGCCCCTGCACAGCACAAACTCTACAATGAGTATGTACCCGCAACATGGCTTCAAAATGGTCAGCTGGTCAGATCGAACTAACAGAATGCACTGAAAATCAGAAAGGCCTGAGAAGAGCAAGCTGAAGATCAGAAACAAGCTGAAAATCAAATACGTACTATAATAATAATAATACGCACGGACAAACAAATGCGAACTGACTACACGCACTGAAGAACAGATACGAACCCACAAGCACAAACTGAAGAGCAGTAACGATCTGAAAAGCACAAGGCTGAAAAACGCAAATTGTCTCTCACCAAACTTCTACTAACATGAGATAAACACGAGATTAGCAGGAACCCAAAGGGTGGTGCACTGGCTATTGAACTTCCTCTTTATAGTGCCGTTGTACATGTTGTACGTCAGCGCGTTCTTGACGATCGGAATTTCCGACAACATTTGTGCTACCGTGTGTATGCAAGACAAGTACCATCTCATTAGTGTTTTTTGTGTGAGTTCCCATAAGGAGGTGCAGGATGTTGCTGTGTATACAGAGTTGATTGCTATTTGCCATTGTTGGTCAGAGAATTGTAGTTGTAAGTCTATTTTCCAATCAAGGGGGGTTTAGATTTTTGAAATGTGTTTTTTTTCTTGTAGAATTGTGTAAAGGGAGGTCCCATTAGAGTCTGGGTTATCTGTAAAGAAATAATTCCAGAGTTTCATGGGTAATGATCCCTCTAGGGAGGAGTTAGCTGCTAGGCATTTTTGTAGTCTATAGTAGGTAAAGAAGTCTTTAGCAGGTGCATTTTGATCCTTTCGGACTTGTAAGAAAGATTTGTTAGTTGTTATGTTGCGGAGATCATATGTGTAGGTTACCTGTTCTGTAATCCAGTTTGGGAAAGTTAAGTCAGGAGTAAGGAGCTTTAAAGTGTTGATAGGGATGTGTAGGGGCTTGGTCGGAAGTTGTGACCATTTGGTGCCGTGTAGTGTTCTCCATGCTTTGATGGAAGCTTGGATAGATGGGGCATAATGTTGGAAGTGAGGGTTACTTGTGGTTGTGCTGAATAACCAGTTGGTGAGGTTTGTTCCAGGTGTCATATTGTTTTCTATGTCACCCCAGAGTGTAGTGGGTTTTGTATTCATCCAATCTCTCAACTGTGATAGGATAGTAGCTGTAGTAGTGTAGTAATCTTTTATGTCAATGTAGCCCATCCCTCCCTTAGATTTGTGTTTAATGAGTTTTACATGGCTGCATCTGGATTTTTTCTCTTACCAGACATATTGGCTCAGGATGGATTGGAGGAAGTTGAGGTAGGAAGATGAGAGTGGGATGGGCAGTGTACGGAAGATGTATAGTAATCTAGGTAGAACCATCGTTTTAAAGGCCGCTAGGCGGCCTGCCCACCAAAATTCGTGTTTAGAAGTTTTTGATGTTTCTTTGCTCATCATTTGCTTGGCTTCTGTGTAGTTATGTATGAAGAGGCCTTTTGTGGATTTGGTAAGTGTAATTCCCAGGTAGGGTATACCTTTGTCTGCCCAGGGATAAGGATAAAACTTCCTAAGGAGGTTACTGTTTGCATCCATTGCATCCATTCCTAAGTCTAGAATGTAAGATTTGTGCTCATTGACCTTATAATAAGAGACGTCGCTAAATCTTTTCAATAACAATTGTACCGAAGCCAGGGAGGAATGGGGGTTTGTGATCATCATTATCACATCATCTGCAAATAAATAAATTTTGTGTTCCATAGTGCCAATTTTGAAGCCCGTTATTTTGTTATTGGTTCGTACATGTTCTGCTAGGGGTTCCATCATTAGATTAAGGTTGATTGGTGAGAGCGGACAACCTTGATGGGTGCCATTAGTAATGGAGAATGGTTTAGATAGCATCTCTGATGTGTACACCTGTGCTGAGGGGGAGGTGTACAGTGCCATTATGGCAGACAGTATGGGTCCCTGGAAACCAAATTTACTGAGAGTTGCTTTAGGATACTCCCAATGGACTCTATCGAACGCCTTCTCTGCATCCAGAGATAGGAGCAGAGAAGGCGTCCGAGTTGACTCAGCGTTGTGGATTATGTTGACAATTCTTTAGGTTGCATCAGTTGTCTGTCTCCCTTTTGTGAAGCCCGATTGGTCTTTATGGATTAGAAGGGGCATTAGGTTGAGTAATCTATTGGCTATTAATTAGCATATATTTTTGTGTCCAGATTGAGGAGAGAGATGGATCTAAAGTTTTGTGCATATGTAGGTTCCTTACCTGGCTTTGGCAGAGTAATAATCAGAAGCATTTAGCATTTCAGGAGGGAGAGAGGAGGACGAGGCAGCGTCATTGCATACTGTGGTTAAGAAGGGTGCTAAGATTGTTCCAAATTGCTTGTAATATTCTCCTGTAAGGCCATCTGGACCTGGAGATTTGTTAGAGGGCAGAGCTGAGATTAGGTTCCTGATTTCTAGAGCAGTAAACGGGGTGTTTAGTGTAGTTAGTTGTTCTTTGGATAGTTTGGGAAGGTTAATTTCTTGGAGAAATGATTCTATGTCATGTAAGGATGGTTGTTTGACAGAGGTGTCATCTTTTAAGTTATAAAGCGTATTGTAGTAGTGACTAAATGTGTCTGCAATGGCTTGTGGGTCTATCAGTTTTTGTTTGGTAGCTGGATGAAATAGATGGGTCATTTTAGTTTTCGAGTAATGACCTTTTATTCTGTTAGCCATTGCCTTCCCTGCCCTATTGCCAGTGGAGTAGTGTTTTGCTCTAAGGTGAATATGTGCTTTTTCGAATGATTGTAACAGGTGGGATTTTAATTCCTGTCTAAGGGAATCTAATTTTGATTTTATTTCAAGATCGGGAGCAGATTGATTTTGGTTTTCCATGTTTTGATACTGGAAGTGAGTAGGTTTAGACGCTGTGATCTTCTCCTCCTCTCTTTAGCACCAATTTGTATGAGGACTCTCTTATGAATGCCTTATGGGCATTCCAAAGAACAGTGTTATCCCTGACAGTTCCTGTATTAGTGTCAAAGTATTCTTGTAGGCGTTCTCTGATGTAGGTAGAATGAATTGGTGAGTTAAGGATTGCAGCATTAGCTCTCCAGATCCGTGTTTGGGAGGTCATCGGTGAGTCATCTATGGTCATGGCAACTGGAGCGTGGTCTGACCACGTAATGGTGGATATTTCTGAGGAAGATATTTTGGGTAATGTCCATATTTCTACTAAGAAATAGTCAATTTGTGTGTAAGAATTATGAAGAGGGGAGAAGTAAGAATAGTCTTTCGGTGATGTGGTGGCATCTCCATACATCAAATAGGTCATTGGACCTAATGAAGGGTCCCATAGGTGAGGGGAATCTGTTGGAGCGGGAGGAAGAGTTGATGGAGTTATCCAGGACTATATTGAAGTCTCCACAGATGATAAGTTGTCCCTGTTTGAAACAATTGATTTTCTTCATCAATTTGGATAAGAAGTTTCTTATTGGGGGCATAAACTGTTACGATGGTGTATCTTTTGTTGTTCAGGGTGCAGTCTAAAGCAAGACACCTGCCATCAGAGTCATTGAGGCTATTGTGGGGGGTAAACGAACATGTGTTTTTGATTGCTATCATGACTCCTTTCTTTTTTTCGGGACCTGAGGCTTTAAAGATGTGGGTAAAATTTTTGTTGGTACATGAAGGTTCTGCGTTGGTCTTAAAGTGCGTCTCTTGGATGCATAGGACTTCACAGTGGGAATCTTGTGCAGTTCGCCACAGGGATGCACTTTTGGCCAGGTGGTTTAGCCCTTTCACATGGAGTGATAGGAATTTGGGCATTTTTGAAGTGTTGTGGTGGTAGTTAGAATAAGGTATTACTTACAATTCCTTGGATGAGAGGGGTGTTAAGCAGGGAGATCCGCGGTACTTGTTAGATCTGAAGACTTAAAGAGGCTGGGGTCTTGAAGGAGGTTCGGTTCAGATGATCTTGTGCTCTCAAGGATAAGAATAGGTAGGGAGAGAAACAGTAAATGGCAGTCAGTGTGGTATAGAAAGGGTGAGGGAGACTAGGGTCAGCAGTAAAGCAGTGGACTGCTGGTCAAAAATGAGGGTAAATTTTGTGTACTATCTGCAATGAGCAGGCACCGAAGTGGAGTGCAGGATTAAAGTTAGCTTAGTAACATCACTAACCTGGTATTCATTCATTGAAGTTTGAGTGTGGTCTTTTGTTGTAGACTTGCGGGTTTGTTGTTTGGGATGTCTGTAGAGTCGTACTCAAGGATAATGCCCCATGTCCAGAGCAATTGTATGCCTTCTTCCACTGTGTGGATGCTGTGTCGTACCTCATTTCTGGTGATCAGAAGCTTGGTTGGAAATCCCCATTGGTATGGGATCCTGTGGTTGTTGAGGGGTTTCGTGATGGTCTTTAGTTGGCACCGCTGTTGGTGAGTATATTGAGAAATGTCAGCAAAGAGTTGTAGTTTTGTGTACGGGGGAGGGAGTTGGTCAAGGCATCTCGATTTAGCAAGAAGCATATCTTTGGCGTGAAAGAAGTGAATCCTCATCAGGGTAGCTCGAGGTACATCTGCAGGCAAATGGGGTGGTTTTGGGAGGCGATGTATTAGATCGATGATGGTTTCAACTGGTGGGAGATCTGATAGGAGTGTTGAGATTAGTTTCCTTGCATAGGAGTTCAGGTCTGCTGGCAGGATAGTTTCAGGTATACGTCTTATTTTTACATTATTGCGTCTCGATCGGTCTTTGAGGTCCGCCATTTTGGCCCTCACCCAGTGTTGTTCTTCGAGGGTATGTTCATGGGCATCCCCAAAATCATTAACCGTTTCAGTCATGGCGCTCATCTGCTTTTCAATGTGGCCCACTTTTTGCCCTGTGTACATCATCTCCACTTTAAATGCAGTAAACATTTGGGGAGATGTCATTATGGAGAGAACTGTGTAGTGACATCAGCATCTCCTTTAGCATTGTGTCTACGAATGGCTGGTTAGATGTAGGGAAGGCCGCTATAGGGGAGGATGCGGGCATCTGTGTGAGAAGATTTTCTAATGCAGGCCTTACCTCTAGGGCTTGTTAGGCTGCATCCAGGTGCATCTGTGATTTGTCTGGGCTGCTGGAGGTGGAAGATGGTCCGGATGATGTGTGGGAACCCGAGGCATATTCCTGGTGTGGAATTGAGGAATCATCAGCAATAGGTAAGTCTGTATACGAATCCTCTGTGTGCTGTGAGGCGCCACGGGCGCCATCTTGGATTTTATCTCCCGGAGGGAGAATAAAGAAATCTGTTAGTTTCTTCGGTTGCCTGTATTCCTTTTGTTTTCTGGACGATCTGGTCTGGTTCCCCAGGGTGTGGGGGTCCGCTGATTGCATTTTGGTGGTCTGGTTCAGTGATTTAGACATTTGGTTCTCCATTTGGTGCAGGAGCTGTGGATTCAGGCTTCCATACTGCTTGGTGGTTAGCCACGCCCCCTATGCAAGACAAGTTTGAGCCAACATCCGTCAGAAATAAATCCAGGATTTCGTTGTCAGAATGTCCGAATGTGTGTACGTGGCATTAGACTTGCTGGAAGGGAAGGTGAATGTTGAAGATAACTGTCTGTGAGTTGTTGAGAAGGGTTTAGTTAGGAGAAGTTATCTATATAGATTTAAAATATGTTTTATTACATGTTTATTGTTGAAAGGTTGCATCTACTGTTAGTATGTTCATGGAATGTGTTGGGCACATATTAGGCCCATGCCCAATGCACTGGTAATTGCAACAATATATTGAGAACATGACGTCACTACTAAATTACATGTATTTAATGGTACCAAATGGCCTCTTTTGAGGAATCTGATCAGATAATTAAGTTGATTAAAAGGTTTAAGATAATTGCAAAATACAAATTTTAAAGAGTAACATTTTAACTTGTAGCTGGGGTATTTTGATTATTAAGTGTTCTTGCATAGCAAGACCACTTACTGTTATCTCACATATATATTATTCTTATTATTATAGCCAAATTTACCACCCTAACTCCTCCCACAGTTTTTACACTACATAGACAAGTAATATACCGAAACGTGCGGATTGTTCCCGAATGGTGTGCTATTATTTTGTGGAACGTTTCGCCGAATGGTTCACGAAATATCGTCGTTTTTGCGGCGAAATTGGTCCCATAGGAATGAATGGGGAAACTAGAGTGGGAGATGGCAAAAGCTGAAAAATCAGAACATGATTTCTAAACTGCCGCCACTCCCTTATTTTCAAGCCCACCTACACAAATCTTATATCAAAACGTTCAGCTATCCCTGCTGCCACTAAACATGTCCACGGCTAAGCCATAGTCCTGATAGTTTTCACAATATGACCATTTGTTTGCAACTCACGCCGTCCATTGACATTCATTGAAACTACACTCTAGACCCCTCCAAATTTGAAGGGCAATTTCTAAACTGCGACTGTGCCTTCATTTTTAATATTTCAGAGACATACTATGTATCAAAATCTAGGTCTGGGTCTTGTGATTCTCACAATATAAAGATCTTCGCTGTAGGATGTATAGTTTTTAAAATACGGCCATTTGTTTAGAGGTCATTTCAGGAAATTTTAGCCATTAATCAGAGTGTACTGTTAGTGTTTGTTTTGTTGCCATGGTTACCAAAGCTTCTGTTATACACAGGGGGGAGGTGGCTGGAGCATCTCAGCTCTGATTACAGAGCCCGGGGGAGGGGACAGACACACCATGTACTGATTTATAATAGAGGAATATGATGGGGCAGTTTTGATGGGGTAATTCTGATGGGGCGGTTTTGATGAAGTAGTATTTGGGAAGCATAAACAGGGCATGAGCGTTGCTAGGAAACAGTGGTTGTAAACACAAGATGCTGAGACACCCCAAATGCATGTGACTTCATCTGCTAGACTTGATAATGCTTGTAGACTCCTCCCACAGTTTTCACACTACAGAGACAAATAATATACCGAAACGAGCGGATTGTTCCCGATTGGTGTGTTATTACTTTGTGGAATGTTTCGCCGAATGGTCCACGAAATGACGTTTTTGCGGCGAAATTGGTCCCATAGGAATGAATGGCGAAATGTTCAAAACTAGAGTGGGAAGTGACAAAAGCTGACAACCCCATGATCAGCCAAAACATTATGACCACCCCATGATCAGCCAAAACATTATGACTGCCCCATGTAAAAAAAAAAATATTTTTGAAAAAAAAAAAATATTTTTGAAAAAAGTAAAAAAATTATTTTTGAAAAAAAAAAAAATCATTTTTGAAAAAAAAAAAAATATATTTTTGAAAAAAAAAATATTTTTGAAAAAAAAAAATTATTTTTGAAAAAAAAAAATATTTTTGAAAAAAAAATTTCTTTTAAAAAAAAAATATTTTTGAAAAAAAAATATATTTGAAAAAAAAAAATATTTTTGAAAAAAAAAAATTATTTTTGAAAAAAAAATTACTTTAAAAAAAATAATAATTTCGAAAAAAAAATTATTTTTGAAATAAAAAAAATCATTTTTGAAAAAAAAAATTACCTTTGAAAAAAAAATTACTTTTGAAAAAAAAAATCATTTTTGAAGAAAAAAAAATCATTTTTGATTAAAAAAAATTCATTTTTGAAAAAAAAAATTACTTTTGAAAAAAATGTTCAGCTCTTTCAGCGAATGATGGAACTTTTTTACTACTATTTATACTTTTTAAAATATTAAGCTTTTTAACACTTTTCACAGTTACTCAAGCCACTCCACCCCACCCAGTTACTCCGCCCACTCCAGTTGTAGAGGCAAGAACACTTTCACAATTTCCCCAGAAATTGTACCTTTTCTAGTTCCAGTTAGAGTCTGACTTTAACCGCTTGCCCCTCACTGCACGACAATATATGTTGGCAGAATGACATGGATGCACAAATGGCTGTACCCGTATGTCTCTCCCTCATCGCAGGCTAGCCCGCGGGTCCTGTGGACTCGATGTTAGCCGGTGGCCTGTGATCGTGACACGGAGAGGCAGAATGGGAAGTTGCCTATGTAAACAAGGCAACTGTTCTGCCTAGCAACATGACAGTGATCTACTGTTCCCAGTGATTGGGAGCAGTGATATCTGTCATGTTCTAGTAAGCCCATCCCCTCTACAGTTAGAACACAGTGAGGGAACACTCTTAACCCCTTGATCACCCCCTAGTGTTTAACCCCTTCCCTGCCAGTGACATACTATAGAAGGGACGGACTGCACCTAAATGAGGAGGGTGCAGATCTGCTGGGAATGAAGATGGCCAAAAAGTTAGAGGGGTTTTTAAACTAGGCGATGGGGGGAGGGTCCAGAGACAGTGATAGCCAGCGCGGAAGATATTCCAGAGGGTAGTATTGGGGGCATTAGTGGTAGGTTAACCAAAGCACAAAAACACAAGGTGAGTATAGTAGCAAGTCCAAGTTGCAATCTTGAAACACCCAATATGAGGACAATATGCGACCGGTCTAAACTATGTGGCATGTTCACCAATGCCAGGAGCCTGGCGGACAAGATGGGTGAACTAGAGATACTGTTGTACAAGGAGGATTTGGATTTTGTGGGAATTTCAGAGACCTGGTTCAACAGCTCTCATGATTGGCTGGCAAACATTCAAGGGTATACCCTATACCGCAAGGACAGAGAGGGTAAAAAAGGGGGATGGGTATGCCTATATATCAAGAATAATGTACAAGTGAATGTGAGAGATGACATCACTGAGGGGGCTAGGGTGGAGGTGGAATCTTTATGGGTAGAGCTCCAAAGGGATGAAGCTAAGGGGAAAATAATACTGGGAGTATGCTATAGGCCCCCTAACCTGAGGGAGGAAGTGGAGACGGATCTCCTATCACAAATTGGATTAGCAGCAAGGATGGGAAGTGTTATCATAATGGGGGATTTTAATTATCCAGACATAGACTGGGCGGAGGGAACCGCGCATTCATTTAAGGCTCGCCAGTTCCTTAGTGTCTTGCAGGACAATTTTATGGGTCAGATGGTAGACGCACCAACTAGAAATAAAACATTACTAGATCTACTGATTACCAACAATACAGACCTGATAACAGATGTGGAAATACGGGGCAATTTAGGTAACAGCGATCACAGGTCAATTAGTTTCAGTATAAATCACACAAATAGGAGACATGAAGGGAACACAAAGACACTGAATTTCAAAAGAGCCAACTTCCCTAAACTACAAACCTTGCTAAAAGACATAAATTGGGATAAAATATTAGGAACAAAGAATACGGAGGAGAGATGGGTTTGCTTTAAGAGCATATTAAATAAGAGCATTAGCCAATGTATCCCATTGGGTAATAAATTTAAAAGAGCGAACAAACATCCTGGATGGCTTAACTCCATTGTAAAAATGCATATAAAAGCAAAGGAGAAGGCCTTCAAAAAATACAAGGTTGAGGGATCATCCACAGCATTCAGAATTTATAAAGAATGCAATAAGAAATGTAAGGGTGCAATTAGGTTGGCTAAGATAGAACATGAAAGACACATAGCGGAGGAGAGCAAAAAAAATCCCAAGAAATTCTTTAAGTATGTAAACAGTAAAAAAGGGAGGACAGACCATATTGGCCCCATAAAGAATGAGGAAGGACATCTGGTTACAAAGGATGGGGAGATGGCAAAGGTATTGAATTTATTCTTCTCCTCAGTCTTCACGAGTGAATCGGGGGGCTTCAGTAACCAAAACTGCAGTGTTTATCCTCATGACACAACACAGGAAGCACCTACATGGTTAACAGAGGACGGAATTAAAATTAGACTTGAGAAACTTAACATTAATAAATCACCGGGACCAGATGGCTTGCATCCGAGGGTACTTAGGGAACTCAGTCAGGTGATTGCCAGACCGTTGTTCCTAATTTTTACAGACAGTCTATTGACTGGAATGGTACCAGCTGATTGGAGAAAAGCCAATGTAGCATCAATATTTAAAAAGGGCCCAAAAAACATCCCTGGGAATTACAGACCAGTTAGCCTAACATCAATAGTATGTAAACTCTTGGAGGGGATGATAAGGGACTATATACAAGATTTTAGTAATAAGAATGATATCATTAGCAGTAATCAGCATGGATTCATGAAGAATCGTTCTTGCCAAACCAATCTATTAACCTTCTATGAGGAGGTGAGTTGCCATCTAGATAAAGGAAGGCCAGTAGATGTGGTGTATCTGGATTTTGCTAAAGCATTTGACACAGTTCCCCATAAACGTTTACTGTACAAAATAAGGTGCGTTGGCATGGACCATAGGGTGAGTACATGGATTGAAAACTGGCTACAAGGGCGTGTTCAGAGGGTGGTGATAAATGGGGAGTACTCAGAATGGTCAGGGGTGGGTAGTGGGGTTCCCCAGGGTTCTGTGCTGGGACCAATCCTATTTAATTTGTTCATAAACGACCTGGAGGATGGGATAAACAGTTCAATCTCTGTATTTGCAGACGATACTAAGCTAAGCAGGGCAATAACTTCTCCGCGGGATGTGGAAATCTTGCAAAAAGACCTGAACAAATTAATGGGGTGGGCGACTACATGGCAAATGAGGTTCAATGTAGAAAAATGTAAAATAATGCATTTGGGTGGCAAAAATATGAATGCAATCTATACACTGGGGGGAGAACCTCTGGGGGAATCTAGGATGGAAAAGGACCTGGGGGTCCTAGTGGATGATAGGCTCAGCAATGGCATGCAATGCCAAGCTGCTGCTAATAAAGCAAACAGAATATTGGCATGCATTAAAAGGGGGATCAACTGCAGAGATAAAACGATAATTCTCCCGCTCTACAAGACTCTGGTCCGCCCGCACCTGGAGTATGCTGTCCAGTTCTGGGCACCAGTCCTCAGGAGGGACGTACTGGAAATGGAGCGAGTACAAAGAAGGGCAACAAAGCTAATAAAGGGTCTGGAGGATCTTAGTTATGAGGAAAGGTTGCGAGCACTGAACTTATTCTCTCTGGAGAAGAGACGCTTGAGAGGGGATATGATTTCAATTTACAAATACTGTACTGGTGACCCCACAATAGGGATAAAACTTTTTCGCAGAAGAGAGTTTAATAAGACTCGTGGCCACTCATTACAATTAGAAGAAAAGAGGTTTAACCTTAAACTACGTAGAGGGTTCTTTACTGTAAGAGCGGCAAGGATGTGGAATTCCCTTCCACAGGCGGTGGTCTCAGCGGGGAGCATTGATAGCTTCAAGAAACTATTAGATAATCACCTGAATGACCGCAATATACAGGGATATGTAATGTAATACTGACACATAATCACACACATAGGTTGGACTTGATGGACTTGTGTCTTTTTTCAACCTCACCTACTATGTAACTATGTAACTATGTAACATTTACACAATAATCAGTGCATTTTTATAGCATTGATCGCTGTATAAGTGTCAATGGTCCCAAAATAGTGTCAAAAGTGTCCGAATTGTCCACTGCAATGTCGCAGTCCCAATAAAAATCGCAGATCACCGCCATTACTAATAAAAAAATATATAATAAAAAATGGCATAAAACTATCCCCTATTTTGTAGACGCTATATCTTTTGCGCAAATCAATCAATATACACTTATTGCAATTTTTTTTTTTTTTTACCAAAAATAAGAAATATTTATTATAGCAAAAAGTAAAAAATATTGCTTTTTTTCAAAATTGTCATTTTTTTTGTTTATAGGGCAAAAAATAAAAAATGCAGAGGTGATCAAATACCACCAAAAAAAAGCTCTATTTGTGGGGAAAAAAAGACGTCAATTTTGTTTGGGTGCAATGTCGCACGACCGCACAATTGTTTTGGACTGATATAATTGCCCTGGGCTCCGAAGTGTTCATAAAATGGCATTATAGTTTTTGCAGAAGAGCCTAGGGTGGTGTTATATGTAGGAAAACATATTTTGTTCAAGATTAATTATGAAAAAAAGAGATTATATGTTTGAAAAGTATATTTGCTGATGCGCCCATTTGTTAATATTTAAATTAAAGAAATGGGAACTTGGTATTGTACAAGGACATCACCTGTTACAAAATAAAGGGAATGGTTATTTGTGCAAATGTATTTAATTGTGTTTAAGCTGGTTAACAATGCTTGAGGATTTTAAAATGTTTGTGTTTTACTTTTGGGTTAAGACTTTAGTTTAACACAGGTTTAAGAATATTATAATTAGGAAATGAATATTCATGCTATGTATTGTAAAAAAAAAAAAAAAAAGGGGGGAGTATGTGTTCCAGGCTATGTGTTCCAGGCTATGTGTTCCAGGTGTTACGCTAAAGGAATGGTGAGGTGGTTAAGAAAGAAAAAGGGAAGTAACTTAAGGTTGTGTAATTTATGTATTAAGTAACAAAAGAAAAAATATATCTTTTGATGGTATATGGATTTGATATTTGAAAAGGTGTTTTAGAGGAAAATATGGAAGAATTTCTAAATGGAGAATGAATTAAATGTCCAATGAATGTGGGATGAGAAAGTGGTAGAGTCCGTAAAATGCTAACATTTGAGGGGAAAGTTCAACTGTAAAGTGTTAATGATGTAATGTTGTTTATTCATCAAATGTTTTGTTTGTTGCTGATGATCAGATATATTTGCAAAGTTGGGAGGCTGACTTCTAAATCAGAATACATGTTTGGGTAAAATGTTCTGTTCTGAGACCCTCAGGTCCATTTGGGTCCTGGGGAAAGAAGGAACTAAAGGCGTTTGTGTTTTGTTGAAATCCTGCTGTAATACTGGACTTGGGAAAAATGTTCAGTTAAATATAGTTAAATATATTGAATCTATATAATGAAAACTGTTGCTGAGAAACATTTTTTCTGCATGCTTTATGGATTTATGTTTGAATTAATGAGGAATATCATTTTTAATACCTCCAATGGTTAAGGCCTGAATTGCTCAGGTAGATTCTGTTGTTATTCATGTTGGATGAGGAGTATCCACCCCAGCCAGTATTCACCCCAGCCCCATGCACATGAAGAAATGCCCCCTCATTCATACCCTACCATACCCTATATCCTATCCGGAAGTCAAGTTACTTGAAGAAATTACTACATCTTTTATATGGAAATCTACATTTTTGTTATTCCAATGCCATGGGAGGTGCTGAGATGATTATAGGAAATGTTCCTGGGAATGACACCTTGAGTGTTAGCCAATGATGCACACCCAAGGTTTACGGATTCCAGTGAGCACCACAAGGTAGAGATCCAGATGCCAGCCCAAAGACCCAAGCCCAGCCCAAGGCATCAGTTCCAGTCTGTCTGTGGATATTGAGGTCTGTCCTTACAAGGAGGCAGGGTTTGGGGTGGAGAATTTTCTGTTAATATGGATGAATTTAGAATCAAACCATAAGTTTGGGAAAAGTTTGGAAAAAGTTTATGAAAAAAATTATAATGTGGACCTTTTCCTTTTTTTTTAATTCTATGGACATTCATAAGCCATGCAAGAGACTTCTTATTTTTTTGTGTTCTTCTTTGGGACTATTTTTCATTTGGCCTAAAGGCTGTCATGCCCCTCCAGCTTGCTTTTATGGACTGTCATGCCCCTGCCCCTTTATATTTCATGGACAATTGCAATGCAGCTGAGATATTTACTAATTCTGATGTGTTTATTGTTCTCTATTTTTACATGTTTGAGATAGTGGTACAGTAGTCCGGGTGAATGTCGGGGGCAAATTGGAGGCAACAGGGTTTATACTTGTCACATTTGTGACAAAAGAGAGGATTGAAAGGGGCATGTAAAAGGACCCCCTTATGTTCATATTGTGTTTTGCAATCTAAGACTCGACTGTGCCTTTAAATCATTTTGCTGATCAAGTCAAATTAAATTATGTTGAAACCAAAACCAGAAATAGGGAACTTACATGTTTGTCATGAGATGGTCTGTCTGGAGCTTTTAGGTGACATACTGAGTTTGCTTAGAGTTAAAGAGTTAATTATATGACATTATGATTGGTTAAATGGTGGAAAATGGTTGGTAACGCCCATCTTTCATTGATACTTAACACCCTGTCTGAGCCATAATAAAAGGGGAACGGTGTATTGTAGATCAACCTGTGTTATGTCATTAATTTATATACGCTGTCCCCTATTCATAGAAATATTTGGGTATGAGAGCAATGGAATCGGCCGACGATGAGGTAATTATAATTAAATAATAGTCAAGACTAATGGTTAAAGGTTCCTGGGAATGACACTTTGAGTCTTACAGCATCATTTTATGTTTTTTAATTGTAAGTCCTTCACAAATTTTTGTAGTTTGAGTTATTTTTTTGAGTAGCAAAAGTTCAAACAACAAGTTGAAAAGTTATTCACAGTAGCAAAACCACGAGCCGAGTATACAAAATACAAATGTTTCTATTTTTGCAATTTTTGCTACTGTTTAAAAAAATCTCAGAATTGCAAACACCAAAAAAGATTCAAAGAAAATTACAAAAAACTAAAAACATAGTACCCATTTTTGAGGTACTTATATTTGAGTTACTTTTTTTAACATTTTGTGTGATCATGCATACCGTGAAAACAAAATGTGTAAGGGTCTTTTTCTTACATTTACATTTTAATTGTGAGGATTTTTTTGTTGTTTATTAAAAGGAAGAAAGAAAGAGCCTTAATCACTTAAGGACTAGCCTCGTTTTGAGATTTTGGTGTTTACAAGTTTAAAACTGTTTTTTTGCTAGAAAATTACTTAGAACCCCCAAACATTATACTTGTTTTTTTTCTAACACCCTAGAGAATAAAATGGCGGTCATTGCAATACTTTTTCTCACATCGTATTTGCGCAGCGTTCTTACAAGTGCAATTTTTTTGGAAAAATTTCACTTTTTTGAATACAAAAATAATACAGGAAAGTTATAACAGTAAAGTTAGCCCATTATTTTTATATATACCAAAGAAAAAGAGCAAAGGGCGGGACTTTAAATGAGGCACACGGGGGCAGATACAAAAAGTCAGATATAAAACAGATTTTATTATATTCAAAATCGTCATATATTCACATGATTTTAAATGTACATAGCTACTATTCTTACTCTAAGTTTCATCAAAGTATACATTCCAACAAGGACTTATAATTACATTGCATGAACAATTTGATAGCTAAAATCACGAGTAAAGGATTTATGACATATTAAAGTGTCAAATAGACAGGTTACAAAAAAGGAAGCAATGAGTGGAAATGGAACGTTCATACATAATTGTTGGTGAGGTACGCCTATAGGTAGATGTAAGCTCTACGCGTTTCGGAACTTAATCGCCACTCTTCAGGAGCAAAAACCAAGGGTAACCTAGGGATATGGAAAACAGTCGTATTTAAACGGAGAAAAATGCTTTGGGAGAAAATGGTGGATAAATGTGGAGTATGTTCCCCACATAGTACATCTAACCCATCAAACTTACATACATATACTTGCGCACAGGTAACGGGGCCCCGCAGGTCAGGTCAGCCAATGATGTCACGCTCCGGAGCTGAGGGGGCCCCCTGGGGAGGCACACCACCAACCCAAGCGCCACCCCAGATGGGTCACAGAGGGAAAGCGTGGTGATGATTGGTGAGATGAGGAAGAAATATATGAAATAAACGGGGCAGTGATCTCCAGAGAAATGGAGAGCCTGTGAAAGATGAGTGACATGTATATTAGACTGAAAGGCGACGTGTAAAATGAATGATAAGTGGGAATGAATTGAAGGAAAGAGGAAAAGAGGAGACACAGAAAAGTGAAAACAATCAGAGAAGGGAGAGGCTGAGGTGGAAAGTGAGGGAGGAAAGAAGTACTGGGGGTGGCAAAGAGGAACTTTACCTGCTGCAAGGTGAGTAGAGATGAATTGCCAAAGTGCATGAAAGTGCCAGGGAGGAAGTGACCAGGAAAAGGCCAGAGTGGGGGACCCGAATCCGGGGGAGGTCCAGGAGGGACGCGCCTCCACAAAGGGGCCCCCAACGTCATGCTCCAACGGGAGATGGGGGCGAGGAAGGCGCAATGGCGGAGATGGCCAGACACACCAAGCCACTCCGCCGGCAGCGTCCCAACAAGCCCCTCCGACCGCTGGAGATGGAAAGCAAATTATTATTATTATTATTACCATTATTTTTATATTGTGAAAGATAATGTTACGCCAAGTAAATTGATACCCAACATGTCACGCTTCAAAAAATCTCCATAGGAGACGTTTAAAAAATTCTACAGGTTCCATGTTTTGAGTTACAGAGGAGGTCTAGGGCTAGAATTATTGCTTTCACTCTAACGATTGTGGTGATACCTCACATGTGTGGTTTGACCACCGTTTTAATATGTGGGCGCTACTCACGTATGCGTTCGTTCTGCGCACGAGCTCATCGGGACGGAGCGCTTTAAAAAAAAAAAAAATTCTAATTTATTTTACTTGATTTTATTTATTTTTTCACTGTTTTTTTAAAAAAAAATTGGGTCACTTTTATTCCTATTACAAGGAATGTAAACATCCCTTGTAATAGAAAAAAGCATGACAGGTCCTCTTAAATATGAGATCTGGGGTCAAAAAGCCCTCAGATCTCATATTTGGACTAAAATGCAATAAAAAAAGAAATTTTGTCATTTGAAAAAATGACTTTGAAAAAATGGCCTTTAAGACGTCTGGTTGGCAGTGACGTTATGATGTCGCTTCCGCCCTGCTATGGTATGGAGACGGGTGGAGGCCACCTTAGCCTCACTCATCTCCATACCCAGCCATGGACAGGTCCCAATTGCCTCTGCGCTGCAGACAGCTCCGGTAAGCGGTGGAGGGGGGCCCCTCTCCCGCTGACGATAATGGTGATCTTGCGGTGAATCTGCCGCAGAGACCACCATTATCGTAAACACGACCGGCTCCTGAAGAGATGGATACCTTGGTTGTGGCAGCAGCTGCTGCCGTTACCGAAATATGCATCTTCAAAGTGCTGACGTATATTTATAGGAGCCGGTTGGCAAGTGGTTAATAGCAATTTGAAAAAAATAAATATATAGCAACACAGGTGTGTACATTTTTTTGGGGGGTGGGGGGTTGCTATGATCTAAAGAACCCCAAGTAATAAGAGAATATAAAACAACAAATTTGATGGAGAAAGCAAAAAAATGTATAAATGTACTCAAATGATTTCCATTGTTTTTAATGTATTTAAATGTAATCATGTAATCTTTTGGTTTGTTTGTTTTTTGTTTTTAACATATTATTATTTTTTTTGGGGGGGGTACCTTTATTAGACAATAAAAAAATGATCTAAATTAAATCTAGAAAGAAACTTTTAACTAGATGGTATACATTTTTCACTTTATTCTTATTACCGTATTTATCGGCGTATAACACGCACAGGCGTATAACACGCACATTCATTTTAAGAGGGAAGTTTCAGAAAAAACCTTAGATTTTAAATAAGGAAATCTGAAGCAAAATAAGGGTCGGTGCCCATCTGCAGCCTCACCATTGCCTTCAATGCAGCATCCTCACCATTGCCACCAGTGCAGCCTGATCAATGCCCACCTGCAGTCTAGAGGGGACAGAGAGGGGGCCAGGACGAGCGCTGACAGATTACATACAGTGAGAATCTCCTATGATAGACAGAACAGTGTTCCAATGGCAAACCAGGGGGAGGGACTTTCTAATACAGAGGCTGCCAAGTAAACAGGAGATTCTCACTGTATGTAATCTGACAGCGCTCGTCCCACCCCCTCCCTGTCCCCTCCGAGGCAGCTAAAATTAAAGTATTGGCGTATAACACGCACACACTATTTGCACCCAATTTTCATGGTGAAAAAGTGAGTGTTATACGCCAATAAATACAGTATTTATAATTTTCTTCACTCAAGATTCATGCAACTTCCAGACAGGATTCACACATCAATACAAATAAAAAAAGGTGAATATTGGGTAAACATTGAGTGAATCTTGTATCAAAATATTTATAAATAGATATTGAGGTGTGTTTACCTTTTTATGTTAGGGAACTTTTTGCTTAATTGGAGGTTGGGAGAATAGTTGAAGTACATGGGTGTTCGGTCAAATCTTCACATGCAGTAGGTAGTAAAACATTTAGCAGCCATAATACTAATCCTACTATATATGTGGCAGCTTCTCCTTTGGGGCTGCTGGTTGTTAGGGAGCAAGTGGCCTTGGTAATCCTATCAACCAGTGACTAGGGATGAGCCAAAGGTACCTGGATTTGGCTCGGTGCAGTTTTGGCAAATGTTACCAAAGATCCCGAATCTGAACCCCACTGAAATCAATATGATCTGATTCTTAGAAATTAGCAATGGCCATGTTGTAAGTTTATAGGAAAGATCTTGTCAAACAAAGAGTGAGGGTGAGCTGGGTGGTGGTCTGGGTGATACTGTATGTACAAAGCAAAAACTATTTTTAAAAATAATCATTCAGTGAGGAGAGGATCTTTTCAGGTGACTAAAAAGGAAATCTTTAAGAATGCATTAACCCTTCAAATGACATGCTTGGAGGATGCCTTAAAGCTGTGCATGGTTTTGCAGAACAATACAATTCTCAGGGACAGCAACACTGTATTTTGGTTTTGCATGAAGTGTAATAATTTAGTTTGCTTTTACTTTATTCATTGGCTAACATACAGCAGCCGCAACCTAATATCATTATTTCCACAAAAAAAAACCTTATTAGATAGTTTTTATAAGAAAATAATCTTTTATCTATCAGACTACAAATGAGTGCTGGAAAAAGCAGGGACAATGTAACTAAAGTCTATCGCAAAGTATTTATATACTGTATACTTTTTACTACACGCTCTCACCTTCAAGTTGGCATACAGTGGCAAAACCAATCACTTAATTTAATTTTCAGTCTATAACAAAATGTCATCCCAAAGTTCACCAAAATACCTCCAAAGCACAGACCCACATTCTAGAGGTGAGGCAGTTGTTTTGCTGAACGAAAACAAATAAACTAAAAATAACAATGCATTTTTTCAGAGACAACAGCAAAAAAATATAGCACAGTGGATGGAGTATGGAAGCAAATTGATCTGGGCCTGGGGCAATAATATAAGAGGGAAATACAATGTATTTAATTTTTGTTTCTGAAATAGCAACTAGACATGTGCACTGCCGAAAAAATCATTTTTTTTGTTTTCGTTTCATTCGTTTTTTTGGATCATTCGTCATGATTGATATTCGTTATTTCAAACAAATTCAGATAAACTTGAATTCATTACATTCATTTAGATGCGGTATTTGTTATTATGATAAGTTGTAAACTTGGATAAAAATCAAATGTGTTACATTCCATTCGTATAGATGCGGTATTCGTTATTTTCGATAATTCGTAAATTCGGATAAATTCGTATTTGTTACGTTCACTAACAGCCAAATTTGAAAGGGAATT
This sequence comes from Aquarana catesbeiana, assembly GCF_042186555.1. NCBI lineage: Eukaryota > Metazoa > Chordata > Amphibia > Anura > Ranidae > Aquarana > Aquarana catesbeiana. The sequence continues at coordinate 18,966,857 of NC_133325.1, read as the reverse complement.
CCAATACCTATAATTGAATATTTTACAACTATTATTGTAGTTTTTATTATTAATAAATAATAATAATACTAATAAACATGATAAAAACTATAATAATGGTTAATAAACTTAATAATTTACTTATAAGATAAATTATCCATGTTTTTTGTTCTTCTGGATATTTGGATTTTCGTTCTTATTTTCAGAATTTTGTTCTTTCGAATTTTTGGAATTTAGAATTTCGGATTTTCGTTCTTTTAGAAAATTTGTTTTCAGAAAAATTTGTTACACGGTCTTTCGCTCATTTGGATGTTTCCAAATTAACAAATATGCCAAATTTTAATGAAAAACAAATTCCACATGTCTAATAGCAACTACAGTGTGTTATATCAAAGCCAGCAGCCATGAACATTGTATAGACTCACTGAAGATTACGCAAACATCTTTATTGCTGCCACTATGTTAGAGGAAGAGATGAGGCGTATGTTATTATTATTATTATTATTATTATTATTATACAGGATTTATATAGCATAGTGAAAGAAGTCAGTATATTATGCCACAGTCAAGAGCCGGAAATATTTCATGGATGCACTAAACACCATATAAGTGTTTTTTACAAAGCCACAATGGAAGACTGAAAGACTTGGCTGGTGTTACATGTAAGAATCATTTTTGAGAGCCACAAACAAGAAAAACAGAAGAGGTTTGTTGGGTATTATATACTAATTTTTAGCTAAGATACTATGTCAGAGGGAGAAAGCATGCAGATTCTATCTTGATTAATAAATAATAGTGCATCTTTTAGATTTAAAAATAGAAAATATTTGCAGGAAATGTTTAAAGTCTGTCTCATCGTCTGCTGTTTCAGGGGGAGAGAGAAGGCAGATTTAATGTCTAAAAAAAAGATTTTTTGTAAGCCAATCCCCAGACGACATCCAATCGTGATGAAATGCATAGGGTGGAGCCTACAATGGTGACGTCATCACGTTTTTCTCAGGATTTTGATGGGCAATAGGAAAAAGAAGCGAACGGAAGCTTGAGGAGACTTTGCGGACCTCATTGATGAGACATTTGGTTGTACCACTTTTATGCGTCATATATCTCCTAAGTGTAACCCACTTATTTCATTAAATCACAATTTTAAACTTACTGCACTATGGAAGCACTTTCTTTTGTTTTCTGAGTGACATCATTCCAGCAGCAGTTCCAAACTTCTTCAATGGTCTTGGGGAGACCGATTTCCCTGTGCTGGGTGAGCTTATTAGCAGTCACGGATAGCTGGTAAGCAGGCTACTTACTTCTTATCACTTGCCACCGCACACATAGTTACATAGTTAGTCAGGTTGAAAAAAGACACAAGTCCATCCAGTCCAACCATAAAAAAAAAAAAAAAAAAACGTACAATCCAATATACCCAATACTATACCCACAGTTGATCCAGAGGAAGGCAAAAAACCCCAGCAGAGCATGCTCCAATTTGCTACAGCAGGGGAAAAAATTCCTTCCTGATCCCAGAGAGGCAATCGGATTTTCCCTGGATCAACTTTACCTATAAATGTCAGTACCCAGTTATATTATGTACATTTAGGAAAGTATCCAGGCCTTTCTTAAAGCAATCTACTGAGCTGGCCAGAACCACCTCTGGAGGGAGTCTATTCCACATTTTCACAGCTCTTACTGTGAAGAAACCTTTCCGTATTTGGAGATGAAATCTCTTTTCCTCCAGTCGTAAAGAGTGCCCCCTTGTCCTCTGTGTTGACCGTAAAGTGAATAACTCAACACCAAGTTCACTATATGGACCCCTTATATATTTAAACATGTTGATCATATCCCCCCTTATTCTCCTCTTCTCAAGAGTGAACAAATTCAGTTCCTCTAATCTTTCCTCATAGCTGAGCTCCTCCATGCCTCTTATCAGTTTGGTTGCCCTTCTCTGCACTTTCTCCAGTTCCCCGATATCATTTTTGAGAACTGGTGCCCAAAACTGAACTGCATATTCCAGATGAGGTCTTACAAATGATTTGAACAGGGGCAAAATGATATCTCTCTCTCTGGAGTCCATACCTCTCTTAATACAAGAAAGAACTTTGCTCGCTTTGGAAACCGCAGCTTGGCATTGCATGCTATTATTGAGCTTATGATCTACCAAAACCCCCAGATCCTTCTCCACTACGGATTCCCCCAGTTGTACTCCCCCTAGTATGTATGATGCATGCATATTCTTAGCCCCCAAGTGCATAACTTTACATTTCTCAACATTAAACCTCATCTGCCACATAGTCGCCCAATTAGACAGAGCATTGAGGTCGGCTTGTAAATTGGAGACATCCTATAAGGACGTTATTCCACTGCATAGCTTGGTGTCATCTGCAAAGACAGAAATGTTACACACGGATGGATGTTTGCTCTTTTTATATACGGATTGATTTTTACACTGGGACTTTACCCACAGGTAGACACATAAGCTTGGAACACAAAAATGATCCTATTGTAGTGAAATTTTCAGCCCTGGAATATATTGCACCTAACCCAAGGGGAGGTGTTTGGGGTAAAACCATCTTACAATGTGAATGTAAATGTATTTTTAATTTGAAAGTGACATCTGCACCGGGATTAAGTGACAGTGTAAGCTATAAGCCATTCCTGTAACTGATTAATTGATGTTGTATTTCTTTAATATGTAACAAGACATGTAGTGATATCCAATGTCATCATTGATCTTGAATTGTATGTATGACCCATACCTTCCTTATGCTGTGTTCCTGTCCGTCTTAAATGCACTGTATATAATATGTATACATATGACACATCTATTAAAACCACAAATGTTGCAAAATGCTGCAAAAAAAAACCTGCAAAACAATGGCATGATGTGCATCACATTATGAAATTCTCACCTTACAAAGCGCTCCAGCACTGTAATATCACTGCTGAGAGGGCTGACATGTTCCCCCTGTCTTTCTTCTGGGTTTGTGCGCTCCGGCTACGTGATTGGCTGGAGCCACAATGACATCACTCCTGCGCATGCGTGCGGGAGCACTCAGTTCTAGCACAAAGCTCTGAAGGTATGCCAGACCTTCAGAGTGCATGTGCCAGTGATGTCACTGGCTGCATGCAGGGTGAATATCTCCTAAACGGTGCACATTTAGGAGATATTCATTTTACCTACAGGTAGGCCTTATTTTAGGCCTTATTATAGGCTTATCTGTAGGTAAAAATAACCAAGCAGGGTTTACTACCACTTTAATGTTTATAATGCTAAGATACTTTTGTACATTGACTTACTGTGGTGAACTCTGAGATGATTTGCGGCCTGTGGGTCGGCATATGCAATTCAAATGTGTGTTTATACATTGTGGGCGGCCACTGTTCAGAGACCCTTCCATCAGCTCCTCTCTCTGTCCCTGTGACTGGGTGGGTGTTGGCCGTGGTCTACTGCGTCCTGCCGTCACCGCTGCACTGGGCTCTTTGGCGAGCATGCACTGTGTTGGCACGTCTTGATATAATCGGTCCACGACTTGTGGTGTTTAAAGGCACAGTGGGGGTATTTAGGGCACACCGCCAGTGTGAGACAATGCAGACTGGCAGACAGGGTAAACTGGCGGGTGATACTGGCAGGTAAGTACAAAAAATCCCACATAACTATTCAGACATATAAAGGAGAGTGTTTTGAATTCATACCTTCTTGTCAGGAACCAGTGTGACCAGAAATGTGTGGACTGCCACAGAGAATACCAAGCACAGATAAAGTGTAAAATAATATAATTTATTAAAAGATAAGTGAATAACACAAAGGAAACGCACCCCCAATATAGCAAACAGTGTGACACAACCAGCGTACCAAACAAACAGTGAAGACACAATAAACGACAACCTAAAACAAATATATACAGTAAATGGGATAAACAGATCGTAATCGTAACAGAGCCAGGGTCATACATGGGAGATCAAGCAGAGGGAGCTGGGAACAAGACAGGAGAGGGAGAGGGTACCAGGAGACGGAGTAAGCAGGTATGAAGGGATCAGGCTGCAGGGTCGGGTCCAGGAACAGGAAACAGGATGCAGGATTCCAGAACACAGGTCAGGGGCACATCGAGAAAATACCAAGGCAGTGAGGAACATAGGACATTTGACATTTGATCCCTCAAAACAGTAGGTATCCCAACGCTGGGGTATCATGGGTCATTCACAAACTTATCCCTGGGGTCATATGACAACACCGAAGCTCTGACACCAGAATGTCTGGTTACAATCACGTAGCTTGCCTGGTCTCCAGGACTTGTTCCACACAACAATGGCATTTTAGGTTTCCCCAAGGCACTGGCTACCCGACACGGGTTCCCTAATGCACCTTGATAAGGTATAAGGGGTGTCAGGAGCTACTCCAAAAAATGCCCCATGACAAAAGCAATTAGTGAACTATCTCGGTACCCAGGGATTGGACAATTGAGTATAATAATTAAATTTTAATATAGAAAAACAACTTATTACACATTAATACAAATAGTATATAAAAACATGATTGCATACAGAAGCAAGGTGATACAGACTTTAAACAGTCGGAACCCCACAAAATAGTGGAGCCTCTGGAGATGTAGGTCCAAAGTGTAATCCTCTACATGTTTCGAAAAAAAATTGCTTCTTCAGGAGAAATTGACCATATACCATATACATCTAAGGAGAAATACAATCTTCTAATTAATTTGATAACAAGATATTAAGAGGGAGGGGGGAAAGAGAAATACACTTTTATACATTGAATACATCGATACTTGCACCTGGAGCTGTAGCAATCACATTTCGGGTCGTGGCAAGGCACAAATGGTACTCCCCTGGAGCTCACCACAACCAAGGTTGTGAAGACAAACATAGCTACCAATTGTAAAGGGTATGTCCGGACCACCAGGCCTGCTGCCAGAGCCACGAGACCCGCAAGTGGGGGGTTGGTGTTCACAGTGGCTGCATATACTGGGCACAAGTGGTTGCATATGATGGGCACAAGTGGTTGCATATGATGGGCACAAGTGGCTTCATATACTGGGCCCAAGTGGCTGCATTTGCCAGACACAAGTGGCTGCATATGATGGGCACAGGTGGCTGCATATGATGGGCACAAGTGGCTGCATATACTAGACACAAGTGGCTGCATTTGTTGGGCACAAGTGGCTGCATATGATGGGCACAGGTGGCTGCATATGATGGGAACAAGTGGCTGCATATGATGGGCACAGGTGGCTGCATATGATGGGCACAAGTGGCTGCATATACTGGGCACAAGTGGCTGCATTTGCCGGGCACAAGTGGCTGCATATGATGGGGACAGGTGGCTGCATATGATGGACACAAGTGGTTGCATATGATGAGCACAAGTGGCTGCATTTGATGGGCACAAGTGGCTGCATATGATGGGCACAGGTGGCTGCATATGATGGGCACATGTGGCTGCATATGACGGGCACAAGTGACTGCATATGATCGGCACAAGTGGCTGCATTTGATGGGCATAGGTGTCTGCATATGATGGGCACAGGTGGCTGCATATGATGGGCACAAGTGGCTGCATATGATGGGCACAGTGGCTGCATATGATGGGCACAATGGCTGCATTTGATGGGCACAGTGAGGCTGCAATTGATGGGGGGTTCAGTATTTTTCAGTTTGTTTGCGCCCCCCCCAAAAAAATTTTGAGCACCAGCCGCCAGTGCAGGATTGTGTGGGTTGGGAAAAACTTCTGTTTCTTTTTGGGTTTAGCTTCCTGCAATCAACATCAGGAGATGACTAATTGCAGAAGATGATGTCAGCTTCTGACTGCTGAGAGACACCTGCTGGTGGACACTGGAACTGCAGCCTATAGATCTGGGAGCCACAATGCCACCAGCAGGTGAATTCTTTCCTGACACTTCTACCCTTTACACCTCCAGGATATGTTTTCTTAGACATTTGATCTGTGGTTCCCGAACATTCACACATTTTATGTAACTGGATAATGTGCTAAATCTGCCAATTCAGTGAGTACCATTTATTAATGCATGAAGATTTATTGGCAGCCCATGTCTAATCATTATGTGGTCCATATATACAGTATATATATATATATATATATATATATATACTATATTTGGGATCCCACAATACAATACAATATGTCTTGGTTCAGAGTCTGACAAAGCATACATTTTACAGTTATCCACCACAGTCATTATGCCTTTTTAGACAGGCTGCAATTTCTTAGGGACTGAACAGGCATGTCGTATCTGTAAAGAAAAAAAATTGTGTTTTTATTCAGAGACAGCAGGGCAAAAATGTACAAAATTGCACCACAGATATTAGGCCTCTATGCACAGGCTGCAGTTTTGAATGACTGAGCAGATGTATTACATCTGGAAATTTTTAACCACTTATGAACCACCCGCCGAAATTTTACGTTGGCTGTTTGAAGGAGGATATCGTTGTTATGGCAGCAGCTAGCTGCCATAACCCCGGTATCCTCTTCCTCAGCGGGTGGTCCGCTACAGCATAAAAGTGGTCTCTGCAGCGGATTCGCCGCAAGATCACTTTTATCGGTGGTGGAGAGGGGCCCCCCTCCCGACACGATCTGGTGACCTCTGCTGCTTACCAGAGCCATCGGAAGCGGCGGAGGTGATCGCGTCCTGTCTACTGTTATATATGGAAACGAGTGAGGGGAAGATGGCCCCCACTCGTCTCCATAACAATGCAGGGCGGAAGGGATGTCAAAACATCCCTTCCGCCCACAGCTCTTAAAGGGCCATTTTTATTAAATGATTTTTTTAAATGACACTTTTTTTTTTTTTTTTTTGCATTTTAGTGTAAATATGAGATGTGAGATCTTTTTGACCCCAGATCTCATATTTAAGAGGTCATGTCATGCTTTTTTTCTATTACAAGGGATGTTTACATCCCTTGTAATAGAAATAAAAGTGACAATTTTTTTTAAAAAAACAGTGTAAAAATAAAAACTAAAAGGTAAAATAAATAAGAAAAACAAAAAATTTTTTAAACATGTCCCGACGAGTTCGCGTGCAGAAGTGAACGCATACGTGAGTAGCTCCTGCATATTAAAACGGTGTTCAAACCACACATGTGAGGTATTGCCGCGATCGGTAGAGTAAGAGCAATAATTCTAGTCCTAGATCTCCTCTGTAACTCAAAACATGCAACCTGTAGAATTTTTTAAACGTTGTCTATGGAGATTTTTAAGGTTAAAAGTTTGTCACCATTCCACGAGCGGGCGCAATTTTGAAGCATAACATGTTGGGTTTTCCAATTTACTGGGCGTAACATTATTTTTCACAATGTAAAAAAAATTGGGCTAACTTCACTGTTGTCTTATTTTTTAATTCAAAAAAGTGTATTTTTTCCAAAAAAAGACAGCTGCTCAAATACGGTATGACAGAAAGTATTGCAATGACCGCCATTTTATTTTCTGGGGTGTTTGGAAAAAAATGTATAATGTTTGGGGGTTCTAAGTAATTTTCTAGCAAAAAAACCTGTTTTTAACTTGTAAACAACAAATCTCAGAAAGAGGCTTGGTCCTTAAGTGGTTAAAAAATTGATAGGCTGCAATTTTTAAAGAAGAGAGTAAGCCGGGCGTAACGAGCCCCTGCTCGCTCGATTCCACTCTCCCGACACTCCTCTGCAGCTATAGAATCAGATTGCAGATCGCAACATCTGATAGTTCGGTCATCTCCGGGACTAGAACTACAGCTATGTGCCGTTCTAACCCAGTTGTGATAGCTCAGAACAAACACCAGGCAGGCTGTATGTAAGTTCAACCAGGAATCTCTTTTATTGAAAAATACAGACTCGGCCTTTTGGCTAAGATCAAGTGTAGTTTCTGCCTTGTTCTGGTCATTAGGTAACGACCGGTGCCAGTCCCTCTCGGCCTTGGGGTGTTTCCTTCGTGTGCATCCCATGCTGCTATTGGGGGGGGACGCCACTGGAAGTGTGCGAGAGTTATCGCCTTTCCCTACCATCCATGAGTTGGCTGTGGGATTGGTGGGCATAGGTATGGTGGGGCCGCCGAGCGCACCAAACACTTTGAGGCTGGTCGTGGCTGAGCCTAGAAGGAACGATGTCGGTTTGCACTTCATTCAGAAGCAGTTGATTGAAGACTTTTTTGGGATGCTGAGAGAAGCCATTTTTTGCATGCAGTGTTTCCCTACCACTGGAATGTATGACGTTACTTTCTGGAAAAAGGAAGATCTGCAGACATGTATGCTACGGAAGGGCGAGAAAGAGGGCGACGAGATGCTGGAAGGGATCACGTTCCTGTTGAGTAGGGATGAGCCGAACACCCCCCGGTTCGGTTCGCACCAGAACCTGCGAACGGACCGAAAGTTCGCACGAACGTTAGAACCCCATTGACGTCTATGGGACTCGAACGTTCGAAATCAAAAGTGCTCATTTTAAAGGCTAATTTGCATGGTATTGTCCTAAAAAGGGTTTGGGGACCCGGGTCCTACCCCAGGGGACATGTATCAATGCAAAAAAAACTTTTAAAAACGGCCGTTTTTTCGGGAGCAGTGATTTTAATGATGCTTAAAGTAAAAAAAAAAAAAGTGAAATATTCCTTTAAATATCGTACCTGAGGGGTGTCTATAGTATGCCTGTAAAGTGACGCGTGTTTCCCGTGTTTAGAACAGTCCCTGCACCAAATGTCATTTTTAAAGGAAAAAATCTCATTTAAAACTGCTTGCGGGTTTAATGTAATGTCGGGTCCTGGCAATATGGATGAAAATCAGTGAGACAAACGGCATGGGTACCCCCCAGTCCATTACCAGGCCCTTTGGGTCTTGTATGGATATTAAGGGGAACCCCGCACCCAAATTAAAATAAGGAAAGGTGTGGGGCCACCAGGCCCTATATACTCTGAACAGCAGTATACAGGCGGTGCAAACAAGACAGGGACTGTAGGTTTGTTGTTAAGTAGAATCTCTTTGTAATTTTGAACGGGTACATTTTTAACGTGTTTAGCTCCAGCCAAAAAATCTTTTTTAAGCTTTTTGGAAAACATAGGGAAGGGTTATCACCCCTGTGACATTTGTTTTGCTGTCTTTCCTCCTCTTCAGAAGATTTCACCTCACTTTTTGTCCCAATGAAAAATGTTTTTTGAAAATTTGGGTTTTTTTGTGGAACAAGGATTGGAAAGCATCAGTGGAAAGGAGAAATGTTTTTCCCATATTAACTCTTACAGGAGAGAATTTCCCTTCCTAGGGGTAGATTTATTCTCACTTCCTGTTGTCTCCTTCCGTTTGCAAGTAGGAGTCGTTTGTAAGTTAGTTGTTTGAAAGTAGGGTCCTGCCCTATATACTCAGCAGAAATTTGGGCCTTAGGTGTTGCTGTGGCCACAACACTGTAAGCCCTCACAGGGCCCTGCTGTGAAATATTAGATCAAGAATTGTAATTACATGCCCCTGTTGAACAGGAGCTGAAAAATTAGGCCTTAGGCACTGGTGCTGGTGCCACAACACTGCAACCCCTCACAGACACTCTAGTTGGAATGCAGGAACGAGCCCTGCTGCAAAGTATTGCATCAAAAATTGTAATTACACGCCCCTGTTAAACAAGGGCTGAAAAATTGGGCCTTAGGCACTGGTGCTGGTGCCACAACACTGCAACCCCTCACAGACACTCTAGTTGGAACGCAGGAACGAGCCCTGCTGCAAAGTATTGCATCAAAAATTGTAATTACACGCCCCTGTTAAACAGGGGCTGAAAAATTGTGCCTTGGGCACTGGTGGTGGCGCCCAGAACCAAAAATGTTCTTACAAGCTATCAGCGTGATGATTGAGGAGGAAGAGGATAATTACTCAGGGATAGTCACTCAGCATCAGCATAGGCAGTCTTTGAAGGGATCTGAGATTTCAAAAAAAATTATTCGGTTACATCAGCATCAGGTGCTTGGTAGCTGGTGATGATCCAAGACTGATTCATTTTTATGAAGGTCAGTCGATCGACCGAGTCAGTGGACAGACGCACCCTGTGATCGGTTACCATGCCTCCAGCAGCACTGAATGTGCATTCCGAAAGAACGCTGGATGCAGGACAGGCCAGTAGCTCAATTGCATACTGTGCAAGCTCTGGCCAGTGATCCATCCTCAAGACCCAGTAACCCAGAGGATTTTCGGTGGGAAAGGTGTCCAAGTCTGATCTTGCCCCTAGGTATTCCTGCATCATGTAAAACAGACGCTGGCGATGGTTGCTGGAACCGATCATACCTTGGGGCTGCGGACCAAAAAATTGTCTGAACGCATCGGTCAGACGGCCACCTTCTCCACCGCTCCTTCTTTGACTGACCGAAGCCTCAGCAACACGTTGTCCAGAAACAGGAGTTTGTAACCTCCCAGTCTCTGGGAACGCGTTGCACAGACCTTTCTGCAAGGCCTCCCGAAGATGTTTCATCCTCTGCTCCCTCTGCGATGGCAAGATAAGGTCCGCAACCTTACCCTTGTAACGTGGATCAAGGAGGGTTGCCAGCCAGTATTGGTCCTTCTCCTTGATACCACGAATATGAGGATCCTTACGCAGGCTTTGCAGGATCAGGGAGGCCATGCAGCGTAGGTTTGCTGAGGCATTCGGTCCGGAGTCCTCTGGGTCACTAAGGACGACATGGTCCGCAGCCACCTCCTCCCAGCCACGTACAAGTCCATGTGTTTCTTGGGACTGATCCCTTAAAGACTGCTGCTGATGCTGAGTGCCAGGCTCCACCTCCATACTGACACAATCTTCCTCCTCCTCCTCCTCCTCCTCCTCCTCTTCCTGTGTGATAGGCGGGCACGCAGGAACACTGTCTGAATAAAGGGGGCCTTGAGAGCTAAGGAAGTCTTCCTCTTCCTGCCTCTGTTCTGCCTCAAGTGCCCTGTCCATTATTCCATGCAGCGTGTGCTCCAACAGGTGGACAAGGGGGACAGTGTCACTGATGCATGCACTGTCACTGCTCACCATCCTCGTGGCCTCCTCAAATGGTGACAGGACAGTGCATGCATCCCTGATCATGGCCCACTGGCGTGGGGAAAAAAAAACAAGCTCCCCTGACCCTGTCCTGGTGCCATAGTCGCACAGGTACTCATTGATGGCCCTCTGCTGCGTGTGCAGCCGCTGCAGCATGGCCAACGTTGAGTTCCACCTGGTGGGCATGTCACAGATTAGGCGGTTCTTGGGCAGGTTAAACTCCTTTTGGAGGTCCATCAGCCGAGCACTGGCATTATATGACCGGCGGAAATGCACACAGACTTTCCTGGCCTGCCTCAGGACATCCTGTAAGCCTGGGTACCTGCCCAAGAACCGCTGCACCACCAAGTTAAGGACGTGAGCCAAACAGGGCACATGGGTCATTTGTCCCTGTCGGAGGGCAGAGAGGAGGTTGGTGCCATTGTCGCAAACCACCATTCCTGCCTTAAGTTGGCGTGGCGTCAACCACCTCTGAACCTGCCCCTGCAGAGCTGACAGAACCTCTGCCCCAGTGTGGCTCCTGTCCCCCATGCACACCAGCTCAAGCACCGCATGGCATTTTTTGGCCTGCGTACTTGCGTAGCCCCTTGAACGACTACGGAGCACCGCTGGTTCCGAGGAAGAGGCCATGGAGGAAGAAGAAGAGGAGGGGGTGGAGGAGAGAGGTGTGTCACAATCATTAGCATTTTGGAGGCGTGGTGGCGGAACAACCTCCAACACTACTGCACCTTGTCCTGCATCCTTCCCAGCTGCCAGCAGAGTCACCCAATGCGCCATGAAACTTAGGTAACGTCCCTGTCCATGCCTGCTGGACCATGAGTCAGCGGTAATATGCACCTTACCGCTGACCGCCCTGTCCAGCGAGGCATGGACATTGCCTTCCACATGCTGGTAGAGAGCCGGAATCGCCTTCCGTGAGAAAAAGTGGCGTTTGGGTACCTGCCACTGAGGAACCGCACATTCCACAAACTCACGGAAGGGGGCAGAGTCTACCAACTGAAAAGGCAGCAGTTGAAGTGCTAGCAATTTTGCCAAGCTAGCATTCAACCGCTGGGCATGTGGATGGCTGGGAGCAAACTTCTTTCGGCGGTGCAGCAGCTGGGGCAGGGAAATTTGCCTGGTACAATCTGACGTCGGTGTACCAAAATCAGATTGCCCACAAGTACTTGGCTGTGACACACCTAATTCTACACCTTCATTCCTCTCAGTGCAGGTCTCAGAGAGGACTGAAGGTCTAGTGGGGTTGGAGATCTCAGCTGATGAGGAGCAAGGAGAGGTCCTCTTTGTTCTTTGGTGTGGGTCTTTTAGATACGCTTGCCAACGAACTGCATGGCAGGTCAACATATGTCTGGTCAAGCATGTGGTACCCAAGCGGGAGATGTTTTGGCCACGCGAGATACGCTTGAGACATATGTTGCAAATAGCAGCAGTGCGATCTGATGCACTCGTCTCAAAAAAGGCCCACACCAAAGAACTTTTTGAATAAAGCGCAGAGACTGCAGCGCCCTGCACATGTGGAGCTTTGGGGTGTGATGCAGTCAATGTGCTGCCCTTAGGCTGGCCCCTGGAGGGCATCCTGCCTCGTTGGTGATGTGCCGCCTCCTCCTCCTCCTCCTCCCTCCTATCAGGCACCCACGTTGAGTCAGTGACCTCATCATCCCCTCCCTCCTCATCACTGGAGCAAACCTGGCAGTATGCTGCAGCAGGGGGAGCATGACTGCCAGATTGCTGTCCTTCTTGGGCACCCCCTCTGTCCGTGCTCGTGTTACTGCCTTCATCAAGCTCAGTATCATCATCAGAGCCTTCCAAACGCTGGGCATCCTCCTGGAGCATGTACCCAACACTGTGGTCAAACAGTTCGAGGGACTCCTCAGGAGGACATGGTGGGGCTAGGGAAGGAGTCACTGATGACATTGAGCCGAGGGAAGAGGCCGCTGCTTTGCCAGACAAAGTACCCTGGGCATGGGTGAGAGAGGATGAGGAGGATGAGGACGGCTTGGTCATCCACTTGACCAAGTCTTCCGCATGTTGCGGCTCAACATGGCCAGCTGCCGAAAAAAAGGCCAAGCGTGTCCCATGGCCACGTGCTGATGAGGATGCACCGTCTCCACGACCAGCACTAGACACAAAGCCTGCTTGCCCTCTCTTATTGGCTTGTGACTGTTTGCCTCTCCTTCTTGGCCTTCCAGACATACTAATGGCCTGTAGCTGCACTAAGCTGGCATATATATATATATATATATATATATGTATGTACTGATACTGCAGCTAGCAAAATCAACTGCCTGCCTGTAGTATGAGAACACCACCAACCTTCTACAGGTAGCTTTAGCTGAACACTGTGAGGTGGACGCACCCCACTAACTTGTAGGTTTAGCAGAACACTGTGAGCAGGACGCACTGTAAATAGTCTAGCTGCCTGACTGTGGTACTAATAGGATCAAAAGAACACAAGCAATTTTCTTCAGGTAGCTGTATTTACTGTAACAAGACAAGCCTGCCTGTCAGTAAGAAGATAACAGAAACGGATCTAGCTGAACACTGTGAGCAGGACGCACCCCACTAGCTTGTAGGTTTAGCTGAACACTGTGAGGTGGACGCACCCCACTAACTTGTAGGTTTAGCTGAACACTGTGAGCAGGACGCACCCCACTAACTTGTAGGTTTAGCAGAACACTGTGAGCAGGACGCACTGCACTAACTGTAAATAGTCTAGCTGCCTGACTGTGGTACTAATAGGATCAAAAGAACACCAGCAATTTTCTTCAGGTAGCTGTATTTACTGTAACAAGACAAGCCTGCCTGTCAGTAAGAAGATAACAGAAACGGATCTAGCTGAACACTATGAGCAGGACGCACCCCACTAGCTTGTAGGTTTAGCTGAACACTGTGAGGTGGACGCACCCCACTAACTTGTAGGTTTAGCTGAACACTGTGAGCAGGACGCACCCCACTAACTTGTAGGTTTAGCAGAACACTGTGAGCAGAACACACTGCACTAACTGTAAATAGTCTAGCTGCCTGACTGTAGTACTAATAGGATCAAAAGAACACCAGCAATTTTCTTCAGGTAGCTGTATTTACTGTAACAAGACAAGCCTGCCTGTCAGTAAGAAGATAACAGAAACGGATCTAGCTGAACACTGTGAGCAGGACGCACCCCACTAGCTTGTAGGTTTAGCTGAACACTGTGAGGTGGACGCACCCCACTAACTTGTAGGTTTAGCTGAACACTGTGAGCAGGACGCACCCCACTAACTTGTAGGTTTAGCAGAACACTGTGAGCAGGATGCTCTGCACTAAATGTAAATAGTCTAGCTGCCTGACTGTGGTACTAATAGGATCAAAAGAACACCAGTAATTTTCTTCAAAATACTGTAACAAGACAAGCCTGCCTGTCAGTAAGAAGATAACAGGAATGGATCTAGCTGAACACTGTGAGCAGGACGCACTGCACTAAATGTAAATAGTCTAGCTGCCTGACTGTGGTACTAATAGGATCAAAAGAACACCAGTAATTTTCTTCAAAATACTGTAACAAGACAAGCCTGCCTGTCAGTAGGAATATAACAGGAACAGATCTAGCTGAACACTGTGAGCAGGACGCACTGCACTAAATGTAAATAGTCTAGAAGATAACAGGAACGGATCTAGCTATATATATATGCAACACCTGGGATGCATATATATACACAATACACTTTAAGTGCAGCTAACTGACTGACTGTCCTGCCTAATCTAGCTAACTCAAATGAAATGACACTGTCTCTCTCTCTCTCTCTATTTCTCAGCACACCGGAACACACTGCACAGGGCCGCCGTGTAGGCGGCCTTATATAGTGTGGGCGTGTACTAAATCCCCTGAGCCATAATTGGCCAAAGCCTCCTTGGCTTTGGCCAATTACGGCTCTCTGTTAAGGTGGCGCTGTGATTGGCCAAGCATGCAGGTCATAGTGCATGCTTGGCCAATCATCAGCAAGCAATGCACTGCGATGCCGCAGTGAATTATGGGCTGTGACGCGCCACACGAATTTGGTGCAAACGGCCCATATCGTTCGCAATTCGACGAACGATCGAACAGCCGATGTTCGAGTCGAACATGGGTTCGACTAGAACACGAAGCTCATCCCTACTGTTGAGTGAGACGAAAGTGCGGGTCCCAATCACTGTGCATATGTACAATCCTTTTTTACAGGATGGGGAAATCGCTGCCTTTTTATTCAGGTACTGTGAGTCAGTTTCAGCAAGCGTGAAGCTGACAAATGTGCTAGGTACCTTTAACGGGCAGCGAAAATTTTGGGTGACTTTTAAGGCAGATCAGGAGGGTATTTTTGGCGTCAGGCACCCCCCTCAGTCCTTCTCCATCGGGAGGAACCGTGGCTATCTGTGGTACCCTGGCCAGCCCCTCTTCTGCAGGCAGTGTTTTGCTTTTGGGCACACCAAAGACCAGTGCGAGGCCAGGTTAACATGCCGCAATTGCTTTAAGCAGGGTCACGGAGCCGGTCAGTGTCCAGAGAAGAAGAGCTGCCACATCTGCGGTAGCAGGATGCACCTTGTGAGACAGTGCCTGAAGGTAAACAGAGCGTCTGAGCCCACTCCAGAAGCTGTGGCGGTAAAAGCTGTGGAGGCTGAGGTGGTTGTGGGCAAGCAGGTGTCATCCTACGTGGATGTGGCCAGACTGGGTTCCATTCCAGCTACCACGGTGAACTCCGTAGAGCAAGCCGTAGTGCTGCCCGAGGAAGTGGTGGTGCGGGCTGATGTCTGCCCACCTATGGAGGGTGAGCCAGGTCCCTCCCCTGTTGACAGCGTGAGGGAGGAAGGGGCCTCTTCTGTACCAGAGGAGAGTGTCCCTGGGCACCTCCTGGCCGAGGGGGAGTCAGAGGGGAGCGGTGAGAAATCGGAGGACTCAGAGGAGGAGGAGATGGAGGTAGGGCAGCTCTCCCTAAAAAGAAAGATGGCTGAGTCCTCCCAGGTCATAGGCTCCTTCCCAGACTCTCCGGACTCTGGGGCTTTGGATGTGGTGATTGACTCGGACTCCTCACAGGTGCCATCTTATATCAGCACTGGTCAGGTGTCCGAGCTGCAGGAGGTGATAGGGTACTGCAGGGTACCTAGGGGGAAGGCAAAGAAAAAACAGGGGGGTGAGCCCTGGGTCAGGGGTGGGACCGAGGACTAGGGCCAGGGATAAAGTAGGAAAAAAGAAAAAAAATCATGACAGGAATATGATTCCTTCCTAATTTTCTATGCTCTTACGGGTATCTTCCCTCAATTGCAGAAGCATTGGGACGGCATCTAGTTGGGCAGCAATTTTTAACATCTTGTCTGGGTATGCTGATGATATTTTTTGCTTGCAGGACTGCAACATGAGGGAGGAACCACATACTGCAAGATGGACCCAGGGGGATGCGGTATGGCCGTTGGGTCGGAGCAGGAATAGTGGCGTGGGGGTGTTCATTAAAAATAAGAAAATAAAGATTTTAAGGAAGGTGGAGGTTGGGGGGAGGGATCCAATAATTGTGTTGGGGGATTTTAATTGTATTTTACGTAGTGGGGATAGGTGTGGGGGTGGAGGTGGTGGTGGGGATGTTAATAAGTCTGGGAAGGAGTTGGGTGAGATTTTGCGGTTGTTTGGGTTAAGGGATGTGGGTGAAGGTGGTGGTTTTTCTTATTTTAGTGATAAGGGTACTGTAAAATCTAGAATTGATTTTTGTTTCATTTCAAAAAATTTACAGCCGGAATCCTTTGCCATTCAGCGGGAGCCTTTCTCGGACCATGGTCAGATCGAGTGTGTTGTGCGTATGGAATCGGAGGTAATGTATGGTAAAGGTGTGTGGAAGTTGAATGTGGAATTGTTGAAAGGATGAGGGTGTGAAAAGAGAGTATGTTGAGTTTTTTGGGAAACTGAAAAGAAGGAGGAATGATTTCTTAAGTGTGATCGAGTGGTGGGAGTGGGTGAAAGGTCAGAAAGGTCAGATGAGAAATGTATGCATTTTTTCTTTAAAAAGGTGTATGGTGGGAAGGTGGATTTCTCAAGTGTGTTGGATGAGAATGGACAGGTAGTAAGTGGGAAAGAGAGGTTGGGAGAGGAAATCTGGAAGTTTTATTCCAATTTATATATGGAAAAGAAGAGGGATGAGAGGATTGAGAAGGAAGTGTTGGAGCAGGTGGAGATGTGTCTGGATATGGAGGATAAGAGTATGTTAGTGGAGAAAGTGAGTAAAGGTGAAGTTGATGAATGTCTTGGGAGTATGAAGAAAGGTAAGGCGCCTGGGAGTGATGGTTTGCCAGTTGAGTTTTATTGTACGTTTTGCGAGGTGATTGGTGACTGCGTGTATGAGATGGTGATGAAAGTTTTGGAAGAGGGGAGGATGCCTGAATCTATGTTAAAAAGCGTGATTGTTTTGTTGTATAAAAAAGGTGACAAGCGAGAGTTGAAAAATTGGAGGCCTATATCATTGTTGAATGTAGATTATAAGGTGATGGCGAAGGTGTTGGAGAATAGGTTACATGCGGTGGTGGAGAAATTGGTGTGTGAGGAGCAAGCATGTGCGGTGCCTGGGAGGTCTATTGCAGAAAGTTTGGTGAGCTTGAGGGATGTATTTTGGTTTTATAAGGAGAGGAAGCAGGAAGTGGCAGTGTTGGCTGTGGATTTTGAAAAGCGCATGACAGAGTGTCGCATGATTTTATGTTTAAAGTGTTGAGGAGAATGGGGTTACCTGAGGTGTTAATTGGGTGGATTAAGTGTTTGTATAGAGGTATGGTAAGGTGTTGGTGAATGGGTGGATGACGAGTGATATAAGCATTAGGTCGGGTGTGAGACAGGGTTGCCCGTTATCACCCGTGTTGTTTATTTGTGTGATTGAACCTTTGTTGAGGATGTTGATGAAAGATAAGTGTGTGAAAGGAGTGGAGGTGGTGTTGATTGTGAAGGCTGTTGTGATGCCGATTTTGTTATTTTTGTATTATGTGTTACCAGCTCCAGATAGAGTGATAAAACAAATTGTGAGAGTGTGTTTTTCTTTTTTTTGGTCATCTAAGATGGAGAAGTTGAAAAGGGAGAAAGTAATGAAAGGAGTAATGAATGGCGGGAAAGGTATGGTGAGTATTGAGAAATTTCTGGTTGTGAAGTAAGTAAGTATGTGTGTGAGATTAAGTGAGAAAGAGAATGTTGCAGGGTGTATGGTAAAACATGCATGTGGGAGTGTGTTACGGAAATATAAGCTGTGTGGAGTCGATTTGAGGAAGCCTGTATGTTTTGTCGCACCTTGGTTTTATTTGAGGATTGAAAGGTGTATGAGGAGGTATGGGTTGAAGATGTGATGCGAGATACATGGTGTGAGAGTAAGAAGGTAATGCAGATATTGAAAGAAAGGGAGGAGGTGGAAGGAATAGGTGGTTTAAGAGTAGCTGAATGTAAGAAAGTCTGGAAGAATGTGTGCTGTAAAGGAGTGGATAATAGACAGAAGGATATTGCATGGATGGGGGTGCATGGGTGTTTGCCTACAAGGGAGTTTCAGAGGAGGAGAAAATTTGTGGACAGTGAGGTGTGTCCGAGACTGGGGTGTGGGGGGATTGAGAGGGTGGTACATGTGTTTTGGGAGTGTCGCTATGCAAAGAAAATATGGAAAAGGATGGAGAAGATGGTTGAGGGATTGACTGGTGTGAATAGTGTAACGTATGAGATGGTGTTATATGGTTTGTGTGATCTAGGGAGGAATGAGGAGAGGTTGTTATGGATTGTTGTGAATTGTATTAAAGAGTGTTTGTGGGATGTTCGGAATATTTTGATTTTTAGGCAGGAAGTGGTTAAAGTGAAAGAATGCGTGGCCATGGTCCAAGGAAAGATTTACAATTATGTATATTATGATTATAAGAAGTAAGGAGAGAAGAATGCAAGGAAGTTATGGAAATTGGAGGAGTGGAAACAATGGTGTATATAATGTAAATATTTGGATGTTATTGATGTTTATTCTTGAACAATTAACCTTTTTATTTTTTGTTTTTCAGGGTGAGTACAGATGGTGATAAGGGGACAGTGCGGAGAAAGTGTATAGGAGTGTTTTTTGTTTGTGTAGGGATAGGGTGGAGGCATAGTATATAATAGGGATAGTTTGTCTTTTTTTTTTTCGCTAATAAGGGGTGGGAATGGGTTGTTTTGTTAATGTTCTTGTTATCTTTAGTGTTGTTTTGAAATATTCTTGATACATTTATTGTTGTGAAATGTCCTTATTATCTTTATTGTTGTTATGTACTTTTGGGTTTTGTGGGTGGGTTTTTGGGAGGGAGGCTGGAGGGTTATGCAAATATTGTAAATACTTGTTTAAAAATGTACTTGTAAAAAAAATATATTTTGTACAAATGTTGTGTTATTTTAATTTTGGGTTTATCTATGTATTTTACTTGTGAAAATTTAAATAAAAAAACAAAATAAAAAAACTTTACTGTTGTCTTATTTTTTAATTCAAAAAAGTGTATTTTTTCCAAAAAAATACAGCTGCGCAAATACGGTATGACAGAAAGTATTGCAATGATCGCCATCTTATTCTCTGGGGTGTTCGGAAAAAAATTTATAATGTTTGGAGGTTCTAAGTAATTTTCTAGCAAAAAAAAAATGTTTTTAACTTGTAAACAACAAATCTCAGAAAGAGGCTTGGTCCTTAAGTGGTTAAAAAATGGATAGGCTGCAATTTTTAAAGAAGAGAGTAAGCCGGGTGTAACGAGCCCCTGCTCGCTCGATTCCACTCTCCCAACACTCCTCTGCGGCTATAGAATCTGATTGCAGATCGCAACATCTGATGGTTTGGTCATCAGATCCTGCGGGACTAGAACTACAGCTATGTGCCGTTCTAATCTAGTTGTGTAGCTCAGAACAAACACCAGGCAGGCTGTATGTAATTGTAACTGGAATTGACATCAGCATCTCCTAACAGTATTTGTCCAAGCATTATGAATCAGCCACTATTTCTAATATGGCAAATCCGGGATCCCTAGAGTCTGTGTGTCCTGGGGGACCAGGACCCAAATCCACAGTAATACTACCTCAAGGGTCCCCAGGCATACAGCTCACAAAGAGCACCGTTCCCCCAAATGCCAGGCCCACGATCGATCGGCAAGAGGCTAGCATTCAGTCCATATTAGTCTCATCAAAAGTAGAGACTCAAAACATAGTGTCCCTAGACACTATAAAGAGGTTCACAACAGCGACCCTACTGGCTCATTATTTATGATTATTGATAAGTACACCCCCCCATGGAGAGGCGGGGCCTTAACCAGAGGCGTTTCTCGTTTAGAAATGTTCTGGATTCATGAACTACGGTCCCTTCATCCATGGGGCATGAACGTGGATCTAGACATTAACGCTTTTATTAATGAATCTTAGATTTGGTGGGATTAAGCTTTTTTCTTATACGGAAATAGACATTACCTATTACACTATATATCCCTAGTAATGAATTTTAGGGTCGATGAGTTGGTGGGATTGGATATATCCATTCAGACAACTATGCACTACATGTATGGAATCTATTCTTATGTGTATTCTTATGTGTATTTGTGTACATGTCATTATTTGATATTTATTTTTATTTTATTTTTTTTAATATTTTTTTTTATTATTTTTTACTTTTTTATTTTCATATGGTGTATGTAATTCTGTATAACACCGACCCCCTATTGAGAATCCGTCTTGGACCTATACCCTCTGCTATCTTGCAGCATTCCCAGGAACATAAGATGCAGAAAATTCCTGGTATTATTATATTTAATTGTTTTTGAGTCACTGTTTTTTTTTCTTTAATCCATATTGCACATAAAAGCAGATAGCTACATTAAATTCATAAATACATACACTTAGCACCATTGCCTTAGTGCTATGTATACATCTGCTATTAATATGCAGATACATCACTATTTGTCATTACACACCTTTGTTGCACCTTTATTAAATTAAGTCTTCATAACTATCTTTACACCTTCACAATCCTAGCATGATTAGTCTTACAATGAGAGATTTCATCTTTTAATATACTGAACAAACACTAGGTTGTTTTTATTTTTTATATTTAGCTGTCTGTTTTTATAGCACACAGTACGCGCTGCACAGTGGAGCGTCATTTCCCTAGTGGTGGGCGTGTTGACAAGAGCGGACCGCTGGTGACGACATCGCGCCGTGCCTACTGTCGCACTGAGGCATGGCACGCATGCGGCGGACGGCCGCCTAGCTTGCGTTCCACTCGGGCGGAAGTTGACGCTATACACGTCACGTAGAGCGGTCATCCGGTTCTACTCACTTCCTGTGAGACATCCGGATGATCTCTCTCCAGCACACATTAGTTTAAAATTTTTTTTGAATTGTCTTAACTATATACATTATCACAGATATTTAATACTTACAATATTTGGAAATCCTGCAGTAGATGGGCATGTTTAGTCCCCATTCTTTTTACAAGGGAAGGCTGGAACGCACAGAGGTCATCAGAAAGAGGCTTGGAACGCACGCGGGGCCGCCATTTTGGCGATACCCGGAAGTGCAAGTAAACAAGTGGCACACGCCGGATTCTCATCAAAGGGGGTCTTGGTACATATATAAGTGAGTATGGCAGCAGTGGCAAGGTACCCCAGAGGAAGTCTGATTAGACGAAACGCGTCGGGAGACTCCACTGCCTGCCATTAGTTTTATTATAAGCGCTTTTTAACATGGAGAATGTAAGTGTTTTACCTTAATAAATTTTACGTTAAGAAAACGGTATTATACTATGTGGCCCCTTTTCTTACCTTTTATGAGCCACCACGAAATTGGGGTATACATGAAAGAATTCTGTTGGGAGCCCTAGAAACGGCATCTGGATTCCATATTGTCCCATCGGGAGATCCTACTTCATTGCCCGGTGGCAACACAAGCATTTCTGACTCAGGGGATATATGTCTCTGTGAGTCCAACGGTTCTGGTAAGCCTGCATTGCTTCCACATGGGGGATTATATCATTGTGTATTACCTCTTCTTGATTTATCTACGTGGTGTATAGACACCACCATCTGTTTGGGACTCTTTATCTGGTCTCTAGATTCTCTATGCAACAGATATTTATTGAAATCCATTTCAGTACCATTTTTGAATATATGTTATGAACAAAATGGTGGGATACATTTAATTGTGTGTTGCCTCAATTCATCTACGTGGTGTTTGGACACCACCACCTGTTTAGGATTCTTTATCGACCCTCAGATTTTCTACGCAAACAGATACTTATTGAGGTTTTTCTCGGTACTATTCTGTATTTAATGTGATCTGAACAAAAGGTTGAATATATTTGTTTTTTTAACATTTTTTGTGATCCAAACTAGCGCTGCACTATATATACCCATACTGTTTACAAATTTCCTTATTTTGTGTGCGAGCTGCTATTATAGAGTAAGCGCTGTGTTTTTGAGTATTTTTTTCATTCAGTCCACTCCAAAAGTCTCTCTCCCGGCTAGGTCTGTCACACCGGGCATGTCCAAAGTCCAGCCCGCAGGTCAATTGCAGCCCGTGTTCTGGTTTAATACGGCCCCACTAGTAATTTGGATATATATATACATATATATATATATATATATATATATATATATATATATATATATATATATTGTGTGGCCCCCAACCAATCCCCGAGCACAGCGTTGGGGGGGCCACAAAAAATATATGCCATATTTATCATTCAGTTCTGGCAGCCTCAGAGGGGACAGGGAGATGGGAGGGACGAGTGTCATCAGATTACATACAGGATAATCTCCTGTGTACCTTTGTAATAGGAAGTCCTGTCTCCTGGGTTGTCATTGGACGACTGTTCTGTCTATCATAGGAGGCGGGACTTTGTAATAAAGAAGCAACCGAGTAAACAGGAGATTCTCCTGTATATAACCTGTTGGCGCTCGTCCCGCCCCCCTCCCTGTCCCCCCCAGGCTGCAGATGGGCATGGATCAGGCTGCACTAATGGCAATGGTGAGGCTGCATTCATGGCATTTGTGAGGCTGCATTCATGGCAAAGGTGAGGCTGCATTTATGTCAATAGTGAGGCTGCATTCATGGAAATGGTGAGGCTGCATTCATGGCAATGGTGAGGCTACAGATGGGCACTGATTAGGCTGCATTGATGGGCACTGACCCTTATTTTGCTTCACATTTGCTTCTTTATTTAGAATTTTAAAAAATTCCTGAAACTTCCCTCTTAAAGTGAAGGTGCATTTCATATGCCTGTGCCTTTTTATATGACAATAAATATGGTATATCCAAATAACACGCCCAAGCTCATCCTTAGACTCTTCACCACACACAGCCACAAAGGCAAGAGGTTTCTTGTTGGGCAGTGTATTCGTTTGCATTTAATGTTAATGGTTCAAAGAATGTCAGGCAAAATGGTCGGCCCTCATGCATGTTCACTTCATCAAATCTGGCCCTCCTTGTTAAAAGTTTGGATGGCCTTGGAGCAAGCAAATTGCATCTGTAAATAAAAAAGTAATGTAATTTTTAGGAAACTGAAGATGAAATTTTTTTAGGTTGAGTGAGCATATTACATCAGGAAAATTAAAAATGAGTATCTTAATTTAGAGAAGAAAAATTCAGGGACTGAGGAAAAATTGTTTTACAGTTTTGCACCACAGCTATTAAACAGTTTTGGATAAGCCACAATATCTGAGGGAGAGAGCAAGCAAATTAAATGAGGAATAAAAAATGAGTGTCTTGCATTGAAGACTGAAGATGGTAAGGGGTTAGAGATTTGCAGCATTGATATTAAGCATGTATTGGAAGGCTTTGATTTCTGAGTGACTGAATTGGGCATCTTGCACCTGAAATTAAAAAATTAGATATTTTCAGTTTTAAATTGAAAACATAAACATGAACAGAATTGCACCTCATTTTTCAAGCTTTCATTGGATAGACTGCAATTTATCAGGGAGAGAATAAACAAATTACTTATACATGCAAAAAATTGGCTTCCTTTTTCACAGACTAAAAATTGACATTTTTGCTGCTAAGCCTGTAATCCTCTTTGGCCAGGCCCTCTTTTCTGAAGGAGAGAGCAAGTAGACTGCAGTGAGAACTAAGAAGTAATTTTTTCCAAGAATGAATCAAGGTGGTACATGTTAACAGATTTTCACCACAACGTTTAAACCTGTGTAGCGCTGGTAGATTTTCAATCTACCGCTGATAGGTATTTCTTGTGGGTTACTTATTAGGTGAAGTTAGATTTACCTCTGTTCCAGCTTGGCTGAGTTGCGTGTAGTTCCACACTGTGCCGGTGGGTGTCGTTGTCATCAAGGGCTGGTGTTGGAAAGGCAACGTGTTGAAGCGTATGAGTGCTCCTCTGTCCCGGAGACAACTCGGTGGAGGTGGTCCTCCGAGTTGCATTCTGGGAGAGGGTATTTATGGGACAGATGCCATGTTTAGGGGTTCGTTTTCAGCCACCTGCTGGCCCTCCTGGCCGACAGGTATGCGTTAAGCGTACCACCTCGTGGTCCTCCGTTCCGGAGGCCCACGTCGCTGCGGCGTGTGGGTGGGCCCAGAAGCCTGTCTGGGGCCTACCACAGCAGCAGAGGAATGGTCCTGAGCTGTCTATCCTGAGTGAAGAAGCTGGACAACCGAGGAGATCCCAGGGGAGGACCCGTCATGAAAGGATCATGCAGAGTGCTGGTCTGGAGAGGGGCCTGGTGACTCAGTTGGAGGACGTATCCTGAAGTAATCTTACTGCATAGTACTGCCGGGTTGGCTTAAGGGTTCAAGTACTGTGTCTGACATTCATCGCAAACCAATACATCCTGTGGCAGAGGATCGTACGGGTTTTATTCCAAACAAGTCTGTGGCAGAGACTTTTGTTTGCGCTGCGTACTGGCTGCTAGGCAAGTGAGAGAGGCCTATCCAGGCGGGCAAAGATTGAATTCCACAAGGGGAGTGCATTCAACTACAAGTGTTCAATTCCAAAGAATATTCTAAAGAATACTAAGGAAAGGTATTTGAGTTTCCCTGCAACTTTCCTTCTGCCTCTTTCCTGCTACTTCCTTTATTACTTGTTCATTAAAGCATTGGAAAATATACTCAAGTGTTTGGTGTCTACATCGTCCAGAGGTAAACTCAACAGGACCCTAAACCCAGTGCCGGTGAAACAGAGGTATTGATAGTGAAGGTAACAGCCCGCTTTAAACCAGCAGCTATACTGAGAGTTAGTGCTACACTTGTTTAAGCAGGATACTATATGTTGGCGATAGAACAAGCAGATTGCATCAGGTAAGTTGTCCTCTGAAACAGCAGACCCCCACAAGTGTTCAAGAGACTATACAATGGATATATATTACAAAATGTTTCTTCACAAATTATATGTCCATTATTTAAAGTATTTATTCTAATTATCGTTATTGATATTTTATTGAACAATACATTTTATCTTTAATTATAAATTACATTTACTTAATATTTTACATGCTAATAACAAATTTCATTATTTTGTATAATAATAATTTCCAGTAAAAGTAACGACTAAACTTTATAACTTTTTTTTCTCTCGGCATTGCTGATACTGGAAAGCGGTTCTCTATTAAATTATTATTAGACATCTCCAGAGAAGAGCCGGAGTTTGTTCTATTGGATGAAAGTTTCTTTACAATTTCTCAGGAGATGGAATCTGAATTTATTATTCTTCATCTGATCACTGAAGTCAGTTTAGAGAAACATTTAGAATTTTGTATTTCTTGTGTCTTATACAGTAATATCTTTAATCTCTGTGTCGTATTGGATTCCCCTGATAGGTGATATTCCGAAGGCTGGTTACCATATGCTGGTGATATTTCCAACATTGCAGAGAATAGTAAATCCGGTGACATCATTCTCCATTGTTATGCCCCGTACACACGGTCGGACTTTGTTCGGACATTCCGACAACAAAATCCTAGGATTTTTTCCGACGGATGTTGGCTCAAACTTGTTTTGCCTACACACGGTCGCACAAAGTTGTCGGAATTTCCGATCGCCAACAACGCGGTGACGTCAAGCACGTACGACGAGACTAGAAAAGGCCAGTTCAGAACCAAGCGCGGCACCCTTTGGGCTCCTTTTGCTAATCTCGTGTTAGTAAAAGTTTGGTGAGAGACGATTCACGCTTTTTCAGACTCGTGGCTTTCAGATCGTTTTCTGCCGTTCAGTTTGTGCTTGTGGGTTTGTATCTGCTCTTCAGTGCGTGCAGTCAGTTCGTATTGGAGTTTTCTGTGCGATCTTGTCCGCTCGTTGCTGCTTTTCAGGTCGCTCTTCACAGGCCTTGCTGTTCTTCAGTGCGTTCTGTTACTTCGTTCTGAGCAGCCGACCGTTTTCTAGCCATGTTGCGTATGCGTACTCCTCGTAGAGTTCGTGCTGTGCGGAGGCTTGGTGTTGGGGTCCTGACCTTGACACAAGTCCAGTCCATGAACAGGGTGGGGAGGAGTTCATGGACCAAGAATTGGTTGCTTCAGCGTGACCAGTTCTGTTATATGCCTTTGCTCCGTGAGATCCGTGAGAATAATCCTGATGATTTCAGGAACTTTCTCAGGATGACGGACCCCGTATTTCACCGTTTGTTGGCTTCGCTGACCCCCTATATCAGCAGGCAGGATACCTGCATGAGGCAAGCCATCACTCCGGAGCAGAGGTTGGTCACTACCTTGCGGTATTTGGCCACAGGGAGAAGTCTGCAGGACTTGAAGTTCTCGACAGGCATCTCCCCCCAGGCTCTGGGGATCATTATCCCAGAGACCTGTTCTGCCATCATACAGGTCCTGCAGAAGGAGTATATGAAGGTAAGAGTTTTATCCTTTTATATCACATTTTATTGTATTGAATGTTTGATAATATATTGTATTTCTTTCCTCATTCCCTAATTACCATGATTGTATTATGCTGTGAATGTCCCCTTTGTCCTCATGCATGCTGGATTTTTATGTAATTATTATTTTAGGTCCTTCATACATATTTGCCCTTTAATAACCTCCCCAGCATGGTGTCTCCTGCCCTATATTCACCTCATGTAGTCACTTAACAATGTATTTTTTCTGCTCCATAGTAGTGCTTTACCCCAAACACCCCCTAAAATGTTTGGAAATGTTATTTTTGATTTAAATTCAGGCAGAGGGCCAGAGGCTTTTTTTTGTTGTGTCCCCAAATTTTTTGTAACCCTCCCTCCCCCAACTGCTAAGTCAGCTGATCCCAATTCTCTATCCTCAATCATCTATCTGCTGACTTTGCCAAACCTATACACACTATACCCATCTCTTTAGTGCTCAGATTTATGGATGAATTCCCCAAAGCATGTAATGCAAGGGCCTGCCTGTATACTTTCCAATGGTACTGTTTCAAGTTCTTGTATCCTATTATGATCTTGATAGGTAATAGCAGAATGTCCAAATGTGCTCAAATGTGTACAGTGTGTATTTATATCTTTGTATTATGACACTTCTTACCTGTCCAGTGGGCTGCCAATAGTGTAACTAAGGAGGGGCTGTTCCAAGTAATACCCTGTATTTAGGCATTCATCTCTCAATGAAGTGAAGAGGGTTACCTGTCCAAGAGTTCCCCCCCCTATAATGTTAGAAATGGCCCATGAGAGGGGGGGGGGGAATATGATAGGTGTACCTTATACTTTGTTGTTGTTAAATTCCCCTTAATAAATGCTATCTGGAGGTTGACCCATAATGTTTGTGTCTAATCTGCTTTCCAGGTTTCTGTGAAAAAATAGTAATGTTTATTGTTTTTTCCTCAACAGTTTCCTTCCACGCCACAGGAATGGCAGACTGTGGCCTCCCACTTTGCCCAGCGGTGGGACTTTCCTAACTGCGGAGGGGCAATTGATGGGAAACACGTCCACATCGTCCCACCACCCAACTCGGGGTCCTACTATTATAATTACAAGGGGTTTAATAGTATAGTGATGTTGGCGGTGGTGTCGGCTAATTACGACTTCTTGTATGTGGACGTGGGGAAGGATGGCCGGATGTCCGATGGTGGAGTGATCGCCCAGACGGAGTTCTACAGGCGTCTCCAGAATGGCAGCTTGGACTTGCCACCTCCAGAGGACAATGTTGAAGGTCTCCCATTTGTGTTCGTTGCTGATGAAGCATTTGCGCTGGGGACCACCTGATGCGGCCATTCCCGATGAGGACCCTCACCCCGGAACAGAGGGTTTTTAATTACCGGCTGGCCAGAGCCCGAAGAGTGGTGGAGAACACATTTGGAGTCCTGGCCAGCCGGTTCCGATTATTTATGACACCCATCCATATGGCGGAGTATAAACTGAACCATATAATACTTGCCTGCTGTGTTCTCCATAATTTTCTACGAAAACATTGAGCCAACTATGCTGGCTCAGTTGGGCCTGAGGCCGGAATCCCAAATACATCAACAATGACGGCACTTGAAAGCGGCCGTCCTGGCTTGCCCTCCCTGAATGCCCGTGATGTCCGGTTACGATACCTGGAGTTCTTTGCGGGTAGGGGGGCTATCAATATGCCAGACAATATGTGACACCTTTTTCAAATAAAAAACAACCAAAAGAAATTCTTGGTGGACATTTACTGCTTGTGTTTGTTTTAGCTGACCCTGACAGAAATGTGTTGAGTGCAGAAAATGTCGTGATTGGGTAACCTTATAAAAAACAGTGTTGGCTGGTACTTCCTAAATGCAAAAACACATTTCACTACAAGTGCACTTGCAACTGCACTGAACCTGCACTTGTAGTGCAAAGAGGATTTGCCCTTAGGAAATAACCCCCATTTGTGCATAAAACAACAATTACATCACCCCAAAAGTGTTGTAGTGTTGAGACAATAATCCACACATTCTTGAGTAAGGCACTTTTTTATACCTGCACAATCACATGCGCATTTACCAAAGGTTTTGAAAACAAACCAACATGTTTGTTGTATAACAATGTTTGCAGTAGCATTATGAAAAATCAAAATATCCATTTCAGCTAAAACAGGCCTGTGTAAAACCAACAAGAAAGCCAAAAAACTTGAACTTACAAAGTTCACATTAGGTAAAACCTGAAGGCTATATCAGACATCAGTATTTAGGAACTGGGTTTGATCTAGCGTTCAGATGGGGGGAAATCACCCCTGGAAAAGCCAAATTTGGAAGATGCACACCAATTTACAAATGTCCACATGTGCTATCTGCCATCAGGGGGGATCAAGGGACGTGTTTGGGGGGAGCAAGCCCTTCCTCAACGCTACTTTATAATTAAGGAAGGGGTTGCCCCCCCAAAACGCGTCCATTGATCTCCCGTGATGGCAGATAGCACATGTTGGCACACTGTGTGCATCCTCCAAATTTGGCTTTTCTAAACATTGAAAAAAGTTTGGTACGATAAAACAGGTGATTTTGTGGGGTTTAAATTCGCCCCAAAATATCAATGATGTTATTATTTTTTTTAATAACATCACTGATTTGTTGATGTATGTTTTGCAATTCGAGATTACACCCCATGATCTCCCCGATCAGTATCTGGGCACTTTCAGATGTAAAGCGTTCTGGATCC
Source organism: Aquarana catesbeiana (assembly GCF_042186555.1). NCBI lineage: Eukaryota > Metazoa > Chordata > Amphibia > Anura > Ranidae > Aquarana > Aquarana catesbeiana. The sequence goes on along the minus strand of NC_133325.1, from coordinate 18,937,371 downwards.
CTCACATCACGATCACCTAAAAAGAGATAAAGAACAAAAAAAAGGTCTCAAAAATCTGCCACCAGCCATCTCTTTTACCTGAGTCTGTGGTCGCAGACACTCACCTGTTGTGGTGCCAATCTCCACCACGTCTTCTTCTTCCTCCTGCTCAGCTTCTTGGGTTGGTATTTCCACTTCTTCCAGAGGGGGGGGGTCTCTGGTCTCCTGGGATGAGGGGTGTCCGAGTCTTTTCTCCCCTATGTAAAACAAAAATGGTATAATTAGCACACAGTGATTTGATGGCAGAACTATAGAAATAGGAAACATTGCTTGGAAGTGGGGTACAATTGTCTATTTTAGCCGAGTTCCAAGATGTATATTTTTTAGTGCCCTTTGTCAAGCTGCAATACTTTACCTGTTTGGTACAAGCTTCACAGATGGAGACCCCCCTATAGTATACACTGGAGCACCTGTGTGGCCCCCTAATAAAAATGTTGTTCTTGTGTCCCACACTAGTGCTCCAGTGTCCAGATGTGAAAACAGCTGCTCAGTGTCCTCTCCTTACACACAATCTAGTTTGCATTTCATTCTAGTAACAAACCCATCTACACAAACAAATATTTGGCATCCAAGTAGGCCCAAAAAAAATGTGGGAAAATGCATATGGCCTAAACAATGGTGTTCTAGAGGCCGAAAGAAAAATGTTTGATACGAACGAATAATGGGCCCATGAACATTAAAGTTGACCTTTTTAAACGTTACAATTACTAAAAGCATATGGAGCAGAACGAACGGAATAAAGACAGAAAGAATATGAACACAGCACAACTACTTACTTTTTTGCAGCACTCTCCGGATCTTTCGGTACTGCTCTGGCTCTCTCAACTTCAGGTCCGACCACCGCTTCCTGAGCTGATCTTTAGACCTTCATACCCCGAAATTCCGCTCTAGACTCCTGACCACTTTCGCCATGATCTTGGCCTTTCGGATGTTCAGGTTGGGGTAAGGCCCATATTTTCCGTCATAGTCGGACTTCCTCATGATGTCGACCATCTCCAACATCTCCCCAAATGACATATTTGTGGCCTTAAAACTTCTCCTTCTGGATCGGGACGTGCCTGGATCCGCCCTTTCCTCCTCCTCCTCGTTGCTACAATTAGCCCGCACCTGCTGTATGTCCGCCATCATGCTCTTCCCCCACTGCGCCGAACGAAAAGGGGCGGGGAATACACTAGAAAGAACGTCAGGGGCGGGCGGAGTTACACGCATGCGCAGTGTATATAAAGCGTAACACGCGTGCGTATTACGTTTGATCTGTGAGCGGAGGAAGGAGCATTGAACGCGGCGATCGTAAGAACGAAGGTAAGAGACAAACTTGGGCCTATACTGCTTCTATAGATTGAGGCCTATATTGTAACAAGATTAGGAGAGTTTGGTGTGACATTAGGCTTTGTCTTGTGTTGTGTCTTGCAGTGAACATGGATATGGTACTGAAAGATCAGGACTTCATTTCAGTCTTCATAGAGATGCTAAGGGAGCTGCCCTGTCTGTGGGAGATTAAACACCCCCATTACAAGAACCAAGCAAAGAGGAAGGCAGCACTGGAGCAATTGTGTGAAATTGTGAAGCAGGTGATCCCCACGGCAGACATCACTTATTTAAAGATTTTCATTGGTGACCTGAGGAGCACATATCTGAGGGAGCGCAATAAAGTCCTGGATTCACAGAGATCCGGAGCAGCAGATGACATCTATGTCCCCAGGATGTTGTACTACGACAGGCTGCATTTTCTGGCAGGCCAGACTGAACCCAGGCCATCCCTCTCCAGTCTTCCTTCCACGCTTCCTTCCCCCCCGGCTGAGGCTTCTGACGCCCAACCTGGGCCTTCCAGGCCACATGTGGAGGAGCCCAGATTGAGCCAGGTATAGCATTCCTCTAAATATTTCTGCTTGTCCAATCAATGATGTTAACTAGATGTTAGTTGGGAGTACTAATTTCTGATTGTGATTGATGATGCAAAAACTAAAACCATGTCCCTTTTTCATACACAGGGAAGTCTCAGCCAGGAGGTGGCCGGGCCGAGCCGGCTGGCTGATCTGCAGGTCCCTCCACCCCCCCCTGAAAACAGAAAGTGGCAGTAGGAGGAGTACCCTAGAGGAGGCTGCTATCAGATTTTTTTGTAGGGCTACAGAGGTCCTGGGAGCACCCCACACCAGGCAGGAGAACATTGCTGCATTCATAGCCTATAAAATGCAGAGGATGGAGGAGGGCCAAAAAGCCATGTGTGAGGCCCTCATATCAGAGGCTCTGGCGAAAGGTATGAGGGGCCAAATTACACCTCACACACAGCTTTGGGATGGTCCTCCTCCTCCTCCTGCAGGTCCTACTCCTCCTCCAGGTCCTACTCCTCCTCCTGCCACATCTCCAACTGCACAGCCACAGCCCGGAAGGAAGTGTGAAAGGAAGACCAGACAGTGAGGACCCTGGATCCAGTCTGGTCGGCCAAAAGATGCAGCCTCTTGTGGTACCACAGCCTGGGGACACTGATGTCATCTGCTGCTATCCGGATCTCTGTGAATCCCGGACCAGACTGCCCTCCCTTACATATGGACTCCTCAGGCCACCAATTTTGAGGTTTAAGAATTGATGTCTGCCGTGGGGGTCCCAGGCTTCACTAATTTCTCCTGTTGATCCAGTGTTGCCTTCCTCTTTGTTTGGTTCTGATCCCTTAATAAAGGATTTTTGTTTGGAATTATACTCTCCTATGTGTTTTACTTCAAAAATGATGGTTTGTTTGTGAGGATTCAGGTACATTTCTAATATACAATGTGAAATGAACAAGGGACACCAACAACAAACAATCTCCTTGAGATTAAATAATAAAAGATATCAATGGTGTTGGGGTAACTTGCCACACAAAACACACCCAAAAATATTCTGGAGTAAAAATAAAAATAACATTGAACAAAGATCAGCCTTGGAAAAAATCCCAACATTAAAGAAAAAAAAAGGCTTAAAAACAAAAAAAAAACATAAAAAATATAAAACTGTCAGATGTGACAACTAATAACAATATATTGAGGGAATCCCACTAAAAAAACACAAATAAAAGTTTGTGAGAAGTGTGTGTGAATATGAGCAGCAAAACTACTTAATTCTTGTCACATTATAAAGAAGAAGAGAGTGCGCTGTATTAAACCATTTTTTACATTGCAGCGTGACGAAAGTGCTGTATCCATTGCGAACGCTAAGTTTACCAGAACGAGCTGTCCCGTGTCGGAATTTCTTCTGAGCATGCGTGGCACTTTGTGAGTCGGAACAGGCCACACACGGTCGGAATTGACGCGATCGGATTTTGTTGTCGGAAAATTTTATCTCCTGCTGTCCAACTTTGTGTGTCGGAAAATCCGATGGAAAATGTCCGATGGCGCCCACACACGGTCGGAATTTCCGACAACACGCTCCGATCGGACAATGTCCATCGGAAAATCCGGCCGTGTGTACGGGGCATTAGAGTGATTGTAAACCTTCTGTGTTCCGTTCTCCCAGGACTACCGACACCTGAGCTGAGTGCCCCCTAGAGACCCCACAAGACCGGCACATGATTATAGTGGTGGGACCGCTCCATTCAGAATACCACAAAAGAACAACGAAGTCACCAAAGAACAAAAAACCTGAAAGTTTCTAACGGATTCCCCCAGGAAAAAGACGCTGAATTTACTGATCACCATCTGCTTTCCAATACAAACTGACATCATACAAGTCTTACTATGTCTCCTTCACTTTAACTACTCATTGACCCATCTAGTTTAGGTGAATAATAATAAAATACAAATTAAAAAATACAATGATAATATCAAATAAATAATACATTAAATTAGAATAAAATGAACAACAATATTAGTATTATTTTCATTATTTTTTAATTAATTAGCACTATGCAAATAATTGATAACTTGTAGTGATGTGTACATTGTGGCTCTCATTTGCTATTAGGGTGGAACTTCAAATTATTGATGCTTTTGGACATTTTTCCTCTACAATATGCAGTATATAATGCAAATCAACATTTAACTTAAAAATAAATAAATAAATAAAAGAATGTGACTGGCTTTCTGTGTAGTAAATAGTACACTATGCTGAAAAAAAAAGCCTGAGTGTTTATTATTAATGTTGGGTGAATGGTTCGGCCTGAGCATGAGTTTGGGCCGAACATTGGCTGTTCGCTCCGTTCAGGGAACACTCGAATTTGCATTGGAAAAACGTTGCCCAATCAGGGTGCAGTGAATAGTTGGTTGTTAAGGAGTGGGGCTGGGAAGTGCGTTCTTCCCCGCTGACAGCTGAATTAAAAAAACATTGCTGTGTGTATGTATGACTGTGTGTATGTATACTGTGCATGTGTGTGTCTGTGTGTATACTGTGTGTCTGTGTGTGTGTGTATGTGTGTATGTATACTGTATGTATAGTGTGTGTGTGTATGTGTACTGTGTATATATATATATATATATATATATATATGCTGTATGTATACTGTGTGTGTGTGTATACTGTGTGTGTGTACTGTATGTGTACTGTGTCTGTGTGTGTGTGTGTGTGTGTATACTGTATATGTACTGTATGTATACTGTGTGTGTGTATTATGTGTACTGTGTGTGTATACTGTGTGTGTATATACTGAATGTATACTGTGTACTGTATGTGTACTGAGTTTGTGTGTGTGTATAAACTGTGTGTGTGTATATATATACTGTATGTATACTGTGTGTGTATATACTGTGTGTGTGTGTGTATATATACTGTATGTATACTGTGTGTGTGTATATACTGATTGTATACTGTGCATGTTTATACTGTGTGTGTATACTGTATGTATACTGTGTGTGTGTGTATATACTGAATGTATACTGTGCATGTTTATACTGTGTGTGTGTGTGTGTGTGTATACTGTATGTATACGGTGTGTGTGTATATACTGAATGTATACTGTGCATGCTTATACTGTGTGTGTGTGTGTGTATACTGTATGTATACTGTGTGTGTGTACTGTATGTGTACTGAGATTTGTGTGTGTGTGTATATACTGTATGTATAATGTGTGTGTGTATACTGTATGTATACTGTGTCTGTGTGTGTGTATACTGTATGTATACTGTGTGTGTGTGTATATACTGTGTGTGTGTGTATACTGTGTACAGTACCTGACCGTGAGATTGTGTTTCCAGCGCGATCCCATCACGCTGGTTCTCGGCGACAGGGTACTGTGCATCTCGCGCTGGCTCGCTTATCGGGAAAGGAAAACAGTTTTTTCCTTTCCCGATGAGCGACAGGCAGTGCTGACAGCTGTCTGGTATGAATCATGAGGGGGAACGCCGCGCCAAATTTTAAATAAAATACCGGCGTGGGTTCCCCCCAGGGGCATACCAGGCCCTTAGGTCTGGTATGGTTTTTAAGGGGAACCCCTACGCTGAAAAATCGGCCGGGGGGTCCCCCCAAAATCCATACCAGACTCTTATCCGAGCACGCAGCCCGGCCGGTCAGAAAAGGGGGTGGGGACGAGCGAGCACCCCCCTCTTGAACCGTACCAGGCCGCATGCCCTCAACATGGGGGGTGGGCACTTTGGGGAAGGGGGGCGCCCTGTGGGCCCCCCCACCCCAAAGCACATTGTCCCAATGTTGATGAGGACAAGGGCCTCTTCCCGACAACCCTGGCCATTGGTTGTCGGAGTCTGCAGGCGGAGGGCTTATCGGAATCCGGGAGCCCCCTTTAATAAGGGGCCCCCAGATCGCGGCCCCTCACCCTATGTGAATGAGTATGGGGTACATCGTACCCCTAGCCATTCACCTGGGGGAAAAAGTGTCAATAAAAAAACACACTACACACAGGTTTTAAAAGTAATTTATTAGACAACTCCAGGGGTCTTCTTCCGACTTCGGGGGTTTTCTTCAGACTTTGGGGGTCTTCTTCCGACTTCTCCTCTCTCTCCTCCCGGTGTCCGCTTCTCCCGCTCTCCGGCCTCTTCTCCCGGTGTCCATAGGCATGGGGCGTGGTCACCGAGTGCTGTCACCCGGTGACCCCGCCCCTTATGATGTCACAGTCCCATCATGCCCCGGGACTGTGACATCATAAGGGGCGGGGTCACCGGGTGACAGCTCCCAGTGACCACACCCGATGCCTATATAAGTCGCCCTGCACCTCGCACACATCATTACAGCGGGGGACAGTGTCGTGTCAACGTTGGAAGAAGAGAAGAAGGAACAAGACGGTGAAGACTGGGCCACGGCTAGCAAAAGAGCAGCAGAAGATAGCGGAGAAGCCCGCCACGGCAGAAGAACCAGACATCGAGAGAAGAGGCTGGAGAGCGGGAGAAGAAGCGAACACTGGAAGGAGAGAGCGGAGAAGACCCCCGGAGCTGCCTAATAAATTACTTTTAAAACCTGTTTTTTTATTGACACTTTTTCCCCCAGGTGAATGAGTAGGGGTATGATGTACCCCATACACATTCACATAGGGTGAGGGGCCGGGGCATGATGGGACTGTGACATCATAAGGGGCAGGGTCACCTGATGACAGCACTGGGTGCTGTCACCGGGTGCTGTCACCAGGTGACAGCACCCGGTGACCACGCCCCATGCCTATGGACACCAGAAGAAAAGGCCGGAGAGCGGGAGAAGAAGCGGACATCGGGAGGAGAGAGAGAAGTCAGAAGAAGACCCTCGGAGCTGCCTAATAAATTACTTTTAAAACCTGTGTAGTGTGTTTTTTTATTGACACTTTTTCCCCCAGGTGAATGGGTAGGGGTATGATGTACCCCATACACATTCACATAGGGTAGGGGGCCGGGATCTGGGGGGCCCCTTATTAAAGGGGCTCCCGGATTCCAATAAGCCCTCTGCCCGCAGACCCCGACAATCAATGGCCAGGGTTGTCAGGAAGAGGCCCTTGTCCTCATCAACATGGGGACAAGGTGCTTTGGGGAAGGGGGCCTGCAGGGTGCCCCCCCTTCCCCAAAGTGCCCATCCCCCCATGTTGAGGGCATGCGGCCTGGTATGGTTCAGGAGGGGGGGCACTCGCTCATCCCCACCCCTTTTCCTGACCGGCCAGGCTGCGTGCTCGGATAAGGGTCTGGTACGGATTTTGGGGGGACCCCCACACTGATTTTTCGGCGTAGGGGTTCCCCTTAAAATCCATACCAGACCTAAGGGCCTGGTATGCCCCTGGGGGGAACCCACGCCGTTTTTTTATTTAAAATTTGGCGCGGCGTTCCCTCTCACGATTCATACCAGACAGCTGTCAGCACTGCCTGTCGCTCATCGGGAAAGGAAAAAACTGTTTTCCTTTCCCGATGAGTGAGCCAGCGCGAGATGCACAGTACCATGTCGCCGAGAACCAGCGTGATGGGATCGCGCTGGAAACACAATCTCGCAGTCAGGTACTGTACACAGTATACATAAACACACACAGTATATTTTTTCCTTTCCCGATGAGCGAGCCATCTCGTCGCTGGCTCTTGCGACGGGACTCGCAGGTGTCAAATCTCACCGATAACAGCAGCGAGATTGACACAATATCGCGGTCACCTACTGTATATGTGTGACTGTGTGTATGTATACTGTGCATGCGTGCGTCTGTGTGTATACTGTGTGTATACTGTGTGTGTGTACTGTGTGTGTGTATACTGTGTGTGTGTGTGTATACTGTATAAGCCATGTGTGCCCACTGCCGCACAACAGAAGTCAATCAGACGATCCCGTGAAAAATCCACTTGTTGCCATTTGGAGGCAGCTGATTGGTGCACTGCTGAGCTTGGCCTGAGATCAGGCAGCAGGGCAGGCCTGGGTGCACACCTGTGCAGTGACATCATGGCACACATTAAACTTTTACCCACATGTCCCACTGCCAAATCTGAGACCAATCACAGCAGTTCACTATTCCGCTGGCTCTACGACTCACTTGCGCAGTTCAGAGGCTGCAACAAGTGTTTTTTTTCTAATTAAAAGACTTTTCCCACCAGCTGCCTGCCACACCAAGCACTAAGGTGCAAAGGTGTGTGTAAGAGGACACTGATGGAAGGTGACACTCTGGGGGCTCTGTCATAGGGTGGCACACTGGGGGGCTCTGCCATAGGGTAGCACTCTGGAGGCTCTGCCATAGGGTGGCATACTGGGGGGCTCTGCCATAGGGTGGCACACTGGGGGCTCTTCCTTAGGGTGGCACACTGGGGGCTCTGCCATAAGGTGGCACTCTGGGGGGCTCTGCCATAGGGTGGCTCCCTGGGGGCTCTTCCTTAGGGTGGCACACTGGGGGCTCTGCTGTAAGCTGGCACTCTGGGGGACTCTGCTGTAGGGTGGCAATCTGGGGGCTCTTCCTTAGGGTGGCACACTGGGGGCTCTGCCATAGGGTGGCACTCTGGGGGGCTCTGCTGTAGGGGGGCTCTGCTGTAGGGTGCCACACTGGGGGGCTTTGCCATAGGGTGCCACACTGGGGGCTCTGCCATAGGGTGGCACTCTGGGGACTCTTCCTTAGGGTGCCACACTGGGGCCTCTGCCGTAGGGTGGCATTCTGGGGGCTCTTCCTTAGGGTGGCACACTGGGGGGGCTCTGCCATAGGGTGGCACTCTGGGAAATTTGCCATAGGGGGGCTCTGCCATAGGGTGGCACACTGGGGGGCTGTGCCGTAGGGTGGCAAATTGGGGGCTCTGCCATAGGGTGGCACACTGGGGGGCTCTGCCATAGGGTGGCAATCTGGGGGCTCTTCCTTAGGGTGGCACACTGGGGAGCTTTGCCATAGGGTGGCACTCTGGGGGATTTGCCTAGGGGGGCTCTGCCGTAGGGTGGCACACTGGGGGGCTCTGCCATAGGGTGGCACACTGGGGAGCTCTGCCATAGGGTGGCACTCTGGGGGCTGTGCCATAGGGTGGCACACTGGGGGGCTGTGCCATAGGGTGGCACACTGGGGGGCTGTGCCATAGGGTGGCACACTGGGGGGCTCTGCCATAGGGTGTTACACTGGGGGCTCTTTCTTATGGTGGCACACTGGGGGCTCTGCCATAAAGTGGCACTCTGGGGGGGCTCTGCCATAGGGTGGCACTCTGGGGGCTCTTCCTTAGGGTGGCACACTGGGGGGCTCTGCCACAGGGTGGCACTCTGGGGGATTTACCGTAGGTGGGGCTCTGCCGTAGGGTGCCACACTGGGGGGCTTTGCTGTAGGGTGCCACACTGGGGGCTCTGCCATAGGGTGGCACTCAGGGGGCTCTTCCTTAGGGTGGCACACTGGGGGGCTCTGTCGTAGGGTGGCATTCTGGGGGCTCTTCCTTAGGGTGGCACACTGGGGGGCTCTGCCGTAGGGTGGCACTCTTGGGGATTTGCCATAGGGGGACTCTGCCGTAGGGTGCCACTCTGGGGGGCTTTGCCATAGGGTGCCACACTGGGGGCTCTGCCATAGGGTGGCACTCTGGGGACTCTTCCTTAGGGTGCCACACTGGGGCCTCTGCCGTAGGGTGGCATTCTTGGGGCTCTTCCTTAGGGTGGCACACTGGGGGGCTCTGCCATAGAGTGGCACTCTGGGAAATTTGCCATAGGGGGGCTCTGCTGTAGGGTGACACACTGGGGGGCTGTGCCGTAGGGTGGCAAATTGGGGGCTCTGCCATAGGGTGGCACACTGGGGGGCTCTGCCATAGGGTGGCAATCTGGAGGCTCTTCCTTAGGGTGGCACACTGGGGAGCTCTGCCATAGGGTGGCACTCTGGGAAATTTGCCATAGGGGGCTCTGCCGTAGGGTGGCACACTGGGGGGCTCTGCCATAGGGTGGCACACTGGGGGCTCTGCCATAGGGTGGCACTCTGGGGGCTGTGCCATAGGGTGGCACACTGGGGGGCTGTGCCATAGGGTGTCACGCTGGGGGGCTCTGCCATAGGGTGGCACACTGGGGGCTCTTCCTTAGGGTGGCACACTGAGGGCTCTGCCATAAAGTGGCACTCTGGGGGGCTCTGCCATAGGGTGGCACTCTGGGGGCTCTTCCTTAGGGTGGCACACTGGGGGGCTCTGCCATAGGGTGGCACTCTGGGGGATTTGCTGTAGGTGGGGCTCTGCCGTAGGGTGCCACACTGGGGGCTTTGCTGTAGGGTGCCACACTGGGGGCTCTGCCGTAGGGTGGCATTCTCGGGGCTCTGCCGTAGGGTGGCACTCTGGGGGATTTGCCATAGGGGGACTCTGCCGAAGGGTGGCACACTGGGGGGCTCAGCTGTAGGGTGGCAAATTGGGGGCTCTGCCATAGGGTGGCACACTGGGGGGCTCAGCTGTAGGGTGGCAAATTGGGGGCTCTGCCATAGGGTGGCACACTGGGGGGCTCTGCCATAGGGTGGCACACTGGGGGGCTCTGCTATAGTGTGGCACACTGGGGGGCTCTGCCATAAGGTGGGACTGTGATGTATAGGGAGAATGTTGGGACCTTGGTGTAAGGGAGGACTCTGATGGGAGTGTAGCGCTCATCCTGACTGCTCTACTCTTTATATTGTTTTGCTGGTTACTTACTCCTGACCCCCGCACTCTGTACATTATACTGTACTGTACATAGACCTGACCAAGGTGTTCATTGTTCATTGTGTTTACTGTATGAGCCATGTGTGCCCACTGCCGCACAACAGAAGTCGATCTAACAATCCCATGAAAAGTCCACTTGTTGCCATTTGGAGGCAGCTGATTGGTGCACTGATGAGCTTGGCCTGAGATCAGGCAGCAGGGCAGGTCTGGGTGCACACCTATGCAGTGACATCATGGCACACATCAAGCAGGGCTTTTACCCACATGCCCCACTGCCAAATCTGAGGCCAATAACAGCAGTTTACTATTCCACTGGCTCTATGACTCACTTGCGCAGTTCAGAGGCTGCAACAAGTGTTTTTCTTTTCTAATTAAAAGCCTTTTCCCACCAGCTGCCTTCCACACCAAGCACTAAGGTGCGTGTAAGGGGACACTGATTTAAGGTGACACACTGGGGGCTCTCTCATAGGGTGGCCCACTGGGGGGGCTCTGCCGTAGGATGGAGCTCTGGGGGGGCTCTGCTGTAGGGTGGCACACTGGGGGGGCTCTGCCGTAGGGTGACACACTGGGGGGTTCTGCCGTAGGGTGCCACACTGGGGGGCTCTGCCATAGGGTGCCACACTGGGGGGCTCTGCCATAGGGTGAAACACTGGGGGGCTCTGCCATAGAGTGGCACTCGGGGGGCTCTTCCTTAGGGTGGCACACTGGGGGGCTCTTCCATAGGGTGGAAATCTGGGGGCTCTTCCTTAGGGTGGCAATTTGGGGGCTCTTAGGGTGGCACACTGGGGGCTCTGCCATAGGGTGGCACACTGGGGGCTCTTCCTTAGGGTGGCACACTGGGGGCTCTGCCATAAGGTGGCACTCTGGGGGGCTCTACCATAGGGTGGCACTCTGGGGGCTCTTCCTTAGGGTGGCACACTGGGGGCTCTGCCTTAAGCTGGCACTCTGGGGGACTCTGCTGTAGGGTAGAAATCTGGAGGCTCTTCCTTAGGGTGGCACACTGGGGGCTCTGCCATAGGGTGGCACTCTGGGGGGCTCTGCTGTAGGGGGGGCTCTGCAGTAGGGTGCCACACTGAGGGCTCTGCCATAGGGTGGCACTCTGGGGGCTCTTCCTTAGGGTGGCACAGTGGGGGGCTCTGCCATAGGGTGGCATTCTGGGGGCTCTTCCTTAGGGTGGCACAGTGGGGGGCTCTGCCATAGGGTGGCACTCTGGGAAATTTGCCATAGGGGGCTCTGCCGTAGGGTGGCACACTGGGGGCCTGTGCTGTAGGGTGGCAAATTGGGGGCTCTGCCATAGGGTGGCACACTGGGGGGCTCTGCCATAGGGTGGCACACTGGGGGGCTCTGCCATAAGGTGGGACTCTGTGGACTGTGATGTATAGGGAGAATGTTGGGACTTTGGTTTAAGGGAGGACTCTGATGGGAGCGTAGCTCTCATCCTGACTGCTGTACTCTATATGTTGTTTTGCTTGTTACTTACTCCTGACACCCGCAGTCTGTACATTATACTGTACTGTACATAGACCTGACCAAGGTGTTCATTGTCTCAACAGTTGCTGGTTTTAATTAAGTTCTTCTGTAAGTTAGCCTCAGTAAGACAAAAATATCATTTTTTTGTGCATAAAAAACATATATAATGGAAACATTTATTTTTAAAAACAAATGATCCTTTGACTGAGATTTATTTGTGTCGGTGAAATTATCAGTTGTGACACAGTAATTTTAATTTTATGGATACAAGGTCTGTGGTATGTTTGCATTGTATACAGCAGATGCAGATTGTGTTCAATCCTCCATTAACCACTAGTCGACAGCCCGCCGTCGTTTGACAGCGGCAGAATGGCTCCCCTGCGCAAATCATCGTAGCTGTATTGCGGGCGCTGTAAGGGGTATAGGGCGTGCTCGCCGGGTCACTGAGGAGCCGATGCACATGCCCGGTGACCGCGATGTCCGCTGGGAACAGGGATCTGTGTGTGTAAACACATAGATCCACATCCTTTCAGGGGAGAGGAGACAGATCGTGTGTTCCTAGTATATAGGAACACCGATCGGTCTCCTCCCCCAGTCAGTCCCATCTCCCCCACAGTTGGAACACACAGTGAGGGAACACATTTAACCCCTTGACCACCCCCTAGTGTTAACCCCTTGCCTGTCAGTGACATTTATACAGTAATCAGTGGCTATTTATAGCTCTGATCGTTCTATAAATGACAATGGTTTCAAAAAAGTTTCAAAAGTGTCTGATCTGCAATGTCGCAGTCACGATTAAAAATCGCAGATCACCACCATTACTAGTAAAAAAAATGCCATAAATCAATAACCTGTAGTGGTCTCAGTGGAGTATTTTGCCCAGGTACCCATGATGCTGTTAAGGTGGCACTGCCCATGAGAGACTCCTGGTGCCTTTACTGGGTCACCAGTAGGGATGAGCCGAACACCCCCCGGTTCGGTTCGCACCAGAACCCGCGAACGGACCGAAAGTTCGCACGAACGTTAGAACCCCATTGACGTCTATGGGACTCGAACGTTCGAAATCAAAAGTGCTCATTTTAAAGGCTAATTTGCATGGTATTGTCCTAAAAAGGGTTTGGGGACCCGGGTCCTACCCCAGGGGACATGTATCAATGCAAAAAAAACTTTTAAAAACGGCCGTTTTTTCGGGAGCAGTGATTTTAATGATGCTTAAAGTAAAAAAAAAAAAGTGAAATATTCCTTTAAATATCGTACCTGGGGGGTGTCTATAGTATGCCTGTAAAGTGACGCGTGTTTCCCATGTTTAGAACAGTCCCTGCACCAAATGTCATTTTTAAAGGAAAAAATCTCATTTAAAACTGCTTGCGGGTTTAATGTCATGTCGGGTCATGGCAATATGGATGAAAATCAGTGAGACAAACGGCATGGGTACCCCCCAGTCCATTACCAGGCCCTTTGGGTCTTGTATGGATATTAAGGGGAACCCCGCACCCAAATTAAAATAAGGAAAGGTGTGGGGCCACCAGGCCCTATATACTCTGAACAGCAGTATACAGGCGGTGCAAACAAGACAGGGACTGTAGGTTTGTTGTTAAGTAGAATCTGTTTGTAATTTTGAACATTTTTAACGTGTTTAGCTCCAGCCAAAAAATCTTTTCTAAGCTTTTTGGAAAACATAGGGAAGGGTTATCACCCCTGTGACATTTGTTTTGCTGTCTTTCCTCCTCTTCAGAAGATTTCACCTCACTTTTTTGTCCCAATGAAAAATGTTTTTTGAAAATTTGGGTTTTTTTGTGGAACAAGGATTGGAAAGCATCAGTGGAAAGGAGAAATTGTTTTCCCATATTAACTCTTACAGGAGAGAATTTCCCTTCCTAGGGGTAGATTTCATCTCACTTCCTGTTGTCTCCTTCCGTTTGCAAGTAGGAGTCGTTTGTAAGTTAGATGTTTGAAAGTAGGGTCCTGCCCTATATACTCAGCAGAAATTTGGGCCTTAGGTGTTGCTGTGGCCACAACACTGTAAGCCCTCACAGGGCCCTGCTGTGAAATATTAGATCAAGAATTGTAATTACATGCCCCTGTTGAACAGGAGCTGAAAAATTAGGCCTTAGGCACTGGTGCTGGTGCCACAACACTGCAACCCCTCACAGACACTCTAGTTGGAACGCAGGAACGAGCCCTGCTGCAAATTATTGCTTCAAAAATTGTAATTACACGCCCCTGTTAGACAGGGGCAGAAAAATTGGGCCTTAGGCACTGGTGCTGGTGCCACAACACTGCAACCCCTCACAGACACTCTAGTTGGAACGCAGGAACGAGCCCTGCTGCAAAGTATTGCATCAAAAATTGTAATTACACGCCCCTGTTAGACAGGGGCAGAAAAATTGGGCCTTAGGCACTGGTGCTGGTGCCACAACACTGCAACCCCTCACAGACACTCTAGTTGGAACGCAGGAACGAGCCCTGCTGCAAAGTATTGCATCAAAAATTGTAATTACACGCCCCTGTTAGACAGGGGCAGAAAAATTGGGCCCTAGGCACTGGTGCTGGTGCCACAACACTGCAACCCCTCACAGACACTCTAGTTGGAATGCAGGAACGAGCCCTGCTGCAAAGTATTACATCAAAAATTGTAATTACACGCCCCTGTTAAACAGGGGCTGAAAAATTGTGCCTTAGGCACTGGTGGTGGCGCCCAGAACCAAAAATGTTCTTACAAGCTATCAGCGTGATGATTGAGGAGGAAGAGGATAATTACTCAGGGATAGTCACTCAGCATCAGCATAGGCAGTCTTTGAAGGGATCTGAGATTTCAAAAAAAATTATTCGGTTACATCAGCATCAGGTGCTTGGTAGCTGGTGGTGATCCAAGACTCATTCATTTTTATGAAGGTCAGCCGATCGACCGAGTCGGTGGACAGACGCACCCTGTGATCGGTTACCACGCCTCCAGCAGCACTGAATGTGCGTTCCGAAAGAACGCTGGATGCAGGACAGGCCAGTAGCTCAATTGCATACTGTGCAAGCTCTGGCCAGTGATCCATCCTCAAGACCCAGTAACCCAGAGGATTTTCGGTGGGAAAGGTGTCCAAGTCTGATCTTGCCCCTAGGTATTCCTGCACCATGTAAAACAGACGCTGGCGATGGTTGCTGGAACCGATCATACCTTGGGGCTGCGGACCAAAAAATTGTCTGAACGCATCGGTCAGACGGCCACCTTCTCCACCGCTCCTTCTTTGACTGACCGAAGCCTCAGCAACACGTTGTCCAGAAACAGGAGTTTGTAACCTCCCAGTCTCTGGGAACGCGTTGCACAGACCTTTCTGCAAGGCCTCCCGAAGATGTTTCATCCTCTGCTCCCTCTGCGATGGCAAGATAAGGTCCGCAACCTTACCCTTGTAACGTGGATCAAGGAGGGTTGCCAGCCAGTATTGGTCCTTCTCCTTGATACCACGAATACGAGGATCCTTACGCAGGCTTTGCAGGATCAGGGAGGCCATGCAGCGTAGGTTTGCTGAGGCATTCGGTCCGGAGTCCTCTGGGTCACTAAGAACGACATGGTCCGCAGCCACCTCCTCCCAGCCACGTACAAGTCCATGTGTTTCTTGGGACTGATCCCTTAAAGACTGCTGCTGATGCTGAGTGCCAGGCTCCACCTCCATACTGACACAATCTTCCTCCTCCTCCTCTTCCTCCTCGTCCTCTTCCTGTGTGATCGGCGGGCACGCAGGAACACTGTCTGGATAAAGGGGGCCTTGAGAGCTAAGGAAGTCCTCCTCTTCCTGCCTCTGTTCTGCCTCAAGTGCCCTGTCCATTATTCCACGCAGCGTGTGCTCCAACAGGTGGACAAGGGGGACAGTGTCACTGATGCATGCACTGTCACTGCTCACCATCCTCGTGGCCTCCTCGAATGGTGACAGGACAGTGCATGCATCCCTGATCATGGCCCACTGGCGTGGGGAAAAAAAACCAAGCTCCCCTGACCCTGTCCTGGTGCCATAGTCGCACAGGTACTCATTGATGGCCCTCTGCTGCGTGTGCAGCCGCTGCAGCATGGCCAACGTTGAGTTCCACCTGGTGGGCATGTCACAGATTAGGCGGTTCTTGGGCAGGTTAAACTCCTTTTGGAGGTCCGTCAGCCGAGCACTGGCATTATATGACCGGCGGAAATGCACACAGACTTTCCTGGCCTGCCTCAGGACATCCTGTAAGCCCGGGTACCTGCCCAAGAACCGCTGCACCACCAAGTTAAGGACGTGAGCCAAACAGGGCACATGGGTCATTTGTCCCTGTCGGAGGGCAGAGAGGAGGTTGGTGCCATTGTCGCAAACCACCATTCCTGCCTTAAGTTGGCGTGGCGTCAACCACCTCTGAACCTGCCCCTGCAGAGCTGACAGAACCTCTGCCCCAGTGTGGCTCCTGTCCCCCAAGCACACCAGCTCAAGCACCGCATGGCATCTTTTGGCCTGCGTACTTGCGTAGCCCCTTGAACGCCTACGGAGCACCGCTGGTTCCGAGGAAGAGGCCATGGAGGAAGAAGAAGAGGAGGGGGTGGAGGAGAGAGGTGTGTCACAATCAGCATTTTGGAGGCGTGGTGGCAGAACAACCTCCAACACTACTGCACCTTGTCCTGCATCCTTCCCAGCTGCCAGCAGAGTCACCCAATGCGCCGTGAAACTTAGGTAACGTCCCTGTCCATGCCTGCTGGACCATGAGTCAGCGGTAATATGCACCTTACCGCTGACCGCCCTGTCCAGCGAGGCATGGACATTGCCTTCCACATGCCGGTAGAGAGCCGGAATCGCCTTCCGTGAGAAAAAGTGGCGTTTGGGTACCTGCCACTGAGGAACCGCACATTCCACAAACTCACGGAAGGGGGCAGAGTCTACCAACTGAAAAGGCAGCAGTTGAAGTGCTAGCAATTTTGCCAAGCTAGCATTCAACCGCTGGGCATGTGGATGGCTGGGAGCAAACTTCTTTCGGCGGTGCAGCAGCTGGGGCAGGGAAATTTGCCTGGTACAATCTGACGTCGGTGTACCAAAAGCAGATTGCCCACAAGTACTTGGCTGTGACACACCTAATTCTACACCTTCATTCCTCTCACTGCAGGTCTCAGAGAGGACTGAAGGTCTAGTGGGGTTGGAAATCTCAGCTGATGAGGAGCAAGGAGAGATCCTCTTTGTTCTTTGGTGTGGGTCTTTTAGATACGCTTGCCAACGAACTGCATGGCAGGTCAACATATGTCTGGTCAAGCATGTGGTACCCAAGCGGGAGATATTTTGGCCACGCGAGATACGCTTGAGACATATGTTGCAAATAGCAGCGGTGCGATCTGATGCACTCGTCTCAAAAAAGGCCCACACCAAAGAACTTTTTGAATAACGCGCAGAGACTGCAGCGCCCTGCACATGTGGAGCTTTGGGGTGTGATGCAGTCAATGTGTTGCCCTTAGGCTGGCCCCTGGAGGGCATCCTGCCTCGTTGGTGATGTGCTGCCGCCTCCTCCTCCTCCTCCTCCTCCTCCTCCTCCTCCTCCTCCTCTCTCCTATCAGGCACCCACGTTGAGTCAGTGACCTCATCATCCCCTCCCTCCTCATCACTGGAGCAAACCTGGCAGTATGCTGCAGCAGGGGGAGCATGACTGCCAGATTGCTGTCCTTCTTGGGCACCCCCTCTGTCCGCGCTCATGTTACTGCCTTCATCGAGCTCAGTATCGTCATCAGAGCCTTCCAAACGCTGGGCATCCTCCTGGAGCATGTACCCAACACTGTGGTCAAACAGTTCGAGGGAATCCTCATGAGGACATGGTGGAGCTAGGGAAGGAGTCACTGATGACATTGAGCTGAGGGAAGAGGCCGCTGCTTTGCCAGACAAAGCACCCTGGGCATGGGTGAGAGAGGATGAGGAGGATGAGGACGGCTTGGTCATCCACTCGACCAAGTCTTCCGCATGTTGCGGCTCAACATGGCCAGCTGCCGAAAAAAAGGCCAAGCGTGTCCCATGGCCACGTGCTGATGAGGATGCACCGTCTCCACGACCAGCACTAGACACAGAGCCTGCTTGCCCTCTCTTATTGGCTTGTGACTGTCTGCCTCTCCTTCTTGGCCTTCCAGACATACTAATGGCCTGTAGCTGCACTAAGCTGGGATAGAACACCTGTAATTTTCTTCAAGTAGCTTTATATACTGTAACCAGACAAGCCTGCCTGTCAGTAGGAAGATAACAGGAACGGATCTAGCTGAACACTGTGAGCAGGACGCACTGTACTAAATGTAAATAGTCTAGCTGCCTGACCGTGGTACTAATAGGATCAAATAGAACACCTGTAATTTTCTTCAGGTAGCTTTATATACTGTAACCAGACAAGCCTGCCTGTCAGTAGGAAGATAACAGGAACGGATCTAGCTGTACACTGTGAGCAGGACGCACTGTACTAAATGTAAATAGTCTAGCTGCCTGACCGTGGTACTAATAGGATCAAATAGAACACCTGTAATTTTCTTCAGGTAGCTTTATATACTGTAACCAGACAAGCCTGCCTGTCAGTAGGAAGATAACAGGAACGGATCTAGCTGTACACTGTGAGCAGGACGCACTGTACTAAATGTAAATAGTCTAGCTGCCTGACCGTGGTACTAATAGGATCAAATAGAACACCTGTAATTTTCTTCAGGTAGCTTTATATACTGTAACCAGACAAGCCTGCCTGTCAGTAGGAAGATAACAGGAACGGATCTAGCTGAACACTGTGAGCAGGACGCACTGTACTAAATGTAAATAGTCTAGCTGCCTGACCGTGGTACTAATAGGATCAAATAGAACACCTGTAATTTTCTTCAGGTAGCTTTATATACTGTAACCAGACAAGCCTGCCGGTCAGTAGGAATTTAACAGGAACGGATCTAGCTGAACACTGTGAGCAGGACGCACTGCACTAAATGTAAATAGCAGGAACGGATCTAGCTGAACACTGTGAGCAGGACGCACTGCACTAAATGTAAATAGTCTAGAAGATAACAGGAACGGATCTAGCTGAACACTGTGAGCAGGACGCACTGCATTAAATGTAAATAGTCTAGATAGAAGATAACAGGAACGGATCTAGCTAAACTGAATACAGTGTATATATATATATGCAACACCTGGGATGCATATATATACACAATACACTGTAAGTGCAGCTAACTGACTGACTGTTCTGCCTAATCTATCTAACTCAAATCAAATGACACTGTCTCTCTCTCTCTCTATCTCTCAGCACACCGGAACACACACTACACAGGGCCGCCGTGCAGGCGGCCTTATATAGTGTGGGGTGTGTACTAAATGCCCTGAGCCGTAATTGGCCAAAGCCACCCTGGCTTTGGCCAATTACAGCTCTCTCTACTGACAGCGCTGTGATTGGCCAAGCATGCGGGTCATAGTGCATGCTTGGCCAATCATCAGCCAGCAATGCACTGCGATGCCGCAGTGAATTATGGGCCGTGACGCGCCACACGAATTTAGCGCGAACGGCCCATAACGTTCGCAATTCGGCGAACGATCGAACAGCCGATGTTCGAGTCGAACATGGGTTCGACTCGAACACGAAGCTCATCCCTAGTCACCAGCTCTAAGTCTCCCGACACTCTGCATGTCACAGAGCTTGGTGCCCCTTCCCTTCGCATGGGTATGCCTACAATTATGTTGCATAAAAAAGATGGCTGCCTCGGGTCCCAATGATCTTCTATGTATCCCCAGCTACATCACTATCCTAGTCCCTAGTCCCAAAATACCAACCAAGCCACTCTCTTCGGTCATCCCAAGACCTCCTGCTCTCTAGCTCCCTTGTCACCTCCTCCCATGCTCACCTCCAGGATTTCTCCAGAGATTCTCCCAATCTTTGGAACTCCCTACCCCAATCTGTCCGACTGTCCCCTAATCTATCCATCTTTAAGCGATCCCTGAAAGCCCTTCTCTTCAAAGAAGCTTATCCTGCTTCTAACTAACACTGTTTTACCTCCTCCATCAGCTCATCCCCCAAAGCTATTACTTTTTGTATCAACTGACACTTCCTTTTTAGATTGTAAGCTCTAACGAGCAGGGCCCTCTGATTCCTCTTGTACCAAATTGTAATGTAAACTTTAATGTCTGCCCTCATGTTGTAAAGCTCTGTGCAAACTGTTGGCGCTATATAAAACCTGTATAATAATATAAAAAATGATAATATTGCCTGGGGGCTCCCATGAGTTATCAGTCCGCCCCTGGTCTGTAGGGTTTAATATTGAGTTGGCCCACCCTTTGCAGCTATAACAGCTTCACCTCTTCTGGGAAGGCCTGGCTCTCAGTCTCCACTCTAATTCATCCCAAATGTGTTCTATGGGGTTGAGGTCAGGACTCTGTAGGCCAGTCAGGTTCCTCCACCCCAAATTCATTCATCCATGTCTGTATGGACCTGAGGGTGGGCCAACTCAATATTGAACCCTACAGGATGCCATTAAAGTTCATGTGTGTGTAAAGGCAGGAGTCCCAGTTGGGGACAATATAGTGTATATAGAAGTGATATTTCTACTGCCTCTGTAAATGTATCCTAGAGTTGGGCTTTAAGTTTAGCTACTTTTTTTTAATGAATTGCAATAATATAAAATCATTTTGCAAGGCAATATCAACAAAAAAAGGGTTTTTTTTTTGTCCTGCAAAAAAGTAAATGTATTACTTTTATTACAAAGTTATTCCTGAATCAAAAGGTTCATAGGGAAATGTGAGCATTGCTCTGGGCCATAGGCAGTGTACAGGTGTGAGAACTGCAGTGGATAATAAGATAATAGCAAGGGATTTGGAACTGTTGATGCATTTGATGAACAATACTTCCATATACAGTGGGGATGGAAAGTATTCAGACCCCCTTAAATTTTTCACTCTTTGTTATATTGCAGCCATTTGCTAAAATCATTTAAGTTAATTTTTTTTCCTCATTAACCAGTTGCCGACCGCCTCACGACGATATACGTCGGCAGAATGGCACGGGCAGGCAAAGTAACATACAGGTACGTCACTTGCCTCCCACTCTCATCCATTCGTGGCCACTCCCTAGCGATCGCTCCCGGCCAATTAAATCATTCCTCTGCTTCTGTAATGTAAACAGCGGCAGAGGAAGTGATGTCATCTCTCCTCGAGCCGGTCTTTTCGTTCCGGCGTCGAGGAGAGAAGACATCAGGTAAGTGCACCAAACACTACACTTACAGTAGAACACAGTAGGCACACTTTTCACACCCCATCACCCCCGATCACCCCCTGTCACAGTGACACCAATAGCAGTTTTTTTTTGCATTGGTGTCAGTTTGTGACAGTTATAAGTTGTAGGGCAGTTAGTATTAGCCCCCTTTAGGTCTAGGATACCCCCCTAACCCCCCCAATAAAGGTTAACCCCTTGATCACCCCCCCGTCGCCAGTGTCACTAAGCGATCGTTTTTCTGACCGCTGTATTAGTGACACAGGTGACGCTAGTTAGGAAGGCAAGTATATAGGTTCGCTATCAGTGTTTTATAGCGACAGGGACCCCCATATACTACCTAATAATGGGTTTCAACCCCCTGATTGCCCCCTAGTTAACCCTTTCACCAGTGATCACCGTATAACTGTTACGGGTGACGCTGGTTAGTTAGTTTGTTTATTATAGTTTCAGGGCACCCGCCGTTTATTACCGAATAAAGGTTTAACCCACTAATCGTCCAGCGGTGATATAAGTTTAGTTTTAAGGTTAAATAAGGTCTGCGTCGTCCCAAGCAGCGTCAGGTTAGCGCCAGTACAGCTATCACCCACACACGCAGCATACACTTCCCTTAGTGCTATAGTATCTGAACGGATCAATATCTGATCCGATCAGATCTATACTAGCATCCCCAGCAGTTTAGGGTTCCCATAAACACAGTGTTAGCGGGATCAGCCCAGATACCTGCTAACACCTGCGTTTTGCCCCTCGGCCCAGCCCTGCCCGGCCCACCCAAGTGCAGTATCGATCGATCACTGTCACTTACAAAACACTAAACACACATAACTGCAGTGTTCGCAGAGTCAGGCCTGATCCCTGCGATCGCTAACAGTTTTTGTTGGTAGTGTTTTGATACAGTCGCTAACAGTCAGGAGCTTTTTTGCCTGTGAGTCTCACTAGTGTACCCCTAAATTTAGAGCCCAAAATGGCAAATCGAAGGTACACTAGTGAAGAGGCCTACACATTTCTGAGCATGACAGATAGTGAAGAGGAAGTCACTCATCTATCAGATTCAGGCTCAGAATACGATCCTGTAGAGGACAGCGGCTCCATGACAGATAGCTCTGACGACGGAGTTGTGGTCCCTGCCAAGGTCAGGCGTACCACACCCCAAAATTCTTCTTTTTGTCCTTGATGTGCAAGAACCGCAGGTCCCTCGTATGGAGCAGAGCAGTACTAGCGCCGCTATTCTTTCTGGTGAACTGGCATGCACCAGCGGTCTAGTACACCCTGGTCGTATATCCAGCACTGCAGTAACACTTGGTGAAGTGGCGAGTCCCATAAGTGCAGTTCAAGATGGCGAGGTGGCAAGCACAAGTAGCGTCCTGCTGCCACCAAGAAGACGAACACAGGCCCATCGTGCCCATAGTGCCCTTCCTGCTGCATTCACCAATCCGAATTGGGAACCCACCACTTCTGCAGCACCCGTACTTCCCCCATTCACTGGCCAACCCGGCATTCATGTGGAAACTGGATTTTTATTCGCTGTTTTTCACCGAAGATCCCTATAGATCTATTGTGGATCAAAGCAATTTGTACGCTGGTCAACACATCGCCACTATTCCCCAGTCCTCCCTTGCCAGAGATTGGAGACCAATTACGGTCTCTGAATTTAAGCTCTTTCTGGGCCTTTCCATCAACATGGGCATAACTAAAAAGAGTGAGTTGCGGTCATATTGGTCCACTGACCCAATTCACCATATGCCCGTGTTCTCTGCCTCCATGACCAGGGCACGATACGAGCAGATTTTGCGGTTCATGCACTTTAACAACAACAAACTCTGTCGTCCTCGTGGAGACCCTGAATACGATCGGCCCTACAAAATTCGGCCCCTCGTAAACCACTTCAACCAATGTTTTACAGACTTGTTTACTCCCAAGTTGTCTGTGTTGATGAGTCCCTGATTACGTTTTCTGGCCGCTTGTCATTCAAACAGTACCTTCCCAGCAAGCGTGCCAGATACGGGGTCAAGATGTATAAGCTCTGTGACAGGGCCACAGGCTATACATGTAGTTTTATGGTTTACGAAGGCAAAGATAGTCATGTAGAGCCGACAAACTGCCCTGACTACATAGGAAATGCTGGCAAGATTGTATGGCACTTGGTGTCACCCTTATTCGGAAAGGGGTACCACTTGTATGTGGACAATTATTACACGAGCGTGCCACTTTTTAGTCACCTTTTTGATCAACAGAATGGAGCATGTGGCATCGTGCGACCAAAATATGGGGGGGGGGGACCTCAACGACCAGTTGTTGGCGCCGTACCTAGTTGCCCGTAAGGCCAGACGCTGGTACAAGAAAGTGTCTGTTTATTTATTTCAATTGGCTTTGCTGAACACTCCTGTGCTATACAGAGCTTCAGGATGGACTGGATCCTTCCTTAAATTCCAGGAAGAGATTGTCAGAGCCCTTCTGTATCCAGACGTTGCTCCACCTCACCTTCCCTAACCAAATGCAGTAAGCCGGCTGCATTAGAGGCGTTTTCCTTATGTCCTCCTGAGTACCCCTACCCAACGAGCCCCCCAAAGAAGATGTCATGTCTGCAGCAAGCGCGCATATAGGCATGACATCCGGTATTATTGTCCCTCCTGTCCTGACAATCCTGGTCTTTGCATTGGTGAATGTTTTGAACGCTACCATTCACTAGTTGAGTATTAGCGTAGGGTACAGCACTGCACAGACTAGGCACACTAACATAGGGTCTCCCAAGATGCCATCTCATTTTGAGAGACCCGAACCTGGTACCAGTTACAAAAGTTATAGTTGCAAAAAAAGTGTAAAAAAAAAAAGTAAAAAAAATAAAAACACAAAAAAATATAAAATAAAAAAAACAAAAATAGTTGTTGTTTTATTGTGCTCTCTCTCTCTATTCTCACTCTATTGTTCTGCTCTTTTTTACTATATTCTATTCTGCAATGTTTTATTGTTATTATGTTTTACCATGTTTGCTTTTCAGATATGCAATTTTTGTATACTTTACTGTTTACTGTGTTTTAATGGTAACCATTTTTTTGTTTTCAGGTATGCCATTCAGTTGCAGAGCGGATTTATTTATCTTGACAGCAACAGCGTTTGCTCCCACGTTACATAAAGCCGTGGCTCCAGCGCTGTCGGAGGTGATTTCACCACCACAGTTACATACTTCAGCATATATGCCGGAGCGTGGGGGCAGCAGTGGGTGGAGGAGCGATTTGCTCCTACCTTTTGCGGGAGGATGCCCCCATGCTTCGGCATATATATATTTTAGGCACAGGTTGCGTTAAATGTTTTATTTTTACTATTTTTTTTTGTATTTGCTTTGTAGGTATGGTAAGTCTAATGCCCCGTACACACGGTCGGACATTGATCGGACATTACGACAACAAAATCCATGGATTTTTTCCGATGGATGTTGGCTCAAACTTGTCTTGCATACACACGGTCACACAAAGTTGTCGGAAAATCCGATCGTTCTGAATGTGGTGACGTAAAACACGTACATCGTGACTATAAATGGGGCAGTAGCCAATAGCTTTTGTCTCTTTTGTCTCTTAATTTATTCGGAGCATGCGTGGCACTTTGTGTGTCGGATTTGTGTACACACGATCGGAATTTCTGACAACGGATTTTGTTGTCGGAAAATTTTATAGCCTGCTGTCAAACTTTGTGTCGGAAAATCCGATGGAAAATGTCCGCTGAAGCCCACACACAGTCGGAATTTCCGACAACAAGCTCCGATCACACATTTTCCGTCGGAAAGTCTGACCGTGTGTACGGGGCATTACTGTTATACTGTTATACCCGGGTCCTGCCCCAGGGGACATGGATCAATGCAAAAAAAAAGTTTTTTGGCATTTGGCATTCCTGTGGCATTCCCCGTGACGTCACAGGGAACAGGTATAACTCGCTGTTCGGCGAACTTGCGAACAGCCAATGTTCGAGTCGAACATGAGTTCGACTCGAACTCGAAGCTCATCCCTATTGCTGAACTTTGAGTGGTTATACAAGAATGATGCCTGCAGGTTTAGGTATCATCTTGGTATCATTCTTTTCAGCCAGTGGTCGGCTTTCATGTAAAAGCAATCGTAGCGGCTAATTAGCCTCTAGACTGCTTTTACAAGCAATGGGAGGGAATGCCCCCCCACCGTCTTCCATGTTTTTCTCTGGTTCTCCTGTCCCAACAGGGAACCTGAGAATGCAGCCGGTGATTCAGCCAGCTGACCATAGAGCTGATCAGAGACCAGAGTGGCTCCAAACATCTCTATGGCCTAAGAAACCGGAAGCTACGAGCATTTCATGACTTAGATTTCACTGGATGTAAACAGCGCCATTGGGAAATTGGGAAAGCATTTTATCAAAACCGATCTTGGTGTGGTCAGATGCTGTGAGGGCAGAGGAGAGATCTAGCATCTAATAGACCCCAGTTTTTCAAAAAAGAGTACCTGTCACTACCTATTGCTATCACAGGGGATATTTACATTCCCTGAGATAACAATAATGATTTAAAAAAATGAAAGGAACAGTTTAAAAATAAGATAAAAAAGCAAAAAAATAATAAAGAAAAAAAAAAGCACCCCTGTCTCCCCCTGCGCTCGCGCAAAGGCGAACGCAAGCGTCAGTCTGGCGTCAAATGTAAACAGCAATTGCATCATGCATGTGAGGTATCACCGCGAAGGTCAGATGTAGGGCAGTAATTTTAGCAGTAGAACTCCTCTGTAAATCTAAAGTGGTAACCTGTAAAGGCTTTTAAAGGCTTTTAAAAATGTATTTAGTTTGTCGCCACTGCACGTTTGTGTGCAATTTTAAAGCATGTCATGTTTGGTATCCATGTACTCGGCCGATCATCATTTTTTATTTCATCAAACATTTGGGCAATATAGTGTGTTTTAGTGCATTAAAATTTAAAAAAGTGTGTTTTTTCCCAAAAAAAATGCGTTTGAAAAATCGATGTGCAAATACTGTGTGAAAAAAAAAAATTGAAACACCCACCATTTTAATCTGTAGGGCATTTGCTTTAAAAAAAATATATAATGTGTGGGGGTTCAAAGTAATTTTCTTGCAAAAAAATAATTTTTTTCATGTAAACAAAAAGTGTCAGAAAGGGCTTTGTCTTCAAGTGGTTAGAAGAGTGGGTGATGTGTGACATAAGCTTCTAAATGTTGTGCATAAAATGCCAGGACAGTTCAAAACCCCCCAAATGACCCCATTTTGGAAAGTAGACACCCCAAGCTATTTGCTGAGAGTCATGTCGAGTCCATGGAATATTTTATATTGTGACACAAGTTGCGGGAAAAAGACATTTTTTTTTTTTTTTTAACAAAGTTGTCACTAAATGATATATTGCTCAAACATGCCATGGGAATATGTGAAATTACATCCCAAAATACATTCTGTTGCTTCTCCTGAGTACGGTGATACCACATGTGTGAGACTTTTTGGGAGCCTAGCCACGTACGGGACCCGAAAACCAAGCACCGCCTTCAGGCTTTCTAAGGGCGTAAATTTGTGTGCCTATCACAGTTTCGGAGGCCATGGAATGCCCAGGTGGCACAAACCCCCCAAATGACCCTATTTTGGAAAGTAGACACCCCAAGCTATTTGCTGAGAGGTATAGTGAGTATTTTGCAGACCTCACTTTTTGTCACAAAGTTTTGAAAATTTAAAAAAGAAAAAAAAATTTCATTAATTTTCAAAAACAAATGAGAGCTGCAAAATACTCACCAGGGGTGGGTGGGTAGGTGCAATTCCACATATGCCTATAGCCTGTGTGAGCAATATATCATTTAGTAACAACTTTTAGTAAATGTTTTTTTGTCATTATTCAATCACTTGGAACAAAAAAAAATAATATTCAATGGGCTCAACATGCTTCTCAGCAATTTCCTTGGGGTGTCTACTTTTCAAAATGGGGTCATTTGGGGGGGGGGGGGTTACTGCCCTGTCATTTTAGCACCTCAAGAAATGACATAGGCAGTCATAAACTAAAAGCTGTGTAAATTCCAGAAAATGTACCCTAGTTTGTAGACACTATAACTTTTGCGCAAACCAATAAATATATGCTTATTGACATTTTGTTTACTAAAGACATGTGGCCAAATACATTTTGGCCTAAATGTATGACTAAAATTGAGTTTATTGGATTTTTTTTATAACAAAAAGTAGAAAATATCTTTTTTTTTTCAAAATTTTCAGTCTTTTTCCGTTTATAGCGCAAAAAATAAAAACCGCAGAGGTAATCAAATACCATCAAAAGAAAGCTCTATTTGTGGGAAGAAAAGGACGTAAATTTCGTTTGGGTACAGCATTGCATGACCGCGCAATTAGCAGTTAAAGCGACGCAGTGCCAAATTGTAAAAAGTGCTCTGGTCAGGAAGGGGGTAAATCCTTCCAGGGCTGAAGTGGTTAATGTACACACAGCACCCCATATTGACAGAAAAACACAGAATTGTTAACATTTTTGCAGATTTATTAAAAAAGGAAAACTGAAATATCACATGGTCCTAAGTATTCAGACCCTTTGCTCAGTATTTAGTAGAAGCATCCTTTTGATCTAATACAGCCATGAGTCTTTTTGGGAAAGATGTAACTAGTTTTTCACACCTGGATTTGGGGATCCTCTGCCACTCCTTCCTTGCAGATCCTCTCCAGTTCTGTCAGGTTGGATGGTAAACGTTGGTGGACAGCCATTTTTAGGTCTCTCCAGAGATGCTCATTTGGGTTTAAGTCAGGGCTCTGGCTAGGCCATTCAGTCACAGAGTTGTTGTGGAGGGCTGCAGTGATGGTTGACTTTCTACAATTTTCTCCCATCTCTCGACTGCATCTCTGGAGCTCAGCAACAGTGATCTTTGGGTTCTTCTTTACCTCTCTCACCAAGGCTCTTCTCCCCCGATATCACAGTCTCTAGGAAGGGTTCTGGTCGTCCCAAACGTCTTCCATTTAAGGATTATGGAGGCCACTGTGCTCTTAGGAACCTTAAGTGCAGCAGACATTTTTTTGGAACCTTGACCAGATCTGTGCCTTGCCACAATTCTGTCTCTGAATTCTTCAGGCAGTTCCTTTGACCTCATACTTCTCATTTGCTCTGACATGCACTGTGAGCTGGAAGGTCTTATATAGACAGGTATGTGGCTTTCCTAATCAAGTCCAATCAGTATAATCAAACACAGCTGGACTCTCAAATGAAGGTGTAGAACCATCTCAAGGATGATCAGAAGAAATGGACAGCATCTGAGTTAAATATATGAGTGTCACAGCAAAGGGTCTGAATACTTAGGACCATGTAATATTTCAGTTTTTCTTTTTAACAAATCTGCAAAAATGTCAACAGTTCTGTGTTTTTCTGTCAATATGGGGTGCTGTGTGTACATTAATGAGGAAAAAAATGAACTCAAATGATTTTAGCAAATGGCTGCAATATAACAAAGAGTGAAAAATTTAAGGGGGTCTGAAAACTTTCCGTCCCCACTATATATTACATAACCTTTTTCAAAAAGTCCAAGTCCATTATTTACTTTATGTATTGCATTTAATATTATTATTATTATTATTATTTTTATTATTATTATTATTATTATTTTATCTTTAATTGTCATATACATTTTCTTAATATTTTACATACTAATAACAATTATATTATTTTAGTAATTTTTGTATTTACAATATATTCAGAATATATTAAAAAAAAAAATACTAAACTTTATAACTATTATTTCTCTCAGCATTGCTGATACTGTAAAGCGGTTCTTTAGTAAATTATTATTAGACATCTTCAGGGAAGAGTCGGAGTTTGTTCTAGTGGATGAAAGTTTCTGTATAATCTCTCAGGAAATGGAATCTGAATTTATTATTCTTCATCTGATTACTGAACTCAGTTTAGAGACACATTTAGAATGTTGTATTTCTTGTGTCTTATACAATAATATCTTTATTATACATGTGTTGGATTCCCCTGATGATAGGAGGCTGGTTACCATACGCTGGTGATATTACTAATGCCGCGTACACACGAACGGACCTTTCGGCAGACTTGGTTCGGCGGACCGGACTCCGTCGGACAATTCGATCATGTGTGGGCTCCAGCGGACTTTTATTTCCCAAAAATCCGACAGACCTAGAAATAAAACATGTTTCAAATCTTTCCGACCGACTCGAGCCCGGTCGAAAAATCCGCTTGTCTGCATGCTAGTCCGACGGACAAAAACCGACGCTAGGGCAGCTATTGGCTACTGGCTATCAACTTCCTTATTTTAGTCTGGTCGTTTGTCATCACGTACAAATCCGTTGCACTTTGGTGTGATCATGTGTAGGCAAGTCCGTTCCTTTGAAAGTCCGTCGGACCAGTCCGGTCGAAAAGTCAGCCCGTGTGTACGCGGCATAACATTGCAGAGAATAGTAAATCTGGAGACATTGTTCTCCATTGTTAACCATTGTAAACCTTCTGTGTGCCGTTCTCCCAGGTCTACCGACACCTGAGCTGAGCACCCCCTAGAGACACCACAAAACCTGCACATGATTACAGTGGCAGGACCGCTCCATTCAGAATAGAACAAAACAATAACTAAGTCACCAAAGAACAAATGTGATATTTTACTGGATGAAAGTTTCTTCCGGATTCCCCCAGGAAAACGGAAGCCAAATTTACTCATCACTATTCCTATACAATCTCCCACAATAAAAGTCTTACTATGTCTCCTTCACTTTACCTATTCATTGACCACCTAGTTTATGTGAATAGGAATTAAATACAAATAAAAAATAATAATAATAATTTTATAACTAGAATGATGCAAATAATTGTAAAGTGATGTTCAATGTTTACATTGTGGTCCTAGTTTGCTGTTGGTGTTGAACATCCAAATATTGCTGCTTTTGTGTCTTTTTCACCAACACCAACAAAACCCAGATCTATTTCTATACTCCCCAGCTCACCACCTTGATCTCCTCACGTATCACAAATTTACTAAGCGACATCTCAGTAAGGATGTCATGCTAAAACTGATTTTGAAATATTTCCTCCTCCCCGATCCTCCCCTCATGACTTTACCATTAGGATCAACAGCACCATTGGTCCCTCCACACATGCCAGGGTGCTGGGTGTAATCCTAGGCTCTGGTTTCTCTTTTGGGCCCCACATCCAATCACTGGCTAAATCTTGCCACCTTAAAATGGATGTAAACCTTATTCATGAAATTTGAGCTGGGCACATATATCTGCAGTGTTTTCGTATCTCTCTTCAAAGCACTAAGTCCTGTGGCTTTCTCCTGCTCCGTTCTTCTGTTATCAGCATGAAAACTTCTGACAAGTTCTCCGTCAACTGAGATAAAACCAGCCTGAAATTAGTGTTGGGAGGTTGCTATAAATAGATTAGCAGAGAGCTTGCTCTGTCACAGCATAGCTCTGCAAGTCTCTGCCTATGTGGAGTGGGGGTGTGTGCCTTTCCTCCAATCAGCTGTCTTGGCTGTATGCCCAGACTTCACACTCAGTGTTGAACAGAAAGAGAAAATCTCTAACACGGTCTGAACTTTTTAAAGAATATATAAAGCTTAAGAGAGCAGATATACAAGTAAAACTTATGTAGGGAGATTGCTGGGGGAGCACATTGCAGGGGCTTCTATCCTTAAGGCTTCTATCTCTAAGTGATTCTTTCTACAAGTGATATGCACTTCAATCTCTGCTTCAAGTTCTGCCTCACCTGAACATTCCTTCTCTGTCTCTTTACAGGTATGTATCAGCTCAACCACATCTTCCACCTTTAAATGAAATTGGAATCTGCTTGCTGTCTCTGTGTATGTGTCAGCTCAACCACATCTTCCACCTTTAAATGAAATTGGGATCTGCTTGCTGTCTCTGTGTATATGTCTTTGGTATGAGGCCTTCTCTACCTGTTGCCCTGTGTGCATAACCATGATGTTGTTTGTTGCTCTGGACTATCTTACCTAAGTTTTATGTGTTGATCTTATCTTGGCCTCTGGCCTCTTGCTATTCTGACTTTAGAAGCAAAAGGTCCACTTTGATTGTTGGGCATTCTTATATTCACTCATGATTAATTAACAAACTTCCACCCCACTTTCATAACAGTATAAATTTAAGCATCCTTAAGGGGTCAGCACAATGCTGGGGGAGCACATTGCAGGGGCTTCTATCCTTAAGGCTTCTATATCTAAGTGATTCTTTCTACAAGTGATATGCACTTCAATCTCTGCTTCAAGTTCTGCCTCACCTGAACATTCCTTCTCTGTCTCTTTACAGGTATGTGTCAGCTCATCCACATCTTCCATCCTTAAATGAAATTGGGATCTGCTTGCTGTCTCTGTGTGTGTGATAGCTGACACCGGTGAGAGGAGATAACTGACACAGGTGAGAGGAGATGACTCACACAAGTGAGGGGAGATAACTGACTCAGGTGAGAGGAGATAACTGACACAGGTGAGAGGAGATAACTGACATAGGTGAGAGGAGATAACTGACACAGGTGACAGATGAGGGGAGATAACTGACACAGGTGAGAGGAGATAACTGACACAGGTGAGGGGAGATAACTGACACAGGTGAGAGGAGATAGCTGGCACCAGTGGGAGGAGATAACTGACACAGGTGAGAGAAGATAACTGACACAGGTTAGAGGAAATAACTGACACAGGTGAGAGGAGATAACTGACACAGGTTAGAGGAGATAACTGACATAGGTGAGAGGAGATAACTGACACAGGTGAGAGAAGATAACTGACACAGGTGAGAGGAGATAACTGACAAAGGTGAGAGGAGATAGCTGACACAGGTGACAGGAGATAACTGACAAAGGTGAGAGGAAATAACTGACACAGGTGACAGGTGAGGGGAGATAACTGACACAGGTGAGAGGAGATAACTGACACACGTGAGGGGAGATAACTGACACAGGTTACAGGTGAGGGGAGATAACTAACACAGGTAAGAGGATATAGTTGACAGGTGAGAGGAGATAACTGACACAGGTGAGAGAAGATAACTGACACAGGTGAGGGGCGATAACTGACACAGTTGAGATGAGATAACTAACACAGGTGAGAGGAGATAACTGGCACTGGTGAGAGGAGATAACTGACACATGTGAGAGGAGATAACTGACACATGTGAGAGGAGATAACTGACACATATGAGAGGAGATAACTGACACAGGTTAGAGAAGATAATGACACAGGTGAGAGGAGATAACTGACACAGGTGAGAGGAGATAACTGGCACAGGTGAGGGGAGATAACTGACACATGTGAGAGGAGATAACTGGCATAGGTCAGAGGAGATAACTGGCATAGGTGAGAGAAGATAACTGACATAGGTGAGAGGAGATAACTGACACAGGTGAGAGGAGATAACTGACACAGGTGAGGGGAGATAACCGACACAGGTGAGAGAAGATAACCAACACAGGTGAGAGGAGATAACCGACACAGGTGAGAGGAGATAACTGACACAGGTGAGAGAAGATAACTGACACAGGTGAGAGAAGATAACTGACACAGGTAAGAGGAGACAGCTGACACAGGTGAGAAGAGATAACTGACACAGGTGAGAGAAGATAACTGACACAGGTAAAAGGAGATAGCTAACACAGGTGAGAGGAGATAACTGACAAAGGTGAGAAAAGATAAATGACACAGGTGAGGGTCGATAACTGACACAGTTGAGAGGAGATAACTGGCACTGGTGAGAGGAGATAACTGACACATGTGAGAGGAGATAACTGACACATGTGAGAGGAGATAACTGACACAGGTTAGAGAAGATAACTGACATAGGTGAGAGGAGATAACTGACACAGGTGAGAGGAGAAAACTGGCACAGGTGAGGGGAGATAACTGAAACAGGTGAGAGAAGATAACCGACAAAGATGAGAAGAGATAACTGACACAGGTGAGAGGAGATAACTGGACAGGTGAGAGAAGATAACTGACACAGGTGAGAGGAGATAACTGGCACAGATGAGAGGAGATAACTGGCATAGGTGAGATAAGATAACTGACACAGGTGAGAGGAGATAACTGACACAGGTGAGAGGACATAACTGACATAGGTGAGAGGAGATAACTGACACAGGTGGCAGGTGAGGGGAGATAACTGGCACAGGTGAGAGGAGATAACTGGCATAGGTGAGATAAGATAACTGACACAGGTGAGAGGAGATAACTGACACAGGTGAGAGGACATAACTGACATAGGTGAGAGGAGATAACTGACACAGGTGGCAGGTGAGGGGAGATAACTGACACAGGTGAGGGGAGATAACTGACACAGGTGAGAGGAGATAGCTGACACAGGTGAGAGGTGAAGGGAGATAACTGACACAGGTGAGAGGAGATAACTGACACAGGTGAGGGGAGATAATTGACACAGGTGTCAGGTGAGGAGAGATAACTGACACAGGTGACAGGTGAGGAGAGATAACTGACACAGGTGAGAGGAGATAGCTGGCACCGGTGAGAGGAGATAGCTGACACAGGTGAGAGGTGAGGGGAGATAACTGACACAGGTGAGAGGAGATAATTGACACAGGTGAGGGGAGATAATTGACACAGGTGACAGGTGAGGAGAGATAACTGACACAGGTGAGAGGAGATAGCTGGCACCGGTGAGAGGAGATAGCTGACACAGGTGAGAGGTGAGGGGAGCTAACTGACACAGGTGAGAGGAGATAACTGACACAGGTGAGGGGAGATAATTGACACAGGTGACAGGTGAGGAGAGATAACTGACACAGGTGAGAGGAGATAGCTGGCACCGGTGAGAGGAGATAACTGGCACAGGTGAGAGAAGATAACTGACACAGGTGAGAGGAGATAACTAACACAGGTGAGAGAAGATAACTGCCACTGGTGAGAGGAGATAACTGACACAGGTGAGGGTAGATAATTGACACAGGTGACAGGTGAAGAGAGATAACTGACACAGGTGAGAGGAGATAGCTGGCACAGGTGAGGGGAGATAACTGAAACAGGTGAGAGAAGATAACCGACAAAGATGAGAAGAGATAACTGACACAGGTGAGAGGAGAAAACTGGCACAGGTGAGGGGAGATAACTGAAACAGGTGAGAGAAGATAACCGACAAAGATGAGAAGAGATAACTGACACAGGTGAGAGGAGATAACTGGCACAGGTGAGAGAAGATAACTGACACAGGTGAGAGGAGATAACTGGCACAGGTGAGAGGACATAACTAACTTAGGTGAGAGGAGATAACTGACACAGGTGGCAGGTGAGGGGAGATAACTGACACAGGTGAGGGGAGATAACTGACACAGGTGAGACTAGATAGCTGACACAGGTGAGAGGTGAAGGGAGATAACTGAAACAGGTGAGAGGAGATAACTGACACAGGTGAGGGGAGATAATTGACACAGGTGACAGGTGAGGAGAGATAGCTGACACAGGTGAGAGGAGATAGATGGCACCAGTGAGAGGAGATAGCTGACACAGGTGAGAGGTGAGGGGAGATAACTGACACAGGTGAGAGGAGATAACTGACACAGCTGAGGGGAGATAATTGACACAGGTGACAGGTGAGGAGAGATAACTGACACAGGTGAGAGGAAATAGCTGGCACCGATGAGAGGAGATAGCTGACACAGGTGAGAGGTGAGGGGAGACAACTGACACAGGTGAGAGCAGATAACTGACACAGGTGAGGGGAGATAATTGACACAGGTGACAGGTGAGGAGAGATAACTGACACAGGTGAGAGGAGATAGCTGGCACCGGTGAGAGGAGATAACTGGCACAGGTGAGAGGAGATAACTAACACAGGTGAGAGAAGAAAACTGCCACTGGTGAGAGGAGATAACTGACACAGGTGAGGGGAGATAATTGACACAGGTGACAGGTGAAGAGAGATAACTGACACAGGTGAGTGGAGATAGCTGGCACCGGTGAGAGGAGATAACTGACACAGGTGAGGGGCGATAACTGACACAGGTGAGAGGAGATAACTAACACAGGTGAGAGGAGATAACTGACACAGGTGAGAGGAGATAACTGACACAGGTGAGAGGAGATAACTGACACAGGTGAGAGGAGATAACTGGCACAGGTGAGAGGAGATAACTGACACAGGTGAGAGGAGAGAACTGGCACAGGTGAGGGGAGATAACTGACACAAGTGAGAGAAGATAACCGACACAGATGAGAGGAGATAACTGACACAGGTGAGAGGAGATAACTGACACAGGTGAGAGAAGATAACTGATACAGGTGAGAGGAGATATCTGACACAGGTGAGAGGAGATAACTGGAATAGGTGATAGAAGATAACTGACACATGTGATAGGTGAAAACTGACACAGGTGAGAGGAGATAACACACACGTGAGAGGAGATAACTGACACAGGTGATAGAAGATAACTGACACATGTGGGAGGTGAAAACTGACACAGGTGAGAGGAGATAACACACACGTGAGAGGAGATAACTGACATAGGTGAGAGGTGAAAACTGACACAGGTGACAGGTGAGAGGAGATAACTGACACAGGTTAGAGAAGATAACTGACACAGGTGAGAGGAGACAACGGAGAGAGGTGAGGGGAGATAACTGACACAGGTGAGAGGAGATAACTGACACAGGTGAGGGGAGATAACTGACACAGGTGAGAGGAGATAGCTGGAACCAGTGGGAGGAGATAACTGACACAGGTGAGAGAAGATAACTGACACAGGTGAGAGGAGATAACTGACACAGGTGAGAGGAGATAACTGACACAGGTGAGAGGAGATAACTGGCACAGGTGAGAGGAGATAACTGACACAGGTGAGAGGAGAGAACTGGCACAGGTGAGGGGAGATAACTGACACAAGTGAGAGAAGATAACCGACACAGATGAGAGGAGATAACTGACACAGGTGAGAGGAGATAACCGACACAGATGAGAGGAGATAACTGACACAGGTGAGAGGAGATAACTGACACAGGTGAGAGAAGATAACTGACACAGGTGAGAGGAGATAACTGACACAGGTAAGAGGAGATAACTGGCATAGGTGATAGAAGATAACTGACACATGTGAGAGGTGAAAACTGACACAGGCGAGAGGAGATAACACACACGTGAGAGGAGATAACTGACATAGGTGAGAGGTGATAACTGACACAGGTGACAGGTGAGAGGAGATAACTGACACAGGTTAGAGAAGATAACTGACACAGGTGAGAGGAGATAACTGAGAGAGGTGAGGGGAGATAACTGACACAGGTGAGAGGAGATAACTGACACAGATGAGGGGAGATAACTGACACAGATGAGAGGAGATAGCTGGCACCGGTGGGAGGAGATAACTGACACAGGTGAGAGAAGATAACTGACACAGGTGAGAGGAGATAACTGACACAGGTGAGAGGAGATAGCTGACACAGGTGAGAGGAGATAACTGACACAGGTGAGAGGAGATAACTGACAAAGATGAGAGGAGATAGCTGACACAGGTGAGAGGAGATAACTGACACAGGTGAGAGGAGATTGCTGACATAGGTGAGAGGAGATAACTGACACAGGTGAGAGGAGATAGCTGACATAGGTGAGAGGAGATAACTGACACAGATGAGGGGAGATAACTGACACAGGTGACAGGTGAGGGGAGATAACTGACAAAGGTAAGAGGATATAGCTGACACAGGCGAGAGGAGATAACTGACACAGGTGAGAGAAGATAACTGACACGGGTGAGGGGTGATAACTGACACAGTTGAGAGGAGATAACTAACACAGGTGAAAGGAGATAACTGGCACTGGTGAGAGGAGATAACTGACACATGTGAGAGTAGATAACTGCCACATGTGAGAGGAGATAACTGACACATGTTAGAGAAGATAACTGACACAGGTGAGAGGAGATAACTGACACAGGTGAGAGGAGATAACTGGCACAGGTGAGGGGAGATAACTGACACAGGTGAGAGAAGATAACCAACACAGGTGAGAGGAGATAACTGACACAGGTGAGAGGAGATAACTGACACACGTGAGAGAAGATAACTGACACAGGTGAGAGGAGATAACTGGCATAGGTGAGAGAAGATAACTGACACAGGTGAGAGGAGATAACTGACACAGGTGAGAGAAGATAACTGACACAGGTGAGAGGAGATAACTGACACAGGTGAGAGGAGATAACTGGCATAGGTGATAGAAGATAACTGACACATGTGAGAGGTGAAAACTGACACAGGTGAGAGGAGATAACACACACGTGAGAGGAGATAACTGACATAGGTGAGAGGTGATAACTGACACAGGTGACAGGTGAGAGGAGATAACTGACACAGGTTAGAGAAGATAACTGACACAGGTGAGAGGAGATAACTGAGAGAGGTGAGGGGAGATAACTGACACAGGTGAGAGGAGATAACTGACACAGGTGAGGGGAGATAACTGACACAGATGAGAGGAGATAGCTGGCACCAGTGGGAGGAAATAACTGACACAGGTGAGAGAAGATAACTGACACAGGTGAGAGGAGATAACTGACACAGGTGAGAGGAGATAGCTGACACAGGTGAGAGGAGATAACTGACACAGGTGAGAGGAGATAAATGACAAAGATGAGAGGAGATAGCTGACACAGGTGAGAGAAGATAACTGACACAGGTGAGAGGAGATAACTGACACAGGTAAGAGGAGATAACTGGCATAGGTGATAGAAGATAACTGACACATGTGAGAGGTGAAAACTGACACAGGCGAGAGGAGATAACACACACGTGAGAGGAGATAACTGACATAGGTGAGAGGTGATAACTGACACAGGTGACAGGTGAGAGGAGATAACTGACACAGGTTAGAGAAGATAACTGACACAGGTGAGAGGAGATAACTGAGAGAGGTGAGGGGAGATAACTGACACAGGTGAGAGGAGATAACTGACACAGATGAGGGGAGATAACTGACACAGATGAGAGGAGATAGCTGGCACCGGTGCGAGGAGATAACTGACACAGGTGAGAGAAGATAACTGACACAGGTGAGAGGAGATAACTGACACAGGTGAGAGGAGATAGCTGACACAGGTGAGAGGAGATAACTGACACAGGTGAGAGGAGATAACTGACAAAGATGAGAGGAGATAGCTGACACAGGTGAGAGGAGATAACTGACACAGGTGAGAGGAGATTGCTGACATAGGTGAGAGGAGATAACTGACACAGGTGAGAGGAGATAGCTGACATAGGTGAGAGGAGATAACTGACACAGATGAGGGGAGATAACTGACACAGGTGACAGGTGAGGGGAGATAACTGACAAAGGTAAGAGGATATAGCTGACACAGGTGAGAGGAGATAACTGACACAGGTGAGAGAAGATAACTGACACAGGGGAGAGGAGATAACTGACACAGGTGAGAGGAGATAACTGGCATAGGTGATAGAAGATAACTGACACATGTGAGAGGTGAAAACTGACACAGGTGAGAGGAGATAACACACACGTGAGAGGAGATAACTGACATAGGTGAGAGGTGATAACTGACACAGGTGACAGGTGAGAGGAGATAACTGACACAGGTTAGAGAAGATAACTGACACAGGTGAGAGGAGATAACTGAGAGAGGTGAGGGGAGATAACTGACACAGGTGAGAGGAGATAACTGACACAGGTGAGGGGAGATAACTGACACAGATGAGAGGAGATAGCTGGCACCGGTGGGAGGAAATAACTGACACAGGTGAGAGAAGATAACTGACACAGGTGAGAGGAGATAACTGACACAGGTGAGAGGAGATAGCTGGCACAGGTGAGGGGAGATAACTGACACAGGTGAGAGAAGATAACCAACACAGGTGAGAGGAGATAACTGACACAGGTGAGAGGAGATAACTGACACACCTGAGAGAAGATAACTGACACAGGTGAGAGGAGATAACTGGCATAGGTGAGAGAAGATAACTGACACAGGTGAGAGGAGATAACTGACACAGGTGAGAGAAGATAACTGACACAGGTGAGAGGAGATAACTGACACAGGTGAGAGGAGATAACTGGCACAGGTGAGGGGAGATAACTGACACAGGTGAGAGAAGATAACTGACACAGGTGAGAGGAGATAACTGACACAGGTGAGAGGAGATAACTGGCATAGGTGATAGAAGATAACTGACACATGTGAGAGGTGAAAACTGACACAGGTGAGAGGAGATAACACACACGTGAGAGGAGATAACTGACATAGGTGAGAGGTGATAACTGACACAGGTGACAGGTGAGAGGAGATAACTGACACAGGTTAGAGTAGATAACTGACACAGGTGAGAGGAGATAACTGAGAGAGGTGAGGGGAGATAACTGACACAGGTGAGAAGAGATAACTGACACACGTGAGAGAAGATAACTGACACAGGTGAGAGGAGATAACTGGCATAGGTGAGAGAAGATAACTGACGCAGATGAGAGGAGATAACTGACACAGGTGAGAGGAGATAGCTGACACAGGTGAGAGGAGATAACTGGCACAGGTGAGGGGAGATAACCGACACAGGTGAGAGAAGATAACCGACACAGGTGAGAGGAGATAACCGACACAGGTGAGAGGAGATAACCGACACAGGTGAGAGAAGATAACCGACACAGGTGAGAGGAGATAACCGACACAGGTGAGAGGAGATAACTGACACAGGTGAGAGAAGATAACTGACACAGATAAGAGGAGATAGCTGACACAGGTGAGAGGAGATAACTGACACAGGTGAGAAAAGATAACTGACACAGGTGATAGAAGATAACTGACACAGGTAAGAGGAGATAGCTTACACAGGTGAGAGGAGATAACTGACACAGATGAGAGAAAATAACTGACACAGGTGAGGGGCGATAACTGACACAGTTGAGAGGAGATAACTAACACAGGTGAGAGGAGATAACTGACACTGGTGAGAGGAGATAACTGACACATGTGAGAGGAGATAACTGACACATGTGAGAGGAGATAACTGACACAGGTTAGAGAAGATAACTGACACAGGTGAGAGGAGATAACTGACACAGGTGAGAGGAGAAAACTGGCACAGGTGAGGGGAGATACCTGACACAGATGAGAGAAGATAACCGACAAAGGTGAGAAGAGATAACTGACACAGGTGAGAGGAGATAACTGACACAGGTGAGAGAAGATAAATGACATAGGTGAGAGGAGATAACTGGCACAGGTGAGAGGAGATAACTGGCATAGGTGAGAGAAGATAACTGACACAGATGAGAGGAGATAACTGACACAGGTGAGAGGAGATAACTGACAAAGGTGAGAGAAGATAACTGACACAGGTGAAAGGAGATAACTGGCATAGGTGAGAGAAGATAACTGACACAGGTGAGAGAAGATAACTGACACAGGTGAGAGGAGATAACTGACACAGGTGAGAGGAGATAACTGACACAGGTGAGAGGAGATAATGACACAGGTGACAGGTGAGGTGAGATTACTGACACGGGTGAGAGGAGATAGCTGGCACCGGTGAGAGGAGACAACTGACACAGGTGAGAGAAGATAACTGACACAGGTGAGAGGAGATGACTGACACAGGTGAGAGAAGATAACTGTCAGAGTCTTGGTAGGAGGCTGAGATGCCAGGGGGGCTCCCCTTGCGGCCGAGTACAGCGCAACCCTGAAGATGACACAGGGATGCAGTGCCCACAAAAGCACGGGTTGCCTGGTAGTAGAAGCTGGTGCCAGGAGCTTGGTAGAGCAAAGTCACTGTAGGCAACGTGCTTAGAGGTCCAGAGGAGCGGACCAATGGATGTCCAGTAGCAAATCAGAAGCCAGGCCAGGGGTCAAACCCGGTAAGACAGTCAAAGATTAAGATCAACAAGTCCAGGTGCAGGAGACAGAAGTATGCGGAATCTGTTAGCCAGGCCGGGGTCAGATGCAGGAAGCAGGCAGAAGGAGTCAGATGCAGGCCGGTAGGTAGAGCTGGGAGGTCAGGAGAAGAAGGTCAAACAAGCCGAGTTGGTGCACAGGAGATCAGGTAAACAGAAATCACAAACACAGGTATACAGAGAGCTGATGATATTCCAGCGATGCGGCACTGTCAGTGGAGTGCAGTTTACCGCTTAGTAAAGAAATGGTGAAACATACGTTGATTGCTTCAGTGACAAAAGTCTGCGGTTGTAAGGCAAAGTACAGGTAACAGGAATTCTTAAAGGACCTGAATTTCCTTCGATCACCACGAAAACGTTCTGGCACTGGGACTCGTGGTTCCGGAGGGGTCATAAACACAGTAGCTGCTGCTTGAGGCAGGCCTTGACCTGAGTGCTGCAGATGTTCCTTCAACCGGAGGTATTCCTCCTGAAGCTTCAGGGTTTGACTGGGGTAAGAGCCGTGATCTGTTGAAGAACAGCCTCCATCGGGGAGTCACCTCCGTCGGCCTCTGACATGGCTGGATTATACTGTCAGAGTCTTGGTAGGAGGCCGAGATGCCGGGAGTGCAGCACAACCCTGAAGATGACACAGGGATGCGGTGCCCACAGAAGCACAGATTGCCTGGTAGTAGAAGCTGGGGCGAGGAGCTTGGTAGAGCGAAGAGGCAACGCGCTTAGTGTTCCAGAGGAGCGGACAAATGGAAGTCCAGTAGCAAATCAGAAGCCGGGCCAGGGGGCAAACACGGTAAGACAGTCCAAAATTAAGATCAACAAGTCCAGGTGCAGAAGTATGCAGAATCTGTTAGCCAGGCCGGGGTCAGATGCAGGAAGTAGGCAGAAGTCAGATGCAAGCTGGTAGGTAGAGCCGGGAGGTCAGGAGAAGCAGGTCAAACAAGCCGGGTCGATGCACAGGAGATCAGGTAAACAGGAATCACAAACACAGGTATACAGGGAAAGCTGATGATAATCCAGCGATCCTTCCTGCACTCAAGCCACTGATCCTTTCTGCGATCGATCAACTGATTCTTCATGTGATCGATCGACTGATCCTTTCTTACTTTGATCCTGTGATCAACCAACCTATCCATCCTGCAATCGACCGATTGATCAAATGATCCTTCTTTCATTTGATCCTTCCTGCAGTCGAACAAGCGATCCTTTCTGCTACCAACCGTTTCTTTCTGCGATTGACCAGTCGATTCTTCCTGTGATCGACTGACTGATCCTTCTTGTGATTGACTGATCCTTCCTGCAACCGACCAACTGATCCTTCCTGCGAATGACCAACTGATTCTTCCTGCGATCGACTAACCAATCCATCCGATGATCGACCAATCTTTCCTGCGATTAACTGATCCTTCCTGCAATCGTCCAATCCTTCTTGTGATCGACTAACTGATCCTTCCTGAAATCGATCAATTGATCCTTCATTACTTTGATCCTTCCTGCAATTGACCAAATCATCCTTCTTGCGATCTTTCTTTCCTTTGATCCTTCCTGTGATTGACCAACCAATCTTTCCTGCGACTGACTAACCCTTCCTGTGATCGATCAATTGATTATTTCTGCGTTTGATCGAGTAATCCTTTATGCAATCGATCAACTTAT
Organism: Aquarana catesbeiana; assembly: GCF_042186555.1. Classification (NCBI taxonomy): domain Eukaryota; kingdom Metazoa; phylum Chordata; class Amphibia; order Anura; family Ranidae; genus Aquarana; species Aquarana catesbeiana. The sequence continues at coordinate 18,894,667 of NC_133325.1, read as the reverse complement.
CCTTTTTGCAATTGATTGACCAATCCTTCCTGCGATCGACCGACCAATCCTTTCTTTGATCAACTGACCAATTCGTCATTACTTTGATCTTTCCTGCAATCGACCAAATGATCCTTCTTGTGATCGACTAACTGATCCTTTCTGTGATCAACCAACCGATCCTACCTGCGATCAACCAACCGATCCTTCCTGCAATCAACCGACCAATCCATCCTGTGATCAATCGACTGAACAATCCTTCTTTCCTTTGATCCTTCCTGTGATCGATCCACTGATTCTTCCTGTGATTGAGCAATCCGCCCTGCAATCGATTGAGCAATCCTTCCTGCGATTGACTGAACAATCCCTCTTTCCTTTAATTATTTGGTGGACGGATCCTTTGATTCATCCTGCGATCAACTGACTGATCCTTGATCTTTGTTTTGACCAAGCAATGCTTCCTGTGATCGATCACTCCTGCAATCGATCAACCCTTCCTTTGATTGATTGATTCTTTGATCCTTCTTTCGATTGAGCAATGCTTCATGCGACTGACTGATTCTTCCTGCAATCGACCGACCCTTCCTTCAATCTATCGACAGATTATGACTAAGCCAATTCCAATTAGTGAAACGTGTCAATCTCTGCCAAGTCTGCATTGATGTCATGATGTCTACGATGTTGTCTGATGATTTTTATCTTCAATAAAGTCTTCACATTTGCTTCAAACCTGTGAGTGAACCTTTTCCTGTTTCAGTGGCTCCTATCCAGATTGTGGACTGGACCTGGAGGGTGGGATTGCTCTCACCTGGAGCGGCTTGGCTTTGCTTTCTATTGACAGATCCCTGTTGTGATTGATTGAGCAATATTTCCTGCAACTGATCCTTCCTTACTTTGATTCTTCCTGCAATCGCCCAACTAATCCTTTCCGCGATCGATTGACTGATGCTTCCTTCCTTAGATCCTTTCTGCGATCGACCATGTGATCCTTCCTGCAACCGACCGACCGATATTTCCTGTGAGTGATTGACCGATCCTTCCTTTCTTAGATCATTCCTTGTGATCGACCATCTGATCCCTCCTGCGATTGACTGACCGATCTTTCCTGTGATCGATAGACCGATGCTTCCTTCCTTATAGCATTCCTGCAATCGACCATCCTTTTCTCCCTATGATCGACCGACCAATCTTTCCTTTGATCGATTGACCAATCCTTTCTTTTCTTAGATTGATCAGCCAATGCCCTCTGTGATCAATTGAGTAATACTTTCTGCAATCAGTCAACCGATCTTTCCTTACTTTGATCCTTCCTGCAAATGACTGATCTTTTCTGTGATTGATTGACTGATCCTTCCGGTAGATTGCATTGCACTGCCATCTAGTGATGTATGCACACACTTCTGGGACCGGTGGGTTACTGAGGGATGGAGTACATTCTTGTAGAATTTTCAGAACAAACATTAGACCTAAAACAAAACCTAAGCCAAAAAAAGTAGAAATATTCAGTGGGTTGCTGTAAAGAAAACTGGATACAGGAATCCCCCATGAATCAACATGGAGGTTACACACAAAAATCCATCCAAACATCGGGGGCATAAATCCTGTGGAGATCATAAATCAACCATTACCAGGAACCTAGCATAAGAAGATCCTTATGAGTTGCAGGAAGGTCAAAGCCACTCTATGAAAATCGCTCTACCAGAAGCAGATATTTCATGTAGTGCGTCTATGCATTGGATTTCTGGTAAGTTGAGGGACATTCTGGTTGCCATCATCATTGCTAGGCAGTAGGCCCCATGAATGCAGGAGCTCCAAGCCTTTTTCCAAAGACATGATTGTAAAAGAAAATAAATTATTCCTATCCACCAGTAATGCAGCTGAAAAGCTACATTTATAGGTCAGTTTGTGGTTGCGCAAAATTTTAGTAATAGGTACTAAGTTGCTCCTCGCCATCATGGTGGCTTGTGACAGGTCTGCATAAAGTGAGATGCCACCGTATGGATCAGGTAAAGAGGGTTGCTGCCTTGAAATACGCATCAGCTGCTCTTTCATGTGATAACAATGGTTCCTCGCAATGATGTCTCTAGGGACTCTTTCAGGCAGGTGTGCTGGTTTGGGGAGCCTGTGGGCCCTGTCTATAATGACGTCATTGGGGGATAGTGAGGAGAGGACATCTAACATCAATTTCTGTAAAAAGGTCAGAGGTCAGTTGCTTTAACGGTTTCAGGAATACCACAGAATTTTATATTGTTCCTCTGGGATCTATCCTCTATATCCGCCACCTTAAGTTTTAGAGCCGCAAACTCCTCTTCAACCTCAAAATGTGCGTCTACCAGCTCATTATAAAATCTCATTATTTTATTATTTTATTTTCCAAGTAATCAACTCTGTCTCCTAGGGCTTCTAGGTCCCTTCGTGTGGACCACATGAAGTTAGCCATATCAAGTTGCAGGGCTCCCCTAAGGGATAACAGCATATCTTTTTGGGTGGTGTCAAATACAGGCTGAACTGTTGTGGAGAATGCATCTAACTGCTCCTCATTCTATTCCTCTTCCATATCTGTTTCTGAATGACACCTCTCAGCTGTCTGGTCTCCCTCTGTTGCTTAAGAGGGCTATTAGGTGCAGGTGAGTAATCACAGTTACCTCTGCCAGCTTCTTCTGCTGGAAATGTGTGTCTATGGGAACAGGGCCGGTGCACCCACTAGGCGAATTAGGCAGCCGCCTAGGGCGCACTGCCGCCTAGGGCACACTGCCGCCTAGGGGCGCATCTGACCCTTGCCTCCCCCCAAGCTCCCGGCAGAGCCGCTGATAGGGGACCCAGACAGCAAGGAGTTCAGTGCGGCAGGCATGCGGGTGGTAGCCTTGCAGTGCAGCGTGCAGCTTCTCCCCTCTCCCTCCCATCGGCTTTCACATTCACACATGCTGGAGGGAGAGGGACGTCTGTGTAACAGGGCAGGCAGCCAATAGCACTGCTCTTCTGAGTGGGAGGGCATGACTGCTAAGTTGCTCCGCCTCCCACTACCTCCTTAGCCAATCAGATTGCCCAGCCCACCACATTTGACTAGGAGATGCTAGTGGCCAGAGCAGGGTGGGATGGAGAGGATCCGACATATCTGAGTATGATGAAGAAGGTATGAGATCAAACATGTCACAATGCATTGCTGGCTGCAGAAATGGATCAGTGTGTTCTCCTTCTCCCATCCTGTGTGTAGAATATGTGGTGATCACACTGATGAGGGATTCCCCTCTTTCTTCTCACACTGCTTCTTATCTGTGTTTTTATTTACACTGAACACAGGACAGGAGAATGCTGATTAGACTTCTGCAAGACTCTGCAACTTCAGCTCTTTCTATTGCTATATAGTCCATCTAGGTTTTGTTTGACTTTTTATTTGTTATCTTTGAAGGCATTATCTTGTCAGGCTGGGAGCTTCTCAGACCTGTTAACCATTTACTGTCCTCCTGTGCTTGAGAAATGACTTTTGTTTTTTTGGCACATTGTTATATCTTGTAAACTCCTGTTTACACAGTGCAGTGATCAATGTATTTACACACTGGTCACTGCTAGCCTAGTAATCACTTGTACTATGTCTGCAGTCTCTGATCATCTCCTGTATTATGTCTGCAGTCTCTGATCATCTCCTGTACTATGTCTGCAGTCTCTGATCATCTCCTGTATTATGTCCGCAGTCTCTGATCATCTCCTGTACCATGTCCACAGTCTCTGATCATCTCCTGTACCATCTCTGCAGTCTCTGACCATCTCCTGTACTATCTCTGCAGTCTCTGATCATCTGCAGTGCTATGTCTGCAGTCTCTGATCATCTCCTGTACTATGTCTGCAGTCTCTGATCATCTCCTGTAGCATTTCTGCAATAAAGGAGGGCTACAGGCATGGTAGGTGGTGAGGGAAGAGGGCTGTGGGTGCAGTGGGTGGTAAGGCAAGGGAGGCTGCAGGCACAGTAGATGATGAGGAAAGGGGTCCCAGGTGCAATGGGTGGTGATGGAAAGAATGCCTAGGCACAAGTGATGGTTAAGGCGGGGCTGTAGAGAAAATTTTAATGTATCATACAGGGCAAGGGGCTTCATGATCCAGAGCCCACCAAAATCCTCAGCACCAGGCCCATGATGCTCTTAATCCAGGCCAAACAGCCAGGGTCGCAAAGGTCGCACTTGCAATCAGGGCCCGGTGTTCACAGTGAAATAATTAGAAAGTGCACTATCATATTGTCACACAATACACACTGGGATCTGTGATCAAAGAGTGTGTTGTGCTATTATTTAATGACACTGCACAAAGCCATTCAGTGTGGTTTTTTTTTGTTGTTGATTTTTTTTTTTGGGGGGGGGGGGCGCAAGTTGCTGGTCTTGCCTAGGGTGCAAAATAGTCCAGCACCGGCCCTGTATGGGAATAACCCCTGGCCGCCTCTGTTGAGCCTGCAAGGCGCATAGTACCAGTGCCATCTTGGCTGTGTCTCCCCGCCATCAGGATGAAGAAATCTGTGAGTTACTTCGGGCCATCATGGTTATTTCTCTTGCTCATTACTGACAGCAAGCTCCCCGTAGTCTCTCCCAGCCTCGGATCTCCTCCATGCCTGATTTCTGTCACTGCGGATAGCTGATATGCCTCCCGCTGCCTCAAAACTCTCTCATTCCTCAATCATCTGCTCCGGCCACCAGCTCCGCCCCCTTGGGCTGATTTTTTTTATATATAACAAGCATTGTTTAACCAACTTATCCATTGAAGTCAGACTTATAAGGGGAGTGGATGAGGGATTGGGGGGTTCATGAAAGAGCAAGCTTTTTCCATGTCACCTAGGAGGGGAGTCACATGTTGCACTATATTTAAGGAAATTTGATCATTTTGTACATTCTTTTGCCCTTTTATTGCAGGATGAGTATGTGTTACATCATTGGAGGTCTATATATTTATCTTACATGGTTTGGCACTTTATTATTTGCACATTTATTATGTTTTGTATTAGAGTGATTATATTTATTTGAGGACTATTGATTAATACTATACTGTATAATATTTTTGGGTGTTTATATATATAAATGTAGCACCCTCTACTTTAGGGTAGGTGCTATAGTGGTATTTCGGTAGTGCAAGACTTAGTTACAGGTAAATTTGTCCAGGCCTGTGGTTCTTTTCTAGGCTTGGTTTTTTGATTCATGAGTGGGAGTGTCAGGATAGCGGGGTAATGGCCACCTACACTTGGGCTCAGAGATACCTCCTCTGCTGGACGGTGGATTGTTCTGGAAAGGAGAGGATGGGCTGAGACCTGAGTGGCAGGAAGCTCGTGGAAGAGTTCTGACTAATCAATAATTTCCCTGGTCAAAAGGAGGTCTCTCATATAAGTGGGGTCACATGATTCTGGAGAGGAGGAGTGCGGGGAGAGGAGGAGTGCGGGGAGAGAGAGATTCCAGGGAGGCCGAGGCCTGGAGTTTCAGGAGGCCGAGGACCTGGGGCCCTGGAGAAGGAGAACCTTGAGTATGCTCTCAACGGAGGTCCAGGGTGGACGCCTGGAGTACAGAGAAGCCAGCATGTAATGCTGGGGAAGGAGCTGGGCATTCCCATGCGGGGATGTGCCGTGCAAGCAAGGAGGAAGTAGGAGTTAAGCGGAGGAAGTGGACTGGTGGATCGACTTTCTGTGACCAGGGAACACAGAGTGTTGATTTTGGAGAACAGGTCAGTGAAACCTAAAGAAGCAAGTGCAGGACCGAGTGAGGTGACATGCTGTGTGGCTATGGAACACAGTATCAACAATAATGGACAGTAACTTCCAAAGACTGAGGGGCATTAGTATGCGGGTCATGGAAATAGGCGGTGTGGGCCTTTGACTCCAAAATTAATACTCCAAAGGAATTCTATCAGTTAAGCAGAGGAATTATTCAGAGTAATGCCTTTGCCCAACTTGTGAGCACTGTACAGGGGAATCCATAAATCGGATAGATCTGAGTAGCACAGGAGGCAATAAATTCAAGAAGGGATCTAATAAGGGAAAGTCCAGTAACAAAATGCTATGGCTATGGATGATACCCTCACAAAATGGGATATGGTGGAGCATCTCATATCTATCTATAACTAACCCATGTTAGGGGCAACTCTTAAACAAGTTGCTTAAGTTTATATTGCTTTGCCAAATTATTGCTTCTATAAGAATAATGACACGGAGTCAGGTATGTCTGTATCACAGTTCTGAGCATCCCCAAAAAGGACTGCTCCCTTTACTTCTTTTATAGGCAGTTCCAAAAGCAGTAATCTTATCGGCATTACCAAATGAGGTTAAGGTACAAAGAGTTTCTCATCAGCGAACATGTAATGATTATTCAGCAGTTCCAAATTCCATCTAGATACAGATTGATAGAACAATTGATACGTACATAGGTAAGAAAGGAGCACAAACAATTTAAATAGAACAATTGATACGTACACAGGTAAGAAAGGAGCACAAACAATTTAAATAGAACAATTGATACGTACACAGGTAAGAAAGGAGCACAAACAATTTAAATAGAACAATTGATACGTACACAGGTAAGAAAAAACAGAAACAATTAAAGTGGAACTCTAAGTCATTATTTCAACCCTATCAATTTCCCCCTTTGACATCATCCTCTCCTTCCCCCTGGGTCCTCATGAATAAGTTCTAGTCAGTTTTTCCCCAGAGTCCTTTCCCTGACCGCGAGTTGTCAGAGGGGTAGAACCCATCCCCCTAGGTATTACCAACATCTTAAAATTCAAGAAGAGGAGTTTTATAGGAGTAGGGTGATGTCAATACACATTTATCAGTATACCCTGTCTATTCTCCTAATTTTCCTATTTATTTTCCTGTATACACATATATTCGTGATTGTAAGTGATATTAATATTAGAATAATAATTACCATTGGACTTAACAACCAGTGAAAGGTATTGGTTGCTGTAGAAGATATTCCACTAAATATATCCCACCAATGTGGTGCAGTATCCTGTTGTATCTGTGAGGAAAGATGTACTAGTCTACCTTTGTCAATAATAATTTGCTACTTTAGGATCATCTATAGCCCATTCGAAAGTTGTTGTTTCCTCTACTTCAAGTACATTAATACCAGGAGTCCATGCATATATTTGTAAAACAACAATCTTCAACAAAAAATATGTAAGTAGATATTTCATCATGTTGTTTTCTCGGGTTGTTTCTTGCAATGTGATGCGTGTATCCAGGTAGGTTTTCCTTCCAGCTTTACTGAGGTGGCTGTGGTCAAGAGTACTTGGTAAGGACCTTCAAACCTGGGTTCAAATGTCTTTCTGGTGTGTTTCCTCACATATACATAATCCCCTGGTAGCAGAGTATGTGTACCTGTTATTGAATTAGGGTCTGGAAGAGAAGAATACACACTTTTGTGGATCTTAGTTAGACGTTGTTGTAATTGTATCACATATGCAGTCAAACTATCACATTGCAATTGCATACTCTGTGGAAAGTATAAACCCAATCTAGGTGCATTCCCAAAAAGTATCTCATATGGGGATAATCCTGTCTTTCCTGTTGGAGTGTACCTTATAGAGAACAAAGCCAAAGGCAGGCATTCTGGCCAAGGCTTGTTTAACTCTTGCGTGGCTTTTTGTATTTTTAACTTTATTGTCCCATTTACTCTCTCCACTGATCCCGAACTCTGTGGGTGGTAAGGGGTGTGAAAACTTTGTTGAACCCCTAACATGGTCATCACATTCTGCATGATTTCTCCTGTAAAGTGTGTCCCCCTATCTGATTCTATGGTTTCAGGAAGACCAAACCTAGGTATTAACTCAGTGATCAGTTTCTTAGCTGTGGCTTTAGCTGTAGCCGATTTTACTGGATAACTTTCGGGCCAACCTGAGAATAAATCGATACACACGAGGACAAACTCAAAGGGGCCGCTCTTGGGCATTTGTATGTAGTCAATTTGCAGTCTCTGGAAGGGGTATTGGGCCCGGACCTGGTGTTTTCGTGGGGTTTTTACTCTCTGTCCTGGGTTATTCAGGAGACAGATTTGGCAGGCTGCACAGTAGTTTCTTGCAGTGCTACTGAATCCAGGGGCGAGCCATCCTTGGTTCACAATCCTATACATGGAATTGGAACTGACGTGTGTGGGTAGGTGAACTGCCGCTGCCATTTCTGGGTACAGAGAGGCAGGCAGGCATATTTTGCCTCCTTCCCTCCATACATTGTCAAGGTCTGGTGCTGCTCCCATCCTGACCAACTTATCTTTCTCGCTCTCCCCTGCTTGCTCCTGTAATTTACTCAGCTGCTGCCATGTTGGTTCTGGGATACTCACCTCTACCGCTGCTAAGGTCTCAGGGCTTCCTTCCCCTAGAGCTGCCTGTTTTGCAGTCAAATCTGCAAATGCATTTCCTTTTGCCTCAATTGTTTTTGCGCTCGTGTGTGCCGCTATCTTCATAATGGCTACTTGTTTAACCTTTTGAAGATTGTTCAGGACTCTCTTAATCCCTTCTCCATGTTTTACAGGTGTACCTGCTGCTGTCAGATAACCTCTAGCCCTCCATATGTGGCCATAATCGTGCGCTACACCATAAGCGTAGGCAGAGTCAGTGTAAATATTCCCTTCTCGTTCTTTTAAGTATTCTAGGGCTTGTTCTAAAGCTTTTAATTCTGCTTCCTGTGCTGACATGTGGGCTGGTAAGGCCTGTGCTTCAATTACCTGCGTATCAGTCACTACAGCATACCCTGTGTGATATTTACCCTTGTCATCAGCAAACCTACTACCATCTATATACAAGGTGTGCTCAGCATTTAAAATTGGTGTATCTGTAACATGTGGAAATCCCATTGTCTCCTGTTCCATGAGCTGAAAACAATCGTGCTGATCTACTTCTTTAAACAAAAGAGTGTCAGTGTCCTCATTTCTTTTCTCACTAGTACTATTAGTACTATCATTCCCCCTTGCCAAATCTGGTGACTGAAGAGACAAAAAGGTGGCCAAATTTAAGGTTGTACAGCGCTGAAAAGTAACATTTGGAGGTAAGAGTAAAGTACACTGTAATCTTAATTGCCTAGCCATTGAAATGTGTTTGGGCTGTACCTGAGACAAGATTGCATGTATGTCATGTGTGGTATGCACTACGACTGGATTGTCTAGAACAATCTCTGATGACTTATCTATGATAATTGACACTGCAGCTACCGCCCGTACACAAGACGGTGAACCTCTAGATACTGGATCTAATGCTGCTGAAAAGTAAGCGACTGGTCTTTGTTTTACATGTGCCTGTGTCAGAACACCTGTGGCGTGTCCAGTGATCTCAGCAATGTACAGATTAAATATCTTGGTGTAATCTGGTATACCAATAGCCGGGGCAGAAATCAACAACTTTTTCAAAGTGATAAACGACTCATAAGCTACTTCTGTAAGCACATACGGTACAATTTTCAAACAATCGTATAATGGCTGCATCAAAGCGCTAGCATGTGGTATCCACTGTCTACAATATGACACGATACCTAAAAACATACGCAATTGTTTGAAATTCCGTGGGGGTAACATTCCCTTTATCACTTGAACCCTCTCCTCAGTGAGATGTCTCGTACCCTGTGATATACAATGTCCCAAAAAGATAACTTTTTCCTGACACACTTGTAACTTTTTCTTATTAACCTTGCAACCTTTTTCTGCCAAAAATCGCAACAAATTAAGGGTGGTGGCCAAACAAGTTTCTTTGTCAGGGCAGCATAACAATAAATCATCCACATATTGTAACAATACACAGGAATCTGGTGGTACCCATTCTCCCAACACCGTTTGCAATGCTTGCGAATACAAGGTAGGTGAATGCGCCATACCCTGAGGTAGGCGTGTCCAGGTTAGTTGCCGATTTTTTATTGAAAATGCGAACCAAAGTTGGCATTCTTCAGCAAGCGGGACGGAAAAGAAAGCATTCGCTAAATCTATAACCGTAAAGTACATACTGGTTGATGGTATTTGTGACAGTAATGTATGTGGATTGGGTACTAAAGGTGTCATCGGGGCTAGTATTTTGTTGACCGCTCTAAGGTCTTGGACCATTCTATACTTAACCGGACTACCGGCTACTGATTTCTTTTTAACCGGGTACAAGGGAGTGTTTGCCGGTGATTTTACCTCTTTTAGAACTCCACTTTTTAAGAAGGATTGGACCTGCATTTCTATGGCTGTCTCTTGGGGTGCACTAAGTGGATACTGCTTTTGTTGGGGAAGCACTGCTCCTGGAATCAGCTGTAGGGTAACCGGAGGTATGGGCAAAAGTCCAACATCAGCTGGATGTTTTTCCCATAGTTCTCCTGGAAGGGACGACAAAATCTGATCTAAGTTTAAAGGAGGTGTGCCGGACAATTCCGATTCCTCCTCTAGGTATTGTATCAGGTTACACATCTCCATGTGTTCTTGATTATCCCCTATAGCTAAGGTGACAGTGCCATCTGGGTGATAGGTAATGTTAGCTCCTATTTTCTGCAAAATGTCAGCTCCTAACAAATTAGTGGGGGCTCCTCTGGATACCAGAAAGCGTGAAAGGAACATGTGGTTTCCTACTTTAACTTTCAGAGGTTTTGTAAGCGGGGCTAAAAAAATAAAATGCCATCATATCCAGTTATTAGTAAAGTGTCAGGTGATTTTTGGCCAGGGAGTAGTTCAGAGTCAGAAAGTAACGAGCATGAAGCTCCTGTATCGACTAAACAAGAGATTTTCTTATTACCAACCGTTATATTTGTCTTAAGCATTGTTGTTTTGGATTTTTCTAAAACCGGGGTGAGTCATGCTCGTGGACCATCTCCCTGCTGCCTGATATGACTATTTTTGTTGTCCCTGGGCTGGTTCCTTCTCTGATTAACTGGAGAATCAACACCTTCCTCTCCTTCATCCCTTATTCTTTTCTTACAGTTGCGTCTGATGTGACCAATCTTGTTACAGTAGTGACAGGTAAGGGGTTTGCGAAAGGAACCTCTACCTTGCTCTTGGGGACCCCCGAGTGCGTTGATAGCATGAGATTTCCTCCCTTTGGTTTCTGCTAAGTCCGCCTCTATGCCTTGCGCTTTTTGTAACAACGTCCCTCTATCTCTAGTTGCCCTCCACTCTGGTGTGCAGGCTTTCAGTCTCTCACTTATCTGTGGAATTAATCCCTCCATAAATTGTCTATTGAAGGCTCGGATTGTGACTGGCAGGGCCAAGTCCAATCCCTCATCTGCCATCATACTTTCCATAGATAAGTAAAATTCCGATACAGTCTGTCCTGGCATTTGCTTCATGGGTGATATGGACCCCCTCTCCTGTTGTTTTGCCTGACAAAAAGCTTCTAATCTAGCAATAAAAGGGGCCCTTGAGTCTATATGTCTGACATGTCCTGTCTCTAAATTGCCATCCCCATCAACTTGTCCTGCAGGTCTGTGTGGACCTATTTCTGTCATAAACTGGTTAAACAGGGTCAGAGTCATTTTGTGTCTGCATAGATCCTCCCCATCCTGCCAGGTCGCTTCATGTGTATTCATTAACTGTGTCACAAATCTACAAAAAGCAGCTGGCTTTGCTACCGGGTCTGGGGCGCTCTGTATTAATGCCATAAGGGTGTCTGCCGACCATGGTGCCCAAGTCCTTATTTGTATTCTACGAGTGACAGTAGGCGGGGCATTTGGATGGGCTGCTTGTCCAAATTCTGGATTGTTTACCTGAACAATGCGTGTATCAGTGCGTACGGGAGCTACAGTTTCTGGATGAGGTTTTTGTGCCCCACAATGCACACATTCTACTGCCCATTCTGGGTTTTGTGCTCCACAATCCTGACAAACCCATCCTCTCCCCTCAAGTACCGGATATATCTTGTGTGGTTTGCGTTCTACGTCAGTGTATGGGGGTGGGATGGCTGAGCTGGGAGCCTCGACATTTTTTGTTCTTCTATCTTTCATATCCCAACCATCACAATCTGGATTATACTTCCACCCCTCTTCTTTCGCTCTATTTGAGACCTTAATTAAGCATTGAACCTGACGCATCCATTGCTTCTCTAACACCTCTCCTTGTCTGTCCCTTTTTATTTCACTCCATACATCCGGGTCTAAGCCCGCTGCTCCTTTCACCTTAAATTTACGAAGGACATCCTTTAAGTCCTGTGCTTCGGTTTTCCCATAAATGTTCTTAATTATCTGTGGCACCGTATAGTGCGCCACAATTCCCTGACGGGGTTTTGTGTTCCTCTGGCCCATTCTAACAGTCCTGCCTAGGTAGCGTGTGGGACACTTAGTGTACAATATAATGCGGCTACAACATATACAAGAATGAATAATTACTTTATATGCTAGCCCAATAGCAAACCAGCTAAGTTACACTAGTTCCTCGTTGCCTTCCTCCTAGGGTGCTAGAATTCTAGAAACCTCTCCGGAATGAGATTTCTGAAACCGAATTACTTTATATGCTAGCCCAATAATAAATAATTACTTTATATGCTAGCCCAATAACAAACCAGAATGCGGCTACAACATATACAAAAATGCGGCTACAACATATACAAGCATTCCTTTAAGTGGCCAGGTATCCGACTAGATCTCGGGACTTTGTTGAGACCTTATTCCCTCCCCGTATCTGGGAATCCCTCTCATACACTCTTATCCCTGCTTTATGGAGCAGACAGGGCTTATACTCTCAACCCGTCTATGGTTTATGAGTTAGATGTGAGGTTAAGCATAAGCGTCAGACCCCCAAGCTCACAAGCCCTCAGGTTCCCAATCGTGTGAGGTAAGGCGCATTCCGTTGCTTAGTTCGGCAATCCCCTTCTGTCACGGAACGCCCCACACTCCGCTTGAGTGCTTCCGTCTGTATACCGCTTCCTAAGTTCTGGAACACGAGTCCAATGGATCTGGCTATAGGAACCCCAAGAACTAGACAACACCAGTCTTGGAGTACATCAGAACTACCTTTATTTTGAGATCTCACAGACCTTTATACAGCAGGAATGACTCAAAGCTAACCTAATTAACATGACCTAATTTACTACAGAATGTACCCAGACCAGATGACAGTCTTGTGGGCACCGAGCTTCACACATTAATACAATTAACAATACAAACAACAATCTCCCCCCTCCTCAGCCTAGACCATTCGTCTATTAGCCAGGGCTGGTGGCTAATGTGATCAGCTCTCTCAATTAACATAAACACATGTTGATAACACCAGCATCTCCTCACAGGATGTGTCCCAGCAGAATGAATCAGTCTTATCAGCAGGGGGCTGCTGGAGGAATCCCCCCTCCCTCTTCAGGGACACAAATATACAGTAAGGAGTCCCCATACAATATATACATGACTGAGTCCGATTAATACAGTTCAGACTGGATTTCTCATTCACCTCAGATGCTAGGGCCCATAATCGGTGGGCAACAGGCTTGCACACAGTCCTCTCCAACAGCCTCCGCTCTGGCCATGCCCGTGACATTTCTCCCCTTTCGACAGGAGACTAACACAGGAGGAGACCCCAGACGGGTTGACTCCGAAGTTAGTCCACAGCTCCAGTCCTCTACTGCCTGTACCCACACAGTACCCCAAACAAATCATCCCAAACAGTGCATTACTCACCCAGCCATCCTCTGCCTCTCTCAGAGAACATATCTGCCGCTGGGGAGAGGCCCGGACTGGCCCTTCTCCCTGGAATCCTTTCTGCCGCTGGAGAGAAGACAGGGGGACTGGGCTCACTCCATCCTGCTGTTGGGGATCTGGGCCCACTGCCCAGCATCCCTGGGGTATACAGGTGGAGACTGAAGTCCCATCCACCTTCACAGGAAATCCATCCTCTGTTAGTTGAGGGCAGAGTCCAGCAGTCCTCGGCCCTGTTGCCAGCCCTTCTGCTGGAAACCCCACACCATCTGTTCCGGCTAACTGTTGGAGAGGGAGGCCGACTGCCCTGCCTCCCTGGAACTCTGTAGTTGTTGCCGGTGCTGGGCAGAGGTTGGTAGCACTCTGCCCTGTTGCCAGCACTTCTGCTGGGGACTCCGCATCCTCTGCTCCGGCTAACTGTTGGGGCAGGCAGCTGGCTTCCTCCCCTCCCAAACTGTGTAGCTGCCATTGGGGAGGTGAGCCGGCTGCTTCCTTTTCCATTCCCTCATCTGGCTGCTGGGATGACATGTCGATGGTACTGTCTCCCAGGTACACGGATCTTTGCTGGGGAGGAAAGCCCACTTCCTCCACCCTGGCCAACTGTTGGGGAGGGACAACACACACCTCCTCTCCCTTCTCCCCCTGTATCTGCTGCTGGGAAGTGATTGCCATCTTCTCACCCTGAGCCTCCACAATTGCTGCAGGTGTGGGGCAGAGGTCTTGGACCCTCTGTCCGGTTGCCAGCACTTCTGCTGGGGGTTTGCTAGGTGGTTCCTCGTCTACAGAAATGTCTATTAAATCCCCAGTCTCTGGAAGTGGTAAAAGTGTGGGACAGAGGTCTTGGACCCTCTGTTCAGTTACCAGATCTTCAGCTGGAGAAGTTTGTTTTAACTCCATAGATGCTGCTGGCAGAAAATCACATGTCCCTGTCAGTGTTGTGGGAGAAAGGACGACTACCTCTTCTCTCAGGAAGGCCGAAGCCACTGTTGGTGCTGGGCAGAACACAGTGAACTTTGGCCCTGATAGCAGCTCTTCTGCTGGAGGCTCATCAGGTTGTTCTTCCTCAGCAGAAAAGTCTATCAAATCCCATGTCTCTGCAACTGATGTCTGGGGATAGAGGTTCACCATCTCCTGTCCATGGAACCCAGAAGATGTTATCATTTCTGGACAGAGGTTAGCAGAGCTCTGCCCTGTTGTCAGCACTTCAGGTTTGGGGATGGCAATCTCTGGATTTTCCACTGCCGATTCTCTGGCATGCTGCTGAACTTGTTCTAGTAGTTTCCTGTATGCCCTTTCCAGATGCTGTTCCTTCCTTAGCAAATGGTCCAGATCAGGTTTGAGCTCTGAGACCCCTGCAAGACCGAGCATAGACTCTCTATAGTCTCTCATGTCCTCAAGGTCAGGTTCCCCCTCATCGCCAAACATAAAAAGATCTGTAAGGTTCTCCCACAGCAATCCAGGGCCGCCAAAGTCATATCCCTCCGGAGAGCATTCTGTTGTCTCCCCTAAATATTCCTCCTCTGCGTGCCATTGCAGAGCCCGATAAAGATTGTCCAGCTCTATCTCCTGCTGGACCAACCTGTCCAACTCAGTCACCCATTGCTCCTGGGGCTGCTCTCCCAGGAATGCCATCCGCAATGCCCGTTGGTCACTGGCCCGTTGCTCTTGGGTTGGAAAGCACTTGCCCTGTTTTATACCAGCGAGACGGAGGGCTGCAATCCAGAGCTCCACCCGAATCAGCTGCCTGAGCTCCAGGTATTCATCCTCAGACACAGTCCTGGTGTACGTTGAAAGGATGATCCGCAGCAGCCCCGGGAATTCTGATGCCAGGTCCATATCTCCGCTGGGGTGACTGAAGTCTGCTATACTGATCTTGGATCCAGTTGGAGGTTTGGATGTCCCAGACTTCAGACTTCAGGAAGCTTTCCCGCTGCTTGCCACCAATGTCACGGAACGCCCCACACTCCGCTTGAGTGCTTCCGTCTGTATACCGCTTCCTAAGTTCTGGAACACGAGTCCAATGGATCTGGCTATAGGAACCCCAAGAACTAGACAACACCAGTCTTGGAGTACATCAGAACTACCTTTATTTTGAGATCTCACAGACCTTTATACAGCAGGGATGACTCAAAGCTAACCTAATTAACATGACCTAATTTACTACAGAATGTACCCAGACCAGATGACAGTCTTGTGGGCACCGAGCTTCACACATTAATACAATTAACAATACAAACAACAATCTCCCCCCTCCTCAGCCTAGACCATTCGTCTATTAGCCAGGGCTGGTGGCTAATGTGATCAGCTCCCTCAATTAACATAAACACATGTTGATAACACCAGCATCTCCTCACAGGATGTGTCCCAGCAGAATGAATCAGTCTTATCAGCAGGGGGCTGCTGGAGGAATCCCCCTCCCTCTTCAGGGACACAAATATACAGTAAGGAGTCCCCATACAATATATACATGACTGAGTCCGATTAATACAGTTCAGACTGGATTTCTCATTCACCTCAGATGCTAGGGCCCATAATCGGTGGGCAACAGGCTTGCACACAGTCCTTTCCAACAGCCTCCGCTCTGGCCATGCCCGTGACACCTTCTAACTCATACCATCCTTGACAAGGCTCATTCACTTTCTCAACAAGACAGACAAGACAGACAAGACAGACAAAACAAACAAATAATTCCAGCAATATAAACTAAAATATCCAGTAATTCTAGACTCACCACTACAGAGGCTGGTGTTTTAAAACCAGGAGAACCGTAACTGACAGAACGGATAGGCACAAATCAGGGGAGCACAGAATATAAGAAAAATAAAGCTTTTTCTTACCTGCGCAGGTTTTTTTTGATCTGTGGTTCCCGGAATGCCTGTCTTTTTGTTCCGTCAGCCGCGTTCGTCCACCTCTTGTAGTATCATCGGTGAGTCCCTGTTTCGGGCGCCAAAATGTTAGGGGCAACTCTTAAACAAGTTGCTTAAGTTTATATTGCTTTGCCAAATTATTGCTTCTATAAGAATAATGACACGGAGTCAGGTATGTCTGTATCACAGTTCTGAGCATCCCCAAAAAGGACTGCTCCCTTTACTTCTTTTATAGGCAGTTCCAAAAGCAGTAATCTTATCGGCATTACCAAATGAGGTTAAGGTACAAAGAGTTTCTCATCAGCGAACATGTAATGATTATTCAGCAGTTCCAAATTCCATCTAGATACAGATTGATAGAACAATTGATACGTACATAGGTAAGAAAGGAGCACAAACAATTTAAATAGAACAATTGATACGTACACAGGTAAGAAAGGAGCACAAACAATTTAAATAGAACAATTGATACGTACACAGGTAAGAAAAAACAGAAACAATTAAAGTGGAACTCTAAGTCATTATTTCAACCCTATCACCCAGATCATCCCCAACAAATAAAGAGCAAGGAAACTTAACTATTGACTTGGTGGTGGTGTGTTATACTTGGTGATGGGAGGTCAGAAGCGGGGTGATTGGCAAATTGCTATAATCAACTCAGCAGCCCCCAAGGGGGTACCGCTACATGTATATATATTTTAAGCAGTGTTGTTCTTAGTGTGTATAATTAGAATACTTATAGGAATTACCCTAGGAATATAGGGATTGTTCCTTCTTTATCTTTTTAGCTTTTTCTTTGACACGTCTGACTAGAAGATCTCAGAGATGATAGAAATACCCTATTATGGGGCCCCTTATGAGTAAGAACATTTTTCAAAACATATTAAGCTAACATAAGTCTAGTGTTTAATGTCTCCTTCAAAATAAAACCTACAACTGATCAATGATCACCTGGAAGTTTGCATATCAGGATCTGGCAAGGTGTGGGGTCGGAGTGTTGTCTCTGCAGCATTGTATGGGGAAGCAGAATACTTCCTTGTGGTAGCAGTTTACAAAGAAATTTATACAAGGAGGAAGAATTTTTTTATTAGGTCTTATGAAGATAATATGCGTTAAAATTAAGTCAATTTATCACTTAAAATGTGAACTTGGAAGTGCCCTGTGCCCCCTGCTCATCATAAGGCATTCTGGGTAACATGCTTCTTCCTTTCTGGCTGACAAGCTATCAGCATAAGTCAGCATGGGTGCCTACAAGTACATGCAAGTACTATGGAGGAAGAAGTAGTCAGCTGTAATGTATTTTCTCCTGCGTATCCGCTGCTGCAGTATCGCCCACTGTCTTCTCTCCATCGCGCACCACATCCTACGTTCCCAGACAAAGCTCGTAGACTAGGCTACAAGGTCAAGCAAGGGTACATCATCTACCTTGTCAGAGTTCGCAGTGGTGGACATAAGCACCCCATGCCCAAGGGTACAACCTATGGTAAACTTGTGCAACATGGTGTTAACCAGATCAGATTTGCTCGCAGCCTGCAGTCTGTTGCTGAGGAGCGTGCTGGCCGTCACTGTGAAGGACTAAGAGTCCTTAAATCCTATTGGGTTGGTGAAGACTCAACTTATAAGATCTTTGAGATCATCCTCATTGACACTTTCCACAAGACCAACAGACGCAATCCAGGCACCCAATGGATCACAAAAGCTGTGCACAAACACAGGGAGATGGGTGGGCTGACATCCGCTGGAAAAAAGAGTCAAGGTCTTGGCAAAGATCACAAGTTCCATCTTACCATTGGTGGCTCTCATTGTGCTGCCTGGAGAAGACGCAACACTCTTCAGCTCCACCGTTACCGCTAACTGGGATCATACTTGTTAATTTAACATTAAAATAAAGTTGTTTTTGGACAAAAAAAGTGAACCTACTCAGTACATGCTTCCATCAACTTTAATTTTAAAAAGTATTCTTGAAGGCACCAACAAAATGTATTTATTAATATAGCCGGACACATCTACATACAATATAACTAAAGAGACATAAACACTAAAATAATGATACAATCAGCCTATAAAAGAACATGTTTAATATTTATCTTCTGGGAAGGTGGTGAGTGAAATCTTTGATGGGTGATGGGTGTCTCGGGTATCTGACAATTTAGGATGTTTTGGATACTTTGTCCCCCTCTGGTCACTGTGGTTTCTCCTCACTAAGTGACTACATTGTTCTGTAGTGATGGAACGGCTGGTGGGAGGAACCACTACACCCAGCAGGGAACAAGATTTCCAACAAATCCAAAGTGTCTGATACCAGCGGTGTTCATTCTCAATACACTAGCAAAATACTTAGTAACAAAAATAGAGATAATGTTCTAACCACTTGTAACCCAGTGTTGTTCCATACATATTAGTGGATAAATGTTTTTGTATTCAGGTCAGGTCTGAATAGAATTATGTAACATTTAGGGAAAAATATACAGCCAAGAAGTCCAGAACTTGAGGCTGTTAGAGCAAAAACCTCCACAGCCACCATGTATTTCCCTCTGGTGCTCTGATAAGCTGGGATCATGGCAATCCAGACACTGCAGAATACCAGCATGCTGAAGGTAATGTACTTGGCCTCGTTAAAGCTGTCCGGTAATGTCCTGGCTAAGAAGGCGATAATGAAACTCACAGCTGCCAGAAGCCCCATATATCCCAGGACAGAGTAGAAGCCGATAACTGAACCCTCATTACACTGAATGATAATCTTCCCCTGATAAGTGTGAGTGTCCTGATCCTGAAAGGGGGGAGAAATAGACAACCAAGTGACACAGATTATGACTTGCACCAGTGAAAAGACACAAATTATAAAATTGGGCAGCTTGGCTCCCATCCATTTCTTCCAGAGGCTCCCAGGTTTGGTGGCTTTAAAAGCAATACACACCATCATACTTTTGGCAAGAAGAGAAGAGACGGCAACTGAGAAGATGACACCAAAAGAGGTGACACGGAGCATGCAGGTCACATCTACTGGATGGCCGAGGAACAAGAAGACACAGAGGAAGCTCAGCATGATGGAGACCAGGAGAAGATAGCTCAGATTCCGGTTATTAGCTTTAACATTGGGGGTGTCCTGGTAATGTATAAATATCCTCAATATTAAACCAGTCAGAAGACAACAGAGGATGGAGACAGCTGAAAATACTGCAACAATGGTATCAGTGTAGGAGAGAAACTCCACCAGTTTTGGAACACACCGATCCTTCTTCTCATTTGGCCATTCTTCATCAGGACATTTTATGCAGTTTTCACTGTCTGCAAGAAGAGCATTGTGAGAGAGATAAAAAAATATCTATCTATCTATCTATCTATCTATCTATCTATCTATCTATCTATCTATCTATCTATCTATCTATCTATCTATCTATCTATCTATCTATCTATCTATCTCACAACTGAATTCCTATAGGTAGAGACTGCCTATTGGCAAGTGGAAGAAAAGTTGTCATTGCCATAAAGACATGGTAAAGATTATAAAAAGGAATGCATGCAATGTGGTGTATTTATTAAAACTGGTGCACTCAGAATTTGGTACAGCTGTACATGGTAGCCAATCAGCTTCTAACTTCAGCGTTGACAATAAAACCTGGAAGCTGATTGGTTTCTATGCAGAGCTGCACCAGATTTTGCACTCTCCAGCTTTAGTAAATAAACCCCAATGTGTTAAGGGCAGAAATGATAATGGGGAGTTTAAATTTCAATTGTCTGAAAACCCTGAAAATTAACTTCTCTTATTTGCGTCCACAGAGTGATTAGTCTCTATGTTGTGGAAAACAGGATAGGAGGATGGTTTGAGTCATTTTTTTTTAAAACATAAATTATTTTTACTGAAGTACCAACAGAATCAACAGAAAAGAGAAAACTATAGGTACAAGTACAAACGTTCAAGGCAACAGACATGAGTTGTATACTGACATAAGGATGGAAATGCCAAACATAGTTGCTAGAATTGAGTGACATCTATGAGGAAAAAAGGGGGGGGGGCAGAAGAAGGGGAGAGTAAGGAGAAAGGGGTAAGAATGGGAGGAAAAAGAGGAAGGGCTTAGGAAAGGGGGAGGTAGTAAGGAAGGAGCAGGGGATGGGGGGAAGGTAAGGAGAGGGAACCAAAGAGGGGAACCAACACAGCAATTATCAAATACCCAACTTAGGGAATAAGTGTTTAACATTAGCAGCTTAAACAGGCTAGAGCCATTAGTCCACCCCTGTACCCCAGGAATCTATCCAGGCAGACCAAATTTGATCAAACTTCCTAGGGCACTTTCGGTTAAGAAAGGTAAGTTTATACTGATTCACAGTAGAGCACCAGAAAGTGGCCGTGGGAGGCTGGGAGGACTTCCAGCATAGGAGTATCTCCCTGCATGCAAAAAAAGAAGTATAGCAAATAAAAAGTTTCAGATATCTACTCATATGAGAGTCGTCAAAAACATTTACCAAGAAAACTTTGGGATCCAATCCGAGAGTCAAACCACACACCGAATTAACATCAGACACCACCTGCGTCCAGAACTGTAAGGATGCAAAAGACCATACCATAGGAAGAAACAAGGCCTCTGAGGCCTGAAACTGTGGACAAGCCGAAGAAACAGATGGATAAATGGTTGCTAGGCGCTGGGGGGTATAATAAACCCTATGCAGGAACTTGAGTTGGATAAATCTATCCCTGCTAAGAACATAGTGGTGCGTAGTGATATACTGTAAGATCCCAAGCAATCCTCCGATTCATCCTCCTCCAAGGTAGGGATATCAGCATGCCATCTGAAATATAACCAACTCTCTTTGGCTGCATAAGCCAAAGACAAGTGTAGTTAGAGAGCGGAAAGAGATTTATCCATCACGCTGGAGGTCAACATCCTCTCTATAGGGTCAGACTCTAGAGTCATGCATAAGCTGCAGGTACCTAAAAAACATCCAGTTAGGTAAGTGGTAAGCTGTCTTAAGTTCAGGGAATGTTCTCAGATGACCCTACTATACTATATGTTAAAGACCCACTACACCCCTAGAGCACCCTAGAGGCCCATACACTAGGACCCGGAATTTTGCACATGTGCAGGAGGGATGGGTTAGCCCACAGAGGGATTTGAGGGGAGAAGGACTCTGGGCTATTATATGTGGCCCACATTCTATGCCAGACCATCACAGTGGTGCACATTAAGCATTAAGGTCATAATTGAATCGAATGGGCCTTAGGACCCCTAAAGACCAGATTACTAAGTGTTGCATACGATCTCCAAAGTCACAGAAGGGTTGTCCCTAGGTTGTGAGAACCACCATCTAACAATGCCTAGCAATAGCAAGCCCAATAATATAGCTGGAAGTTAGGAAGTAATAGACCTTCCATGCTAAGGGGCAACTGTAAAAGAGGTAAGGCCAATCTTGGGGTCTCTCCCAACCAAATAAAACTAGTGAGTATGGCATTCACCTTAGTAAAAAAATAAGTCTAAAATTTGGCAGTGAGGAGGTAACATCAGTCAAGTAAAGAAGGGTGTTGTCAGCATATAACAATTTTTTTTCTTTTATCACCCATACAGTGATAACTCTAAGCAATCCTGCTCATGGCTGCCAAGGGTTTCATTGCTAGGGCGAACAGGCCAGGGGACAATGGAAAACCCTGTCTGGTACCCCTACCAAGGGGGGAAAGGCAGGGACAGAGAGTTCTTCATACGTATTCTAGCTAACGGAGCAGAATATAGTATAAAAATCCATAGAATAAAATTAGGACCAAACCCAAATTTATGAAGGACAGCCCAGAGGTAGGACCAATCTACACAATCAAATACCTTTTTGGCATCCAAAGAGGCCACTACCCACTGGCTGTGCTCATTTGCTCTGGCCACATGGGTAAATAATCTATCAGTATTAATGTCCGTTCCCCTACCCGGTATGAACCCAGTCTGGTCCAGATGCACCAAAGCACTGATAACCTTATTAAGACGAACAGCCAAAACCTTCACCAGGATTTTAGCACCAACATTAAGTAATGAGAATTCCGGTGGGAACCCATCAGGGCCTGGGGTTTTCCCTGACTGGAGAGATTGAACAGCAAGCTGCAGTTCTTCCAAGGTTATGGGACCATCCATCCTGTCCCTATAAGTAGGAGTCAAACTAGGTACAGGTACACAAACATTTCCTCCTTGGAGAGTGTAGCCTTGGAAGCATATAGATCTTGGTGGTAGGCAACAAAGCACTTATTTATCTGAGCTGGGTCTGTCTGCACTACTCCATCAGGGCCAGCAATATGGGATCAGATTGTTCTCTAGCTAGCCAAGCCAAGAGACGCCCCGTCCTCGCCCCTTGTTCGAAAATCCGCTGGGTCTGATGGAGCAAATAGTTACATAGTTACATAGTAGGTGAGGTTGAAAAAAGACGCAAGTCCATCAAGTCCAACCTATGTGTGTGATTATGTGTCAGTATTACATTACATATCCCTGTATGTTGCGGTCATTCAGGTGATTATCTAATAGTTTCTTGAAGCTATCAATGCTCCCCGCTGAGACCACCGCCTGTGGAAGGGAATTCCACATCCTTGCCGCTCTTACAGTAAAGAACCCTCTACGTAGTTTAAGGTTAAACCTCTTTTCTTCTAATTGTAATGAGTGGCCACGAGTCTTATTAAACTCTCTTCTGCGAAAAAGTTTTATCCCTATTGTGGGGTCACCAGTACAGTATTTGTAAATTGAAATCATATCCCCTCTCAAGCGTCTCTTCTCCAGAGAGAATAAGTTCAGTGCTCGCAACCTTTTCTCATAACTAAGATCCTCCAGACCCTTTATTAGCTTTGTTGCCCTCCTTTGTACTCGCTCCATTTCCAGTACATCCCTCCTGAGGACTGGTGCCCAGAACTGGACAGCATACTCCAGGTGCGGCCGGACCAGAGTCTTGTAGAGCGGGAGAATTATCGTTTTATCTCTGGAGTTGATCCCCCTTTTAATGCATGCCAATATTCTGTTTGCTTTATTAGCAGCAGCTTGGCATTGCATGCCATTGCTGAGCCTATCATCTACTAGGACCCCCAGGTCCTTTTCCATCCTAGATTCCCCCAGAGGTTCTCCCCCCAGTGTATAGATTGCATTCATATTTTTGCCACCCAAATGCATTATTTTTGCATTTTTCTACATTGAACTTCATTTGCCATGTAGTCGCCCACCCCATTAATTTGTTCAGGTCTTTTTGCAAGATTTCCACATCCTGCGGAGAAGTTATTGCCCTGCTTAGCTTAGTATCGTCTGCAAATACAGAGATTGAACTGTTTATCCCATCCTCCAGGTCGTTTATGAACAAATTAAATAGGATTGGTCCCAGCACAGAACCCTGGGGAACCCCACTACCCACCCCTGACCATTCTGAGTACTCCCCATTTATCACCACCCTCTGAACACACCCTTGTAGCCAGTTTTCAATCCATGTACTCACCCTATGGTCCATGCCAACGCACCTTATTTTGTACAGTAAACGTTTATGGGGAATTGTGTCAAATGCTTTTGCAAAATCCAGATACACCACGTCTACGGGCCTTCCTTTATCTAGATGGCAACTCACCTCTTCATAGAAGGTTAATAGATTGGTTTGGCAAGAACGATTCTTCATGAATCCATGCTGATTACTGCTAATGATATCATTCTTATTACTAAAATCTTGTATATAGTCCCTTATCATCCCCTCCAAGAATTTACATACTATTGATGTTAGGCTAACTGGTCTGTAATTCCCAGGGAATTTGTGGCTTTGGTATGGAGGAGACTAACCTCTTGCAGAGTCCTCTGCAGGGTCAGATAGGTTTGGAGGTCCTGCAATTGTGCATAATCAGTCTCTAGTGTAGAGGCTTTAAGTTCTGCTGTGGTTAAGCCAGTGCTCAGCTCCATCTTTAACCTCTGTATAATAGCATGGAGTCTAACAAGGTTCTGTGCTGGAACCAATCCTATATATTTTGTTCATAAACGACCTGGAGGATGGGGTAAACAGTTCAATCTCTGTATTTGCGGACGATACTAAGCTAAGCAGGGCAATAACTTCTCCGCGGGATGTGGAAACCTTGCAAAAAGATATGAACAAATTAACGGGGTAGGCAACTACATGGCAAATGAGGTTTAATGTAGAAAAATGTAAAATAATGCATTTGGGTGGCAAAAATATGAATGCAATCTATACACTGGGGGAAGAACCTCTGGGGGAATATAGGATGGAAAAGGACCTGGGGGCCCTAGTAGATGATAAGCTCAGCAATGGCATGCAATGCCAAGCTGCTGCTAACACAGCAAACAGAATATTGGCATGTATTAAAAAGGGGATCAACTCCAGAGATAAAACGATAATTCTCCCGCTCTACAAGACTGAGGTCCGGCTGCACCTAGAGTATGCTGTCCAGTTCTGGGCAGGAAGGATGTACTGGAAATGGAGCGAGTACAAAGAAGGGCAACAAAGCTAATAAAGGGTCTGGAGGATCTTAGTTATGAGGAAAGGTTGCGAGCACTGAGCTTATTCTCTCTGGAGAAGAGACGCTTGAGAGGGGATATGATTTCAATTTACAAATACCGTACTGTTGAGCCAAACACCCCCCAGGTTCGGTTCGCACCAGAACATACTGAACAGGCAAAAAATTCGGAAGAACACACGAACACCGTTAAAGTCTATGGGACAGAAAAATGAAAAATCAAAACTGCTCGTTTTAAAGGCTTATATGCAAGTTATTGTCATAAAAAGTGTTTGGGGACCCGGGTCCTGCCCCAGGGGACATGGGTCCTGCCCCAGGGGACATGTATCAATGCAAAAAATATATTTTTTTAAATGGCTTTTTTTTCGGGAGCTGTGATTTTTTTTAATGCTTAAAGTGAAACAATAAAAATGAAATATTCCTTTAAATATTGTGCCTGGTGGGTGTCTATAGTATGCCTGTAAAGTGGCACATTTTTCCCATGTTTAGAACAGTACCACAGCAAAATTACATTTATAAGGAAAAATTGTCATTTAAAACTGATCGCGGCTGTTAAAAATCATTGAAAAAAAGGCATGGGTTCCCCCCCCAGTCTATTACCAGGCCCTTTGGGTCTGATATGAATATTAAGGGGAACCCTGATCTGAAATAAAAATAAAAATTGCAGGGGGCCCACCTAAAATCCATACCAGGTCCTTCAGGTCTGATATAGATTTTTTTTTTTTTTGACGCAGGGTTCCCCTTAAAATCTATACCAGACCCTTTGGGTGGACCCCTATGCCATTATTTGTTTTATATTTGGTGCAGGGTACCCCTTAATTTCCATATCAGACCTGAAGGGCCTGGTATGGATTTTTTTTTTAAACTTTGGTTCAGAGTTCGCCTTAATATTCATACCAGACCCAAAGGGCCTGGCAATGGACTGGGAGGGAACCCATGCTCTTTTTTTCAATGAGTCATCTATATTGCCAAGACCCGACAATTCATTACAGCCGCGATCAGTTTTGAATGACAATTTTTGCTGTGGTACTGTTCAAAACATGGGAAAAATGTGCCACTTACAGGCATACTATATACACCCCCCAGGCACGATATTTAAAGGAATATTTAATTTTTATTGTTTCACTTTAAGCATTAAAAAAATCACTGCTCCTGAAAAAACAGCCGTTTTAAAAAAAAGTTTTGCATTGATACATGTCCCCTGGGGCAGGACCCAGGTCCCCAAACTTGTGTTAGTAGAAGTTTGGTGAGAGACGATTCGCACTTTTCAGACTCGTGCTTTTCCGATCGTTACTGCTCTTCAGTTTGTGCTTGTGGGTTTGTATCTGGTTTTCAGTGCGTGTAGTCAGTTTGTGTCTGTTTTTCAGTGCATTCTTGTCCGCTCGTTTCTGATTTTCAGCTCGCTCTTCACAGGCCTTGCTGTTTTTCAGTGCATTCTGTTAGTTTGTTAAGACCAGCCGACCGTTTTGAAGCCATGTTGTGGGTACATCCTCATCGTAGAGTTTGTGCTGTGCGGGGGCTTGGTGTTGGGGTTCTTACTTTGACCCAAGCCCAGTCCATGAACAGGGTGGGGAGGAGTTCATGGACCAAGAATTGGTTACTCCAGCTTGACCAATTCCCTCATATGCCTTTGCTGTAGGAGATCCATGAGAATAACCCTGATGATTTCAGGAATTTTCTCCGGATGACGGACCCCGTTTTTCACTGTTGGCTTTGCTGTCCCCTTATATTATGAAGCAGGACACCTGCATGCAGCAAGCCATCACACCCGAGCAGAGGCTAGTCGCCACCTTGCGGTACTTGGTGACAGGGAAAAGTCTGCAGGACCTCAAGTTCTCAACAGTCATCTCCCCTCAGTCTCTGGGAATCATTATTCCAGAGACCTGTTCTGCCATCATTCAGGTCCTGCAGAAGGACTATAATAGGGTAAGTTTTCTCCTTTAACATCACATTATATGTATTTAATGTATGCTAATGTTTTGTATTTCTTTCATCATTCCCTAATTACCATGATTGGAATATGCTGTGAATGTCCTCTTTATCCTCATGCATGTTTTAAGTTTTTAATGCTCCTTTTTTGGCCTACATGCATATTTGCCTTCACTAACCTCCCCAGCATGCTATCCTGGGCCTATACACACCTAGCCTAGTCACTTAACAATGTATTTAGTCAGCTCCATTGTAGTGCTTTACCCTAAACACCCCCTAAAATGTGTCCAAATGTTATTGTTGTCCTTAAATTCAGGCAGAGTGCCACAGGCTTTTTTTGGGGGTCCCAAGCTCATTTATAACCCTCCTCTCCAAAATGTTTCCAATGGGCCATCAGAGGGGGTAAGGAATCTGATAAGTGGACCTTATATTTTTGTCTTTAAATACTCCTTAAAATAAATGTTATACAGATGTTGGCCTAGAATGTTTGTTTCTAATCTGCTTGCAATGTTATGTGTAAAAGTACTACATTTTTTTTTCTTTTTTAACCCCACAGTTTCCTTCAACGCCACAGGAATGGCAGACTGTGGCCTCCCATTTTGCTGAGTGTTGGGACTTTCCTAAATGCGGAGGGGCAATCCATGGGAAACATGTCCACATGGTCCCACCACCCCACTCGGGGTCATACTATTTTAATTATAAGGGTTTTAATAGTATTGTGTTCATGGTAGTGGTGTCTGTGACAAATGAATTTTTATATGTGGACATGGGGAAGAATGGCCGGATGTCAGATGGTGGAGTCTTTGCACAGACCGAGTTCTACGGACGTCTCCAGAGTGGTGGCTTGGGATTGCCACCTGCGGAAGAGAACGTGGAAGTACTCCCATTTGTGTTTGTCACAGATGAAGCATTTGGTCTGGGTGATCACCTGATAAGCCCATTCCCCCGGAGGACCCTCACCCCGGAGAAGAGGGTTTTTAATTACCGGCTGGCCAAAGCCCGAAGAGTCACGGAGAATGCCTTTGGGATAATGGCCAGCCGGTTCTGCCTATTTCTTATGGAAATAAATATGGCGGAGTACAAACTGAACCACATAGTTCTAGCATGCTGCACACTTCACAACTTTTTAAAGAGAAATGCTTCTAATTATGTTGCCTCAGTTGGACCTGAGGCCAGACTTCCTGAAACTACCCTGACGGCCCTGGAAGCTGGCCATCCTGGCTTGCCCCCCCAAAGCGCCCGTGAAGTGCGGCAAAAATATGTGGATTATTTTACGGGTAGGGGGGCCATTGCTGTGCCAGCAAATTTGGAAATAATTTCTATTTTTTTTTTTATTATATCTGATAAAATCCTGATTTTGATTTACTGCTTGTGTTTCTTTTAGCTATCTCCTAGGTTCTCCTAAGTGGTTTTTACATTATTAACTTACCCCTTTTTAGTATAAAGCCTGTTTACTCCGTGCACATGCACATGTGCGTTATAAAACCTATTTTGGTAAAAAAACACCATCTTGGTTTTATAAAGTTTTACCTTGAAATTTTTTTATAAGTACATAAACAGGCATGTTTCAAAACATAACATACACAATTCAGGAACTTACAAAGTTCAACATTGAAAAACTGAAGGCAATATCAGACATTATAGTGTCAAAAATGTGTTGATCTTGCCTTCATCAGATGGGGTGATGTCACCCCTGTAAAAGCCAAATTTTGAAGATGCACACAAATTGGGAGTCAAACTGAGGATTTCCCTCCTGATCCCATGCCTAATGTCAACATGTACTATCTCCCATCATGGGGGATCAATGGACGTGTTTTGGGGGTGCAACCACTTCCTCACACCTACTAGAGTTGCAAGGAAGGGGTTGCACCCACAAAACGTGTACATTGAAATCTCATGAATCAGATAGCACATGTTGACACACTGTGTGCATCTTCAAAATTTGGCTTTTAAAATGCGAGAAAAATGTTTGAAAAATGTTCCAAAAATAAAATGGTGGCATTTTGTTGTTATTTAGATTCTCCCTAATACATCATGTTCTTCAGTTTTTGTTCAACCTCATTTGTTTTTTGCTTTATGATGTCTAAATCCGGACTACACCACATTATGTCCTGGATTAGTCTTTGTGCACTGTCACTGGTGAAATGAGGAGATTGTTCTTCCACAACCTGCACATCACCTAAAAGAAAAAATACACACCATGTATTATAAATATGCTGGCATACCTCTATTACCTGAATCTGTGGTGTCTGACACTGACCTGTTGTGGTGACAATTTCAATCACTTCTTCCACCTCTCCTTCCTCCACATCCTGAGGTTGTGGTGCCCTCTGTTTCCCTTCTTTTGGAGGTGGGGGTTCCTGGTGTCCTCAGACGTCCCAAGTCTTTTCTCCCCTATGAGAATGAAACAAAAGGTATACTTAGCACACAGATATTTGAGGCCAGAAATAGGAATATGAAACATTGCTTGGAAGTGGGGTACAATTGTCTGTTTTGGCAGAGTTCCAAGCTGAAGACATGATTTTTTCCTTTAACAAAGCTGGAATACTTACCTTTTTTGGACAAGTTTCACACATGGAGACACCTCAAGTATCCACTGGAGCACCTGTGTGGGTCACCCTAAAAATTTTGCTCTGGTGTCCCACACGAGTGCTCCTGCGTCCAGATGTGTAAACAGCTGCTGAGTGTCCTCTCCTTACATTACACTGAATAAAGTTTGCAATTCATTCTAGTTTCAAAGACATCTAGACAACAATGTCCTAAACTTCTTTTAATACAAATTAGCATGACCAAATGTAGTTAACCCTGTATCTGCCAAAAACATTGCATTTAGTTGGCAAACGAACAATGTTTACTACGACCGATTACTGTCCCCACGAACATGAAAGTAGCCATTTAAAACTGTACAACAGTAAAGAAAAGCACATAGAGCAGCATGCAAGTAATAATAATAATAGGAACACATGACAAATACTTTTTAGAAGCACTTTCTTGGTCCTTCTGTACTGATCCTGCTCCCTCAATTTAAGGTCTGACCAGCGTTTCCTCATTTGCTCCTTGGATCATCGTACCCCAAAATTCCTGTGCAGACTCTTCACAACTTTAGTCATGATTTTAGCCTTTCTCACATTTGGGTTTAGGTACGGTCCATACTTCCCATCATAGTCGTCCCTCTTCAAGATGTCCACCATCTCCACCATCTCGCCAAAGGACATATTGGATGCCTTAAATCTCCTCCTGGATCGGGACGTTTCTTGCTCTGGGCTTTCCTCCTCTTTGTTACTGCTATTACGCACCTGCTGTGTCTCCACCATGTTCCTCTCCCACTGCGATAAAAGAGATGGGGCGGGGAATATTCTAGAAAGAACGTCAGGGGTAGGCGACGCGGACGGAGTTTCATGCATGCGCAGTGTATATAAAGTTAACACGCGTTTGTCGTACCTACATTCTGTGTGCAGAGGAAGGAGGATGAACGTTTTAATGAAGGTAACATTTTAACTTGGGACATCAGTGGCCTATACTGATTCAAGATTGAGGCCTATATTGGGATACGATTAGGAGAGTTTAGCCTGATATTAGTGTTTTTGCCTTGTGTTTTGTCTTGCAGCAAATATGAAACAAATTAAAGACCCTGACTTCATGGGCCAGTTCATAGACAGATACAGGGATATGAAAAATTTTTGGGAGGTTAAAAACCCCTTATATCGAAATAAACCAGCTAGGAAGGCACAGCTGGAGAAACTGCTACAATTTGTGAAGACACAGGTCCCCGACGCAGACATCGAGTTTGTGGATAAGAAAATTGGTAGCTTGAGAAGCACGTATAGGAAGGAGCTTAATAAGGTCCAGGCTTCCATGAAATCAGGAGCAGCAGCAAAGGATGTGTATGTACCCAGTCTGTGGTACTACAACAGGATGCGGTTTCTGGAAGACCAGGGAATCACTTTCTACACTTCCATCCACCCTTCCCTCAACCTCAGCTGAGGCTTCCGAGGACCAACCTGGGCCTTCCATCCTGGAAGAAGTTGAGGAGCCCAGCTGGAGCCAGTTATAGTATTTTTTAACATATTTATTGTCCGAAAATTATTGTTGTTAAATAGATGTTATTATTGATAACAAATGAATGATTTAACAAAGTGTTTTACATATCAATAGACAGTAGGAGCCAAAAAAGATTTTGACAAGAATGAAAAATGCTGGGGTCAGAATGATAGTCTTTTCTATTTATTAACATTCAATTTGCAACAGTCATGAGCTGAAAATTGTGTGTGATTGATGAACCGAAAACTAAAACTATGTCCCTTTTTCATACACAGGAAGACCTCAGCCAGGACGAGGCTCTGGAATGTGGCAGACAAGAGAAGGAGGGGGTAAGTGTCAGCAAGAAGGTGGGGGTAAGTGTCAGCCAGGAGGTGGCCAGGCCCAGTAACCTCACCCAATCCCAGGTGCCTCCCCTCCGCCTTACAACAAAATGGGCCAGGAAGGGGAGTAACATGAAAGAGGCAGCACTGGGCCTCATTAAGGACGCTAATGCGGCCCTGAAAACACCCCCGACGCTGAAGAGGCCTATGGCTGCTATGTAGCTGCAAAATTGCAGCAAATGGAGGAGGGCCAATGCCTCATGTGTGTGAAAATTATTTTTTAGACCCTTCAGAAGGGGTTGAGGGGCCAAATGAGTGATAACAAGCACTTATGCGCATTCGCCCATCCTCCTCCTCCTGCCACAAGTCCACCTCCAGAGCCACAGCCTCCAAGGAAGGCTGCGGGGAAGGCTGCAGAGAAGCGTGGAGGGAAGGCTGCAGGGTAGACAAGAAAGTGACGGCCTGGGTTCATTCTGGTCTGACAGAAGACGCAGGCTGTGGTAGTACCACAGCCTGGGGACATATATGTCAGCTGCTGCTGTTCCTGATCTCTGGGAGTCCTGGACCAGATTGTGCTCCCTATTCTATGGACTTCTCAGGCTACCAATTTTTAGTTACAAAGAGTTGATGTGTGCCCCGGGATACAAAGGCTTTGCAAATTCAAGCAGTTTCTCCAGCATCGCCTTCCTCTTTATTTGTCATGATCCACAATAAATTGAGATTTTTTTATATGAAAATACTTGCCTTTGTATTTTTCTTCAAATAGGACAGTTTGTTTGTGAGTAGGCAGGTACATTTCAAAAATACAATGTCTAATTAACAAGGGACACCAACCAACCTCCTTGAGGTTAAAAAATACAAGATAATAATGTTGTTGTGGAAACTTGACACACAAAAAAAAAATTATGGAGATCACCAGAAGATAATTTAAAAATAGTAAAAAAAAAGTTCTTGATTAAAAAAAATGGAGATCTGGCTTGAAAAACAAAAAAGATTATTCAGGAGATCACAAGAAATAATAAAGAAATAAGTTTGTGAGAAGTCTGTGTGAATATGAGCAGCAAAACAACTTCATTCTTCTAGCATTATAAAGAAGAGAATGCGCTGCATTAAACTATTTGAAAAATTGCAGTGTGACGAATGTGCTATCTCCATTATGAATGGTAGTTTTACCAGACCGAGCGCTTCCGTCTCGTACTTGATTTTGAGCATGCGTGAGTTTTTGCGTGTCTGAAATGCATACAGATGAACGCATTTTCGGATAGGAACTTTTTCCGACCGAAAGATAGAGAACCTGCTCTCAATCTTTTGCTGGCGGGAATTCCGCCAACAAAAGTCCGATGGAGCATACACCTGGTTGCATTTTCCAACCAAAAGCTCTCATCGGACTTTGCTGGCGAAATTTCCGATCATGTGTACGGGGCATTAGAGCGGCAAGGATGTGGATAAGCACCTAAACGACCACAACATACAGGGATATACAATGTAATAATGACATACAATGACACACATAGGTTGGACTTGATGGACTTGTGTCTTTTTTCAACCTCACCTACTATGTAACCCTAGAAAAGGCCTTGAATGCATCCCAGGTCACAGAAAGGGAAATAGAAACATCCATTCTGTTCCAAAAATCTAAGAGGTCACTACAGTATACCATATCAACTCTTGGATTGGACAACCAGAAATGTAACAACCTCCACAAGCCCTCCACAGGAGGCACAGGGATACCAAAACACAAGGCAATATGGGCATGATCCGAGATACCCCGAAGATAAGAATATCTTATATGTGGCTGAGTGACAAGTGTAGGCTTTCAAACGGGGATTTCTCCATCGGCAGACATCCACAAGGTGAAAGGTTTCTGCCCAGGCCAAAAGGTCAGAATTACAAGAGGCAGTAGTGGACATCCTATCCCTTCCACGGTCCGAAACCATATTAAAGTCCCTGGCTTGGCACTCACAGATACTCCTCAAGCTTCACCCCTGCTGACACGTTAGGTTCCTGGCTTGACACTCCACAAGCGTCACCTCTGCTGTCCCGCTGGGTCCCTGACTTGGCACTTGCTGAAGTTTTCCCACTTCTTCACTGGACTACAAGCCCGCAGTCCCAACCCTACGCTGATTTTTATGCTTCTGGATAGGCCCTTAGACATCCTACAAGCCAGATGTTCCCGAGATAGGCCTTAGGTTTCTGGGCGATACAACACACGTCCACCCAGACAGCCGTCCAGGTGGCACAGAACAGCGACTCCAACTAAATAAATAGGTTCTCCCAGCAGGCCAAGGGACCCAAGAAAATCCCTGCCCATTGGCTGAGACACCCCAACCATTCCTAATCTGTCCTTGAAATGCCCTTGTCTTATCTAATGTCATCAGACAACCGGCCACCTAGCGACAGAAGAGGGAAGTGCAGCAATTCCAGAATTAGGGCGAAATCAATTGGTAACTACTGCTTGGCAACTAAATTTAATAACATACCTGTTTAAACATCAGGGTGCTACATCATAAACTGTATGAATTTTATAACCTTTGTAATTGTCTCATATTGTGCCGTAAAGTCCGCCTTTTTGAACAAAGATTTTTTCCCTTTGTTCTGTGTTTTTCTATTATTCCTGCTCAATTCCTACTAAGGTCTTTTGCTTTTACTTTTTGCTATATTAAATATCCCACATTTTATAAAAAAAAAAAAAAAAACACATTTTTTTCCTCAGTTTAGGCCGATACATATTCTTCTACATATTTTTGGTAAAAAGGTTGCAATAAGTGTATATTGATTGGTTTGCGCAAAAGTTATAGTGTCTACAAAATAGGGGATAGATTTATAGGATTTTTATTTTTATTTATTTTTACTAGTAATGGCGGCGATTTTTATCGGGACTGCGACATTATGGCGGACACATCAGACACATGTGACACATTTTTGGGACCACTGACACTTATACAGCGATTAGTGCTATAAAAAATGCACTGATTACTGTAAAAATGTCACTGGCAGGGAAGGGGTTAACACTAGGGGGCGATCAAGGGGTTAACTGTGTTCCCTCACTGTGTTCTAACTGAAGGGGGATGGGACTTACTAGGAGAAATGACAGATCGCTGTTCATACTTTGTATGAACACACGATCAGTCTCTTCTCCCCTGAAAGAACCGGGATCTGTGCGTTTACACACACAGATCCCGGTTCTCGCTCTGTCATGAGCGATTGCGGGTGCTCGGTGGTCATTGCGTCCGCCGGACACTCACATCGGTGAGTGGCCACAATGGGAAGCGATGTAAGGTAAAGTCGATTTGCCAGGCCGAAAACTGCGGCGGGTGGTCAGCAAGTGGTTAAATATCAGGCCTGGGGATCCTCTTAGTCTGCTTGTAAAGTGGCGCAACTGTACCATGTATAGAACATGCCGCAGCAATATTGACATTTCTAAAGGAAATTGTAATTTAAACCAGCTGTAATGTATTGCCGGCTACTGGCAAAAAAATGCAAAAAAACAGCGTAGGGTCTCCCCCCAGTACATACAAGTCGGAAGAGGACCCCCGAAGTTGGAAGAAGACCCCCGAAGTCGGAAGAAGACCCCCGAAGTCGGAAGAGGACCCCCGAAGTCGGAAGAAGACCCCGGAGCTGCCTAATAAATTACTTTAAAAACCTGTGTACTGTGTTTTTTATTGACACTTTTTTCCCTAGGTGAATGGGTAGGGGTACGATGTACCCCATACTCATTCACATAGGGTGGGGGGGCAGGATCTGGGGGCCCCCTTATTAAAGGGGGCTCCTGGATTCCGATAAGCCCCCCGCCCGCAGACCCCGACAACCAACGGCCAGGATTGTTGGGAAGAGGCCCTTGTCCTCATCAACATGGGGACAAGGTGCTTTGGGGTGGGGGGGCCCATGCCCCAAAGCACCCACCCCCCATGTTGAGGGCATGTGGCCTGGTACGGTCCAGGGGGGGGCGCTCGCTCGTCCCCCCCCCATTCCTGACCGGCCGGGCTGCGTGCTCGGATAAGGGTCTGGTATAGATTTTGGGGGGACCCCCACACCGATTTTTCGGCGTAGGGGGTTCCCCTTACAATCCATACCAGACCTAAGGGACTGGTATGCCCCTGGGGGGAACCCATGCCAGTTTTTTATTTAAAACTTGGCATGGAGTTCCCCCTCATGATTCATACCAACTACTATATGTTTTCATTTGTTAATGCCAAAGTTGTGGCAAAGTCGTACAAAGTAGTACTGCTCCCAAATCGCAGTGAAATTGCGGTAAAATTGCGTGACTTTGAAGTCATATAAGTGTAAAAGGGGCCTTAATGCGATGTTTTGCATTAATGTGTCTCAGTGTGCTGGATTGCTTCATACAAAGATTGTGTATGAGAGGCACTCTGGGGCCCTGGTAGACAAGGCAGAGGTATCGGAAATACCAGCGGTAACAGAAATGGTAAAAACTGGTGTGGAAAGAAGTGTTGTGCAAGAACAGTCGCTGATGGAGTGTTGGACAACAGGGGGCAATGTGGAACTGTAGGAAGGTCCCATGGAGAGTAACTACTTCACAGTGTGTGGTCCCTCCTCAGACACTGTCCTAGCAAGCGATGGGACCAGAGTTCCTGGTGGTTTTGAACTGGGTAATTTTGAGAAAGTGGTTGCCAGGGGTAACCACACAGGTATCAGCGAACCTGAAACCCGAAAAGTGCTGGGTAAAGTTGCGACAGATGTCATAAAAGTAGGCCCCCTACAGGCTTGGGAGCGTAGATCTGAGGGAGGTGAGAACTGTAAGCTCCCAAAAATAAGGAAGAAGTGCGCATGGAAGCACACCCGGAAAAAGAGGTGGGTGGAGTGCCCCTTTAGGAAGAAGGGTGTTGTATTTCTCCCTCCGGTGCGAAACAGGCTGGGAGGATATGTGGAGATGCGACCCCCGTGTCACAGGTGCATATGAGCAGTGTATGCCTGATTTTGGTAGGCTTGATAATTGCACGCCTGTGCACTGGCTTCATAATCATCCCAGGAACAGAGGTCAGTGCTCATCCTTAGAGACAGCTCTGGAGGTGTCTGGCCTAGGAGCCAGGCGGGAGCCAGTGCAGCACGAAGCTGCAAGCACAGAGGTGCTGAGCGTCAGGTCTAGGGAAGATAGACTAAGGTGTAAGGCCTGAGCAGGAGTGCTGTGTTTTTAGCCAGGGAGGCTGAATGCTGATTGCTCTGATGTTTATTTTTGAACTTTGTTTCCCCAGTCGTCTTCCAGGACAGCCCTTGAGAGATGGAGTCCCTACCATCGCCACAGGAAGCACATTGCCACAGTTCAAAAGGCGGTCCTTCGGGTCCTTGGTCAGTCATTTGTCGGAGGAACATGTTGCTGAGGAACCAGGAGAGGGACTTCATCTCTCAGGGGCTGCCTGAAGGGAGTGGAGACCGCACAGGGGGACTGGGTCCTATCCGTCGGCTCCAGTGAAGTCTTCCCGTCTTTTCTTTGGGCTCGGGTACCGTCCAGCATAACAGGAGCAGACCCGTTACCCCCCCCTCCTTCCAGTGCCGAGTTGTGCCAGTGGCAGGGTGACACAAGTTCCCTCCAGGAACTGTGCAGGTTGATTCATCCATCCCAGCTTCTTGCTGCGATCGCGGTGGGGGTCGGAGGTGCCGTTTGCGTCTTATCTGGCAGAACCGCGTCATCACTGTGCACCGAGACTTCTAGTTCCAGGTCTCCAGGGTGCAAGGATGAGGGGAAAAGCCCAGGCTGGGCCTACTAATCCCGACCAGCATCCAGCAATACTAGGCTAGCGGCGGGACCCGGAGCAGGAAGGGGGGACCATGGAGGTGAATCCCCAGGACACTCCGGCGGATACAGGCACCAGCCAAACCCAGGTAGGCTGCTGGGCTAGCCCTTTACTGTGGTTTTTACATG
Source organism: Aquarana catesbeiana (assembly GCF_042186555.1). Lineage (NCBI taxonomy): Eukaryota > Metazoa > Chordata > Amphibia > Anura > Ranidae > Aquarana > Aquarana catesbeiana. The sequence goes on along the minus strand of NC_133325.1, from coordinate 18,857,586 downwards.
TGGGTAGTTGTAGGGCTGGGACTAGTATGCTCCATGGTGGTGGATACCTAATTGTCCCGGGAATATGCAGTAGTGGTGGTTGCAGCACGGGTATGTGCCCTAACTGTGGGACTTTCCTTTGGCTTCCATCAGTAGTGCAGCTGCGATTCATTCTTCACCAGGCCCCTACAACATCCCCGTAGAGTCAGGGAGCATAGCCCCGCGTTAGTTAGGCCTGAATCTTCTGACTCAGACCAGGATGAGGATCAGGCTGTAGCTAACAAAGCTGCAAAATACAAGCTGTCCCTTGAAGACGTGGACTTGCTTTTGAGTGCTATTTTATGATACGTTGGAAATTGATCAGGAAGAAGTTCAGTTGTCCAGGAATCATAAAATGTATGAGGCCCTGGGCATTTTCTCAGTCTCCCCTCACCCAGGATCACTCAAGACTGCATATTGTAACATTGTAGCAAATCACATGGTGAGAAGGTGAAGCAGGGGCTGACTTTGCCTAGGCTGAGATGATGTCATCAGTCTGCTGCAGGCAGGAGGAAGCATTTTCTCAGTCTCCTCTCACCCAGGATCCCTCAAGACTGCACATTGTAACGTTGTAGCAAGTCACATGGTGAGAAGGTGAAGCCGAGCCGGATAAGAAAGCTTTCTTTCCAAATTCTCTTAAAGGAAGATTCCCCCTTGACGAGAACCCAGAGGTGGTCTGGAATGAAAATAGAAAAACTAGATGCCCCACTGTCCAAGTGTTGAAACAATCTGACCTTGCCTTCGAGGATATGGGACATTTAAAGGACCCAATGGACAGGAAAACAGACGTAGTCTTAAAAAAGGCCTGGGATGCATCAATGGCAGGCCTGAAGCCAGCTCTAGCCACTTCTTGTATAACTAGAAATCTTGAGTTCTGGTTGTCACAACTACAAGAACACCCAGAGGCTGGAGACTTAGTCTTCAGCCCTGAATTAGATACCACCTTCGAAAGAATGGTGGATAAAAAGAAAACTTTCCCCACTAAAAACAAAAACTTTCAAAGGAAGTTTTTTCGTCCTTCAAAAGAACCCTCAAAAACAGAGAAGGAGTTTAAACCCAAAAAGCACTGTACAGGGCAAAAAGGGAAAGGAAAAGGGGTATACTTTTTAACCGCCCCAGTCAGAACCCCAAACCCCAATGACATTAGGGTCCTTGTGGGAGGAAGACTAAAAAATTTTCTCCCACAGTGGGAAAAGATGACCTCAAACAAGTTTGTTTTAAACATAATTAAAAGAGGTTATGCGCTGGAATTTCGCAGTGACCCACCCTCAAAATCTCTAGTGACAAAACTTCCAAGACACTCAGAAAAGGCCAGGGCCTTACCATTACTATTAGGGGAGATGGTGGATCAAGAGGTATTGACACCAGTCCCTATTCAGGAACAGGGGGACGTTTTTTACTCGCACGTCTTTGTGGTTAAAAAAAGAAACCTCAGGGAAGTTCAGATTAATCATGAACCTCCGAACCCTGAACCTCTCCATCTGATACAAAAGATTTTGGATGGAGTTCATTTACTCATAAGAAATCTTCTCCAAAAAGAGGTGTTTATGGCTACCCTGGATTTAAGGGACGCCTATCTGCATATCCCAATAAGGAGAGAATGCCAGAAATTTCTTTGTATGGCGATTCAGATAGACACCAAAGTTTATCACTTTCAGTGCAGAACACTTCCCTTCGGACTGTCGTCCTCTCCGATAATTTTTTCCAAGGTTCTCAGAGAAGCACTGGTTCCATTGAGACTTCAGTCAGTCTCGATCATTCCGTATCTAGACGACTCGCTCCTCATGGCCTACTCGGAGAAACAACTTGTCAGGACTTAGAGTTAACACAACTCAGCCTGAGTCAATTGGGGTGGAAAATCAGTTTGGAAAAGTCCAAAACAACCCCAACACAGAATTTTCTGTATTGGGCTACAAGATCCTGTCCCTAGATCAAAGGATAGTCTTGCCGGAAGAAAGGATATTGAATCTGAAGCAGAGGATGTCTTTTCTTCAAACCAGCACCAAATGTACAGTGAGAGAGGTGATGTCAGAGTTAGGACTTATGACAGCAGCAATTCCGGCTGTACAATGGGCCAGGTTCCACCAAAGTGACCTTCAGAGGTTTTTGGAACAGTTAAAGGACAAAGATCTGGAAGAATACGTATCGATCCACACCAAAGTAAAACCTTCCCTCTGGTGGTGGAAGGACACAGGAAATTTAAACAAAGGAGTACTCTGGGTCTTGCCTATCACATCCACACTGACCACGGATGCGAGCAGTTGGGGTTGGGGAGCCCATCTCAAATCATGCTGGGCCCAGGGCAGGTGGACGCCAGAGGAGAAACAATTCTCTTCCAATTGGAAGGAACTAACAGCTATCTTCAGAGCCCTACTAGCTTTTCAGGACACAGTACAAGGTCACCATCTACAAGTCCGCTCCAACAATATGACGGCAGTAGCCTATATAAACAAGTAGGTAGCCATGCTGAAACTTTCAGCATGGTTACTGAAGAAGAAATTCTGAGGAACAAAGGCCTAACCGAAAGAATTGTTCAGACCTTACTACAGAGACAGAAACCGGTCACCCGAGCTATTTATAGAAAAATTTGGAGGAAGTTTAACATCTGGTGGGTGGCCGGGGTGAGGTAAACAGGGATACAACAAATATCCTACAGCTTCTCCAAGAAGGGATAGACCGGGGGTTAACTCCTAGTACTATTGTTCAGACAGCTGCCTTAAGTGTGTACCTAGAGAAACAATTACAGGAAGATCCCCTTATCGCTAAGTTCTGTAAGGCAATCACTAGACACAAACCGGTCAGAGTTAACATAATTCAAACCTGGACCTATCGATCATCCTGAGAGCCTTTTTAGGGACACTGTTTGAACCTATCTCAGAGGCCTCTCTAAGACTGATTACATTTAAGACAGTGCTCCTCGTGGCAATCACTTCAACCCATAGGGTCAGTGAGATTCAAGCTCTTTCCATTAGGGAGCCCTTCATTCAGATTTTTGAGGACAGAGTCATCCTAAAGACAGACCCTGGGTTCTTGCCAAAGGTGGCATCTAAATTTCATAAGTCACAAGATATTGACCTCCCTTCATTCCGTAAGAACGCCTCAAACGAAAAAGAGAAGCAATTTCATTTACTAGATGTGAGGCAGTGTATCCTAGAGTACTTAAAGGCAACCAAACCATTTTGAATTGCAGATTCACTTTTTGTCCTTTTTTCCGGACAACGTAAGGGACAAAAAGGCTCCTAAGGTCACTATAGCTAGGTGGATCAGGCTAGCCATTGCAGAAGGTTATAGAACAATAAATAGAGATCCTCCTGGGGGTGGTAAAGACCACTCCACAAGGGCACTCTCGAGCAGAAAGAACTGGTGCCACCCCAGAGCAATTATGTAAAGCAGCCACATGGTCAAGCTTCTCCACCATTACAAGGCATTATTGAAGTGGACTTAATGTCCACTCAGGATCAGGCTTTTTGGAGGAAAGTCCTCCAAGCCGTGGTCCCCCCCCCCCCCCGATCTGGTGAGTACTTGGGGATCCTCTCAAGGGCTGTCCTGGAAGACGACTGGGGAAAACCGGAGTTAGTCTTACTGGTAACTCCTTTTCCAGTAGTCTTCCAGGACAGCACGATCAAACCCTTGAATTATGTTGGTGAATTAACGTTATTACCTGTTATGTTTTTCAGTTCCATCCAATTAGTGACCAGGGACCTTGAGGGACCAGCTTTTGAACTGTGGCAATGTGTTTCCTGTGGCGATGGGAGGGACTCCATCTCTCAAGGGCTGTCCTGGAAGACTACTGGAAAAGGAGTAAAATGGGCTGCCATGCCTTTGAAAATGCAGTCGGGACTGACACGATTTCTTCAACTCGGACGCACCACTAGAGCTTAATCGCCCCGGATCATCACATTATTTATTATATTTTATAGCAAAGGTTTGGGCATATTTACCTCTAGGACTAGCAGCTACTTTTTCCATGAAGCACCGGCTTTTTTTTTTTTTTAACTTTTATTTTATTTTTGCAGCTCAATGATACCTTTTTAATCATAAATGTGAAACTTTAGAATAAACTTAAATGTTGCTGTGCATTGTGACAGATCAGGAATTGAATACTGCAGAATTGTACTGGCAGAGCTGACACCATTATTTTTCAGTCCACAAACTCCTGTGTGTTGTCAACCCACAAAGTGCTTTAGGGGCTGAGTGCATTTCTGGCAGGATCAACAGGTACATTTCTGTATTTGCAGGGACTTTAAAAGGATACAAAATGAGGAAATGTGCACACATGTACTTCTTGTGTTTTTTCCCGGACATACACTTTATCTACAGCGGTATCTTCTGCCCAGTCCAACAATAACTTAGTAACAAATACAAACTCCACCTGAAATGTTGGAGATCTCTCCTTCTGGACATGAGACACACTCATAGCAGCATTTATGAACTGAAGATCCAAACTTTTTTCTGTTGCCAGGTATACAGGAATCTGAGCATCGAGACACCGGAATCTGAAATCAGATATTATTATTATTTTATAAAACTGATGGTAAACAAGTTGAGCACGCCTACACCTGTATCCCAACCACTGCGCTCCTGGATCAAATTGCTGTGATAACTAAAGATGCCACTTAAAATATAACAGTATGTGATCAGCATTGTATTCTCTATTCTAAACACATAAAAATAGTGAACCCAATAGTGGCGCTAAACAAAATAGAGAAAAAAGAAAAAAATATTAACATAAATATTCACACCACCCTATGAAGGGTGACCTAGTGACAAACTTATCTATATATATATATATATATATATATATATATATATATATATATATACATATATATATATATATATATATATATATATATATATATATATATATATATATATATATATATATATATAAACGTCAATAGTGCTATAATGATAGACAATATTATTTCACTAATATCACCCTGTGATCGGTGACCAGAGAATATTTTTGACCAAAAAATATTTTTCTTTGTGATCCAAAAATATTCCTTTGTGAACAAATTCTGTGAAAAAAAGAGAGTTTAATGACAAGAAAAAACAATCCAATGAAGTGATTCCAATGGGTTTTCTTCTATACATCCACCACACCTCTGTGCACGTGACTCCACTCCCCGTAAGAAACGCACTCACCAGCTTTAGTTGCCGCACACTCTCGTGTTTGACTAAAATGACCTTAAACCACACAGATGGGTTTTATGATAAACTCCAGCTTCCAGCCATAAATCTCAAAAGATGCTCCACATGTAAATGATAAAAAAGTGCTCCAATAGTGTGATAATGGTAAACCAGTTTTAATAAAATATTCTGCAATCTACAGAACCATTAAACTCACATGTATCAAATATAAATCAAGCAGAATTGAATCACAGCAAAGACAACTTCTATGCACTTGCAAAGTAATGTATTGCGGTCGCGGCGGACCCAAGGTGTGCAGTAGCCGGGGATACTCTCACCCACTCCTCAAACCCGAGCTCCCACTTCCTCGTGCAGCGTTTCACGTCACAGTGTATCGTGTCACACATTGATGATTGCCATACAGCCACGCCGCGACATGTTTCGTCACACAGACTTAATCATGGGATTGGCTGTACGGCACGGCAATCACTCTTTTTATACCCGTCCTGTTCCTGATGGGCGGAAATGAATCCTTCACGCATGCGCACTCCTTATATCCCCGTTCACGCAATACAGCAGTATTATAGCCTGAGCCGGCGAGTACATATAGTTAAAACAAACAATAATAAACAAAATATTAAAAAGGTAAGTAAAAACACCCCTGGTGACACTGTGTCACACATCAGTCATCAAATCAGATCAGCGTGACCGGAGGTAAAATCAATTATCCCTCCCGATGAATACCTAACCAATCACAACTGAATCTGACATGGTTTTCTCTAGTACCATGGTTCGCAGTGCCCCAAGGTGGATGGTTGGAAAATTAATATACAAGGTTATATAAAATTACTAAAATATTTGTTCTAACTTCTATAATCACAACTGGCAAATAAATGAGCACCATAACCATAGATTTTTACTGGTAGAAATCTCATATGGTTTAACCATCTCTCCCTATCACATTATGTAGATTAAACCCAGATCAACACAGATCAGCCTAAATCTCGTAAATTTGTATGCAATTCCTGGGTATATTAACCCTTTCATGCACACACATAGGATAACAATTTGAGACAGAATCATCACATAAATGCAGAAAATAATTGCAGAAAATAATTCAAAAATTACTAATAAAACAATTGAGGTCTACCTCAATGTTCAATCCCCTAGGAAAAAGACATTTCAGCAAAAAAATCCACTGGGTTTGCCTCTGGGATAAGTCCCTTACCCGATTTGATCCTCCAAGAAAAGTTCACAGTCTATTCCACAGAACTGTAGTAAACTGGGATTTTGGTTGTGTTTTTCTTTAAAGTGAAGAGACACACTGTGGTGTTTAAAACCCTTTTTTTATGTTTGCTAAATGTTCTGCGACTTGAACCTTTAGAAGACTTTTGGTGCAACCCACATAGAATAATCCACATGGACACCACAAAAGATACACTACATGAGAGGAAATACATGTAATGAATTCCCTTATTGCAAAGGTTTCATTGTCAAGATTAGTCATTTCACTTTTACCCCTATTACTGACTTTTACCGTCCTACAACAGATGCATTTTCTGCATGAAAAGAATCCTTTCAAATCTATTTTAATCATTTGTTAATGGATCTAAAATCTTCTTCACCACCCGATCACCGAAATTAGGTGCTCCTCTCTAGATAAATTTTGGTTGATCTGGTCCCTACGTAGAATGTACCAGTACTTCCTAAAAATATTTCAATTTCCTTGTATTGGCAAAGAAAATTTGATATAAATCCCCACTGGTGTTGATCATTTGGCATTGCATTCTCTTTTTTCTTTAAACATTGTTCCCTAGGGATATTGGCTACCTGCCGAATTGTCACATCCAGGAAGTCTTCCTTATTTCCCTTTTGAAGGAATTTTTCCTCAAGTACCTGTGTTTGTGCACAATAATTATATTCTGTACAATTTCGACAGGCTCTAAGCATCTGTCCCTTAGGGGTATTTTTAATCCAGGCCGGATGATTGCCACTTTTAATGGACAAATAACTGTTCCGGTCCGTCGATTTGAAGTACACTTTGGTGTTCAGACCATTATTTCTTTTTTCAATCGTCAAATCCAAAAAATTGACAGATTTGTCACTGATCTGGAATTCCAATCTGATGTTCTTTGTGTTTGTATTCAGATGCCCCACAAATTCCACCACAGATTCCTCAGATCCCTCTCCAATTAAAGAAGAGATTGTCTATGAATCTCCGGTAGAATCTCAATTGGGGCATCTGTCTACTAAACACATGTCTGTCTTCCCATTCAGCCATAAACAGGTTGGCTAGGCTGGGAGCATATTAAGCTCCCATAGCCATGCCAACCTGCTGTGAGTAAAATTGACCATTAAACCAAACATAATTATGTGACATACAAAATTCAAGCGCTTGGCCTAAAAAACACTTCTGCCCATGTGGGATATCATCCCTTCGACTGAGCGCCCAATTCAGTGCCAGTGCTGCATCCTCATGCTTAATGATCGTATACAACAATGCCACATCAGCAGTAATGAGATAAACAGCAGAGGATGGATTTATCTCAACCTCCTTTAATGATTGAAGGAGGTCAGTCGTATGCCTTAGTGACCTTGACACTCGGCTGGAGAAATTTATCCAAGAATTCCCCCAGTCTAGCTGTTACTGACCCGATGACGTTAACAATTGGTTGTGCTGGCGGAGATTGTACAGTACATCCTTATGGATTTTAGGTAACGTATAAATTACCAGAATTCTGCAAGCACTGGGTGCCAATATATAGCCCTCTTTCAAATTCAAGGCCTTAATGCAAAACCCCCATTTTACCAATGAGAACAATTGTGTTTTAAAGCTGTCTGTGGGCTCAGATGCAAGCCTTCTATACGTGGATTGATTACCCACCAAATCCATAAGCTGTTTGTGATAAAAGGTTCTATCCATTATTACTACCCCCCCCCCCAGCCTTTATCAGCGGGGCGGATAATAATATTATTCCTGTCTTCCAAAGATTTAATGCCATCACTGATATAGTCGGGATTGACTCTTTTTTCGGAGTCAATAACTCTATATCCCTTAAAACCAGATTTTTAAAAACCTTAATAAAGTGATTATTGGAGTTCTGGGGGTTAATTAGTGATTTATTTTTATCTATCAATTCTGTCCAAAGAGGTTGTAGTCCTATCCTTAGGGGCAACTGGATGACTCAAAAAGTGTTTTTTCATATTTAATGAGCGTACAAATTTGAGTGTATCAATATACACCCCAAATTTATTCATAGTCTTTTTTGGTGCACATTTCAAATCCAAATTTAATATGTTCAGTTCTTTTTGATTGAGTTCAACCTTACTCAAATTATAAATGGCTCCATTTAAGTGTCGCTCATTCTTTTCCTTGGGTTGTTTGTGACTCCCTGCTCTACATCCCCTCCTTCTCTGTGGAAGGTTGCCACACCTCTGTTCGGGTATTGTTGGGGTACATTCCTCCCTCCTCCTTTGTTGTTGATCGACCGAGTATTTCTTCTCGGTGTGCCACCACCCCTCCCCCTCCCCCGTTTTCCTAAAAAAGAAGATGATCCCTGTTGATAATGGCCATTATATTGTCCATTCCACTCCTCCTCCAACAAAGGTGAATATCTATTGTATAAAGGGATTTGATTTCTCAAATCGGGGCAGTAGTTCTGGGGGGGATTTTTATACCATTGCTGATCCTGTGGATGATTGTAACTAATGGGGTGATTCCCTCTGTAGGGTTGTACATCTCTGCACATCCCGACATGTTTCAGAAAAAGACGCAATCAAACGTATATATTCCTTCTTCAGGGGAGTTTACACAGTTGGGTAAGATAATTCTTTTGTATATTCAGACTCACTGAGGGAAAATAAAAACAAACAAGGAAGCACGTGCTGGCTGCATGGGTCCACACATGGCAGGAGAATGTCCGTGTGTCCTTAAACCGATCCGCATAAGCGCATTCACAAGAGACACCCAGTCCTCCCAACAGCGATCAAACTAATGTGACTTGAGCTGAGCGTCTAGATTAGGGATGAGCTTCATGTTCGAGTCGAACCCATGTTCGACTCGAACATCGGCTGTTCGATCGTTCGCCGAATTGCGAACGATATGGGCCGTTCGCGCCAAATTCGTGTGGCGCGTCACGGCCCATAATTCACTGCGGCATCGCAGTGCATTGCTTGCTGATGATTGTTGGTTTAGCTGAACACTGTGAGCAGGACGCACCCCACTAACTTGTAGGTTTAGCAGAACACTGTGAGCAGGACGCACTGCACTAACTGTAAATAGTCTAGCTGCCTGACTGTGGTACTAATAGGATCAAAAGAACACCAGTAATTTTCTTCAGGTAGCTGTATTTACTGTAACAAGACAAGCCTGCCTGTCAGTAAGAAGATAACAGAAACGGATCTAGCTGAACACTGTGAGCAGGACGCACCCCACTAGCTTGTAGGTTTAGCTGAACACTGTGAGGTGGACGCACCCCACTAACTTGTAGGTTTAGCTGAACACTGTGAGCAGGACGCACCCCACTTACTTGTAGGTTTAGCAGAACACTGTGGGCAGGACGCACTGCACTAACTGTAAATAGTCTAGCTGCCTGACTGTGGTACTAATAGGATCAAAAGAACACCAGTAATTTTCTTTAAAATACTGTAACAAGACAAGCCTGCCTGTCAGTAGGAATATAACAGGAACGGATCTAGCTGAACACTGTGAGCAGGACGCACTGCACTAAATGTAAATAGTCTAGCTGCCTGACTGTGGTACTAATAGGATCAAAAGAACACCAGTAATTTTCTTCAAAATACTGTAACAAGACAAGCCTGCCTGTCAGTAGGAATATAACAGGAACGGATCTAGCTGAACACTGTAAGCAGGACGCACTGCACTAAATGTAAATAGTCTAGAAGATAACAGGAACGGATCTAGCTAAACTGAATACAGTGTATATATATATATATGCAACACCTGGGATGCATATATATACACAATACACTTTAAGTGCAGCTAACTGACTGACTGTCCTGCCTAATCTAGCTAACTCAAATGAAATGACACTGTCTCTCTCTCTCTAAGCACACCGGAACACACTGCACAGGGCCGCCGTGCAGGCGGCCTTATATAGTGTGGGGCGTGTACTAAATCCCCTGAGCCATAATTATCCAAAGCCTCCTTGGCTTTGGCCAATTATGGCTCTCTGTTAAGGCGGCGCTGTGATTGGCCAAGCATGCGGGTCATAGTGCATGCTTGGCCAATCACAGCGCCGTCTTAACAGAGAGCCATAATTGGCCAAAGCCAAGGAGGCTTTGGATAATTATGGCTCAGGGGATTTAGTACACGCCCCACACTATATAAGGCCGCCTGCACGGCGGCCCTGTGCAGTGTGTTCCGGTGTGCTTAGAGAGAGAGAGACAGTGTCATTTCATTTGAGTTAGCTAGATTAGGCAGGACAGTCAGTCAGTTAGCTGCACTTAAAGTGTATTGTGTATATATATATGCATCCCAGGTGTTGCATATATATATATATATACACTGTATTCAGTTTAGCTAGATCCGTTCCTATTATCTTCTAGACTATTTACATTTAGTGCAGTGCGTCCTGCTCACAGTGTTCAGCTAGATCCGTTCCTGTTATATTCCTACTGACAGGCAGGCTTGTCTTGTTACAGTATTTTAAAGAAAATTACTGGTGTTCTTTTGATCCTATTAGTACCACAGTCAGGCAGCTAGACTATTTACAGTTAGTGCAGTGCGTCCTGCCCACAGTGTTCTGCTAAACCTACAAGTAAGTGGGGTGCGTCCTGCTCACAGTGTTCAGCTAAACCTACAAGTTAGTGGGGTGCGTCCACCTCACAGTGTTCAGCTAAACCTACAAGCTAGTGGGGTGCGTCCTGCTCACAGTGTTCAGCTAGATCCCTTTCTGTTATCTTCTTACTGACAGGCAGGCTTGTCTTGTTACAGTAAATACAGCTACCTGAAGAAAATTACTGGTGTTCTTTTGATCCTATTAGTACAACAGTCAGGCAGCTAGACTATTTACAGTTAGTGCAGTGCGTCCTGCTCACAGTGTTCTGCTAAACCTACAAGTTAGTGGGGTGCGTCCTGCTCACAGTGTTCAGCTAAACCTACAAGTTAGTGGGGTGCGTCCACCTCACAGTGTTCAGCTAAACCTACAAGCTAGTGGGGTGCGTCCTGCTCACAGTGTTCAGCTAGATCCGTTTCTGTTATCTTCTTACTGACAGGCAGGCTTGTCTTGTTACAGTAAATACAGCTACCTGAAGAAAATTGCTGGTGTTCTTTTGATCCTATTAGTACCACAGTCAGGCAGCTAGACTATTTACAGTTAGTGCAGTGCGTCCTGCTCACAGTGTTCTGCTAAAACTACAAGTTAGTGGGGTGCGTCCTGCTCACAGTGTTCAGCTAAACCTACAAGTTAGTGGGGTGCGTCCACCTCACAGTGTTCAGCTAAACCTACAAGCTAGCGGGGTGCGTCCTGCTCACAGTGTTCAGCTAGATCCGTTCCTGTTATCTTCTTACTGACAGGCAGGCTTGTCTTGTTACAGTATTTTAAAGAAAATTGCTGGTGTTCTTTTGATCCTATTAGTACCACAGTCAGGCAGCTAGACTATTTACAGTTAGTGCAGTGCGTCCTGCTCACAGTGTTCTGCTAAACCTACAAGTTAGTGGGGTGCGTCCTGCTCACAGTGTTCAGCTAAACCTACAAGTTAGTGGGGTGCGTCCACCTCACAGTGTTCAGCTAAACCTACAAGCTAGTGGGGTGCGTCCTGCTCACAGTGTTCAGCTAGATCCGTTCCTGTTATCTTCTTACTGACAGGCAGGCTTGTCTTGTTACAGTATTTTAAAGAAAATTACTGATGTTCTTTTGATCCTATTAGTACCACAGTCAGGCAGCTAGACTATTTACAGTTAGTGCAGTGCGTCCTGCTCACAGTGTTCTGCTAAACCTACAAGTTAGTGGGGTGCGTCCTGCTCACAGTGTTCAGCTAAACCTACAAGTTAGTGGGGTGCGTCCACCTCACAGTGTTCAGCTAAACCTACAAGCTAGTGGGGTGCGTCCTGCTCACAGTGTTCGGCTAGATCCGTTTCTGTTATCTTCTTACTGACAGGCAGGCTTGTCTTGTTACAGTAAATACAGCTACCTGAAGAAAATTGCTGGTGTTCTTTTGATCCTATTAGTACCACAGTCAGGCAGCTAGACTATTTACAGTTAGTGCAGTGCGTCCTGCTCACAGTGTTCTGCTAAACCTACAAGTTAGTGGGGTGCGTCCACCTCACAGTGTTCAGCTAAAGCTACCTGTAGAAGGTTGGTGGTGTTCTCATACTACAGGCAGGCAGTTGATTTTGCTAGCTGCAGTATCAGTATATATATATATATATATATATATATATATATATATATATATCCCAGCTTAGTGCAGCTACAGGCCATTAGTATGTCTGGAAGGCCAAGAAGGAGAGGCAGACAGTCACAAGCCAATAAGAGAGGGCAAGCAGGCTCTGTGTCTAGTGCTGGTCGTGGAGACGGTGCATCCTCATCAGCACGTGGCCATGGGACACGCTTGGCCTTTTTTTCGGCAGCTGGCCATGTTGAGCCGCAACATGCGGAAGACTTGGTCGAGTGGATGACCAAGCCGTCCTCATCCTCCTCATCCTCTCTCACCCATGCCCAGGGTACTTTGTCTGGCAAAGCAGCGGCCTCTTCCCTCGGCTCAATGTCATCAGTGACTCCTTCCCTAGCCCCACCATGTCCTCCTGAGCAGTCCCTCGAACTGTTTGACCACAGTGTTGGGTACATGTTCCAGGAGGATGCCCAGCGTTTGGAAGGCTCTGATGATGATACTGAGCTCGATAAAGGCAGTAACACGAGCACGGACAGAGGGGGTGCCCAAGAAGGACAGCAATCTGGCAGTCATGCTCCCCCTGCTGCAGCATACTGCCAGGTTTGCTCCAGTGATGAGGAGGGAGGGGATGATGAGGTCACTGACTCAACGTGGGTGCCTGATAGGAGAGAGGAGGAGGAGGAGGAGGAGGAGGCGGCACATCACCAACGAGGCAGGATGCCCTCCAGGGGCCAGCCTAAGGGCAGCACATTGACTGCATCACACCCCAAAGCTCCACATGTGCAGGGCGCTGCAGTCTCTGCGCGTTATTCAAAAAGTTCTTTGGTGTGGGCCTTTTTTGAGACGAGTGCATCAGATCGCACCGCTGCTATTTGCAACATATGTCTCAAGCGTATCTCGCGTGGCCAAAACATCTCCCGCTTGGGTACCACATGCTTGACCAGACATATGTTGACCTGCCATGCAGTTCGTTGGCAAGCGTATCTAAAAGACCCACACCAAAGAACAAAGAGGACCTCTGCTTGCTCCTCATCAGCTGAGATTTCCAACCCCACTAGACCTTCAGTCCTCTCTGAGACCTGCACTGAGAGGAACGAAGGTGTAGAATTAGGTGTGTCACAGCCACGTACTTGTGGTCTGATTTTGGTACACCGACGTCAGATTGTACCAGGCAAATTTCCCTGCCCCAGCTGCTGCACCGCCGAAAGAAGTTTGCTCCCAGCCATCCACATGCCCAACGGTTGAATGCTAGCTTGGCAAAATTGCTAGCACTTCAACTGCTGCCTTTTCAGTTGGTAGACTCTGCCCCCTTCCGTGAGTTTGTGGAATGTGCGGTTCCTCAGTGGCAGGTACCCAAACGCCACTTTTTCTCATGGAAGGCGATTCCGGCTCTCTACCAGCATGTGGAAGGCAATGTCCATGCCTCGCTGGACAGGGCGGTCAGCGGTAAGGTGCATATTACCGCTGACTCATGGTCCAGCAGGCATGGACAGGGACGTTACCTAAGTTTCACGGCGCATTGGGTGACTCTGCTGGCAGCTGGGAAAGATGCAGGACAAGGTGCAGTAGTGTTGGAGGTTGTTCCGCCACCACGCCTCCAAAATGCTAATGATTGTGACACACCTCTCTCCTCCACCCCTTCCTCTTCTTCTTCCTCCATGGCCTCTTCCTCGGAACCAGTGGTGCTCCGTAGTCGTTCAAGGGGCTACGCAAGTACGCAGGCCAAAAGATGCCATGCGGTGCTTGAGCTGGTGTGCTTGGGGGACAGGAGCCACACTGGGGCAGAGGTTCTGTCAGCTCTGCAGGGGCAGGTTCAGAGGTGGTTGAACTTAAGGCAGGAATGGTGGTTTGCGACAATGGCACCAACCTCCTCTCTGCCCTCCGACAGGGACAAATGACCCATGTGCCCTGTTTGGCTCACGTCCTTAACTTGGTGGTGCAGCGGTTCTTGGGCAGGTACCCGGGCTTACAGGATGTCCTGAGGCAGGCCAGGAAAGTCTGTGTGCATTTCCGCCGGTCATATAATGCCAGTGCTCGGCTGACGGACCTCCAAAAGGAGTTTAACCTGCCCAAGAACCGCCTAATCTGTGACATGCCCACCAGGTGGAACTCAACGTTGGCCATGCTGCAGCGGCTGCACACGCAGCAGAGGGCCATCAATGAGTACCTGTGCGACTATGGCACCAGGACAGGGTCAGGGGAGCTTGGTTTTTTTTCCCCACGCCAGTGGGCCATGATCAGGGATGCACTGTCCTGTCACCATTTGAGGAGGCCACGAGGATGGTGAGCAGTGACAGTGCATGCATCAGTGACACTGTCCCCCTTGTCCACCTGTTGGAGCACACGCTGCGTGGAATAATGGACAGGGCACTTGAGGCAGAACAGAGGCAGGAAGAGGAGAACTTCCTTAGCTCTCAAGGCCCCCTTTATCCAGACAGTGTTCCTGCGTGCCCGCCGATCACACAGGAAGAGGACGAGGAGGAAGAGGAGGAGGAGGAGGAGGAAGATTGTGTCAGTATGGAGGTGGAGCCTGGCACTCAGCATCAGCAGCAGTCTTTAAGGGATCAGTCCCAAGAAACACATGGACTTGTACGTGGCTGGGAGGAGGTGGCTGCGGACCATGTCGTCCTTAGTGACCCAGAGGACTCCGGACCGAATGCCTCAGCAAACCTACGCTGCATGGCCTCCCTGATCCTGCAAAGCCTGCGTAAGGATCCTCGTATTCGTGGTATCAAGGAGAAGGACCAATACTGGCTGGCAACCCTCCTTGATCCACGTTACAAGGGTAAGGTTGCGGACCTTATCTTGCCATCGCAGAGGGAGCAGAGGATGAAACATCTTCGGGAGGCCTTGCAGAAAGGTCTGTGCAACGCATTCCCAGAGACTGGGAGGTTACAAACTCCTGTTTCTGGACAACGTGTTGCTGAGGCTTCGGTCAGTCAAAGAAGGAGCGGTGGAGAAGGTGGCCGTCTGACCGATGCGTTCAGACAATTTTTTGGTCCGCAGCCCCAAGGTATGATCGGTTCCAGCAACCATCGCCAGCGTCTGTTTTACATGGTGCAGGAATACCTAGGGGCAAGATCAGACTTGGACACCTTTCCCACCGAAAATCCTCTGGGTTACTGGGTCTTGAGGATGGATCACTGGCCAGAGCTTGCACAGTATGCAATTGAGCTACTGGCCTGTCCTGCATCCAGCGTTCTTTCGGAACGCACATTCAGTGCTGCTGGAGGCGTGGTAACCGATCACAGGGTGCGTCTGTCCACTGACTCGGTCGATCGACTGACCTTCATAAAAATGAATGAGTCTTGGATCACCACCAGCTACCAAGCACCTGATGCTGATGTAACCGAATAATTTTTTTTGAAATCTCAGATCCCTTCAAAGACTGCCTATGCTGATGCTGAGTGACTATCCCTGAGTAATTATCCTCTTCCTCCTCAATCATCACGCTGATAGCTTGTAAGAACATTTTTGGTTCTGGGTGCCACCACCAGTGCCTAAGGCACAATTTTTCAGCCCCTGTTTAACAGGGGCGTGTAATTACGATTTTTGATGTAATACTTTGCAGCAGGGCTCGTTCCTGCATTTCAACTAGAGTGTCTGTGAGGGGTTGCAGTGTTGTGGCACCAGCACCAGTGCCTAAGGCCCAATTTTTCAGCCCTTGTTTAACAGGGGCGTGTAATTACAATTTTTGATGCAATACTTTGTAGCAGGGCTCGTTCCTGCATTCCAACTAGAGTGTCTGTGAGGGGTTGCAGTGTTGTGGCACCAGCACCAGTGCCTAAGGCCTAATTTTTCAGCTCCTGTTCAACAGGGGCATGTAATTACAATTCTTGATCTAATATTTCACAGCAGAGCCCTGTGAGGGCTTACAGTGTTGTGGCCACAGCAACACCTAAGGCCCAAATTTCTGCTGAGTATATAGGGCAGGACCCTACTTTCAAACAACTAACTTACAAACGACTCCTACTTGCAAACGGAAGGAGACAACAGGAAGTGAGAATAAATCTACCCCTAGGAAGGGAAATTCTCTCCTGTAAGAGTTAATATAGGAAAAACATTTCTTCTTTCCACTGATGCTTTCCAATCCATTGGGACAAAAAGTGAGGTGAAATCTTCTGAAGAGGAGGAAAGACAGCAAAACAAATGTCACAGGGGTGATAACCCTTCCCTATGTTTTCCAAAAAGCTTAAAAAAGATTTTTTGGCTGGAGCTAAACACGTTAAAAATGTACCCGTTCAAAATTACAAAGAGATTCTACTTAACAACAAACCTACAGCCTGTACTGCTGTTCAGAGTATATAGGGCCTGGTGGCCCCACACCTTTCCTTATTTTAATTTGGGTGCGGGGTTCCCCTTAATATCCATACAAGACCCAAAGGGCCTGGTAATGGACTGGGGGGTACCCATGCCGTTTGTCTCACTGATTTTCATCCATATTGCCAGGACCCGACATTACATTAAACCCGCAAGCAGTTTTAAATGAGATTTTTTCCTTTAAAAATGACATTTGGTGCAGGGACTGTTCTAAACACGGGAAACACGCGTCACTTTACAGGCATACTATAGACACCCCTCAGGTATGATATTTAAAGGAATATTTCACTTTTTTTTTTTTACTTTAAGCATCATTAAAATCACTGCTCCTGAAAAAACGGCTGTTTTTAAAAGTTTTTTTTGCATTGATACATGTCCCCTGGGGTAGGACCCGGGTCCCCAAACCCTTTTTAGGACAATACCATGCAAATTAGCATTTAAAATGAGCACTTTTGATTTCGAACGTTCGAGTCCCATAGACGTCAATGGGGTTCTAACGTTCGTGCGAACTTTCGGTCCGTTCACAGGTTCTGGTGCGAACCGAACCGGGGGGGTGTTCGGCTCATCCCTAGTCTAGATGTGTTGCTGACATCCCGGTAGCGGCCAGTGAACTGACATGGGTATCAAAAAGTGAAAGTTTCATGGATGATTGTTAATCTGTCCCATTACTTTTGGTCCCTTAAAAAGTGTGAGGCACATATACAAACTGTTGTAATTCCTACACCGTTCACCTGATTTGGATGTAAAGCCCCTCAAATTAAAGCTGAAAGTCTGCAGTTAAAGCACATCTTGTTTGTTTCATTTCAAATCTATTGTGGTGGTGTTTAGAGCCAAAAAGATTAGAATTGTGGCGATGTCCCAATATTTATGGACCTGACTGTAGATGTAAAGGGAAACTGCAGAATCAGATGGAAAGGGGAACAAACCCTGTGCATTCAGATGTGAAGGGGAACTCTGCAGATTCAGATGTAAAGGGGAACTCTGCAGATTCAGATGTAAAGGGGAACGCTGCACATTCAGATCTAAAGGGGAACTCTTTTGAATCTGATGTAAAGGGGAACTCTTGTGATTAACTCCATATGTTTAGAAATGTTATTTAATCACAAAATATATGTATAGTGTATACTACATAAAAAATTGCGGTGTATTGCTTTGTATTGCGGTAATGAATTTAATGTACTACAAAAAAAAAAAGAAATGTTGGCGTGAGGTGCTAAAGTGTTCAGGTTTGGCTTGGCGAAAAGGTGTCAACCCTCGTCCCATTGGATGTACAGACAGTCCCCGGGTTACAAACAAGATTCTGTATGTTTGCTCTTAAGTTGAGTTTATATGTAGGTTGGATCAGGTAGATTTTCGGTGCTGTTGTTTCCCTTTATAATTATATCCCATGTCACATATGTCAGAGATTTCCAGCCTCCATTACCTTCTATGACAGCTTTATTCAATAACACATATATACCCAAAATCAAAAATAAATATCCGATAATACATTCCACATGCATAAATTTACAGCAATCAACAACCTTCGCCGACTCCAAGAATGACCCCATTCATGAACAGGCACATTGGCTGCTATATCTTACAATAAGGATAAAAATCCCTATAAATCCTAATTATGACCCTCCTCAGCATATGATAGAAACAGAAAACAATCAAATAATCTCTTACTTTGCCTCTTTTCCAGAAGAAGGGATCAGTGATATTCATTAATACTCCGGGCACAAAGTCTTGGCCTTTAATATAGGAAATTACCATAGTGATAAAACGTGAGTTGTTCAATGCCATCCAGCTTTGTAAAGCAAGTTCGGTTGGAATTTCTTGCCTCTCATTAAAGTAGATCTCGCCATCGTCTGGGTCATTGTAATGAACGTTTCTCATATATTTGTGCAGCTGTTAATGGAAGACAGAAATACACACATTACCATCTACAGTTATAAGAGTTCTGGAATAAACCACCTCAATACCGGGCACTTTACCCCCCTTCCTGCTCAGGCCAATTTTTAGCTTTCAGCGCTCTCACACTTTGAATGACAATTGCGCGGTCATACAACACTGTACACATATGACGTTTTTAGCATTTGTTTTCACACTAATAGAGCTTTCTTTTGGTGCTATTTATTCACTGCTGGGTTTTTTATTTTTTGCTACTGAGAGGTGGCACTGATGGGCACTGATGGGTGGCACTGATAGGCAGCACTGATAGGTGGCACAGATGATGAGGCACTGATGGGCACTGAAAGGTGGCAAAGGTGGGCATCGATAGGTGGTACTGGTAGATGGGACTGATGGGCACTTGCAGGTGGCACTGGTGAGCACTGCAAAGCAGCAGTGGCTCTCCCTGTTTGGGATCGATGTCCCTCTGACAAAACCTGGGGATCTGCTTTTTTTTAGCGTGAGTAAAACAAAAGCTGATTACCGGTCTTCTGTTTACATCACTTGATCAGCTGTCATCAGCTGACAGCTGATCATGTGGTAATGGTCCAGGATCAGCCCCTTACTCCGATCTGTGATCAGCCAAGTCTTATTGACTTGCTGATCACAGAGCGTGCCACGTGCACCCTGCAGGGGGCGCGCAGGTGGCGCGATCTCAGGAGGATGTACATGGACGCCCTCTTGAAGGCCTGCGCTGTAGCCGTCTTTCGCCCTATAGCGCGGGCAGGATGTAGTTAAAGTCTGCTTAACCACTTTAGCTTTGGAAGATTTCCCCCCTTCATGACCAGGCCACCATTTTTTTCTATTCAGCACTGCACTCATTTACCTTGCGTAGTCATGTAACACTGTGTCCAAATTAAATTTTTAGCATTTTTTCACACAAATAGAGCTTTCTTTTGGTGCTATGTAATCACTACTGTTTTTTTTTTGCTATAAAACATATCCAGTTCAATTTAAAACAAAAAAAAACATTCCTTTGTAAATCTTGGCCAAAATGTATTCTGCTACATGTCTATCCCAGTTAGTGTATATTGATTGGTTTGCATGAAAGTTTATAGAGTCTACAAGCTATGGTGTATATATACTGGGTTTTTTTTTTTTTTTATACTACCAATGTCAGCAATCAATGACTTATAATGAGACCTACAATAGTGCGGAGGGTAATCAGACACTAACTGAGGCTGGGGGGAACTGACTAGCTGCCACTAACATTACCAGTGGCATTAATACAGAGATCAGGGATAATACTATACACTGTCACTGTACTAATGACACTGGCTGGGAAGAGGTTAACATTTTGGGCGATCAAGGGGTTAAATATGTGCCTAAAAATTTGTAATGTGTATGTAGCACCCCCTAGCTGTGCTAGTGTGTCAGAATAGGTTTTTGTTAGAGTAGACAAAATGTTCAGGCTTGGTTGGCCTGTGTTTTTTTATCTGGGTCTGGGCAGAGACTCAGGGAGGACTGGATGACTCAAAGGCAGCACTTCTATGACATCCTAAGCCTCTGTGGGTGCCAGACTGTGAGGAGACCTGGGCCCAGTTTCAGGACATTCGTCAAAAATGGAGGCTGAAGAGAGCAATCTACAAAGACAGAGTGATGATCATGAAGATGGGACGGCCCGCTAGGAGCCACTCTTTTGCAGTCAGAAAGGCTGATGGCAGCGAGAGAAGGTGGCCAATCTGAATCTCTATGCATGAAGGACTACTGGAGCCTGCAGCTCACAGGTGGAGATTGTCACATTGACAGCTGGGATATTGCTGCCTGTGTATTGCTTTTCTGCTGATTATGGACTAGACCAGCAGATCAATCTGTATGTGCTGGAGGTGAAATCTCACTGAGCAAGATCAATTTGTGTGTGCTGGAGGTGGGATCTCACTGGGGAAGATCAATCTGTATGTGCTGAAGGTGTGATCTCACTTACGAAGATCAATCTTTATGTGGTGGAGTTGGGGTTCTCACCGAGGAAGATCAATCTATATGTGCTGGAGATCATCCTCCATCCCATGCTTTGCTAATACATGCTTTTAAAGTATTTAAAATCAAATAAAATAATTTTTCCTTTTCTGGCTGTTTCAGTTTTTACAGCCAGTTCTGCTTCTTATTCACCCTTATTCAATCATTACTATTTTATTATTATTATTATTATTATCATTTTTTCCATTTATTTTTTTATTTTTTGGTTTGATCCTTCTGTCCTCTGTGACTGCACATTATGGCCTCCCCTAGGGGACTGTGTTAGTTGCGGGACTGGGTGGTGTTTGACGCGGGTTGGAGGTTGCTGTGGGGTAAGCACCTTATCTGCAGTGTTCGATCTATACTGTGCTCTCCTTATAATACATTTGCTTACAGTAGTCAATTTGTTTATTCATTCATTATTATTTTATCTTTTCCTTTGTCTCTATGTATGCATAGTTCTCCCTGGTATTAATGTTTCAGTCTGCACATGCCCTGAAGAAGCGTCTCAGCGAAACATGTCAGGTTAATGTGTGACTATACCCCTTCCAGGTTACCTGCTTATTGTGACCACCTTTTCTGTAAAACACTGCGATTATTTGTCTATGTGTATTTTTTAACCTTGAATTTATTAAAAATATAAAAACTTTTTTATACATGTAGCACTAACTCACGGTGGAGCTGCTGGTTTAAGCGGGTCTGTTACCTTCACTCTGCTTCCCTTGTTTCAGCGGCACTGGGTCTAGAGTTCCGTTGAGTTTACCTCTGAACGACACACGCACCAACACTGGAGTACCTTTTCAATGCTTTATTAAACACTTGACTTAGGAAATAGCAGGAAAGAGGTGGAAAGGAAACTGCAGAAGAAACTCAAACATCTTCTTGTAGGGTTCTTTTGACAAATGTCCTGGTAGAATTCAGATATTGTATGGAATGCGCTCCCCTCATGGGACACACACTTGCTCGTCTGGATAGGCCTCTCTCACCGGTCTAGCAGCCAGTACGCAGCATGAATCAAAGTCTCTGCTACAGACTTGCTTGGGAACAAAATCCGTACGATCCTCTGCCACACGATGTATCAGATTTTCTGTAATGAATGTCAGTCACAGTGCCTGAACCTTTAAGCCAACCCGGCAACACTATGCTGTATAGTTACTTTTGGATACGTTCTCCAACCGAGTCACCAGGCCCCTCTCTAGACCAGTACGCTGCGTGATCCCTCCAAGACGGGTCCTCCCCTGGGATCTCCTCGGCTGTCCAGCATCGTTACACAGGACTGACAGCTCAGGACCATTCCTCGGCCACGGTGGTAGGCCCCAGACAAGCCTCTGGACCCACCCCTGTGCCGCTGTATTGTGGGCCTCCGGAACGGAGGACCACGAGGTAGCTCCTTAACGCATACCTGTCGGCCAGGAGGGCCAGCAGGTGGCTGTAAAACGAATCCAAAAATATGGCGTCTGTCCCATAAATACCCTCGCCCAGAATGCAGCTCGGAGGACCACCTCCACCGAGTTGTCTCCGGGACAGAAGAGCACCCATACGCTTCGACATGTTGCCTTTCCAACACTGACCAGTGATAACAGCGACACCCACTGGTCAGCACGGAAACACACACAACGTCAGCCAAGCTGAAACAGAGGCAAACTTAACCATCCTAACGAACAAGTTACTAAATTTACCTAACATGCGGTAGATTGCAAATCTACCAGCGCTACATACAGTATATATTCTATGTTTTTGACTTCTTTGCACCATTAAAATCCCTTGCCTTTTTCCATTTTGATTTATGTGCTGGAGGTGTTATCTCACTAAGGCCCCTTTCACACTTATACGACTTGTCCCACGATTTTGTACTGCAAAATCGTATGACAAGTCATTCTCCATGATTTTCAATGACTACCATTCATATTGGCACGACTTTAAGTCGTGCCGACTTGAAAGTAGTCCCTGCACTACTTTGGTCCAACTTCTATGCGAGTTGTACTCCATAGACCTCAATGTTGAACCCTCAAGTAGCATGCAAATCGTGCCTGAATAATACAGACACGATTTCAGTACGACTTTGTAAGCACAAGCCTGGCTCGCTGATCGGGAAAGGAAAACTTTTTTCCTTACGCGATGAGCGACAGGCAGTGCTGACAGCTGTCTGGTATGAATCCCGAGGGGGAAGTTTCAGTTTTAAATGAAATAAACGGCGTGGGTTCCCCCCCAGGGGCATACCAGGCCCTTAGGTCTGGTATGGATCAAAGGGGAACCCCCTACGCTGAAAAATCAGCGTGGGGTCCCCCCCAAAATCCATACCAGACCCTTATCCGAGCACACAGCCCGGACGGTCAGGAATGGGGATGGGGACGAGCGAGAGCCTGCGGGCCCCCCACCCCAAAGCACCTTGTCCCCATGTTGATGAGGACAAGGGCCTCTTCCCGACAACCCTGGCCGTTGGTTGTCGGGGTCTGCGGGTGGGGGGCTTATCGGAATCCCAGAGCCCCCTTTAATAAAGGGGCCCCCAGATCCCGGCCCCCCACCCTATGTGAATGAGTATGGGGTACATGGTACCCCTACCCATTCACCTAGGGAAAAAAAGTGTCAATAAAAAACACAGTACACAGGTTTTTAAAGTAATTTATTAGGCAGCTCTGGGGTCTTCTTCCGACTTCGGGGGTCTTCTTCTGATTTCGGGGGTCTTCTTCTGACTTCGGGGGTCCTCTTCCGACTTCGGGGGTCTCTCCGGCATCTTCTCCCGGTGTCCGCATCTTCTGCCGGCTCCACCGCTATCTTCTGTCGCTCTTTTGCCAGCGGTGGCCCGGACTTCTGGATCGTCATCTTCACTCTTCTCTTCCAGAGATGTTGACACGACGCTCACTCCAGCTGGAATGGTCTCTGAACGCTCCGCAACGGACTTATATAGGAGGTGACCCCGCCCCCTTATGAGGTCACTGTCCCGAGGCATCCTGGACTGTGCCGTCATAAGGGGGCGTGGTCATCACCCGGTGACCGCGCCTCCTAAGACGTCACAGTCCCAGCATGCCCAGGGACTGTGACAGCATAAGGGGGCGGGGTCACCGCCTATATAAGTCCGTTGCGGAGCGTTCAGAGACCATTTCAGTTGGAGTGAGCGTCGTGTCAACAGGCCGCATACCCCAAAGCACCCACCCCCCATGTTGAGGGCATGCGGCCTGGTACGGTCCAGGGGGGGGGCACTCGCTCGTCCCCACCCCCATTCCTGGCCGGCCAGACTGCATGCTCGGATAAGGGTCTGGTATGTATTTTGGGGGGACCCCCACGCCGATTTTTCAGCGTAGGGGATTCCCCTTACAATCCATACCAGACCTAAGGGCCTGGTATGCCCCTGGGGGGAACCCACGCCAGTTTTTTTATTTAAAACTTGGCGTGGAGTTCCCCCTTATGATTCATACCAACTACTGTATATTTTCATTTGTTAATGCCAAAAATGTGGCAAAGTCGTACAAAGTAGTACTCCTCCCAAATCGTGGCAAATCGCGGCAACCCTACCTTGATGTGAGAATCTATTTTCAATGTGACCTCCTCTGGAGCAGGAACTATGTTTTATTCATATACATTGTGTGAGGGAGACGAGGAGCTGCATATGCCAGCGGGGATGATCCCTATGTCTGTCATTTCCCTCCTCTGGACCACAGGTGTTGAATCAATTTGATTATTGGCCCACAAATTGATTTCCCAGCTGGTTTGAGATAAAACCAAGTGATTTGTTTAAGTTGTGCACATCATGGGCGGATTATAATCCTATAGCCATACCTCGCAACTTTCTGTGATTGGAACGAGGGACACTTATTAGAAAAATTATGTAGGCAAAGGACACACCCCTGCCACGCCCCCCTAAAGGAAAATTATACAAAAATGATTAGTTAACTTCTTCAGATCCGCGCTATAGCCGAATGACGGCTACAGTGTGGACCTGCTTTGCCGGGAGTACATCTATTGACGTCCTCCCGTGCCCGAGCGGCGCGCTCTGTGATCAGCGAGTCTATGAGACTCAGCTGATCTCAGATTGGAGTAAGGGGCCGATCCCGAGCCCTTACCATGTGGACAGAGAGGAAAGGGGGTGGGGATTTTTGAGGGTGCAAAATATCGTCACATGTATTCAATAAAAAATATTTTATTTTTGTTTTAGAAGGTAAAACAAAAAATGTACATAAAAACAAAGGACACAGGCATGTATAGATGCTAATGAAAAGATGTTTGAGCAAGACAACCAGACCACACCCGACATGTTTCGCCCATGGTTCGGGCTTCTTCAGGGGGGGCTGTCTTTACAGGGGTACAGGCCTTCTAAAGAGGACAACACATGAACACAAAAAGAGGGAAAAAATATAATGAATAAGTGTCAATACATCAGTAGAAAAGTGTATACACATTGGGGGCTTTTGATGGATGGACACTAAGCAATCATATTCAAATAATTGTAAATACAATACAAAGTGTATAAATAAATATATGCACCTGTGTCTCCAGTCCCAGAGCAGTGCTGCAGTCCCAGTCTATCCAAAGTAATGGGGGCAGCAATCCTGTCACAGTCTAACCCACAGCGGCCTATATAGGTCAAGACCGCAGGTGAACGGGGGTCACAGAGGGGACGAAAGGACCAGCTAAAAACAATATGTAGGGGGTCAAATAAGCCA
This sequence comes from Aquarana catesbeiana, assembly GCF_042186555.1. Lineage (NCBI taxonomy): Eukaryota > Metazoa > Chordata > Amphibia > Anura > Ranidae > Aquarana > Aquarana catesbeiana. The sequence continues at coordinate 18,832,207 of NC_133325.1, read as the reverse complement.
TAACGAATATTGTGTAACTAATAATAAGTAAACAATTATTAAGGGAATTTTTATATATAGTATATAAAATGCGATATATAGCAGTTTTCTATCCGAATAGATAAAAAAGGGAAGGTAAACTTACACTTTAGACCCCAGAAAAGCTCAAAACCGAGGGACTTGATATAACCACCTCACAGAACCAAAGGCAAGGAATGGTCTAATACATAAGAAAAAGAAGGGAAAGGAAGAATGGGGCAAAAAATAAGCAATAAGTGAATGGTGATCCAGAAGGGGAAAAACAACACTTTAAGCAATGATAATGTAACAGAAAACATCTTAAGAAGCCTGAGTAGTCAAGGATAAGACAGCCCGGGGTCAAGATGTGGATATAAAGTAGGTCTCAAACAGACAAGAGTTCTTCAAAGAATAGAGAGATACCTTAGGATGGACAGTGGCACTTCTTGTCCCTGGGGGCTCCAGCAGCGTATGAACGCCGGAGCAGCGGCGTTTTATCCCCTTCATCCGAAGGGCCAGAAGCGGACTTGGAGCTGTGTCGCACCTGCGCAGTGCATCATCACACAGCTCTGTCCGTCGCCGCCAGGTCCTAGGACTCGGAGACTAGGTGGAGTGGGACAGCTCCCTCCTATGGTGGTCGAAGGGGGAGGAAAATCATCCCTGTGAAACAGGGAGATATGAAGCAGAGCACGCAGAGCAGCACAGAATGGCGGGCGTCCAGCTGTGAAGCAGGAATGCCCCCGGGCATCCATGTGACCTCCAAAAAAATGTCCAAAGAGTCAGACCGCAGTGTAGCTGGGGGACATAGGCAGGAGCCATCGCTCACTCTAAGGAGAACAAGGGGGACTGGAACAATGCCATAGGCTTAGGGAGACACAAGCGCATTTACAAAAACATAACAGTGCAAGCAACAACAAGGCTTCAAAATGATCAACAGACATCAGTATGCAATATAAACGAGGCATGCAAAGTATTATAGCATATAGATAAATATATATGTGATTAAAAATATTCATTTAGAATAAGGGTATCTTAGGGGATCACACAAATTCAAGTGAAAAATAAACAAAGGAGCTGAGTTATTATCTAGGTATTTAGATATATTCCTAATTGATAATAAGTGGGATAATACTCAACTTATTAATGATATCAAATAACAATTAAAGGGAATAACGGCCAAAGGGTGTGGGGGAAGAAAGGGAGGGGAAAGGGGAGGAAAAAGGGGGGACTTAAACTAAAAAGGAAAGAGATGCAGTAAGGAGAGGAGAAAAGGAAAGAGAAAAGGAGGGAACAGAGGAGGGAAAGGGAGGATGAGAAGGAAATGAAAGGGAAAAGGGAGAGGGGGGGTGGGGGGGAAAGGGGAGGGAGAGAGGGAAACGACAGAGGGTAACCTTATAGGAAGGGCTTGAAAACTCAACATCTCGTTTAAACCGGGATAAACCGTGGCTTTCAATAGGTGAATCCAACAGGATTCAAGTTGTAATAATTTCTGATCATTACTGCCTCCTCTGATGTCCAACGGAATATGTTCTAACGTCATAAACTTAATGGTGTCCAATCTGAAGTTTACCATTAAGTTTATGGTATATGGGGCCCGGGCCCCAACAGGACCTCAGGAAAGTCTCTCCTGGTCCCCCCACCCCCACAGTGTTCCCCTGTGTGCGCTCCCCCCCCCACAGTGTCCCCTTGTGTGCTCTCCACCCCCACAGTGTCCCCCTGTGTGCGCTCTCCCCTCCACAGTGTCCCCTTGTGTGCTTTCTCCCCCCACAGTGTTCCCCTGTGTGCTCTCCACCCCACAGTGTCCCCCTGTGTGCTCTCCACCCCCACAGTGTTCCCCTGTGTGCGCTCTCCCCTCCACAGTGTCCCCTTGTGTGCTTTCTCCCCCCACAGTGTTCCCCTGTGTGCTCTCCACCCCACAGTGTCCCCCTGTGTGCTCTCCACCCCCACAGTTTCCCCCTGTGTGCGTTCTCCCCCCCACAGTGACCCCTTGTGTGCTCTCTCCCCCCAGAGTGTCCCCCTGTGTTCCCCCCCACAGTGTCCCCCTGTGTGCTCTCTCCTCCCACAGTGTCCCCCTGTATGCTCTCTCCCCCCAAGTGTTCCCCTGTATGCTCTCTCCCCACAGTGTCCCCCTATATGCTCTCTCCCCCCACAGTGTCCCCCTGTGTGCTCCCCCCAGTGTCCACCTGTGCCTGCCCCCCAGTGTCCACCTTTATGCTCTCTCCCCCCACAGTGTCCCCCTGTGTGCTCCCCCCACAGTGTCCCCCTGTGTGCTCTCTCCCCCCACAGTGTCCCCTGTGTGCTCTCTCCCCCCACAGTGTCCCCTGTGTGCTCTCTCCCCCCACAGTGTCCCCCTGTGTGCTCTCTCCCCCCCACAGTGTCCCCCTGTGCGCTCCCCCCACAGTGTCCCCCTGTGTGCGCTCTCCCCCACAGTGCCCCCCTGTGTGTGCTCTCCCCCCACAGTGTCCCCCTGTGTGCTCCCCCTAGTGTCCACCTGTGCCTGCCCCCCCAGTGTCCACCTTTATGCTCTCTCCCCCCACAGTGTCCCCCAGTATGCTCTCTCCCCCACAGTGTCCCCCTGTGTGCTCTCTCCCCCCACAGTGTCCCCCTGTGCGCTCCCCCTACAGTGTCCCCCTGTGTGCGCTCTCCCCCCACAGTGTCCCCCTGTGCTCTCTCCCCCCACAGTGTCCCCCTGTGCGCTCTCCCCCCACAGTGTCCCCCTGTATGCTCTCTTCCCCCACAGTATCCCCCTGTGTGCGCTCTCCCCCCACAGTGTCCCCCTGTGTGCTCTCTCCCCCCACAGTGTCCCCCTGTGCGCTTTCCACCCATAGTGTCCCCCTGTGTGCGCTCTCCCCCCACAGTGTCCCCCTGTGTGCACTCTCCCCCCACAGTGTCCCCCTGTGCACTCTCCCCCTACAGTGTCCCCTTGTGTGCTCTCCCCCCACAGTGTTGCCCTGTATGCTCTCTCCCCCCCCAGTGTCCCCCTGTGTGCTCCCCCCAGTGTCCACCTGTGTGCTCCCCCCGTGTCCCCCAGTGTCTCCCTGTGTTCTCCCCCCAGTGTCCCCCAGTGTCCCCCTGTGTGCTCCCCCCAGTGTCCCCCTGTGTGCTTCCCCCCAGTGTCCACCTGTGTGCTCCCCCCGTGTCTCCCTGTGTTCTCCCCCCATGTCTCCCTATGTTCTCCCCCGTGTCTCCCTGTGTTCTCCCTCCCGTGTCTCCCTGTGTTCTCCCTCCCGTGTCTCCCCGTGTTCTCCCCCTGTGTCTCCCTGTGTTCTCTCTCCCGTGTCTCCCTGTGTTCTCCCTACCGTGTCTCCTCGTGTTCTGCCCCCCTATGTCTCCCTATGTGCTCCCCCCCTCCCGTGTCTCCCTGTGTCCCCCCCCTCTCTCCCTGTGTTCTCCCTCCCATGTCTCCCTGTGTGCTCCCCCCCTCCCGTGTCTCCCTATGTTCTCCCCTCCGTGTCTCCCTGTGTTCTCCCTCCCGTGTCTCCCTGTGTTCTCCCTCCCGTGTCTCCCTATGTTCTCCCCTCCATGTCTCCCTGTGTTCTCCCCCCGTGTCTCCCTGTGTGCTCCCCCTCCCGTGTCTCCCTGTGTTCTCCCTCTCGTGTCTCCCTGTGTGCCCCCCCCCTCCCGTGTCTCCCTGTGTTCTCCCCCCCGTGTCTCCCTGTGTTCTCCCCCATGTCTCCCTATGTTCTCCCCCGTGTCTCCCTGTGTTCTCCCCCCCGTGTCTCCCTGTGTGCTCCCCCCCTCCCGTGTCTCCCTGTGTTCTCCCTCCCGTGTCTCCTCCCTGTGTGCTCCCCCCCCGTGTCCCCCTGTGCAGGTGAGGCTTGAGTGTGGGCGTGGACACAGGGGGCCCCATAATCTTCTATTGCCCCCTGGAGTGGTGAGGAGGACATATACTGGAGCATGTTACATGTTATACTCTAAATATGGGTGTGACGCAACATGCTCCAGAACATTTGAAACAAAAGAAAAAGGGGGCTTGGACTTTTTAGGCACAGTCGGCAGTCACTGGTAAAAAATATATATACATTTTATTTGCAATAGATCATATAAAAAAGGGGATTCATTACATATTCTAAAAAATCCACATTGACAAAACCGTACAAAGTATACAAAATACCGCTACTGCATAGAACCAGATAAGTTAGAAAAGGCCAAGGGATGAAGTGAAATGAAGGTCATTCCTCGTTCCTTGGATTGTAGCAGTCCATGAGTGTGGTTCAGAGGCCGATAAGCAGCATTATGATGTACACATGTATTACTTGGTTCTACATGTTACACGCTGTGTAGCGCTTCTTCAGGAGCATAAATAATAGTTGGTAATGTGGAGTGGTTATACGCATAGGGTGTTGGTAAAAACAATATGGTATAGCAACCATGGAGGTGCAGCAGACAAAATGTTGGAAAGATGGCAAGGCTATAGGGTCCAAATTAGTCAGAAACAGAGAAAGACAAGGAAATGTCCATGTGTTGGAGGCAAGGAGGCAGTTCGGGGAGCCTGTAAAGCTGGTAGGTTATTAGTGAATAATAAAGGAGATACCAGGCATTATAGTAGATTCAGCCAGATAGTTTCAACCCCAGGTGGTAACAGTGTGCCAAAAAGACCAAGCCAGACGATAGCCCTGGCGTGGGAAGATGGACTCGTCAAACAGGACTTTCTTGCTCTGCCTCTTCTGCTGCTTTCTATCTGTACTACCTTCTCTCTCTATACTCCTGTTTTCTCCACTTCATTACTGAACTCCTTACTGTCTCCTTAGTTCCACTACTACCTCCATCTCTCACTGGTTCTGTTTCCACATATGTGGCAAATAGTAAACATTGAGAGCATGGGTGTCCATAAAAAAAGTTCTGCGGACGCCCATGACTGCAATATTCCTGATTGGTCAGGTAGGGAAGATGGAGGGCAGAGATTGCTGTCCATCTTACTTCAGTCACATCATTATTATATAATCTAGGATCGGATCCTAGTAATATAAACACTTATTATCCACTTACTCTGTGCTGGAGTCCATTGTGTTCAGATGTCTTTTTCTTCAGGTACATTCCATGTAGAGCATGGGCCAGAACATATACAGCCCTGTATACATAGGAAGGTGTAAAAGCATTAAGTGTGTCTGAAATATTTTTTACATCTGTACAATTTTTTACAGAAATCCCATAGATGTTTTGAAAAAAGTAATTTTTGGCTCGGTTTGGGGAAAGGCACCGATACCAATGAATCCAAAAATCTTCCATTATTGGGTCATGTAAGCAGCTGTAGAAGCTGAAACCATCATTATAGACTTCAATGTCTAGGTGGATTTTTTCAGGCCATAGAAATATGAAGCTGCAGTTGATTGATCTATAGGTCAAAGTTAGTGCAGAAGTTAATTTACTCCATTGTGGTGGGAATATAAATGTGATATTTTCTATAACAGAGGGAATACGATTAACATAAAAAAGGGTATTTGTGAAAGTTCCACACACTATGATAACCTTAGCTGTTGATTTACCAATAATCATTTTCCACTTATCAATTACAAAATCTGAAGTGAGCTGAATGATATAATCTGTACAGATCCCGTGTTGTCTCATCATCTTACTCAGTTCTTGGGACTCCTCATCACCGCTGCCGTCCTCCGATGTCATTATTCCAATCCAGTTCCACCCCATATGCTGCAAAAATGTAATAATAGCTGCAAAACGGGCCCGATCGTCTGGTGTCATATGGAATAAAGATGGATACATTCTTCTTTCACTCAGGCGTGGATCAGCAACTCGATAATTGATCTGGAGAAGATGTTGGGAAATATTTTAATGGGAAGTTATTATTCAGACAAAGAAATACACAGTGCCTTTAAAAAGTAATCATACTCCATGAAATTTTTGTCATGTTACAACCAAAAATGTAAATGTATTTTATTGGGATTTTATGTGATAGACCGACACAAAGTGGCACATAATTGTGATGTGGAAGCAAAATGATAAATGGTTTTCAATTTTTTTTTACAAATAAATATGTGCAAAGTGTGGGGGGCATTTGTATGGCGCCCACCGGGGTCAATATTTTGTAGAACCTCCTTTCTCTGCATTTATGGCTACAAGTCTTTTTGGGGATGTCTCTACCAGCTTTGCACATCTAGAGAGGGACATTTTTGCCCATTCTTCTTTGCAAAATATCTCAAACTCTGTCAGATTGGATGGAGAGCGTCTGTGAACAGCAATTTTCAAGCCTTGCCACAGATTCTCAATTGGATTTAGGTCTGGACTGTGACTTGACCATTCTAACACATGAATATGCTTTGATCTAAACTATTCCATTGTAGCTCTGGCTGTATGTTTAGGGTCGTTGTCCTGCTGGAAGGTGAACCTCCGCTCCAGTCTCAAGTCTTTTGCAGACATAACAGGTTTTCTTCTAAGATTGCCCTGTATTTGGCTTCATCCATCTTCCCATCAAATCTGACCAGCTTTCCTGTCCCTGCTGAAGAAAAGCATCCCCACAACATGATGCTGCCACCACCATGTTTCACGGTGGGGATGGTGTGTTCAGGGTGATGTGCAGTGTTAGTTTTCTGCCACACATAGCATTTGCTTTTAGGCCAAATTGTTCAATTTTGGTCTCGTCTGGCCAGAGAACCTTCTTCCACATATTTGCTGTGTCCCCCACATGACTTCTCACAAACTGCAAAAGGGGACTTCTTATGGCTTTATTTCACCAATGTCTTTCTTCTTGTCACTCTTCCATAAAGGTCAGATTTGTGGAGAGCACGACTAATAGTTGTCCTGTGGACAGATTCTCCCACCTGAGCTGTGGATCTCTGCAGCTCCTCCAGAGTTACCATGGACCTCTTGGCTGCTTCTCTGATGAATTTTCACCTTGGCCGGCCGGTCAGTTTAGGTGGACGGCCATGTCTTGGTAGGTTTTCAGTTGTGCCATACTCTTTCCATTTTCCGATGATGGATTGAACAGTGCCCTGTGAGATGTTCAAAGCTTGGGATATTTTTTTATAACCTAACCCTGCTTTATACTTCTCCACAACTTTATTCCTGACCTGTCTGGTGTGTTCCTTGGCCTTCATGATGCTGTTTGTTAACGAAGGTTCTCTAACAAACCTCTGAGGGCAGGGCCGATCCTAGGGTCACAGACGCGCCCCCACAGGGGCGTGGTCATCTTGCTAACTCCTCCCCTTTGCAAATGTTACTATGGCAACGACTCAAACACAGATATGCTCCCCTAAGGAGTCTTTGTTAACCTGGGATCCTCCCATGATCTCTTAACAATAAATGGAACAAGATAGTCAGAGACTGCAAACATACTACAGGGGATGGTCAGAGACTGCAGATATGATACAAGAAATGGTCAGAGACTGCAGTTATGATACAAGAGATGGTCAGAGGGTCAGAGACTGCAGACATGATACATAAGATGGTCAGAGACTGCAGACATAATACAAGAGATGGTAAAAGACTGCAGACATAATACAAAAGATGGTCAGAGACTGCAAACATAATACAAAAGATGGTCAGAGACTGCAGACATAATGCAAGAGATGGTCAGAGACTGCAGACATGATACAAGAGATGGTCAGAGACTGCAGACATAGTACAAGAGATGGTCAGAGACTGCAAACATAGTACAGGAGATGGTCAGAGACTGCAGACATACTACAGAAGATGGTCAAAGACTGCAGACATGATACAAGAGATGGTCAAAGACTGCAGACATGATACAAGAGATGGTCAAAGACTGCAGACATGATACAAGAGATGGTCAGAGACTGCAGACATGATAAAAGAGATGGTCGGAGACTGCAGACATGATACAAGAGCTGGTCAAAGACTGCAGACATACTACAGAAGATGGTCATAGACTGCAGACATGATACAAGAGATGGTCAGAGGCTGCAGATATGATACAAGAAATGGTTAGAGACTGCAGGCATAGTACAAAAGATGGTGAGAGACTGCAGACATAGTACAAGAGATGGTCAGAGACTGCAGACATAGTACAAGAGATGGTCAGAGACTGCAGACATGATACAAGAGATGGTCAGAGACTGCAGACATCATACATAAGATGGTCAGAAACTGAAGACATGATACAAGAAATTGTTAGAGACTGCAAACATGATACAAGAAATAGTCAGGGACTGCAAACATGCTACAGAAGATGGTCAGAGGCTGCAGTTATGATACAAGAGATGGTCAGAGACTGTAAACATAGTACAAGAGATGGTCAGAGACTGCAGACATAGTACAAGAGATGGCCAGAGACTGCAGACATAATACAAGAGATGGTCAGAGACTGCAGACATAATGCAAAAGATGGTCAGAGACTGCAGACATAATACAAAAGATGGTCAGAGACTGCAGACATAATACAAAAGATGATCAGAGACTGCAGACATAATGCAAGAGATGGTCAGAGACTGCAGACATAATGCAAGAGATGGTCAGAGACTGCAGACATAGTACAAGAGATAGTCAGAGACTGCAAACATAGTACAAGAGATGGTCAGAGACTGCAGACATGATACAAGAGATGGTCAGAGACTGCAGACATAATACAGAAGATGGTCAAAGACTGCAGACATGATACAAGAGATGGTCAGAGACTGCAGACATAATACAGGAGATGATCAGAGACTGCAGACATAGTACAAGAGATGGTCAGAGACTGCAGACATAGTACAAGAGATGGTCAGAGACTGCAGACATGATACAAGAGATCGTCAGAGACTGCAGACATGATACATAAGATGGTCAGAAACTGCAGACATGATACAAGAAATGGTCAAAGACTGCAAACATGATAGAAAAAATAGTCAGGGACTGCAAACATGCTACAGAAGATGATCAGAGGCTGCAGTTATGATACAAGAGATGGTCAGAGACTGCAAACATAGTACAAGAGATGGTCAGAGACTGCAGACATAGTACAAGAGATGGTCAGAGACTGCATGAATAGTACAAGAGATGGTCAGAGACTGCAGACATACTACAGAAGATGGTCAAAGACTGCAGACATGATACCAGAGATGGTCAGAGACTGCAGACATGATACAAAAGATGGTCGGAGACTGCAGACATGATACAAGAGATGGTCAGAGACTGCAGACATACTACAGAAGATGGTCATAGACTGCAGACATGATACAAGAGATAGTCAGAGTCTGCAGACATACTACAGAAGATGGTCAGAGACTGCAGACATGATACAAGAAATGGTCAGGGACTGCAAACATGCTACAGAAGATGGTTAGGGACTGCAGTTATGATACAAGAGATGGTCAGAGACTGCATACATAGTACAAGAGATGGTCAAAGACTCCATACATAGTACAAAAGATGGTCAGAGCCTGCATACATTGTACAAGAGATGGTCAGAGCCTGAATACATTGTACAAGAGATGGTTAGAGCCTGAATACATTGTACAAGAAATGGTTAGAGCCTGAATACATTGTACAAGAGATGGTCAGAGACTGCATACATAGTACAAGAGATGATCAGAGACTGTAAACATACTACAGGAGATGGTCAAAGACTGCAGATATGATACAAGAGATGGTCACAGACTGGCTGCGTTTGATGGGTACAGTGGCTGCGTTTGATGGGCACAGTGGCTGCGTTTGATGGGCACAGTGGCTGCGTTTGATGGGCAAGAGATGGTCAGAGACTGCAAACATAGTACAAGAGATGGTCAGAGACTGCAGACATAATACAGAAGATGGTCAAAGACTGCAGACATGATACAAGAGATGGTCAGAGACTGCAGACATGATACAAGAGCTGGTCAGAGACTGCAGACATACTACAAAGATGGTCATAGACTGCAGACATGATACAAGAGATGGTCAGAGGCTGCAGACATGATACAAGAAATGGTCAGAGACTGCAGACATAGTACAAGAGATGGTCAGAGACTGCAGACATAGTACAAGAGATGGTCAGAGACTGCAGATATAGTACAAGAGATGGTCAGAGACTGTAGACATAGTACAAGAGATGGTCAGAGACTGCAGACATGGTACAAGAGATCGTCAGAGACTGCAGACATGATACATAAGATGGTCAGAAACTGCAGACATGATACAAGAAATGGTCAGAGACTGCAAACATGATACAAGAAATAGTCAGGGACTGCAAACATGCTACAGAAGATGGTCAGAGGCTGCAGTTATGATACAAGAGATGGTCAGAGACTGCAAACATAGTACAAGAGATGGTCAGAGACTGCAGACATAGTACAAGAGATGGTCAGAGACTGCATGAATAGTACAAGAGATGGTCAGAGACTGCAGACATACTACAGAAGATGGTCAAAGACTGCAGACATGATACAAGAGATGGTCAGAGACTGCAGACATGATACAAGAGATGGTCAGAGACTGCAGACATGATACAAGAGATGGTCAGAGACTGCAGACATACTACAGAAGATGGTCATAGACTGCAGACATGATACAAGAGATGGTCAGAGACTGCAGACATAGTACAAGAGATGGTCAGAGACTGCAGACATGATACAAGAGATGGTCAGAGACTGCAGACATCATACATAAGATGGTCAGAAACTGAAGACATGATACAAGAAATTGTTAGAGACTGCAAACATGATACAAGAAATAGTCAGGGACTGCAAACATGCTACAGAAGATGGTCAGAGGCTGCAGTTATGATACAAGAGATGGCCAGAGACTGTAAACATAGTACAAGAGATGGTCAGAGACTGCAGACATAGTACAAGAGATGGTCAGAGACTGCAGACATAATACAAGAGATGGTCAGAGACTGCAGACATAATGCAAAAGATGATCAGAGACTGCAGACATAATGCAAGAGATGGTCAGAGACTGCAGACATAATGCAAGAGATGGTCAGAGACTGCAGACATAGTACAAGAGATAGTCAGAGACTGCAAACATAGTACAAGAGATGGTCAGAGACTGCAGACATAATACAGAAGATGGTCAAAGACTGCAGACATGATACAAGAGATGGTCAGAGACTGCAGACATAATACAGAAGATGGTCAGAGACTGCAGACATGATACAAGAGATGGTCAGAGACTGCAGACATAATACAGGAGATGATCAGAGACTGCAGACATACTACAGAAGATGGTCATAGACTGCAGACATGATACAAGAGATGGTCAGAGGCTGCAGATATGATACAAGAAATGGTCAGAGACTGCAGACATAGTACAAGAGATGGTCAGAGACTGCAGACATAGTACAAGAGATGGTCAGAGACTGCAGACATGATACAAGAGATCGTCAGAGACTGCAGACATGATACATAAGATGGTCAGAAACTGCAGACATGATACAAGAAATGGTCAAAGACTGCAAACATGATAAAAAAAATAGTCAGGGACTGCAAACATGCTACAGAAGATGGTCAAAGACTGCAGACATGATACCAGAGATGGTCAGAGACTGCAGACATGATACAAGAGATGGTCGGAGACTGCAGACATGATACAAGAGATGGTCAGAGACTGCAGACATACTACAGAAGATGGTCATAGACTGCAGACATGATACAAGAGATAGTCAGAGACTGCAGACATACTACAGAAGATGGTCAGAGACTGCAGACATGATACAAGAGATAGTCAGAGTCTGCAGACATACTACAGAAGATGGTCAGAGACTGCAGACATGATACAAGAAATGGTCAGGGACTGCAAACATGCTACAGAAGATGGTTAGGGACTGCAGTTATGATACAAGAGATGGTCAGAGACTGCATACATAGTACAAGAGATGGTCAAAGACTCCATACATAGTACAAAAGATGGTCAGAGCCTGCATACATTGTACAAGAGATGGTCAGAGCCTGGATACATTGTACAAGAGATGGTTAGAGCCTGAATACATTGTACAAGAAATGGTTAGAGCCTGAATACATTGTACAAGAGATGGTCAGAGACTGCATACATAGTACAAGAGATGATCAGAGACTGCAAACATACTACAGGAGATGGTCAAAGACTGCAGATATGATACAAGAGATGGTCACAGACTGGCTGCGTTTGATGGGTACAGTGGCTGCGTTTGATGGGCACAGTGGCTGCGTTTGATGGGCAAGAGATGGTCAGAGACTGCAAACATAGTACAAGAGATGGTCAGAGACTGCAGACATAATACAGAAGATGGTCAAAGACTGCAGACATGATACAAGAGATGGTCAGAGACTGCAGACATGATACAAGAGCTGGTCAGAGACTGCAGACATACTACAAAGATGGTCATAGACTGCAGACATGATACAAGAGATGGTCAGAGGCTGCAGACATGATACAAGAAATGGTCAGAGACTGCAGACATAGTACAAGAGATGGTCAGAGACTGCAGACATAGTACAAGAGATGGTCAGAGACTGCAGATATAGTACAAGAGATGGTCAGAGACTGTAGACATAGTACAAGAGATGGTCAGAGACTGCAGACATGGTACAAGAGATCGTCAGAGACTGCAGACATGATACATAAGATGGTCAGAAACTGCAGACATGATACAAGAAATGGTCAGAGACTGCAAACATTATACAAGAAATAGGGACTGCAAACATGCTACAGAAGATGGTCAGAGGCTGCAGTTATGATACAAGAGATGGTCAGAGACTGCAAACATAGTACAAGAGATGGTCAGAGACTGCAGACATAATGCAAGAGATGGTCAGAGACTGCAGACATAGTACAAGAGATAGTCAGAGACTGCAAACATAGTACAAGAGATGGTCAGAGACTGCAGACATAATACAGAAGATGGTCAAAGACTGCAGACATGATACAAGAGATGGTCAGAGACTGCAGACATAATACAGAAGATGGTCAGAGACTGCAGACATGATACAAGAGATGGTCAGAGACTGCAGACATAATACAGGAGATGATCAGAGACTGCAGACATACTACAGAAGATGGTCATAGACTGCAGACATGATACAAGAGATGGTCAGAGGCTGCAGATATGATACAAGAAATGGTCAGAGACTGCAGACATAGTACAAGAGATGGTCAGAGACTGCAGACATAGTACAAGAGATGGTCAGAGACTGCAGACATGATACAAGAGATCGTCAGAGACTGCAGACATGATACATAAGATGGTCAGAAACTGCAGACATGATACAAGAAATGGTCAAAGACTGCAAACATGATAAAAAAAATAGTCAAGGACTGCAAACATGCTACAGAAGATGGTCAAAGACTGCAGACATGATACCAGAGATGGTCAGAGACTGCAGACATGATACAAGAGATGGTCGGAGACTGCAGACATGATACAAGAGATGGTCAGAGACTGCAGACATACTACAGAAGATGGTCATAGACTGCAGACATGATACAAGAGATAGTCAGAGACTGCAGACATACTACAGAAGATGGTCAGAGACTGCAGACATGATACAAGAGATAGTCAGAGTCTGCAGACATACTACAGAAGATGGTCAGAGACTGCAGACATGATACAAGAAATGGTCAGGGACTGCAAACATGCTACAGAAGATGGTTAGGGACTGCAGTTATGATACAAGAGATGGTCAGAGACTGCATACATAGTACAAGAGATGGTCAAAGACTCCATACATAGTACAAAAGATGGTCAGAGCCTGCATACATTGTACAAGAGATGGTCAGAGCCTGGATACATTGTACAAGAGATGGTTAGAGCCTGAATACATTGTACAAGAAATGGTTAGAGCCTGAATACATTGTACAAGAGATGGTCAGAGACTGCATACATAGTACAAGAGATGATCAGAGACTGCAAACATACTACAGGAGATGGTCAAAGACTGCAGATATGATACAAGAGATGGTCACAGACTGGCTGCGTTTGATGGGTACAGTGGCTGCGTTTGATGGGCACAGTGGCTGCGTTTGATGGGCAAGAGATGGTCAGAGACTGCAAACATAGTACAAGAGATGGTCAGAGACTGCAGACATAATACAGAAGATGGTCAAAGACTGCAGACATGATACAAGAGATGGTCAGAGACTGCAGACATGATACAAGAGCTGGTCAGAGACTGCAGACATACTACAAAGATGGTCATAGACTGCAGACATGATACAAGAGATGGTCAGAGGCTGCAGACATGATACAAGAAATGGTCAGAGACTGCAGACATAGTACAAGAGATGGTCAGAGACTGCAGACATAGTACAAGAGATGGTCAGAGACTGCAGATATAGTACAAGAGATGGTCAGAGACTGTAGACATAGTACAAGAGATGGTCAGAGACTGCAGACATGGTACAAGAGATCGTCAGAGACTGCAGACATGATACATAAGATGGTCAGAAACTGCAGACATGATACAAGAAATGGTCAGAGACTGCAAACATGATACAAGAAATAGTCAGGGACTGCAAACATGCTACAGAAGATGGTCAGAGGCTGCAGTTATGATACAAGAGATGGTCAGAGACTGCAAACATAGTACAAGAGATGGTCAGAGACTGCAGACATAGTACAAGAGATGGTCAGAGACTGCATGAATAGTACAAGAGATGGTCAGAGACTGCAGACATACTACAGAAGATGGTCAAAGACTGCAGACATGATACAAGAGATGGTCAGAGACTGCAGACATGATACAAGAGATGGTCAGAGACTGCAGACATGATACAAGAGATGGTCAGAGACTGCAGACATACTACAGAAGATGGTCATAGACTGCAGACATGATACAAGAGATGGTCAGAGACTGCAGACATACTACAGAAGATGGTCAGAGACTGCAGACATGATACAAGAAATGGTCAGGGACTGCAAACATGCTACAGAAGATGGTTAGGGACTGCAGTTATGATACAAGAGATGGTCAAGGACTCCATACATAGTACAGAAGATGGTCAGAGCCTGCATACATTGTACAAGAGATGGTCAGAGCCTGAATACATTGTACAAGAGATGGTTAGAGCCTGAATACATTGTACAAGAGATGGTTAGAGCCTGAATACATTGTACAAGAGATGGTCAGAGACTGCATACATAGTACAAGAGATGATCAGACACTGCAAACATACTACAGGAGATAGTCAAAGACTGCAGATATGATACAAGAGATGGTCAGAGACTGGCTGCATTTGATGGGCACAGTGGCTGTGTTTGATGGGCACAGTAGCTGCTTTTAATGGGCACAGTAGCTGCTTTTAATGGGGACAGTGGCTGCGTTTGATGGGCACAGTGCCTGCGTTTGATGGGCACAGTGGCTGCTTTTAATGGGCACAGTAGCTGCTTTTAGGGCACAGTAGCTGCTTTTAATGGGCACAGTGGCTGCGTTTGATGGGCACAGTGGCTGCTTTTAGGTGGGGCACAGTGTCTGCTTTTAGACGGGGCACAGTGTCTGCGTTTGATGGGCACAGTGGCTACGTTTGATGGGCACAGTAGCTGCTTTTAATGGGCACAGTGGCTGCGTTTGATGGGCACAGTGGCTGCATTTTATGGGCACAGTGGCTGCTTTTAATGGGCACAGTGGCTGCTTTTAATGGGCAAAGTGGCTGCTTTTAGGTGGGGAACAGTGGCTACGTTTGATGGGCACATTAGCTGCTTTTAATGGGCACAGTGGCTGCGTTTGATGGCACAGTGGCAGCGTTTGATGGGCACAGTGGCAGCATTTGATGGGCACAGTGGCTGCATTTGATAGGCACAGTGGCAGCGTCAGATGGGCACAACAGTGGCTGTGTCTGATGGGCACAGTGGCTGTGTTTGATGGGCACAGTGGCAGCTTTTGATGGGCACAGTGGCAGCTTTTGATGGGCACAGTGGCAGTTTTTGATGGGCACAGTGGCAGCTTTTGATGGGCAGAGTGGCAGTTTTTGATGGGCACAGTGGCAGTTTTTGATGGGCACAGTGGCAACTTTTGATGGGCACAGTGGCAGCTTTTGATGGGCACAGTGGCAGCTTTTGATGGGCACAGTGGCAGCTTTAACGGGCAGAGTGGCAGCTTTTGATGGGCACAGTGGCAGTTTTTGATGGGCACAGTGGCAGTTTTTGATGGGCACAGTGGCAACTTTTGATGGGCACAGTGGCAGCTTTTGATGGGCACAGTGGCAGCTTTTGATGGGCAGAGTGGCAGCTTTAATGGGCAGAGTGGCAGCTTTTGATGGGCAGAGTGGCAGCTTTAATGGGCAGAGTGGCAGCTTTTGATGGGCAGAGTGGCAGCTTTAATGGGCAGAGTGGCAGCTTTAATGGGCAGAGTGGCAGCTTTAATAGGCAGAGTGGCAGCTTTGATGGGCAGAGTGGCAGCTTTAATGGGCAGAGTGGCAGTTTTAATGGGCAGAGTGGCAGCTTTTGATGGGGCAGAGTGGCAGCTTTTGATGGGCTGTGGGCACAACAGTAGCTGTGTTTGATGGGCAGCACAGACTACCTACTTCCAACTTCCTTGACCAGCCTGGACACCTGGTGCAGACAGTGCAGGGACAGGGAGGCAGGCAGCCGCAAATCTGCTCTCTCCGGGAGGATTTCTTCCTGTTCCTCTTCTCTTCTTATGACCAGCCAGCACAAGTCCGCTGCAGCCGTTCCGGCTCCGCTCCCTCTTCTTAGCCACGCTCACGCTGTCTGAAGATGGCTGAGGTGGGAGGACCTCCGAGCTTCTTTACTAGCCGTGGAGGCTGCGTGCAAGGAATGCTGGGGCGGCCGCGGCACGCTCTGAATGCTGGGGTGGCCGCGGCGTCCCTGAGTGACGTCACTTTGCTCCACAGCTAGACGCCGGCCAAGCGGCCGGCGATTCTAGCTCGGCGCCCCTCTTCTAAACAGAAATGATAGCGCTGGGGTGCGGTGCACCCCGTGCACCCCGGCCAGGATCGTCCCTGTCTGAGGGCTTCACAGAACAGCTGTATTTATAGTGAGATTAAATTACACACAGGGAGACTCTATTTACTTATTAGGTGACTTCAAAAGGCAATTGGTTTCACTAGATTTTAGTTAGGGGTATCAGAGTAAAGGGGGCTGAATACAAATGCCCCCCACACTTTCTGAGATATTTATTTGTAACAATTTTTGAAAACCATTTATCATTTTCCTTCCACTTCACAATTATGTGCCACTTTGTGTTGGTCTATCACATAAAATCCCAATATAATACATTTATATTTTTGGTTGTAACATGACAATATATGGAACATTTTAAGGGGTGTGAATACTTTTTCAAGGCACTGTATGTAGATATGTAATATATAAATGGTACACAAAGATCTCTAACATATTTGTTTTGTCTGCCTGATTTATCAACTTACGTGATAGTTTTTGTTTTTGGGGTTTATTTTAATCGGTGTAAAGACAGATCACACAAAACACTTGCAGGTAAAATCAAACTTTGTACAGTATAAGGCTTCATGCACACAGGACATTCAAAAACTCTTTCCGGACATTAGATTGCTGGCAGGAAAACGCAGCTTTAAAAACATGCTTTTAACAACGTTTTTTTACTCGCGTTTATGAACATTTTTCAGCATTTTTGGTCATTTTTGTAAAATTACACCAGGAGCACAACTCCCAAACTCCCACAATGCATGTGGAATAATGAATTATTAACCCCATGAGCCATTTTGGGAGAGCAGATGGAGCATTGCCTTTAGCAGGGAGCTGTTTGCTGTGTCAGCGAAATTTGGTTGTACGCAAAGCACACAGCCAAATCTCCTGTTTCTAATCATAATAACAATTTCGTCTAATGATATAAATGCATCTCACCTTTTGATCGTATCCAGCCTCTGGTGTGTGCCCCAGCCATCCAACTAGACAAATAATCACATCCTCATGCTTCCAGTTCCAAAAACACACTGCAGCCAGCCTCCCTCAGCTGTCTGAGTGAGCCACTTTATTAGCATATCAATAGCAAGTCCCAAAGCTTGAGGGTTCGGCCTCCAACAGCCAATAACACCTCTTACAAAGCTTGTGACCTCACAGGATATCAATGACCATATAAGGATTTAACAACACAGGAAAATGCAACAACCAATGAACAATGACTATAGGAGTCTTATGGGTGTGTCTGAGCAGATACAGGGTGCATTGCATGTTTTTAGAAGCCACATGGCTTTCAAACATTAACCCCGTCTCCAACCAGAACAACCCAAAAGACTCCCGTATTTCCGTTGATAGAAATCCCTATTATACATTGTTCCAGAGAACAATGTATACCTGGATTATTCTACTGTCTTTGTGGACGAGAGATTATCGGCAGGCGTACACTCATTGGGCCACAAATGTGTTGATCAGGCACACAGGGGCAACATGAGAGAACACTCATTAAACCGATAATGTCTTTGCAGAGCGAACACACCCCCACCAGACAATCGTTCTGTGCATCTCACAGGGGCCCTTAGCTGGCGGACATGTCCCCACTCCACAAACATATCTCTACATCCCCAAAGAGCTTTTCACTACCAAACGGATCTCAACCAGCGTTGGTCTGCCCCAGTCAGCTCTTTAGAGGGGGCTACGATTGAACACACACTGGGAGACTTATGACAATACATTAATATAAAATTTTCAACAACAGTTCCCTCCTCTTGTCATATGATCTCATGTGTCCCACGATGAATCCTGATCTTCTTAGTCCATAAAAAGTAAAACACGGCTTGACATGTAGACTCTGTTGGAGATGACGTGGTGAGCTGTAGTAGTCGCCGGTCGGTCTGGGATCATCTGTGTCTTGTATGTGAGTCGGGCTTTGGGGCATCTCATCAGGGAAGATGTGGTCATCTGCTCAGGCTCTGGTCACACGTCCAATCATGCAACAGAGGCACCTCATGATGGCATATAGAAGGAATAGAAACAAAAACAACCACAACATGAGTATATATACCCCTACTTCCTTCACTATGATCCACTGCAAGATAAAAATTAAATCCCCAACGATTCCCAAACCCTTAAAAAGTATTCAAACCTTCACTATCTATAGCTCTGGCTTTGCCTTGCAGGGATCTAAACCTTATCCATATGGGCCTGAACTTTGTGAATTCCCAGAAACCCCCCTTGGACTGTGGGAACTTCCTTGTAGCTTCAACAGTTACATGAAACATCCCATCCTCAATGGATGAGAAATTGTTCAAGCGTTTCATAAGCTCAAGCCCCCACCGTGTACAAGCAATTCCCTTCCAGCTGTCCCTGCCATTCTTACCTTCTCTCGCGCCATCAGATCCTCTCGATCGGCTGCGACATAAGATGCTGGGACGAGTTTCACCAGCACACATGAACCTCTTGCCTTACGGGAAATTACCTTATAAGCTGTAGATCCGCATTAATACCAGTTGAAGCACACTTGTGGGCTACCTATTTATCCCGATACCAAAGCTGGTAAGAACCAGAGCTATTGTTAAAATTATAATTAATTTTACCCTCTAGAAATGTTTTGTTAAGTTCCTTTGACAGGTGTCTGTTTAAATTTGACTAGTCTGTCAAAACACCTCACACCAATATGAACGTCACATATAGCATGTACCGCCGTCATCGCTGGGACACTAAATACCCTACCATGTGTCCTGTTCTCTTTCTTAGCTAGTTGGGATACTTTTCATCGTTACCCTTGCCAAAATTTATTAAACAAAAAAATATAAATCAACGAAGATACTTCTCTACTCTTTGTGGTTGATCAGCTTCTTGCAGTGGCTGGCGTGGTCTCATCCCTCAAGCTTCTTTATAATGACCCAGTCACCTGGTTGGGAAGAATGTAAACTGGTTATTGTGTCAGGGTCCTGGATGGACTTGTGAACCCTGTGGTGGACCTTTTGAAGTTCATGTTACAGTGATTGCACCCACCCCATCAGCTGAGAATGTAGGTGACAGCTAATGAGGAAAGTACAACTCTGTTTTTGGTTGACCTTCAAACAAACCTCATATGACAATAACCCAGACATCGGGACTGTGGTCACTGCATAACCTGTGCGTGGCTTACCATCTGGGGTATAATACCGGGAACCAGTGACAAAAAGGTTCTTAGCATCTGGGATGGGAGCCTACTTCCCCAGACTGCTGCTTGCTGATTCAAATTCCATCAAAGAAAGACAGTCTTGGCACAAACTTGGTTAGAATTAGAGCGGTTAGTATTGTTGGTTTGAAAATGTGTTATTCTCACCACTCTCATCCCCCTTTCTTCCCTCCTCATTACAAACTGGAGGAAGACATGTAGGGTTTAGAATGGTGCAGAATAAAACAGTGAAAAAGCCTATGATACTTTTACCTTCTTATACACCTGTACACACACTTCCAGAAACTGGACCTGAAAAGATACTTATAAACAAAGGTTACTACTCTATCCTTCAAAGAATGGTAAACAATACAATATGCATGTACATTGGTAAATTGTCACTGACATTTCACAAAACCGACAATAATTAAACCCTCTGTAAATCTTACTTTCACGTTTTTTTCCTAAAATACAACAGCCGCGACACGCAAGAGGGCTGTCACAGGAGGTTCAAACATCTTGTTACCACATACAAACAATAAGACAAAGAGAAACATTTAGATACAAATGTGGGGGAGATATTTCATAGTTCTCAAAAACGAAAAATGAAAAAAAAAATAAAAACGACCAGATGGAATGCTGCCTTCACTCTTTTAGCGATAGAAAAGAATACAATTTGAAAAGCACGAGAGCATTTCAAAATCTTTGCATGGACCAGCCACACAAAGTTCAAAAACAGGCCTGTGTATTTTTAATCACACAAACGTGTACTACGCATCCATCAACTCACTCAACATTACAGATTTCTGAAGCCACAGTCGCGCAACATCAACTCCAGAGGGATACCCAAAATAGTATCCTTGGACCACCTATGTCAATCTTTCTGGGGTTTAATGGCCTTTTTCCTCAGAACTAGACTCCACATGCTCTTGTGCATCCGTCTGACTGTGGGAAGCCTCGCATTCCTTCCCTTGCATGGACTGCCATTGCCCATGGCGATTCAAATCGGCTTATCGTCTTACCCCTGCGTCCAGGGAAAACCCTTGCACCAATTTCGGAGACCACCACCCGGTGCCTTCTTACACGGTGGATTGACAGACTACAAACTAGTCACTCAACTAGAAACACTAAAACGAGGCATCAACTCTATGGCTTGTTGTCCCAAGACTTGGATGCCTCCTGTTTGCTCTCTACCCAAAACTGTATTACAGTATAAACCTTAATTTAATTTAGAAATAAAAATGATTTTGTCCTTCTAAACACAAGTCAAAAGACCCCAAGCCCCTCCCACCAACTTCCTGTTGCACACCTGAGTAGGAAGAGGGAGGGGGAGGGGAAGCCTCAAATAGCTTCATATTTTGTCTATCAAGACATTAGAAATCTTCACTAGAAACATAGACTTCTTTAAAACAATTGGAATTAAATTTAAAACACTTTGAAATGCCAGTATTTTCCCATTGTCCTTCCGAGCACAAATCTCATTTGCTTGTGTAATACTCCAAGCTCCCCCCACCAACTTCCTGTTGATACATAAAATGCTGCATGCCCAGCTCTAAAACCCCTCAAACTGGTTTATTTACATATCAATGTACAGGAAAAGGGAGGGGAGGGATACTGTAGGCTAGCAAACCTTAGCTAAAGCGATACAAGCCTCAAAACAATGAATTGACCTCTGAGAAACTCCCAAACATTAAAAAATTAAAATAACACACACCGCTGTGTACAAAAACTCAGTTAAAGCTAGTCTTGTTATCCACTGAAATTCAGTGCAAAGTAGAGATTTCACTCAAAACCAATTTTCAATACAGAAAATGCAATTGTTTCCTTGAAAAGTATGTAAACAGTACAAAAATAGAATTCACAAAATGGTGCCTAGAAGCCAGATTGTAGCTTAAAGCACGTGGCTTTGCACACACAAAGGAATACACAATGGAGCAGCTTCCCCTATAGGAGGCTCAGAGGTCTTAAAAATGGCCACCGATGCACATGGTGACCAAAACAAAGGCCAGACCCCAACAAAATGGCGCATTTTCCCGCCAAAACTGACCAAGATGGATAAATATTTCAAAGTTCACACACAAAGGAAAAGAAAATGGCTGACCGTAGTCACATGGTAGACAGCAAAAGGAAGTAGCAGACAAAAACCATTTTCCTGCCAAAACCAAAAATTTCTCCCCACAAAATTACACATTTGAGATACTTAATGAACCCTTAGACAAACATTTAAAAGTGTTAAAGTTACAAAAAAAACACAACTTAGGAACACATGGTATCCAATGAAACAACCAAGCCACATAACCCACAATTACACGGCTGTAACATACCCTCTCCTCTCAAACTCAGTTCACATCAGCTTTCACAGGAACAAGACATTGAGAGGTACAAACAGTGATGCCTTCATGTTCTTTTCATAACCATCAAAGTCCACTAACCATCTGTGTCTTGAGTCAATCAAACACTTTACAAAACTCATGTAATCTACTTGTCCCATACATAAGTAATACCGTATTTATCGGCGTATAACACGCACTTTTTTCCCCTTAAAACCAGGGGAAAATCGCAGGTGCGTGTTATACGCCGATCCCCTGCGATCCCGACCTGTCACATTTTCAAAATCGCCGACCGCGATTTGAAAATGGCGCCGCCGGCGCCGAAATACACAGAGCCGGTCCTCGGCTCTTTCCGGCGGCTGTCGTTCATTTTCGGCTCCACTCGTAGTCCCGAGCGGAGCTATCCGGACCTACTCGACTAGGTTCGGATAGCTCCGCTCGGGACTACGAGTGGAGCCGAAAGTGAACGACAGCCGCCGGAAAGAGCCGAGGACCGGCTCTGTGCATTTCGGTGCCGGCGGCGCCATTTTCAAATCGCGATCGGCGAATTTGAAGCCCAGAATGGCTGGGATCACTGGGGAAGGCTGCACTGGGGAAGTCTGCACTGGGGAAAGCTGCACTGGGGAAAGCTGCACTGGGGAAGTCTGCACTGGGGAAGTCTGCACTGACAAGGCTGCACTGGGGAAGTCTGCACTGACAAGGCTGCACTGGGGAAGTCTGCACTGGGGAAGTCTGCACTGACAAGGCTGCACTGGGGAAGTCTGCACTGACAAGGCTGCACTGGGGAAGTCTGCACTGGGGAAGTCTGCACTGACAAGGCTGCACTGGGGAAGTCTGCACTGACAAGGCTGCACTGGGGAAGGCTGCACTGGGGAAGGCTGCACTGACATGGCTGCACTGACAAGGCTGCACTGACAAGGCTGCACTGGGGAAGTCTGCACTGACAAGGCTGCACTGGGGAAGTCTGCACTGACAAGGCTGCACTGGGGAAGGCTGCACTGACATGGCTGCACTGACAAGGCTGCACTGACAAGGCTGCACTGACATGGCTGCACTGAGAAGGCTGCAATGATGGGCGTTTAAATGTAAGTTTTTTTCCCTTCAACTTCCCTCCTAAAAGTTTTTTTTTCCTTAAAATTCCCTCCTAAATTGGGGTGCGTGTTATACGCCGGTGCGTGTTATACGCCGATAAATACGGTAATTACAATTCATCCATTTCTCACATGTATTACAAACTTGTTACACAGCATCAGTCACTTACACACACAGTCTCCTTACACAAAGATTTGAGATACAAATCACACACACACACACAGGCACACACCAGACATACAATCAAACTTACAGCATTATTTCAAAAGACGAAAAATGTGTTCTTTTGCAGAGCAGAAGCTCCCCAACACATTGGAAAGAAATGTCCTAGACTGGGATCCATTCTCCCCCCTTTTCTCACCGATGTGAACTGGGGTTCTGTCTGCTCCATAAAGTACCTGGCTCGCCATTCTGTCAGTGAAATTTGGTTGTACGCAAAGCACATAGCCAAATCTCCTGTTTCTAATCATAATAACAATTTCGTCTAATGATATAAATGCATCTCACCTTTTGATCGTATCCAGCCTCTGCTGTGTGCCCCAGCCATCCAACTAGACAAATAATCACATCCTCATGCTTCCAGTTCCAAAAACACACTGCAGCCAGCCTCCCTCAGCTGTCTGAGTGAGCCACTTTATTAGCATATCAATAGCAAGTCCCAAAGCTTGAGGGTTCGGCCTCCAACAGCCAATAACACCTCTTACAAAGCTTGTGACCTCACAGGATATCAATGATCATATAAGGATTTAACAACACAGGAAAATGAAACAACCAATGAACAATGACTATAGGAGTCTTATGGGTGTGTCTGAGCAGAGACAGGGTGCATTGCATGTTTTTAGAAGCCACATGGCTTTCAAACATTAACCCTGTCTCCAACCAGAACAACCCAAAAGACTCCCATATTTTCGTTGATAGAAATCCCTATTATACATTGTTCCAGAGAAAAGTGTATACCTGGATTATTCTACTGTCTTTGTGGACAAGAGATTATCGGCAGGCGTACACTCATTGGGCCACAAATGTGTTGATCAGGCACACAGGGGCAACATGAGAGAACACTCGTTAAACCGATAATGTCTTTGCAGAGCGAACACACCCCCACCAGACGATCGTTCTGTGCATCGCACAGGGGCCCTTAGCTGGCAGACATGTCCCCACTCCACAAACATTTCTCTACATCCCCAAAGAGCTTTTCACTACCAAACGGATCTCAACCAGCGTTGGTCTGCCCCAGTCAGCTCTTTAGAGGGGGCTACTATTGAACACACACTGGGAGACTTATGACAATACATTAATATAAAATATTCCACAACAGCTGTTGCTAGCTGCATGCACTATGGATCCAGCCCTGAAGACGGTTCAGGAAATACTCCTTCTGATTATGTTGTGACAGATCAGAAGACAGAGAAAATTGTATGAGAGGACCAGAGGTCATCGGGACTGGACCCATCTGTTGATGGACCCATATCTTCGCCAGCCTATATGTTCAGCTGCGTAACTATGCATTTGACGATCTTCTGGATAGGCTGTGACCCCTTCTTACTCAAATGGATACCTAGATAAGAATGAGCGTGTCTCCTGAAGAGCATCATTGTTTAATGTATTTTTAAAAGACATTGGTTTCAAATTAAATTTTTTTTTTTTTTTGGATAATTCGTAACTTCAGATAAATTCGTATTTGTTACGTTCACTAACAGCCATTTGAAAGGAAATTCCAATACCTAGAATTTATGTGTTAGTTATCAGTTAGTTAGTTATTATTTCAAATTTTTGGATTTTCAGATTTTCCTTTCTTATTTTCGAATTTTCGAATTTCCGAAAAAAACTAAAAACGAATGAAACGTAAACAAACAAATTTTTCGGCAGTGCACATGTCTAACTTAGACTGGACTGAGCCAACTATTGAACACAACCTATTATTACATATATGATATATTGCAGTGATCACTTACCTGTGTATACCGGTACAGACTAAGGAACTGGGCCAGCGCATGATTTGTAGGTAAAGAACTGTCACCAATAAAAGCGGCCACTTCTCCATCTCCCTTACAATAATAGTTAGGAGCTTCCTTTTCTCCAGACAATATCTTTATGGCATATCCCAAAGTCTTCAATGGATCATCACAAGTACTGAATATACGATAGCCCAGGGTCACATTGGGCAGAAGATCGGGGTTATTGTTAATCTCCTTGATCGTAAACATCATCACTATCATGCTTCTGTACTCTTCAAGGTCAACACTGCAAGATATGGAGAGGATTTAATACTACATAAAAATGGTTACTTCTGAGATTACCGCAGCCTGAAAAACGAAAACACTTTGATAAAATAATAATTTAAATGTAAACGGCAATTTCAGATTAAAGTAGAACTCTGGGCAAAACTTTTTCTTTCACTTAGGATAGAGCAATGGAGGGTTATAACCCCGGTCAGATTTGTTTTTTTTTTCACCACTTATGTCCCATTGAGGAGATTTCCCTTCACTTCCTGCCCCACAGCCAAACAAGAAGTGAGAGGAAATCCCTGACAATAAAGGGAATTCCATGGGGACCCCTCCACCAGGTCACCATTAGAAGACTACCCTTCCATTACTTTTCTGGGGACAACCCAAAATTTGGGATTTTCTTTTACTTTTAATGATAATGGTAAAGAAGACAAATAGAGGCAGGTATTGCTGTGGTTGGCATTTGAACCAGTGATGCTTTTGTATATTTATAGATTATCATTTCCAACTGATCTCTTCTGTGACTAATGTTACAACGTCCAGCCATTCTAATGCCTCGTACACACGGTCGGACTTTCTGATGGCAAATGTGCGATCGGAGCTTGTTGTCAGAAATCCCGACCGTGTGTAGGCTCCATCGGACAGTTTCCATCGGAATTTCCGTCGCACAAAGTTTGAGATCCTGTTCTCAAATTTTCCGACAATAAAATCCATTCGCGTAAATTCCAATCTTGTGTAGACAATTCCGATGCACAAAGTGCCACGCATGCTCAGAATAAATTACGAGACAGAAGCGCTCGGTCTGGTAAAACTAGCGTTCGTAATGGACATAGCACATTCGTCACACTGCAAATTTTGAAATCTTTTAATGCAGCGTATTCTCTTCTTCTTTAGAATGCTAGAAGAATGAAGTTGTTTTGCTGCTGATATTCACACAGAGTTCTCACAAACTGGTTTCTTTATTATTTTTCGTGATATCATGAATAATATTTTTTTTTTTTCCGTCAGATCTCCATAATGTTTTTTTTTATTTTTTATTTGTTTTTTTTTTTTTTTTTTTTTTTTTACCAAGATCTGCATTTTTTTTCCTAGTGTTCTCCATAATATTATTTCTCGTTTTGTGTGTCAAGTTACCACAACACTATTATCATCTTGTATTTTTTACCTCAAGGAGGTTGGTTGATGTCCCTTGCAAATTTGACATTGTATTTTTGAAATGTACCTGCCTACTCACAAACAAACTGTCCCTTTTGAAGTAAAACACATACCCAAGTATTTGTGAAAAAGAAATAGCCATTTATTCTGGGTCATAACAAAATAAAGAAGAAGACAACGCTGGAGAAACTGGTGAAATTTGCGAAGCCTTTGTACCCCAGGGCACAAATCAATTATTTTACAGTCAAAATTGGTGGCCTGAGGAGTCCATATAATAGTGAGCACAATCCGGTCCAGGACTACAAGAGATCAGGAACAGCAGCAGATAACATATATGTCCCCAGGCTGTGGTCATACAAAAGCCTGCATCTTTTGCCAGACCAGACTGAACCCAGGCCATCACTCTCTGGTTTTCCTTACACGCTTCCTTCCAGGCTGTGGCTCTGGTGTTGGAGGTGTGGCAGGAGGTGGAGGAGGAGGACCATGGTTGAACTTACAAACGTGGCTTTGGCTTGTGAGTTTTCCCCTCAACCCCTTATTTAGGGCTTGCAAGATCACTTCCTCACAGAAGAGGCATTTGCCCTCCTCCATTGTCAGCATTCTGCAGGCTGTCATGTAGGCATAGTCCTTTTGAACAGTGTCAGGGTTTCTGAGGGCCGCAGTAGCCTTCAGAAATAGGCCAATTGCTGCCTCATTCAGGTTACTCCTCTTCCTGGCACTTTTTTGTGGAAGGCCGAGGGGAGTGACCTGTGATTCGGGCAGGCTACTGGGCACAGCCACCTCCTGGCTACCACTTACCCCCGCCACCTCCTGGCTGCCATGTTCCACGGCCTCCTCCTGGCTGAGGCATTCCTGTATATGAAAGAGGAACATTTTTAGTTTTTGGTTCATCAATCTCACACCATTTTCAGCTCATGACTGTTGCAAATTGAATGTTAATAAATAGAAAAGACTATCATTCTGACCCCAGCATTTTTCATTATTGTCCCAAACATTTGTGGCCACTACTGTCTATTGATATGTAAAACACTTTGTGAAATCAGAAATTATTTATCAAAACTAACATATATTTAACATCATTAATTTGACAAACAGAAATATTTTGAAGAATGCTATACCTGATACAAGCTGGGCTCCTCCACATGTTGCTGCCTGGAAGGCCTAGGTTGGTCATCAGAAGCCTCAGCTAGGGGGAAGGAAGCCTTGAAGGAAGACTGGAGAGTGCTGGCCTGGGTTCAGTCTGGCCTGCCAGAAAATGCAGTCTGTCATAGTACCACAGCCTGGGGACATAAATGTCATCTGCTGCTTCTGATCTCAGGGAATCCTGGACCTTCTTGCACTCCCTATTATAAGTGCTCCTCATGCCACCAATTAGGGCCTTCAAATAGGGGATGTCTGCCGTGGGGATCACCAGCTTCACAAATTCCAGCAATTGATCCAGCGGTGCCTTCATCTTTGGTTTATTGTTATAAAAGGGGTGGTTTACCTGCCACAGACAGGGCAGCTCCCTATACATATCAATGAAAATGGGGATAAAGTCCTCATCATTGAATAGGTCCATTTTCTCTGCAAGACGCAACACAAGACAAACTCTAATGTCAGGCGAAACTCTCCTAATCTTGATCCAATATAGGTCTCAATTTATAAGCAATATTGACCCAATATAGGCTTCAATCTATAAGCAGACCACTGATGCACCAACTTAAAATTGTACCTTCGTTATAACGATCGTCACTTTCATTACTTCGTTCTCCGGTCACAAATCGTACGTACGACGCACGCGTGTTATGCTTTATATACACTGCACATGCGTGGAACTCTGCCCCCCTGACATTCTTTCTAGTCTATTTCCTGCCCCTTGTCTTTCGGCGCAGTGGGAGAGCACATGGCAGAGAGACAACAGGTGCAAAGACAAGGCTGGAGCTCCGAACCTCCCGATCCAAGATTGAAGGCCTCAATTATGGCCTTTATAGAGATGGTGGAGACGATGGACATCTTCAAGAGGGCCGACTATCATGGGAAGTATTTAGTGAGATGAACCACTGAAGGCCCAAAGTGTTGCCTTCAAACGGTTGCCAACATCCCGGATTGGTACAGAAAAATAAGACCCTTCGATTAGGGAACTTATATACCCCCAGTATAGTGGGACTTAATAAGCGAACCATACGATTAAACATTGGATAAAAAAGTGTTTTATTTATTTGAAAAAAGCATAAAAACAAGATACATTGGACATAAATCTTAGCAGTATTACTTGTACAGTAGAATTTGCTTTCATATAACAATTTTGTATACTTCCATTTATGATAGGATATTTTCTCTAAGGGCCTGACATGTTTCAGGACGATGTCTCTTCTTCAGAGGCGTATTGCAGAGAGAAAAATCGTATGGGTAGGAGATACATTCTGAAACAACAAATGAAGATAATTTGCAATATGTACAGAAAGAGGTTTTGTAACCCAGCATACCACTGTGTCCACCATACATACCCGTGAAAAGTTGTTCAAGAGTGAAAGATATATGCACAAGTATGCACAGGCATCCAATTTTGGATGGAGCAACAAATTGTATCTTTTAGATAAAAAACACTGGCTGTCAGCTGACCAACCAGTGTGAGATAATGGTTATCCCTCGGCTTCAGGAATGACCTCGCAAAGGCCCCCAAGTGGAAGGACAGCCCAGGAGGGTCCCAGATTAAACCTTGAAAAGAAAGGAGAAAATACAAAAAAACCCTTAAGTAGTTTGCTCAAAACTCATTGATTTGTACAGATATTAACTTCCCCCCCAAAGGGGCTTTCCCCTTCATTTACTCTTGAATAGAAAGCAATGTATGTATGTAAAACAAGTATCTTATATAGTGCAGGATCATATTGTCTTTAAAGACTTCAAATGTTCAAAAAAAGGCTTTTAGACAAATCTACTAAGTTTAAAAGATTGATAGTGCTGCCAACTAATACTAAAAAAGAAAAAAGAAAAAATGGAAAGAAAAACAAGGAGAAAGGGAGACTTTCTGCCTGTATATAGGAATGGAGCAGTTGTTAAACAGCTGAACCGTTTAGCCAAATAAGTGTGAAAGAAAGGACCATAAGGGGGTTTGCTTGTTTTGTCTCATATAGAGAGACCAAATAGCTAGCTTATTTCCATCCCTCGTGGAGTATATCTTACAAGGAGATGTGTCACCCATGGAGCTAGGGTAAAAGATTTTAAAGTTACTTAATTTTTAGGAGCAAAAACGATGCATAAGTAGCTGAAGCGCAAGGCGCTTTGTAGCCTGTATGATAGGATACCACACTGAGCAGGACATCCAGATGTGGCTTATATAGCTGCCGGCGCCTGCGCAGTGAAGTTCGTATCAGAAGTGTCAGCAGAGGAAGAAAAATCACTCTGCAGTGGCGCGCATGCATCAGACGGAACGACGCGTCCAAGGGAGGGCAGATGCCAGGGATCCTGAATAGGAAAACACCCGTAGTCACGCCGTCACCGAGAAAAGCGTCATCGCGCATGAGGCAGAGCGCAGCCACGTACTGGCTGATGATTTCTAATTGCATAGGATCAAGCCAGTGCGATAGAAAGAAAAAGAATATTATTATAACTGATGGGGGCACGGTCACATATATAAAAAGGAAAAGAGGAAAAGGGGAGAGGAGGGGAATAAATGAGAAAAAGGAGAAAAAGGAGAAAAATAGAAAAAGAAAAGAACAATTAAAGAAATATAGCGACCGTGTGAGGAAAGATTGTATGAAAAAAAAAAAACTTGTTTTTAAAAAAATATTAAAAAATAAGAGGAATGGAATGAAAAATCATCCAAAAGTTTTCCTCATTTCCTGTTTCAAAAAACAGAAAGAGGGAGGGCTCCCGGGCGTCCAAAGGATGGGACCCCAGGGGAGGATCTGCACGGCGCCCACCCAGAGCCAAAGTGCTGGGGGAGCGTCATGCAGGTCCACCCCACCGACGCTCGAATACACCGTCATAACAGGTCCGTGACCGGACCAGTCTGCAGCGTAGAAAGATGCCACGCCGTCATCAAGGATGGTTCGATGTGGCCCACGTGCGCCGGGCGAGGACAGATCCAAAGCCGAGTGACTAACAGATTGCTAAAAACTCAGTACAGAGACTCTTTGCCGCTAAGCAAAAAGCCTCTTTGGAATTATCTCCAAATGGTCGTCAAAAATACATCAATCTGGTACATAAAGCATGATGGACATAGCTGGATAGGCAAAGAAATAGATAAACATATATGGCAGTTGATGTAGTACATATATATGGTATATTTATACATCAAATCTAATGACAGAAGTTATGAGGGTAAACATATACACGCTAAACATATTTTATTGGTCATTGTAAATGTACAGTTGTATTGGAGCTATGTTCTGTGAATACAGGTGACATTATCAAAAGATATCCACAAAGAGTTCATCATCAAGGACCTGATTAACTAATCATTACCTTTGGGTGACTCAGAGATACCCCACAAAGCGCACACTCTCGACATAATGCCGGGTGTAAAGTATTAAACGTTCATTCTTTTTCGCACCCCCCTGAGACAAAGGCCTCCAGAAAGGGACGAAAGCTCATCTGGGTATTCAAACCTGGAAATTGTGTTGCATTAAGGCTTGCGATCCAACGGACCTCCCTCTGGAGCAAGACCTTGTTCCAATCACCACCCCTCATGTTCGGATGGACACGGTCAAGGATGGTGAAATGGACGCGGGGAAACTTTCCCATATGATGGTCTCGCACGTGTCGCCCCAGAGGAAGGTCCGGGTCCGCCTGCCTCATGCTGGTGATATGTCGTGCTGCCCTTTTGTGAAACTCTAATTTGGTCTAATTTGGTTTTTACTTTTAAAGTTTCCTACAAAAACATTGGCATCTATTACAAATAGACCCCAATCTAAAACCACATATATCTGCCACACCTACCATCACATTTAGGAAGGCCCGCTCACTGGGGGATTGCCTTGTAAAAAGTGAATATACAGGCACTTTTCGCTCAGATATATGCAAACGACCAGGAACTTTTACATGTGGTGGATGCTCATGTTGTCCCTACATGAACACACAAAACAAATTCAAACTACCCAATGGAAGAATGTACAGGCCGAGACATTTCTCGAATTGCAAGATCCCTGGAGTTGTTTATTTACTAACTTGCCAATGTAGATGCTTCTACGTTGGCAAAACCAAATTAGAGTTTCACAAAAGGGCAGCACGACATATCACCAGCATGAGGCAGGCGGACCCGGACCTTCCTCTGGGGCGACACGTGCGAGACCATCATATGGGAAAGTTTCCCCGCGTCCATTTCACCATCCTTGACCGTGTCCATCCGAACACGAGGGGTGGTGATTGGAACAAGGTCTTGCTCCAGAGGGAGGTCCGTTGGATCGCAAGCCTTAATGCAACACAATTTCCAGGTTTGAATACCCAGATGAGCTTTCGTCCCTTTCTGGAGGGCTTTGTCTCAGGGGGGTGCGAAATAGAATGAACGTTTAATACTTTACACCCGGCATTATGTCGAGAGTGTGCACTTTGTGGGGTATCTCTGAGTCACCCAAAGGTAATGATTAGTTAATCAGGTCCTTGATGATGAACTCCTTGTGGATATCTTTTGATAATGTCACCTGTATTCACAGAACATAGCTCCTATACAACTGTACATTTACAATGACCAATAAAATATGTTTAGCATGTATATGTTTACCCTCATAACTTCTGTCATTTGATTTGATGTATAAAATATACCATATGTATGTACTACATCAACTGCCATATATGTTTATCTATTTCTTTGCCTATCCAGCTATGTCCATCATGCTTTATGTACCAGATTGATGTATTTTTGACGACCATTTGGAGATAATTCCAAAGAGGCTTTTTGCTTAGTGGCAAAGAGTCTCTGTACTGAGTTTTTAGCAATCTGTTAGTCACTCGGCTTTGGATCTGTCCTCGCCCGACGCACGTGGGCCACGTCGAACCATCCTTGATGACGGCGTGGCATCTTTCTACGCTGCAGACTGGTCCGGTCACGGGCCTGTCATGACGGTGTATTCGTGCGTCGGTGGGGTGGACCTGCATGACGCTCCCCCAGCACTTCGGCTCTGGGTGGGCACCGTGCAGACCCTCCCCTGGGGTCCCATCCTTTGGACACCCGGGGTCCCTCCCTCTTTCTGTTTTTTGAAACAGGAAATGAGGAAAACTTTTGGATGATTTTTCATTCCATTCCTCTTATTTTTTAATTTTTTTTAAAAACACGTTTTTTTTTTTCCATACAATCTTTCCTCACACGGTCGCTATATTTCTTTAATTGTTCTTTTCTTTTTCTATTTTTCTCCTTTTTCTCCTTTTTCTCATTTATTCCCCTCCTCTCCCCTTTTCCTCTTTTCCTTTTTATATATGTGACCGTGCCCCCATCAGTTATAATAATATTCTTTTTCTTTCTATCGCACTGGCTTGATCCTATGCAATTAGAAATCATCAGCCAGTACATGGCTGCGCTCTGCCTCATGCGCGATGACGCTTTTCTCGGTGACGGCGTGACTCCGGGTGTTTTCCTATTCAGGATCCCTGGTATCTGCCCTCCCTTGGACGCGTCGTTCCGTCTGATGCATGCGCGCCACTGCAGAGTGATTTTTCTTCCTCTGCTGACACTTCTGATACGAACTTCACTGCGCAGGCGCCGGCGGCTATATAAGCCACGTCTGGATGTCCTGCTCAGTGTGGTATCCTATCATACAGGCTACAAAGCGCCTTGCGCTTCAGCTACTTATGCATCGTTTTTGCTCCTAAAAAGTAAGTAACTTTAAAATCCTTTACCCTAGCTCCATGGGTGACACATCTCCTTGTAAGATATACTCCACGATGGATGGAAATAAGCTAGCTATTTGGTCTCTCTATATGAGACAAAACAAGCAAACCCCCTTATGGTCCTTTCTTTCACACTTATTTGGCTAAACGGTTCAGCTGTTTAACAACTGCTCTATTCCTATATACAGGCAGAAAGTCTCCCTTTCTCCTTCTTTTTCTTTCCATTTTTTCTTTTTTCTTTTTTAGTATTAGTTGGCAGCACTGTCAATCTTTTAAACTTAGTAGATTTGTCTAAAAGCCTTTTTCTGAACATTTGAAGTCTTTAAAGACAATATGATCCTGCACTATATAAGATACTTGTTTTACATACATACATTGCTTTCTATTCAAGAGTAAATGAAGGGGAAAGCCCCTTTGGGGGGGAAGTTAATATCTGTACAAATCAATGAGTTTTGAGCAAACTACTTAAGGGTTTTTTTTGTATTTTCTCCTTTCTTTTCAAGGTTTAATCTGGGACCCCCCTGGGCTGTCCTTCCACTTGGGGGCCTTTGCGAGGTCATTCCTGAAGCCGAAGCATAACCATTATCTCACACTGGTTGGTCAGCTGACAGCCAGTGTTTTTTATCTAAAAGATACAATTTGTTGCTCCATCCAAAATTGGATGCCTGTGCATACTTGTGCATATATCTTTCACTCTTGAACAACTTTTCACTGGTATGTATGGTGGACACAGTGGTATGCTGGGTTACAAAACCGCTTTCTGTACATATTGCAAATTATCTTCATTTGTTGTTTCAGAATGTATCTCCTACCCATACGATTTTTCTCTCTGCAATACGCCTCTGAAGAAGAGACATCGTCCTGAAACATGTCAGGCCCTTAGAGAAAATATCCTATCATAAATGGAAGTATACAAAATTGTTATATGAAAGCAAATTCTACTGTACAAGTAATACTGCTAAGATTTATGTCCAATGTATCTTGTTTTTATGCTTTTTTCAAATAAATAAAACACTTTTTTATCCAATGTTTAATCGTATGGTTCGCCTATAAAGTCCCACTATACTGGGGGTATATAAGTTCCCTAATCGAAGGGTCTTATTTTTCTGTATCATGGGAAGTATGGACCGTACCCAAACCCAACTGTGAGAAAGGCCAAGATCAAGCCTAAAGTTGTGAAGAGTCTGCACAGGAATTTTGGGGTACAGCGATCCAAGGATCAACTGAGGAAACGATGGTCAGACCTCCATATTGAGGGAGCAGGATCAGTACAGAAGAATCAAGAGAGTGCTGCAAAAAAGTAAGTATTTTGTCGTGTGTTCCTATTCTTCTCCCTAACGTTTGTTCTGCTCCATGTGCTTTACTGTTGTACATTTTAAAATGGCAACTTTCATGTTCATGGGCACAGTAATCGATTGTAGGAAACATAGTTAATTCGCCCACTTATAAGATGTTTTAGGCAGATACAGGTTAACTACATTTGTTCATGCCAATTTGTATTAAAATAAGTTTGTTGTCTAGATGGGTTTGTAACTAGAATGAAATGCAAACTTGATTCAGTGTAAGGAGAGGACACTCAGCAGCTGTTTACACATCTGGACGCAGGAGCACTAGTGTGGGACACCGGAATTCAACTTTTTAGGGTGTCCCACAAAGGTGCTCCAGGGGATACTATAGGAGTGTCTCCATGTGTAATACTTTAACAAAAAAGGTAAGTATTCCAGCTTTAGAAAGGAAATAAAATGTTCTTCAGCTTGGAACTCTGCCAAAACAGACAATTGTACCACACTTCCAAGCAATGTTTCATATTCCTATTTCTGCCCTCAAATATCTGTGTGCTAAGTATACCTATTTTTTATTCACATAGGGGAGAAAAGACTCGGGACATCTGAGGACACCAGGGACCCCCCACCTCCTAAAGAAGGGGAAATCCCCACACCACAAGCAGAGGATGAGGAGGGAGAGCTTTAGGAAGTGGGCGAAATTGTCACAACAGGTGAGTGTCTGAGACCACAGTTTCAGGTAAGATATCTGTTCCTGGATATTTATAATACATGGTGTGTTTTTTTTCTTTTAGGTGATGGGGATGTTGTGGAAGAAGAATTTCATCTCACCAGTGAAAGTGCCCAGATCCTCATCAGGGAGAGAATGGGTGCAATCGTGATTTAGAAAATATAAAGGAAAACATCAATGATGTTCAAAAAAATGAAGGGCATCATTGATGTTTTAGGCAGAATCTAAAACACACAAAAATTGTACAGTTTTCTTGTGTATTTTTGAATAAAAAAAAAAACTTTTAAAGTATTTTAAAATCCAAAATTCTGAAGATGCACACAGTGTGTCAACATGTGCTATCGGCCATCACAGGATATCAATGTACACGTTTTGTGGGTGAAACCCCTTCCTCCCAACTCAATTAGGTGAGAGGAAGGGGTTGCACCCCCAAAACACGTCCATTGATTCCTCATGATGGGAGCTAGCACATGTTGACATTCAGCATGGGATCAGGAGGGAAATCGTCAGTTTGAATCCCAATTTTGGTGCATCTTCAAAATTTGGCCTTTACAGGGGTGACATCACCCCATCTGATGAAGGCAATATCAACACAGTTTGGACATACTCATGTCTGATATTGCCTTCACTTTGTCAAAGCTGAACTTTGTAAGTTCCTGAGTTGTGTATGTTATGCTTTGAAACAGGCCCGTTTAACCAAAAAAAGGATATTTACCATGTGAAACAAAAAAAATATACACCAAAGATGTTGTTTTGTTCCAAAACCCTTTTCTAATGCACATGTGAATGTGCTTTGAGTAAAATGTTTTCTGCTCAACAAAGTGTGGCTTCTTCTTTCAATGCTCAATAGCAATTTTTGTAGTAAGTTGGTGTTTACAGTGGCAATGGGGGTTATTTACTAAAGGAAAATCCACTTTGCACTAAAAGTGCAGTTTCTTGTGCACTTTTAAGTGCACTTGGAGTGCAAAGTGGAATTTCCTTTAGTAAATAACTCCCACAGTGCTTTCTAACTTGCCACAATCACGCCATTTTCATGACTCCACATAATTCATTTATGGTGCTGAAAATTATGACTATTTTTGTCAGTAATGCATTACATACATTAACAAAAAAAAACAAGGTGTGTGTGTAGCAGACCCACAACATAATAGTTAGCTGAAGAAGAGATTGCCACCTCATGTATCAAATAAATTACATTAGCACTATTGAAGAAAATGTCCAAAAAGAAAAAGAAACCCAGGCAGCTAATCAAAGGAAATCTTCTTTCAGTTTAAGTTCCAAAATGTAGGATAAAATGTTTCTTAAATAGTTTCTGGCATATCAATGGCCCCCCTACCTGCAAAGTACTCAACATACTTCTGTCTCACTTTGCGGGCACTTTGGGGGGGCAAGCCAGGATGGCCAGCTTGGCACAACTGAGGCCACATAGCTCATTGAATTTCTCCTTAAAGAGTTGTGTAGAATGCAGCATGGAAGGATTATCTGGTTAGGTTTATATTCTGCCATGTTGATTGGCGTAAGGAATAGGCAGAACCGGCTGGCCATTATCCCAAAAGCGTTCTCCACCACTCTTCTGGCCTCATCCATGCCATGTCAATGCTCATCCCGATAGTGCTCCCTGCATGTTGGGCCTCTGTATGTGGCCAGGCTGTGTAAAAGTCTCACACATGTGGTATTGTTATACTCAGGAGTAGCAGAATATGTTTCAGGGTGTGATTTGTGGTATGCATATGCTGTGTGAGAAAAATAACTTGCTAATATGACAATTTTCTGAAAATAAAAAAAGTCTTCATTTTGCAAAGAATTGTGGGAAAAAATTTAAACTTCAAAAAACTCACCATGCCTCTTACTAAATACCTTGGACTGTCTACTTTCCAAAAAGGGGTCATTTGGGGGGTATTTGTACTGTCCTGACTTGTTAGGGTCTTAAGAAATGACATAGGCCACCAGTACATCAGGTGTGATAAATTTTCAGTGATTGGCACCATTGCTTGTAAACTCTATAACTTTCATAAAGACCAAATACTATACACTGATTTGGGTTATTTTTACCAAATATATGTAGCAGTATAAATTGTGGCTAAAATTTATGAAGAAAAATTACTGATTTGCAAAATTTTATAGCAGAAATTAAGAAAAATGCATTTTGTTTACAAAATTTTCAGTCTTTTTTTATTTATAGCATAAAGAAAAACAGAGTGATTAAATACCACCAAAAGAAAGCTGTTTGTGTGAAAAAAAGAACAAACATTTCACACGTGTACAGTGTTGCATGACTGACTTGTCATTCAAAGTGTGAGAACGCTGAAAGCTGAGAATTGGCCTGGTTAGGAAGGGGGTATAAGTGCCCGGTGGACAAGTGGTTAAAATGTCTATTACCTGTAGATTCTAATAGTTCTTAATAACACCACTTTTACACAGTGCTATGTCTTCATAGCTGACCACTTCCTAGCAAAAAGCGATGCTGACAGTGGGAGGAGCTTGATGGCAAAGCCAAGCGATTGTCTGAATGACTGTCTCCAAATCCTCGTCAGACTCCACCCACCCAGCTACAAAACGTCTCATCAGTGGGGAGGGAAATCTGCTGCATTTATGATGGAGTGTCCATATTGAAACTGCATTTCATTGCACCCCCCCATGCAGTGCTTGCCCCCAAATTCACGCACCCATTTCCAACAAGCACATGAATCCATCTCAACCCTCAAATTCTCACTTTTGCTGAATGTCTTGGTCTCTTGAAAAATAATAGTTTTACTGGCAGGATCAAAAAGGAAAAAATAAAGAAGTAAAACAAATGCAGCCAGCACTTCTAATGCCCCGTACACACGGTCGGACTTTGTTCGGACATTCCGACAACAAAATCCTAGGATTCTTTCCGACGGATGTTGGCTCAAACTTGCTTTGCCTACACACGGTCGCACAAAGTTGTCGGAATTTCCGATCGACAACCACGCGGTCACGTACACCACGTACGACGAGACTAGAAAAGGCCGGTTCAGAACCAAGCGCGGCACCCTTTGGGCTCCTTTTGCTAATCTCGTGTTAGTAAAAGTTTGGTGAGAGACGATTCGCGCTTTTTCAGACTCGTGGCTTTCAGATCGTTTTCTGCCGTTCAGTTTGTGCTTGTGGGTTTGTATCTGCTCTTCAGTGCGTGCAGTCAGTTCGTATCAGAGTTTTCTGTGTGATCTTGCCTGCTCGTTGCTGTTTTTCAGGTCGCTCTTCACAGGCCTTGCTGTTCTTCAGTGCGTTCTGTTACTTCGTTCTGAGCAGCCGACCGTTTTCTAGCCATGTTTCGTATGCGTACTCCTCGTAGAGTTCGTGCTGTGCGGGGGCTTGGTGTTGGGGTCCTGACCTTGACACAAGTCCAGTCCATGAACAGGGTGAGGAGGAGTTCATGGACCAAGAATTGGTTGCTTCAGCGTGACCAGTTCTGTCATATGCCTTTGCTCCGTGAGATCCGTGAGAATAATCCTGATGATTTCAGGAACTTTCTCAGGATGACGGACCCCGTGTTTCACCGTCTGTTGGCTTCGCTGACCCCCTATATCAGCAGGCAGGATACCTGCATGAGGCAAGCCATCACTCCGGAGCAGAGGTTGGTCGCTACCTTGCGGTATTTGGCCCCAGGGAGAAGCCTGCAGGACCTCAAGTTCTCGACAGGCATCTCCCCCCAGGCTCTAGGGATCATTATCCCAGAGACCTGTTCTGCCATCATCCAGGTCCTGCAGAAGGAGTATATGAAGGTAAGATTTTTTTCCTTTTATATCACATTTTATTGTATTGAATGTTTGCTAATATATTGTATTACTTTCCTCATTCCCTAATTACCATGATTGTAATATGCTGTGAATGTCCCCTTTGTCCTCATGCATGCTGGATTTTTATGTAATTATTATTTTATGTCCTTCATACATATTTGCCCTTCAATAACCTCTCCAGCATGGTGTCTCCTGCCCTATATTCACCTCATGTAGTCACTTAACAATGTATTTTATCAGCTCCATAGTAGTGCTTTACCCCAAACACCCCCTAAAATGTTTGGAAATGTTATTTTTGATTTAAATTCAGGCAGAGTGCCAGAGGCTTTTTTTTGTGGTGTCCCCAAATTTTTTGTAACCCTCCCTCCCCCAACTGCTAAGTCAGCTGATCCCAATTCTCTATCCTCAATCATCTATCTGCTGACTTTGCCAAACCCATACACACTATACCCACCTCTTTAGTGCTCAGATTTATGGATGAATTCCCCAAAGCATGTAGTGCAAGGGCCTGCCTGTATACTTTCCAATGGTACTGTTTCAAGTTTTTGTATCCTATTATTATCTTGATAGGTAATAGCAGAATGTTCAAATGTGCTAAAATGTGTACAGTGTGTATTTATATCTTTGTATTATGACACTTCTTACCTGTCCAGTGGTCTGCCAATAGTGTAACTAAGGAGGGGCTGTTCCAAGTAATACCCTGTATTTAGGCATTCATCTCTAAATGAAGTGAAGAGGGTTCCCTGTCCAAGAGTTCCCCCCCCTATAATGTTAGAAATGGCCCATGAGAGGGGGGAGGGGGAATATGATAGGTGTACCTTATACTTTGTTGTTGTTAAATTCCCCTTAATAAATGCTATCTGGAGGTTGCCCCATAATGTTTGTGTATAATCTGCTTGCCATGTATCTGTGAAAAAATAGTAATGTTTATTGTTTTTTCCTCAACAGTTTCCTTCCACGCCACAGGAATGGCAGACTGTGGCCTCCCACTTTGCCCAGTGGTGGGACTTTCCTAACTGCGGAGGGGCAATTGATGGGAAACACGTCCACATCGTCCCACCACCCAACTCGGGGTCGTACTATTATAATTACAAGGGGTTTAGTAGTATAGTGATGTTGGCGGTGGTGTCGGCTAATTACGAGTTCTTGTATGTGGACGTGGGGAAGAATGGCCGGATGTCCGATGGTGGAGTGATCGCCCAGACGGAGTTCTACAGGCGTCTCCAGAATGGCAGCTTGGACTTGCCGCCTCCAGAGGACAATGTTGAAGGTCTCCCATTTGTGTTTGTTGCTGATGAAGCATTTGCGCTGGGGGACCACCTGATGCGGCCATTCCCGATGAGGACCCTCACCCCGGAACAGAGGGTTTTTAATTACCGGCTGGCCAGAGCCTGAAGAGTGGTGGAGAACACATTTGGAATCCTGGCCAGCCGGTTCCGATTATTTCTGACACCCATCCATATGGCGGAGTATAAACTGAACCATATAATACTTGCCTGCTGTGTTCTCCATAATTTTTTAAGAAAACATTCAGCCAACTATGCTGGCTCAGTTGGGCCTGAGGCCGGAATTCCAAATCCATCAACACTGACGGCGCTTGAAAGTGGCCGTCCTGGCTTGCCCTCCCTGAATGCCCGTGATGTCCGGTTACGATACCTGGAGTTCTTTGCGGGTAGGGGGGCTATCAATATGCCAGACAATCTGTGACACCTTTTTCAAATAAAAAACAACCAAAAGAAATTCTTTGTGGACATTTACTGCTTGTGTTTGTTTTAGCTGACCCTGACAGAAATGTGTTGAGTGCAGAAAATGTCGTGATTGGGTAACCTTATCAAAAACAGTGTTGGCTGGTACTTCCTAAATGCAAAAACACATTTCACTACAAGTGCACTTGCAACTGCACTGAACCTGCACTTGTAGTGAAAAGTGTATTTGCCCTTAGGAAATAACCTCCATTTTTGCATAAAACAGCAATTACATCACCCCAAAAGTGTTGTAGTGTTGAGACAATAATCCACACATTCTTGAGTAAGGCACTTTTTTATACCTGCACAATCACATGTGCATTTACGAAAGGTTTTTAAAACAAACCAACATGTTTGTTGTATAACAATGTTTGCAGTAGCATTATCAAAAATCGAAATATCCATTTCAGATAAAACAGGCCTGTGTAAAACCAACAAGAAAGCCAAAAAACTTGAACTTACAAAGTTCACATTAGGTAAAACCTGAAGGCTATATCAGACATCAGTATTTAGGAACTGGGTTTGATATAGCGTTCAGATGGGGGTAAATCACCCCTGGAAAAGCCAAATTTGGAAGATGCACACCAATTTACGAATGTCAACATGTGCTATCTGCCATCAGGGGGGATCAAGGGACGTGTTTTGGGGGACCAACCCCATCCTCAACGCTACTTTATAATTGAGGAAAGGGCTGCACCCCCAAAACGCGTCCATTGATCTCCCGTGATGGCAGATAGCACATGTTGGCACACTGTGTGCATCCTCCAAATTTGGCTTTTCTAAACATTGAAAACATTTTTGTAAGATTGGACCACGATAAAACAGGTGATTTTGTGGGGTTTAAATTCGCCCCAAAACATCAATGATGTTATTATTTTTTTTAATAACATCACTGATTTGTTGCTGGATGTTTTGCAATTGGAGATTACACCCCATGATCTCCCCGATCAGTATCTGGGCACTTTCAGATGTAAAGCGTTCTCTCTCCCTCACATCAAGATCACCTAAAAAGAGATAAAGAACAAAAAAAAAGGTCTAAAAAATCTGCCACCATCCATCTCTTACCTGAGTCTGTGGTCGCAGACACTCACCTGTTGTGGTGCCAATCTCCACCACATCTTCTTCTTCCTCCTGCTCAGCTTCTTGTGTTGGTATTTCCCCTTCTTCCAGAGGTGGGGGGTCTCTGGTCTCCTCGGATGAGGGGTGTCCTCCGAGTCTTTTCTCCTCTATGTAAAACAAAAATGGTATACTTAGCACACAGATATTTGATGGCAGAACTAGAAATAGGAAACATTGCTTGGAAGTGGGGTACAATTGTCTATTTTAGCCGAGTTCCAAGATGTATATTTTTTAGTGTCCTTTGTCAAGCTGCAATACTTTACCTTTTGGTACAAGCTTCACAGATGTAGCCCCCCCTATAGTATACACTGGAGCACCTGTGTGGCCCCCCCTAATAAAAATGATGTTCTTGTGTCCCACACTAGTGCTCCAGTGTCCAGATGTGAAAACAGCTGCTCAGTGTCCTCTCCTTACACACAATCTAGTTTGCATTTCATTCTAGTAACAAACCCATCTACACAAACAAATATTTGGCATCCAAGTAGGCCCCAAAAAATGTGTGAAAATGCATATGGCCTAAACAATGGTGTTCTAGAGGCCGAAAGAAAAATGTTTGATACGAACGAATAATGGGCCCATGAACATTAAAGTTGCCCTTTTTAAACGTTACAATTAATAAAAGCATATGGAGCAGAACGAACGTAATAAAGACAGAAAGAATAGGAACACAGCACAACTACTTACTTTTTTGCAGCACTCTCCGGATCTTTCGGTACTGCTCTGGCTCTCTCAACTTCAGGTCCGACCACCGCTTCCTGAGCTGATCTTTAGATCTTCGTACCCCGAAATTCCTCTCAAGACTCCTGACCACTTTCGCCATGATTTTGGCCTTTCGGATGTTGGGGTTGGGGTAAGGCCCATATTTTCCGTCATAGTCGGACTTCCTCATGATGTCGACCATCTCCAACATCTCCCCAAACGACATATTTGTGGCCTTAAAACGTCTCCTTCTGGATCGGGATGTGCCTGGATCCGGCCTTTCCTCCTCCTCCTCCTCGTTGCTAGAATTAGCACGCACCTGCTGTAACTCCGCCATCATGCTCTTCACCCACTGCGCCGAACGAAAAGGGGCGGGGAATAGACTAGAAAGAACGTCAGGGGCGGGCGGAGTTACACGCATGCACAGTGTGTATAAAGCGTAACACGCGTGCGTATTACGTACGATCTGTGAGCGGAGGAAGGAGCATTGGACGCGCCGATCGTAAGAACGAAGGTAAGAGACAAACTTGTGCCTATACTGCTTCTAGATTGAGGCCTATATTGTAACAAGATTAGGAGAGTTTTGTCTGACATTAGGCTTTGTCTTGTGTTGTGTCTTGCAGTGAACATGGATATCTTAATGAAAGACAATGACTTCATGTCAGTATTCATAGAGATGCTAAGTGAGCTGCCCTGTCTGTGGGAGATTACCCACCCCCATTTCAAGAACCAAGCAAAGAGGAAGGCAGCACTGGAGCAATTGTGTGAAATTGTGAAGCAGGTGATCCCCACGGCAGACATCACCTATATAAAGATTTTCATTGGTGGCCTGAGGAGCACATATCTGAGGGAGCGCAAGAAAGTCCTGGATTCACAGAGATCCGGAGCAGCAGATGACATCTATGTCCCCAGGATGTTGTACT
This sequence comes from Aquarana catesbeiana, assembly GCF_042186555.1. Classification (NCBI taxonomy): domain Eukaryota; kingdom Metazoa; phylum Chordata; class Amphibia; order Anura; family Ranidae; genus Aquarana; species Aquarana catesbeiana. The sequence continues at coordinate 18,788,437 of NC_133325.1, read as the reverse complement.
ATGACAGGCTGCACTTTCTGGCAGGCCAGACTGAACCCAAGCCATCCCTCTCAAGTCTTCCTTCCACGCTTCCTTCCCCCCCGGCTGAGGCTTCTGACGCCCAACCTGGGCCTTCCAGGCCACATGTGGAGGAGCCCAGATTGAGCCAGGTACAGCATTCCTCTAAATATTTCTGCTTGTCCAATCAATGATGTTAACTAGATGTTAGTTGGGAGTACTAATTTAGGATTGTGATTAATGATGCAAAAACTAAAACCATGTCCCTTTTTCATACACAGGGAAGTCTCAGCCAGGAGGTGGCCGGGCCGAGCCGGCTGGCTGATATCAAGGTCCCTCCACCCCCCCTGAAAACAGAAAGTGGCAGGAGGAGGAGTACCCTAGAGGAGGCTGCTATAGCATTCTTTTGGAGGGCTACAGAGGTCCTGGGAGCACCACACACCATGCAGGAGAACATTGCTGCCTTCATAGCCTATAAAATGCAGAGGATGGAGGAGGGCCAAAAAGCCATGTGTGAGGCCCTCATATCGGAGGCTCTGGAGAAAGGTATGAGGGGCCAAATTACACCTCACACACATCTTTGGGATGGTCCTCCTCCTCCTCCTGCAGGTCCTCCTCCTCCTCCTCCCTCTCCTCCAGGTCCCCCAGTCCTCCTCCAGGTCCCCCCAGTCCTCCTCCTCCTCCAGGTCCTACTCCTCCTCCTACCACATCTCCAACTGCACAGCCACAGCCCGGAAGGAAGCGTGGAAGGAAGACCAGACAGTGATTGCCCTGGGTTCAGTCTGGTCGGCCAAAAGATGCAGCCTCTTGTGGTACCACAGCCTGGGGACACAGATGTCATCTGCTGCTATCCGGATCTCTGCGAATCCCGGACCAGACTGCCCTCCCTTACATATGGACTCCTCAGGCCACCAATTTTGATGTTGAAGAATTGATGTCTGCCGTGGGGGTCCCAGGCTTCGCTAATTTCTCCTGTTGATCCAGTGTTGCCTTCCTCTTTGTTTGGTTCTGATCCCTTAATAAAGGATTTTTGTTTTGAATTATACTCTCCTATGTGTTTTACTTCAAAAATGACAGTTGGTTTGTGAGGATTCAGGTACATTTCAAATATACAATGTGAAATGAACAAGGGACACCAACAACAAACAATCTCCTGGAGATTAAATAATAAAAGATATCAATGGTGTTGGGGTAACTTGACACACAAAACACACCCAAAAATATTCTGGAGTAAAAACAAAAATAACATTGAACAAAGATCAGCCTTGGAAAAAATCCAAACGTTAAAGAAAAAAAAGGCTTAAAATCCAAAAAAAAAAAAAAAATTAAACAATATAAAACTGTCAGATGTGACAACTAATAACAATATATTCAGGGAATCCCACTAAAAAAACACAAATAAAACTTTGTGAGAAGTGTGTGTGAATATGAGCAGCAAAACTACTTAATTCTTGTGACATTATAAAGAAGAGAGTGCGCTGTATTAAACCATTTTTAACATTGCAGCATGACGAAATTGCTGTATCCATTGCGAACGCTAAGTTTACCAGAACGAGCTGTCCCGTGTCGGAATTTCTTCTGAGCATGCGTGGCACTTTGTGCGTCGGAACAGGCCACACACGGTTGGAATTGACGCGATCGGATTTTGTTGTCGGAAAATTTTATCTCCTGCTCTCCAACTTTGTGTGTCGGAAAATCCGATGGAAAATGTCCGATGGCGCCTACACACGGTCGGAATTTCCGACAACACGCTCCGATCGGACATTGTCCATCGGAAAATCCGACCGTGTGTACGGGGCATAAGAATTGTTAAGCTTTAATATAATGGGACAGACATCCCGCAGGCCCTAATGTAGATACTACCTTTTATAGATACATCCGGGAGTTGGGACTGCAGGATATATGGCATCTAAGGAATCCGCTTTCTAGTGAATATTCCTGCTGCTCTAGTACCTATCAGACTTTATCAAGAATAGATATGACCCTGGGTACAGACACAGTTCTTTCTTGGGTCTCTAATATTCAATATCTAACCAGAGGTTTATCAGACCATTCACCTATAGTAGTAACGCTAGATAAAATAAAGCCTAAGATTAGGACTAACTGGCAGTTCCCTGCTTTTTGGTTTAAAATTCAACATCAGGGGGACTCAACGAACCGGGCCCTAGCGGAATTGTTCATATTAATGACAACTCGGCTTCACCACAGGTGGTATGGGATACCATGAAGGCCTTTTTGAGGGGATTTTTGCTCAAAACTATAATGCCCTGTACACACGATCGGACATTGATCGTACATTCCGACAACAAAATCCATGGATTTTTTCCAACGGATGTTGGCTCAAACTTGCTTTGCGTACACACGGTTGCACAAAGTTGTCGGAATTTCCGATCGCCAAGAACGCGGTGACGTACACCACGTATGACGAGACTAGAAAAGGCCAGTTCAGAACCAAGCGCGGCACCCTTTGGGCTCCTTTTGCTAATATCGTGTTAGTAGTTAGTTTGGTGAGAGATGATTCGCACTTTTTCAGACTCCTGGTTTTCAGATCGTTTTCTGCTGTTCAGTTTGTGCTTGTGGGTTTGTATCTGCTCTTCAGTGCGTGCAGCAAGCTACGCGTGACTCTGTCATTGTGTTCTTGTTCGTTCGTTACTGTTTTTCAGGTCGCTCTTCACAGGCCTTGCTGTTCTTCAGTGCGTTCTGTTACTTCGTTCTGAGCAGCCGACCGTTTTCTAGCCATGTTGCGTATACGTACTCCTCGTAGAGTTAATGCTGTGCAGGGGCTTGGTGTTGGGGTCCTTACCTTGACACAAGTCCAGTCCATGAACAGGGTGGTGAGGAGTTCATGGACCAAGAATTGGTTGCTCCAGCGTGATCAGTTCTGTCATATGCCTTTGCTCCATGAGATCCATGAGAATAATCCTGATGATTTCAGGAACTTTCTCCGGATGACGGACCCCGTATTTCACCGTTTGTTGGCTTTGCTGACCCCCCTATATCAGTAGGCAGGATACCTGCATGAAGTAAGCCATCACTCCGGAGCAGAGGCTGGTCACCACCCTGCGGTACTTGGCGATGGGGAGAAGCCTGCAGGACCTCAAGTTCTCGACAGGCATCTCCCCGCAGGCTCTGGGGATCATTATCCCAGAGACTTGTTCTGCCATCATCCAGGTACTGCAAAAGGAGTATATTAAGGTAAGATTTTTATCCTTTAATATCACATTTTATTGTATTTAATGTTTGCTAATATTTTGTAATTCTTTCCTCATTCCCTAATTACCATGATTATAATATGCTGTGAATGTCCCCTTTGTCCTCATGCATGCTGGATTTTTATGTAATTTTTTTTTTTGTCCTTCATACATATTTGCCTTCACTTACCTCCCCAGCACGGTCTGCTGGCCCTATATTCACCTCATGTAGTCACTTAACAATGTATTTTATCAGCTCCATAGTAGTGCTTTACCCCAAACACCCCCTAAAATTTTTTTAAATGTGATTTGTGCTTTAAATTCAGGCAGAGTGCCAGAGGCTTTTTTTGGGGGTCCCCAAATCATTTTGAACCCTCCCTCCCCCCAACTGCTAAGTCAGCTGATACCAATTCTCTATCTATCCTCAATCAATAGTGTAACTAAGGAGGGGTTCAAAGCAATACATATTATTTAGGCATTCATCTCTCAATGAAGTGGAGAGGGTTACCTGTCCAAGAGTTCCCCCCCTATAATGTTAGAAATGGCCCATGAGAGGGGGGGGAGGGGGAATCTGATAGGTGTACCTTATACTTTGGTTTTTAAAAACTCCCTCAAATAAATGTTATCTTGATTGTTGGGCAAGAATGTTTGTGTCTAATCAGATTTCCCTGTTTATGTGCAAAATGACTACATTGACTACATTTTTGTTTGACTCCACAGTTTCCTTCCACGTCACAGGAATGGCAGACTGTGGCCTCCCACTTTGCCCAGCGGTGGGACTTTCCTAACTGTGGAGGGACAATTAATGGGAAACACGTCCACATCGTCCCACCCCCCAACTCGGGGTCGTACTATTATAATTATAAGGGGTTCAATAGTATTGTGATATTATGAGTTTCTGTATGTGGACGTGGGGAAGAATGGCCGGATGTCCGATGGTGGAGTCATCGCCCAGACGGAGTTCTACAGGCGTCTCCAGAATGGCAGCTTGGACTTGCCACCTCCAGAAGACAATGTGGAAGGACTCCCATTCGTCTTCGTTGCTGACGAAGTGTTTGCACTGGGGGACCATCTTATGCGGCCATTCCCGATAAGGACCCTCACCCCGGACCAGAGGGTTTTTAATTACCAGCTGGCCAGAGCCAGAAGAGTGGTGGAGAACACGTTTGAAATTATGGCCAGCCAGTTCTGCCTATTTCTTACACCCATACACATGGCGGAGTACAAATTGAATCATATTGAATCATATTATCCTGGCATGCTGTGTTCTACACAACTTTTTACGGCAACATTCTGCCAACTATGCTGGCTCAGTTGGGCCTAAGGCTGGACTTCAAAATGAAACAACCCTGACAGCGCTTGAAAGTGGCCGTCCTGGCTTGCCCCCCCTGAGTTCCCGTGATGTTGGGATAAGATACCTTGAATTCTTTGCGGGTAGGGGGGCTATCAATATGCCAGACAATGTCTGAAACCTTTTTCAAATAAAAAAAACAAATAACTACTCAAATCTTTGGTGACATGCTTGTGTTTGTTTTAGCTGACCCTGAAATATGATGAGTCCTGAAAATGGCGTGATTGTGTAACCTTACAAAGCACTGGTGGGTGTTATTTACTAAAGGCAAAGACACTTTGCACTACAATTGCACTTGGATTTTACCTTAGGAAATAACACCCATTGTCACAGAAAACACCAATTAGAGCACCACAAAAGTGTTGGAGCATTGAAACAATAATCCACACATTCTTGATTAACAATTTTTTTAATACCAGCACAATCACATGTGCATTTAGAAAAGGTTTTTAAAACAAACCAACATGTTTGTTGTATAACAATTTTTGGGGTCACATTAGAAAAAGTAGAAATGTCCATTTAAGATAAAACAGGCATGTTTAAAACCAACAAGAAAGACACAAATCTTGAACTTACAAAGTTCACATTTGGTAGAACTTGAAGGCAATATCAGACATGAGTGTTTACAAATTGTGTTTGATATTGCGTTCAGATGGGGTGAAGTCACCCCAGGAAAAGCCAAATTTTGAAGATGCACACAAATTTACGAATGTCAACATGTGCTACCTGCCATCACGGGGGATTAAGGGACGTGTTTTGGGGGTGCAACCCCTTCTTCACAGCTACTTGATTATTGAGGAAGGGATTGCACCCCAAAAACAAGTCCATTGATCTCCCGTGATGGCAGATAGCACATGTTGACACACTGTGTGCATCTTCAAAATTTGGCTTTTCTCAAATTTGTCAAAAAATTTCAAAAATTTTTAGCACACAAAAAATCAAAGGGATTTTGAGGGGTTTTAAACTCACCCTAAAACATCAATGATGTTCTTCATTATTTGAAGAACATCGTTGATGTTTTTCTTGATGTTTTCCAAGTCCCTATTATACCCCATGATCTCCCCGATCAGGATCTGTGCACTTTCCGTGGTGAAAGGATCTGGATCCACAACATCACGATCACCTAAAAAGATAGAAACCAAAAAACACCATGTATTATAAATATGCCAGCATCCATCTCTTACCTGAGCCTGTGGTCGCAGACACTCACCTGTTGTGGTGCCAATTTCCACCACGTCTTCCTCCTCCTGCTCTGCTTGTTCTGGGTGGATTTCTCCTTCTTCCAGAGGTGGGGGGGTCTCTGGTCTCCTCGGATGAGGGGTGTCCTCCGAGTCTTTTCTCCCCTATGTAAAAAAAAATAGGTCTACTTAGCACACAGATATTTGATGGAAGAACTATAAATATGAAACATTGCTTGGAAGTGGGGTACAATTGTCTGTTTTGGCAGAGTTCAAAGATGTTGCATTTTTCTTGTCCTTTGTGAAGCTTCAATACTTACCTGTTTTGTACAAGCTTCACAGATGGAGACACCCCTATAGTATACACTGGAGCACCTGTGTGGGCCCCCTAATAAAAAGGGTGTTCTTGTGTCCCACACTAGTGCTCCTGTGTCCAGATGTGTAAACAGCTGCTGAGTGTCCTCTCCTTATACAGAATCTAGTTTGCATTTCATTCTAGTAACAAACCCATCTACACAACCAAACTAGTTTCACACAAGTAGGCCCTAAAAAATCTGGGCAAATGCATATGGCCAAAACAATGATGTTTTATAGGCCGAAAGAAAAATGTTTGATACGAACGAATAATGTGCCCATGAACATGAAAGTTGACATTTTAAACTGGATAACAGTTAAGAAAAGCACATGGAGCAGCACGAACGTAATAAACACAAAAAGATTAGGAACACAGCACAACTACTTACTTTTTTGCAGCACTCTCCGGATCTTTCTGGTCCGACCACCGCTTCCTGAGCTGATTTTTCGATCGACGTACCCCGAAATTCCGGTGCAGACTTTGACCACTTTCGCCATGATCTTAGCCTTTCTGACATTGGGGTTGGGGCAAGGTCCATACTTCCCGTCATAGTCGGCCTTCTTCAGGATGTCGACCATCTCCAACATCTCCCCAAAGGACATATTTGATGCCTTAAATCGTCTCCTTCTGGATCGGGACGTTTCTGCCTCCGGGCTTTCCTCCTCATCCTCCTCGTTGGTGTAATTATCAGACACCTGCTCTGACTCCGCCATGTGCTCTTCCCCACTGCGACGAACGAGAAGGGGCGGGGAATAGACTATAAAGAACGTCAGGGGCGGATGGAGTTTCATGCATGCGCAATGTCTATAAAGCGTAACCTGCGTGCGTAGTACGTATGATCTGTGAGCGGAGGAAGGAGTAACGGAGGCGCCGATCGTGATTGCGAAGGTAAGATTTACAATTTGGGCCTATACTGCTTCTAGATTGAGTCCTGTATTTGCACAAGTTTAGAAGACTTTAGGCTGACATTAGGGTTTGTCTTGTGTTGTGTCTTGCAGTGAAAATGGATATCTTGAAAGATAAGGACTTTATGCCAATCTTCATTGATATGTTCAGGGAGCTGCCCTGTCTATGGGAGATAAACCACCCTGAATATAAGAACCAAACAAAGAGGAAGGCAGCGCTGGATCAATTGCTGGAATTTGTGAAGACGGTGATCCCCACGGCAGACATCACCTATTTGAAGATCCTAATTGGTGGCCTGAGGAGCACTTATCTAAGGGAGCACAAGAAGTTCCAGGATTCCCAGAGATCCGGAGCTGCAGATGACATTTATGTCCCCAGGCTGTGGTACTATGACAAGTTGCATTTTCTGGCAGGTCAGACTGAACCCAGGTCAGCACTCTCCAATCTTCCTTCCAGGCTTTCTTCCCTCCCAGCTGAGGCTTCTGAAGCCCAACCTGGGCCTTCCAGGCAGCAACATGTGGAGGAGCCCAGCTTGAGGCAGGTATAGCATTCCTCTAAATCTTCATGGTTGTCCAATCAATGATGTTAACTAGATGTTAGTTAGGAGTACTAATTTATGATTGTGATTGATGATGCAAAAACTAAAACCACGTCCCTTTTTCAGAAAACAGGGAAGTCTCAACCAGGAGGTGGCCGGGCCAAGCAGGCTGCCTGATATCCAGGTCCCTCCCCTACACCTTCAAAGACAAAGTGGCAGGAAGAGGAGTAACCTGGAGGAGGCTGCTATAGGCCTCTTTTGGAAGGCTACAGAGGCCCTGAGAAGCCCCCACAGCATGGAGGAGGACTTTGCTGGCATAACTTCCTGCAAAATGCTGCAGATGGAGGAGGGCCAACGACTCCTATGTGAGTCCTTAATTTTGGAAGCTCTCAATAAGGGGTTGAGGGGCCAAATAACATGTGCTACCCACATTTGTAACCTCACACATAGTCCTCCTCCTCCTCCAGGTCCTACTCCTCCTCCTCCTCCTCCTCCTCCAGGTCCTACTCCTACTCCTGCCACATCTCCAACACCAGAGCCACAGCCGGGAAGGAAGTATGGAAAGAAGACCAGAGAGTGATGACCCTGGGTCCAGTCTGGTCTGGCAAAGGATGCAGGCTCTTGTAGTACCACAGCCTGGGGACATAGATGTCATCTGCTGCTTTCATGAACTCTGGGACTTCTGGACCAGACTTAACTCCCTTAGATATGGACTCCTCAGGCCACCAATTTTCCAGTAAAAGAATTGATGTCTGCCCTGGGGGTCCAAGGCTTCGCCAATTTATGATGTTTCTCCAGCGTTGCCTCCCTCTTTGTTTGGTTCTGAGCCCTTATTAAAGGATTTTTTATTTCAATTATACTCGCCTATGTGTGTTTTCCTTAAAAAAGGACAGTTTGTTTGTGAGGATTCAGCTACATTTCAAAAATACAATATGAAATTAACAAGGGACACCAACACCAAGCAATCTCCTTGAGATTAAATAATACAAGATAATAATGGTGTTGTGGTAACCTGACACATAAAACACACACAAAAATATTATGGAGTAAAACTAAAAATAAAATAAAACAAAGATCAGCCTTGAAAAAAATACAAACCCCCAAAAAAAAACAGCCTTGAAAAAAAAAAATAATAAAACAACAAAAAAGAAATTTGGTCAGATGTGACAAATCAAAATATATTGAGGGAATCATGATAAATAATAAAGAAAGAAGTTTGTGAGAAGTCTGTGTGAATATGAGCAACAAAACTACTTCATTCTTCTCACATTATAAAGAAGAAAGTGCGCTGTATTAAACCATTTTTTACATTGCAGCGTGACGAAAGTGCTGTATCCATTCCGAACGCTAATTTTACCAGACCGAGCTGTTCCGTCTCGGAATTTTTTCTGAGCATGCGTGGCACTTTGTGCTACGGAATTGTCCACACACGTTCGGAATTGACGTGATCGGATTTTGTTGTCGGAAAATTTTATAGCCTGCTCTCAAACTTTGTGTGTTGGAAAATCCGATGAAAAATGTCCGATGGAGCCCACACACGGTCAGAATTTCCGACAACACGCTCCGATCGCACATTTTCCATCGGAAAATCCAGCCTTGTGTACGGGGCATTCGTGTTTATAAAGAAACTAGCTGGAAACGGGAATCCCTGTTAGCAGCTGAGGCACAGCAGAAAGAAGCTCAGTATATTCAGGACCCCACTATCACTAATCGTAGGGCTTGGAAAGATGCACAATCATTATACAGACAGATCTCTATGAACAAGTCTGCGTGGTCTGGCTTTTTGTCCAGATGTCGTAGTTTTGAGCAGGGTGAAAAAACGGGTAGAATGCTATCTGTAATTGCAAAATCTCAGGAAAATACCAAATTTACTTCAGCTATTCGCACAGCAGGGGGACATATTTTTCAAGATCAGAATGAAATCCTACGATCTTTTGTTTCTTTCTATAGTAACCTATATCAAAATAAAACAAAATATTCCAAGACAAGACTTAAAAGAATTTTTAGATCCAATAAAACTCCCCTCTTTGTCGGTAATTTCTAAAGAGGAACTTGATGCTCCCCTGACCTTAGAGGAACTGGTCAGGGCAGTATCAGAAAGCCAAAACAATAAGGCGCCGGGTACTGATGGCCTACATTCAGAAGTATATAAACATCATGGGGAGGTTTTGCTTCCAGAACTATTGAAGGTTCTCAACCAAGCCTTAGAATCATTTAAGCTTCCAGATTCTATGAAGGATCCCTGTATCGTTGTATTAGCAAAAACTGGAAAGGACCCTCTGGCTCCGGAATCTTACTGCCTGATATCATTGTTGAACTCGGATGCTAAGATTCTGGCCACAGTCCTGGAAACAAGACTAAATAAACACATGCAGGGATTGATTCATAAAGATCAGTGTGGCTTTATCCCTACAAGATCTACGGCACTTAACCTGAGGAGGCTATACCTAAATATGCAACTACCATCTGATAACCCTGGGAGGAGAGCGATTTTGTCACTCGATGCTACGAAAGCTTTCAACAGCGTTGAGTGGACCTACCTGTGGGAAGTGATGGGTGCATTCGGCCTTGGGGAAAGATTTATGCAGTGGATTAAAATGCTATGTTCTGCCCCAAGGGCCTGTATGCAAATAAATGGTATGGTATCTGAATTTTTTTTATTATACAGAGGAACTAGACAGGGTCTCCTCTGTTATTTGCAATGGCCATCAAACCCCTGGCTGAAGCCATCCGACAATCAGAATCTATTTGTGGATTTATAAGAAGGAACGAGGAATGAAAAAATCTCACTATATGCAGACGACGCTCTGCTCTTTCTTGGGGATACAGATAAATCTTTAAGATCTTTAATGGCACTTATACAAAATTTTGGTTTGCTTTCTGGATATGTCATTGATTGGGACAAATCTTTCTTTCTCCCTTTAGATAACCCTAGTTTGTCCATATTAAGAGAGGTTCCTCAGGTTAAAATTGTTTTATCATTTAAATATTTGGGAATAATGATACATTCCAAGGTAGAAAATTATTTGATAGATAATTTATCCCATATTCTTACTAAATTCAACCTAAAGAGCATGCCATGGACTAAGCTGCCATTATTGGTGGTGGGTCGAGCAAATCTTATAAAAATGATCTGGGCCCCTCAAGTACTATATATTTTTCACAACTCACCGATATGGATACCTCTCAAATGGTTCAAAAAAATAGAATCAATTTTCCGAAGGTTACTATGGAAGGGAAAAAATCCCAGGATTAGGCAATCAATCCTCCAGAGAGAAAGGGATGGGGGCAGATTGGCAATACCTCATCCCAGACTTTACTTCATAGCCTCCCAGCTTCAGCATTTTGCAGGCTGGGGAGTTGTGAAGTGGGAGGACCCTATACAGACCCTACTGTTAAGTAACAGTTCTTATTATAACCTCCTGGCCCAGTTGGAATCTGGAGTCTTTGTTTATACCTGTAAGGGCCCAACAATGTCACTCATGAATAGAGTTTGGAAGGAAATGAGGAGTATAATGAAATTTGAAGGTGCCTCGGAGTATTCACCACTTTGGGGGAATAGGCAATATAAAGAACTAGGTAAACTGGAGGGATTCGAAAGCTGGCACTCTAAGGGGCTTCAATATATATCCCAGTTGTATTCACATAATGTTCTATGCTCCTTTCATGATTTGTAAGAATCTTTTCATTTACCCCATCATAGTTTTTTAAATACTTACAACTACGACATGCGGTTCAATCTCAATTTAAAGGGGAAAAGAAAGTAATAAAACCAATGCTACTTATAACTTTATTAGCACGGATGGCTGAAAAAAAAGGCTTGATCTCATTTCTATATGGCCAACTCACAAGTTCATATCAAGATGGGGGTGTCAGCCTGGGCAGAAGAGGGTGGGGGCTAGATATAGGGGATATTTCAGATGATACATGGCAAACAGTATTAGAAAGGGGACCCATAGTTTTATTGTCACCGGCACAATGTTTGAGACAATTATTTATAATATACAGAGTATATAGAACACCGGTCAAATTATTTAAGTGGGGCAGGCGTGATTCCCGGGACTGTCCACGGTGCCAAAAATCACCTGCTGATTTAATACATATGATGTGGAATTGTCCTAAACTGGCCAGATATTGGCGAGAGGTGGTGAATACAATTAATGAAGCCTTTAATACATATATCCATAAGGACCCAAAAATTTGCCTGTTGGGCTACCTTGATGAAGAACTTATGCCCCATGAGATTCTGATACCAGTTAGCAGATTATTGTTTATGGCACGAAAGCTAATTGCCCTAAGGTGGACATCTCCGAGTGCACCTTCTTTTGAGGAATGGCGCCTTCAGGTAAACGATAATATTTTGAAGGAACAACAGATCTATTGTAACAGAGGCATACCCAACTACCTGTACAAACTGTGGAAACCATGGATTTCGGTTCCACGGTTAGCCCCATCCTCACTGGCTTTCGCTGATCATTAGAAGGGCGGCCAAGTGTAGTTATGGATAGTAAATATAGTACCAGACGGAAAATGGAGGTAGTGGGTTAAATCGGTGGGTAGAGAAATAATTGATGACTTAAGCAGCTGGCAGAGGTAACTTTTTATAAAGGTGCAGATACACAGAATACTATGTTGGGCAGGATATGGAACAGTTAATTGATTTGCTTGAGGTTGGGTGTTAAAAAAAAAAATTATTGTTTTTTTTTCTCCCTCTTTTGTTTGTCTTTGTTATTTGTATGTTTATGAAGAATGTTGTTATTATTTGTGGCTAAATACTAAGAAAAAAAGAAAAACTCAGAATTTGCTGTGGTTTGACCATATGTAAGGTGTTAGAAATAAGTAATTTATGTACAAACTGTATAAGTGATAAGTGATGAAAAATTTACAATAAAGATAAGAAATTAAAAAAAATATATAATGCATGTCGGTTTTTGAGTTTAATACTACATCCATTGTACATAAATTGATTCTGATTCACAGTGATTCATATATAAATATGTATATGTAGCAAGGTCTCCGGCCTCCTTCAGTCTAATGAGAACCTTCAGGGCCAGAGATAGCCGACTTCCTTCATTATGTGGTGGGTCGTGAGGCATAGTGGGTGTAAGATGGATAAAGTTATTGGGCGTCAGACACTTCTTGAATGCAAAAGAGATGTTTATTTCTCTTACAATCTTTTATGAGGGGGCAAGAGGGTTAGGGTCAGGACCCCCTTAAGTAGTTGCAAGTTCAATTGACAGACCCCAAGAGTTCAATAGGAGGACAGCCGTGTAGGGAAAGGCCCCAGCAAGGCACAACATCTGCACATGCAGGAATGCTGTCTCCTATGGCAATAGTCTTTAACAGTTCCTAACTCAAAGCGTAACAGTTCTTTCAGCTTTACTACAACTTCTCCTTGTAGTTCTTCAACACACTGACCTCCCGGTCTCTCACTAGATCCACTGATTCACTAACTCTGAATCCCTTGAGCTCCTCCAATCTTTACAGTGGTATCTCCCTCAATTGTCACCCACGTTTCCCTGCTGGGTCCCTAGCTTGGCACTCCAGATACTTCTCAAGCTTCATCCCCAATGACCTGCTCGGTCCATGGCTTGACACACAAGGCTGCTCTGCAAACATCACCTCCGCTGGTTGGGTCCCTGACTTGATCACCGCCTGAAGTTTCCCGATTCTCCACCATGCCCGTTTGGTGAGAATGCTGCTCTGGTACTTGCTTCAGTTACTCACTGTGGTCCCTGTTAATAAGGTGGTTGGTCACTTAGTGGCGACAGCTTCTCCTCTACCTCTGACCACTGACAGGTTCTCCGGCGGGCAGAACCGTTGCTTCTGGTTGGACTGCAAGCCACAATCCCAACCCTGCACTGCTCTCTTGCTTCTGGATAGGCCCTCAGACAGTCTAGCAGCCATACGCCCCTGGGATAGGCCCAGTTTTTGGCCTAGCAGTGCAGGGCACATGACACACGTCCACCCAGACAGCCGTCCAGGTGGCACAGAACATAGATCACCTGACTCCACCCAAATATATAGGCTCTCCCAGTAGGCCAAGGAATTCAAGAAAACCCCTCCCCATTGGCTGAGATACCCCATACCCATAACCTGACCTTGAGTTGTCCTTCTCATATCTAGTACCACCAAGTGCCCGGCCACCTAGTGGTAGAATAGCAAAGTACAATAAGGCCAAACTTAGGGAGAAATCAATAGATCTCTAACAATCAACCAGTAGTTACTCCTGGATAGTAAATTTGTGAGGAGCATCCCTGCTTAAACTCCAGGGTGCTACATATATAAATGATGACATTGACTGAGTTTAACGTAACAGTGGAAATCACATTTGTAAATAATGTAAATGTGTGTGATTTTATTGTCTTAGTCTAGGGGGAGGTGCATTTCATGGTCCTCCCTTTTTTTTCCAGCAGAGGGACTCTAGTGACACTGAGATTGGCTTTAGCTTCTAGAGGTCCACTTTGCACTGGCCACCTGAACTGTATGTGAATGTCGCTGCCCTTGTGGCCTGATGTCATTAGACGCCTTGGACATGGCCCCATAACATCTCACCACAGGGTGGAATGGTCATATGGTGCAAGGTGTGTGACTTGTAAAGAGAGGAATCACTTTACATTATTTCAGCTCACACTCTGAGGGAGCCCTGTAGGACATTCCAGCAATAGGTGAGACTAGGTCTGTTGATGTTTGAATACTATGAGGGATGTGAGTAATCTACAAATAGGAACAATGTCCTTTCTCTCCTGTATTGAAGAATAGGTGAATATGTTATCCAAGTTTATTGGGACAACTTAAAATAAATGTTTTCTTCATCTGGTTTCTTATTTTCAAAGCACATCCTCAAGGTAGAACATTTCTTACAAAAAAACTTGTAATAATCAATGGAGTTATTAGTTGTAAAGCTTAGAATGGCGTATATCAGCCGAAATACACATCCCGATTTGAATAGAACAAAAATAGAGTAATGGGACTTTTAGGTTCAATAAAAATTTTATTGTTTTAATACAAGTTTAAACAGAAAAAAGCATGAATAAGACCGGGGCCTAACAGTAGGCATTCCGGTACACCAAGTACAAGTATATATTTAGGGAGGGGGGGGACAGCGAGCCTAGACCTAGTATTAGCATCACTTTCAGATGTATAAGGGTCCTATTATAGGGATGTTTGGACTCTCAGATTACATTTAACGTTGAGAGCCTATGCTTTAGTTTGTCTGAAGCAGAGTAATGCCTCCAGTTGCTCCAAATTAGGGATGAGCCAAACACCCCCCTGGTTCAGCACCAGAACCTGCGAACGGACCAAAAATTCGCACGAACGTTAGAACCCCATTGACGTCTATGGGACTCAAACGTTCAAAATCAAAAGTGCTCATTTTAAAGGCTAATTTTCATGGTATTGTCCTAAAAAGGGTTTGGGGACCCGGGTCCTGCCCCAGAGGACATGTATCAATGCTAAAAAAGTTGTAAAAATGGCCGTTTTTTCGGGAGCAGTGATTTAAATGATGCTTAAAGTAAAAAAAAAAGTTAAATATTCCTTTAAATATCGTACCTGGGGGGTGTCTATAGTATGCCTGTGAAGTGGCGCATGTTTCCCGTGCTTAGAACAGTCCCTTCACAAAATGTCTTTTTTAAAGGAAAAAAAGTCATTTAAAACTGCTTTAATATAATGTCGGGTCCTGGCAATATGGATGAAAGTCAATGAGACAAACGGCATGGGTACCCCCCAGTCCATTACCAGGCCCTTTGGGTCTTGTATGGATATTAAGGGGGACAACGCACCCAAATTAAAAAAAGGAAAGGTGTGGGGCCACTAGGCCCTATATACTCTGAACAGCAGTATACAGGCGGTGCAAACAAGACAGGGACTGTAGGTTTGTTGTTAAGTAGAATCTCAAGCAAATCTAAAAATAATAATGCGCCAACCCAAAACGTGAAAAAGAAGCAGCCAACACAACAATCGGACAAAATTGTGGTGAAATAACAAAAATAAAGTGTGGCGCTGGGAGAGCAAGAAAATAATATATTTTTATTTGTTCATTATTGAGCAAAGCCCGCCTGAATGTCTGTCTGGAGAGCAGTGATGCACAATAAAGTGTTTGGTGAAACAGGACTGTTCTAGTATATCCCATTAACTACCGTCAATATAGTATACATTGGTGAAAAAAAGTAAAATGAAACAGTATGGAGTGTAGTTACTAGAAAATAGCTAACACTCTAAAATAATATAAAAGAGTGATTATATGTGAAGTATGGAGTGTAGGTACTAGAAAATAGCTAACACTCTAAAATAATACAAAAAAGTGATTATATACGTGGAAAAATCAGTGAATCCATACTAGTGTTGCCTATAAGAGGAGACCCAATAGTGCAACAAACATGAAATAGGTAATAATAACCAGAAATAACAAATAATCCCAGTGTGGCTATTGCAACTAGAAAACTGTAGTACAAACAGGAATACAATAATAATTAATCTGTTTTGGACTTTTAGTTGCACTATTATTGTATTCCTGTTTGTACTACAGTTTTCTAGTTGCAATAGCCACACTGGGATTATTTGTTATTTCTGGTTATTATTACCTATTTCATGTTTGTTGCACTATTGTTAAGTAGAATCTGTTTGTAATTTTGAACGGGTACATTTTAACGTGTTTAGCTCCAGCCAAAAAATCTTTTTTAAGCTTTTTGGAAAACAAAGGGACATTTGATTTGCTGTCTGTGCTCCTCTTCAGAAGATTTCACCTCACTTTTTGTCCCAATGACAAATGTTTTTTGAAAATTTGGGTTTTTTTGTGAAACAAGGATTGGTGATAAAGCATCAGTGGAAAGGTGAAATGTTTTTCCCATATTAACTCTTACAGGAGAGTATTTCCCTTCCTAGGGGTAGATTTCATCTCACTTCCTGTTGTCTCCTTCCGTTTGTAAGTAGGAGTCGTTTGTAAGTTGGATGTTTGAAAGTAGGGGCCTGCCCTATATACTCAGCAGAAATTTGGGCCTTAGGTGTTGTTGTGGCCACAACACTGTAAGCCCTAACAGGGCCCTGCTGTGAAATATTAGATCAAGAATTGTAATTACATGCC
The DNA here is from genome assembly GCF_042186555.1 of Aquarana catesbeiana. NCBI lineage: Eukaryota > Metazoa > Chordata > Amphibia > Anura > Ranidae > Aquarana > Aquarana catesbeiana. The sequence goes on along the minus strand of NC_133325.1, from coordinate 18,771,839 downwards.
CCTGTTGAACAGGGGCAGAAAAATTGGGCCTTTGGTGGTGGTGGTGGTGGTGCTGGTGCCATAACACTGTAAGTCCTCACTCGCTCTTGGTGGGTGCAGAAATGGGCCCTGCTATTAAATAATAGATCAAGAATTGTAATTACATGCCCCTATTGAACAGGGGCTGAAAAATTGGGCCTTAGGCACCGGTGCTGGTGCCACAACACTGCAACCCCTCACAGATACTCTAGTTGGAACGCAGGAACGAGCCCTGCTGCAAAGTATTGCATCAAAAATTGTAATTACACACCCCTGTTAAACAGGGGCTGAAAAATTGGGCCTTAGGCACTGGTGGCGGTGCCCAGAACCAAAAATGTTCTTACAAGCTATCAGCGTGATCATTGAGGAGGAAGAGGATAATTACTCAGGATAGTCACTCAGCATCAGCATAGGCAGTCTTTGAAGGGATTTGAGATTTCCAAAAAAATTATTCAGTTACATCAGCATCAGGTGCTTGGTAGCTGGTGGTGATCCAAGACTGATTCATCTTTATGAAGGTCAGTCAATCGACCGAGTCGGTGGACAGATGCACCCTGTGATCGGTTACAAAGCCTCCAGCAGCACTGAATGTGCGTTCCGAAAGAACACTGGATGCAGGACAGGCCAGTAGCTCAATTGCATACTGTGCAAGCTCTGGCCAGTGATCCATCCTCAAGACCCAGTAACCCAGAGGATTTTCGATGGGAAAGGTGTCCAAGTCAGATCTTGCCCCTAGGTATTCCTGCACCATGTAAAACAGACGCTGGCAATGATTGCTGGAACTGATCATACAATGGGGTTGCGGACTAAAAAATTGTCTGAGCGCTGATCGGTCAGATGGCCACCTCCTCCACCGCTCCCTCTTTGACTGCCCGAAGCCTCAGCAACACGTTGTCCAGAAACAGGAGTTTGTAACCTCCCAGTCTCTGGGAACGCGTTGTACAGACCTTTCTGCAAGGCCTCCTGAAGATGTTTCATCCTCTGCTCCCTCTGCAACGGCAAGATAAGGTCCTCAACCGTACCCTTGTAACATGGATCAAGGAGGGTTGCCAGCCAGTATTGGTCCTTCTCCTTGTTACCACAAATACCAGAATCCTTACGCAGGCTTTGCAGGATCAGGGAGGCCATGCAGCATAGGTTTGCTGAGGCATTCAGTCCGGAGTCCTCTAGTTCACTAAGGACGACATGGTCCGCAGCCACCTCCTCCCAGCCACGTACAAGTCCATGTGTTTCTTGGGACTGATCGCTTAAAGACTGCTGCTGATGCTGAGTGCCAGGCTCCACCTCCATACTGACACAATCCTCCTCCTCGTCCTCTTCCTGTGCACGCAGGAACATTGTCTGGTCAAAGGGGGCCTTGAGAGCTAAGGAAGTCCTCCTCTTCCTGCCTCTGTTCTGCCTCAAGTGCCCTGTCCATTATTCCACGCAGCGTGTGCTCCAACAGGTGGACAAAGGGGACAGTGTCACTGATGCATGCACTGTCACTGCTCACCATCCTCGTGGCCTCCTCAAATGGTGACAGGACAGTGCATGCATCCCTGATCATGGCCCACTGGCATGGGGAAAAAAAACCAAGCTCCCCTGACCCTGTCCTGGTGCCATAGTCGCACAGGTACTCATTGATCGCCCTCTGCTGCATGTGCAGCCACTGCAGCATGGCCAACGTTGAGTTCCACCTGGTAGGCATGTCACAGATTAGGCGGATCTTGGGCAGGTTAAACTCCTTTTGGAGGTCCACCAGCCGAGCACTGGCATTATATGACCGGCGGAAATGCACACAGACTTTCCTGGCCTGCCTCAGGACATCCTGTAAGCGCGAGTACCTGCCCAAGAACCGCTGTACCACCAAGTTAAGGACGTGAGCCAAACAGGGCACATGGGTCATTTGTCCCTGTCGGAGGGCAGAGAGGAGGTTGGTGCCATTGTCACAAACCACCATTCCTGCCTTAAGTTGGCATGGCGTCAACCACCTATGAACCTGCCCCTGCAGAGCTGACAGAACCTCTGCCCCAGTGTGGCTCCTGTCCCCCAAGTACACCAGCTCAAGCACCACATGGCATCTTTTGGCCTGCGTACTTGCGTAGCCCCTTGAACGCCTACAGAGCACCGCTGGTACCGAGGACAAATCACAGGAAGAGGCCATGGAGGAAGAAGAAGAGGAGGGGGTAGAGGAGAGAGGTGTGTCACAATCATTAGTAGTGGCATTTTGGAGGCGTGGTGATGGAACAACCTCCAACACTACTGCACCTTGTTCTGCATCCTTCCCAGCTGCCAGCAGAGTCACCCAATGCGCGGTGAAACTTGGGTAACGTCCCTGTCCATGCCTGCTGGACCATGAGTCAGCGGTAATATGCACCTTACCGCTGACTGCCCTGTCCAGCAAGGCATGGACATTGCCTTCCACATGTCAGTAGAGAGCCGGAATCGCCTTCCGTGAGAAAAAGTGACGTTTGGGTACCTGCCACTGAGGAACCGCACATTCCACAAACTCACGGAAGGGGGCAGAGTCTATCAACTGAAAAGGCAGCAGTTGAAGTGCTAGCAATTTTGCCAAGCTAGCATTTAACTGCTGGGCATGTGGATGGCTGGGAGCGAACTTCTTTCGGCGGTGCAGCAGCTGGGGCAGGGAAATTTGTGTGGTACAATCTGACGTCGGTGTACCGAAAGCAGATTGCCCACAAGTACTTGGCTGTGACACACTTAATTCTACACCTTCATTCCTCTCAGTGCAGGTCTCAGCGGGAGATGTTTTGGCCACGCGAGATACGCTTAAGACATATGTTGCAAATAGCAGCGGTGCGGTCTGATGCACTCGTCTCAAAAAAGGCCCACACCAAAGAACTTTTTGAATAACGCGCAGAGACTGCAGCGCCCTGCACATGCGGAGCTTTGGGGTGTGATGCAGTCAGTGTGCTGCCCTTAGGCTGGCCCATGGAGGGCATCCTGCCTCATTGGTGATGTGCCTCCTCCTCCTCCTCTCTCCTATCAGGCACCCACGTTGAGTCAGTGACCTCATCATCCCCTCCCTCCTCATCACTGGAGCAAACCTGGCAGTATGTTGAAGCAGGGGGAGCATGACTGCCAGATTACTGTCCTTCTTGGCACCCCCTCTGTCCGTGCTCACGTTACTGCCTTCATCTAGCTCAGTATCATCATCAGAGCCTTCCAAACGCTGGGCATCCTCCTGGAGCCAAAAAATAACTTGTAGCTTATTTAGCTGCCTGCAGTAGTGATAGGATCAGGAAAACACCACCAACCTTCTACAGGTAGCTTTAGGTGAACACTGTGCAGAGCTCGACAAAAAATAACTTGTAGCTTATTTAGCTGCCTGCGGTAGTGATAGGATCAGGAAAACACCACCAACCTTCTACAGGTAGCTTTAGGTGAACACTGTGCAGAGCTCGTACTACACTAACTTGTAGCTTATTTAGCTGCCTGCGGTAGTGATAGGATCAGGAAAACACCACCAACCTTCTACAGTTAGCTTTAGCTGAACACTGTGCAGAGCTCGCAAAAAAATAACTTGTAGGTTTAGCTGAACACTGTGAGGAGGACGCACTACACTAACTTGTAGCTTTAGCTGAACACTGTGCAGAGGTCGCACTACACTAACTTGTAGTTTTAGCTGAACACTGTGAGGAAGACGCACTACACTAACTTGTAGCTTTAGCTGAACACTGTGCAGAGGTCGCACTACACTAACTTGTAGTTTTAGCTGAACTCTGTGAGAAGGACGCACTACCCTAACTTGTAGCTTTAGCTGAACACTGTGCAGAGGACGTACTACACTAACTTGTAGCTTTAGCTGAACACTGTGCAGAGGTCGCACTACACTAACTTGTAGTTTTCGCTGAACACTGTGAGGAGGACACACTACACCAACTTGTAGTTTTAACTGAACACTGTGAGGAAGACGCACTACCCTAACTTGTAGCTTTAGCTGAACACTGTGCAGAGGTCACACTAAACTAACTTGTAGCTTTAGCTGAACACTGTGAGGGGGATGCACTACACTAACTTGTAGCTTTAGCTGAACACTGTGCAGAGGTCGCACTACACTAACTTGTAGTTTTAGCTGAACACTATGCAGAGGTTGCACTACACTAACTTGTAGTTTTAGCTGAACACTGTGAAGAGAACGCACTACCCTAACTTGTAGCTTTAGCTGAACACTGTGCAGAGGTCACACTAAACTAACTTGTAGCTTTAGCTGAACACTGTGAGGAGGACGTACTACCCTAACTTGTAGCTTTAGCTTAACACTGTGCACTACACTAACTTGTAGCTTTAGCTGAACACTGTGCAGAGGTCACACTAAACTAACTTGTAGCTTTAACTGAACACTGTGAGGAGGAAGCACTACACTAACTGTAAATAGTCTAGCTGCCTGACTGTGGTATTAATAGGATCAAAAGAACACCAGCAATTTTCTTCAGGTAGCTGTAAATACTGTAACAAGACAAGCCTGCCTGTCAGTAGGAAGATAACAGGAACGGATCTAGCTAAACTGAATACAGTATATATATAGCTAACTCAAATGAAATGACACTGTCTCTCTTTCTCTCTAAGCACGTCGGAACACACTACACAGGGCCGCCGTGCAGGCGGCCTTATATAGTGTGGGGCATGTTCTAAACCCCCTGAGCCATAATTGGCCAAAGCCACCCTGGCTTTGGCCAATTACAGCTCTCTCTACCGACGGCGCTGTGATTGGCCAAGCATGCGGGTCATAGTGCATGCTTGGCCAATCATCAGCCAGCAATGCACTACGATGCCGCAGTGAATTATGGGCCGTGACGCGCCATACGAATTTGGCGTGAACGGCCCATATCGTTTGCAATTCGATGAACGATCGAACAGCCGATGTTCGACTCGAACATGCGTTCGACTCGAACACAAAGCTCATCTCTACTCCAAATAAAAGAAAACTTTGCTTGTTTATCTAATACCTTGGCTTGCATTTCTTCCATGAGCATTACATTGTTTATTTTGTTTACCCATTCTACAAGGGATGGGGGGACGATAGTTTTCCAATGTCTGGGGATCAACTGTCTCCCTGCACTGAGGAAAAATTTTAGGAGGCTATGTTTTTGTGATTTAATAGTACCAGGGAGTATAGAGAGAAGAGCAATGGTAGGAGAGGGTGTAAGCGGTTTATCGTATTTATCTGTGTATATCTGGAAAATTTGTGTCCAAAAAGGGAGAAGCACATCTCATTCCCACCAAATGTAAATGTACGTACCTTTCGCTGAGTTACATCTCCAACAAATATCAGAGGTTGAAGGAAATATAATCCTGAGAGTGGATGGAACCCGATACCACCTTGATACTAGTTTATAGTTTTTTTCCTGAGTATAGCTCGAGATGGCTAATTTACGAGTGAAAAGGAAGGCTTTACCCCATTCAGCTTCTGTTATGTCTCTCCCGAGTTCCTCTGACCAGGTTTTGTTATATTTAGGTAAGGATCCATGAACGCGGTCCAGAACCAATTTGTATATTAATGATAAGGTGTGTCTAGGAGTCTCCGAGAGTGTGCATAATTGCTCAAAACCAGTCAGTGGTCTATGGATTTGTTTGAAGTCGTGGAGTTGTTTACAATAGGTATTCAAGTGTAGATGTGTAAGCCATGTTACCTTAGGGGATATGGTGATTTGGTTTGTAAAAAATGTACCTAGAGTGTTGTGTACAAATTGTCTGGCTGTGGGCAAGGAAACTCTATTGTAATCGTCTAGGGTTAGAATAGAGTTGCCTTCGGGGAAGGCAGGATTGTCGAATAGGGGGGTGAGAGGGCTCGGTTCAGAGGATAAGGAGTAACTCTCCCTCTTACGATACCAGATTGCCAAAGCATCTCTGGTAAGAGGGGACACTCCTGCTAATGATTTGTATGTCTGACCATAGCCCCATAAGAGAGCACGAAGATCAATTGAGGACAAGTCCTGTTCCACAAGGGTGGAGGCTTTGATCAGCGGGTGGGGGAACCACTCCAGGATACGGGAGAGCACTGTCGATGTATGATAGAGTTCAAAATCAAGCAGGCCAACTCCTCCTTTAGTGGTAGAGGAGCATAGGAGTTTATGTTTCAGTCTAGGGTGGTTTCCCTGCCATACAAATCGAATTGCCATGGATCGAAGGGTGCGAAAAAAATGCCACAGGAAGGGCATTTGGGAGGGCTTGGTATAAATAAAGTAACTTGGGGAGAATATCCATTTTTAGTACGTTCATACGACCAAACCAGGACATTGGTAAGGCCATACGGGTTTCAGTGAGGCGTCTGAGTTTTGTTAGTAGTGGGCTGAAGTTCAGGGCGTATATATCTGATGTTCGTTTCAGAATGGCTGTTCCTAAGTACGATATGGAGTTTGTCTGCCATTGAAAGGAGAAGTTGGCTTTAAGGGAAAAAAGGGTGGCATGCGACAGGGATAGATTTAGTGCCTCTATTTTAGTGATATTTAATTTGTAATTACTAAAACAGCTAAACCGATCAATCTCAGCTAATATAGATGGTATGCTAATATGTGGTTGGGTTACATAAAGTAGGTCATCTGCATATAGGGAGAATTTACACTGGGAAGTGGGGGATTGAATATCGTGTATGTTGGGATTAGCTCTGATAGCTTGGGCCAGATGTTCAATTACCAAGGTGAACAAGAGCGGGGAAAGAGGACAGCCCTGCCTGGTACAATTGGTAATCGTGAATTTTTCTGATTGGGTGCCGTTTACTGTACCAATGGTTTGGAGTACAGGAACATAATGCATGTAAGCATTCTTGGGCCTAAACCTAACTGGGAGAGGGTAGCAGATAGGAAGGGCCAACTGACCCTGTCGAAGGCCTTTTCTGCGTCACATGAGAGTAGACAGGTCGGTATGTGGTTGCGTTGGGCATATGCCATAAGGTGTATGGTTTTGGTGGTGTTGTCCCTGGCTTCACGTCCAGGGACAAAGCCCACCTGATCCTTATGAATCGTCTCGGGCAGTAAAGGAGATAAGCGATTCGCTAGGATCTTTGCATATAATTTCAAATCTATTTTCAAAAGGGAGATTGGTCTATAATTGGGGTATAAGGAGGGGTCTTTACCTGGCTTTGGGATAACAACTATTTGGGCTTGAAGCAAAGTAGGGGAAGGAGCAAGACCTCCATCAATGGCATTAAATGCTTTTGCTAATAGAGGTGCTAATTGGAGAGTGAACATCTTATAAAAGCATGAGGAAAACCCATCAGGGCCGGGGCTCTTTCTGTTTTTAAGATTTTTTATGGCAAGGAGAAAGTCTGTTTCGGAAAGAGCAGATTCCAATTCCTCCGTGCCGGATGTTGGGAAGGGTGGGAGTGCCGTTTCCTGTATGTATGAAGGGAGGTCCTGTGAGTGAGGTGAGGGCAATGAAATTCGTGGGGTAAGATTATATAAAGTAGAATAGTATTGGCGGAATTCTTCGGCTATGGCCGAGTTGTTCAGTAATTTACCTTTAGTTAAGGAGTTAACGACCTGAATTGGCTTACGGGTTTGTCGGGGTTGGAGTGTACTTGCCAGATGTCTACCACAGTTATTGGCTTGGGAATAGTGGACGAATCGCCCTTTATCTCTCGCTACTAAGGAGTAGGGATGAGCCAAACACCCCCCTGTTCGGTTTGCACCAGAACATGCGAACAGGCAAAACATTCGTTTGAACACGCGAACACCGTTAAAGTCTATGGGACACGAACATGAATAATCAAAAGTGCTAATTTTAAAGGTTTATATGCAAGTTATTTTCATAAAAAGTGTTTGGAGACCTGGGTCCTGCCCCAGGGGACATGGATCAATGCAAAAAAAGTTTTAAAAACGGACGTTTTTTCGGGAGCAGTGATTTTAATAATGCTTAAAGTGAAACAATAAAAGTGTAATATCCCTTTAAATTTTGTACCTGGGGGGTGTCTATAGTATACCTGTAAAGGGGCACATGTTTAGAACAGTCTGAGAGCAAAATGACATTTCAAAGGAAAAAAAGTAATTTAAAACTACTCGCGTCTATTAATGCATTGCCTGTCCGAAGTTCATTGATAAAAACGGCATGGGAATTCCCCACAGGGGAACCCCGAACCAAAATTTAAATAAAAAAAAACTTGTGGGGGGTCCCTCTAAATTCCATACCAGGCCCTTCAGGTCTGGTATGGATATTAAGAGGAACCCCGGCCAAAATGTAAAAAAAAAAATTGTCGTGGGGTCCCCCTCAAAATCTATACCAGACCCTTCAGGTCTGGTATGGATTTTAAAGGGGAACCCCATGCCAAAATTTTTTTTAAAAATGGCGTGGGGTCCCCCTAAAGATCCATACCAGACCCTTATCCGAGCACACAACCTGGCAGGCCGCAGAAAAAGAGGGGGGATGAGAGAGCGCCCCCCCCTCCTGAACCGTACCAGGCCACATGCCCTCAACATTGGGAGGGTGCTTTGGGGTAGCCCCCCAAAACACCTTGTCCCCATGTTGATGAGGACAAGGGCCTCATCCCCACAACCCTGGCCGGTGGTTGTGGGGGTCTGCAGGCGGGGGGCTTATCAGAATCTGGAAGCCCCCTTTAACAAGGGGACCCCCAGATCCCAGCCCTCCCCCCTGTGTGAAATGGTAAGGGGGTACAAAAGTACCCCTACCATTTCACAAAAAAACTGTCAAAAATGTTAAAAATGACAAGAGACAGTTTTTGACAATTCCTTTATTTAAATGCTTCTTCTTTCTTCTTTCTTCTATCTTCTATCTTCCTTCGGTTTCTTCCTCCATCTTCTTCGTCTTCTGGTTCTTCTGGTTCTTCTGAACCTGTGAAGAAAAAATGTGGTTAAACAGGGAATGAGGAACAGAGGGTCATCCATCGGCTGCTCTAGAGGCATTCGATTTAGAACGTTTGCTCTTCTTAGTCTTCTTTTGCCAGCCTGTGGCAGCTTGAAAACCTGGGGTGGCAGGCCAGTCCAGTATGGGAATCTGTGGCAACTCAAATGTTCCAAGGAATTTTGGGAGATCACACAATGTGTGGAATGTTGCTGACTTTCCTTCGTGGGATGCAAAAAGATTGTATTGGAAACCCCAGCGACATTTTATTTGCTTTTCTTGAAGGGCACTTGTGAGGGGTTTCAGAGCTCTCCGCATGTCGAGTGTCAGTTTGGAGACGTCTGGGAGTAAAGACACTGGGGTCTCATTGAAGTAAATGGCGTCTTGGACTCTTGCCGCTTTCATGATTGTGTCTTTAATCGCATAGAAGTGTAATCTGCAGATGAAGTCTCTGGGATGCTCCAGGTTAGGGTTCTTAGGGCCAAGGGCTCTGTGAACACGGTCTAGCTCTAGAGGGGCATCTTTATCCTTGTGGAGCAGATTGTTAAATATAGCGATGACTGCAGGGGCCAAGTCTGTAGTTTCTACCGACTCTGGTAGGCCGCGGATACGTATGTTATTACGTCTGGCTCTATTTTCCTGGTCATCCTGGTGGTACATTAGTTGCTGAATCTGTAATGTATGTTCAAAAAGAATGACTTCATGTGCTTGGAGTGTGGAGGTATTCTCCTTCACATCGTGCTCCACTTATTCCAGCCTGTTTGTTACATCTTTGCGTAACTCAGTGATTTCCTGCTTGTATGAACGCTCAAGTCTCTGTACATAGGCTTCAAAGTCATGCTTGGTAGGGAGGGCCTTAATGTAGGCTTCCATGTCCCATCCACCATAGGATCTGTGTGAGTCTGGGAAATGGCAGGCCGAACGAACCGAGGCGTTATCCATCTGGAGGGGACCTGGCACGCTGTCTGGTTTTCATATGAGATGTGGAGCGCTGTGAAGCAGCTCCCGTGAGGCTGCGTGTGTGCCTGAGGTCCAGGCCGGCGCCATCTTGGATGAGGGGGGGTCACGCTGTGTCTGTCCCAAGTGGGTGAAAAAGCGATCAATTTCACCCTCGTTGTGTGGTTCGGGAGTGCGGTGTCCCTCTCCCCCTCCTTTCCTCCCTATTACCAACCTGTTTGCAGCATCTAGAAAGGGCTGAGAGCCTCGTTTGTTTTGACTCGTGCGGGAGCTCCAGGCAAACACGTCCTGCTACTCCATACGCTAGGCCACGCCCCCGTAATGGAACTTTTAGATGCTGAAACTTCCTAATGGAATAATATATGACACGGTGATGTATAAAAATAACATTTTATTAAATACATAAAAATGTCTTATATCGTTTAAAACATGTGTAACAAAAAAATGAAAGCAAAATCTGTATACACCCATAAACAGCCCCTACAACAAGGTAAGCAATTTCCTCAATAGTCACAAAAATGTGTGATCATGAACTATGATAAACACTCAGGACCAAAGTATGAGAAAAGAGACACAGCCTTTAATTGTAAACTTTAATGGAGGGTTTCAATAGTCTCTACAGGTCTCAGAAGTGATTAGAGCTTGCTAGATGTTTACTTTCTTCTAGGTTGAGGTGGATGGACTGAATTACATATTTTTCCTTGTCAAAAGAAGTTTATTGAGTATACAATATTATAAAGATACATAAAGTAAGTTTACAAGGATCTATAAAGTAAGCTCATTGTTTTACAGTAGGGTTTATATAGGTAAATATCATGAAATTTCAAATATTAAACATTGGGTTCACATAAACCTAAATTAAATATATATATAATTTCCTTAGTTACTTTTGTAGGTATTTAAATGATTTATACCTACTATACATATTGTTTACAAGTAGAGTGTATATGAATTACATATTTTTCAATCCATAACTATGGTTAAAACATGTATATGGTTGAAAGGAATGTCTGAATTTTATTGTAGATCTCAATGGATCATTCTTAAATTACTTCAAGAATGTGTGGCCATTAGTATACTAGCACCTTGAGATCCTTAAAGTGGTTCTAAAGGATCAAGGTTTTTTTACCTTTGTGCATTCTATGCATGAAGGTAAAAACCTTCTCTGTGCAGCAGTCCCCCCTCCCTAATATTTACTTCAGCCGAATCGTCCTCCAGCGAACAAGAACCTCGGCTGTCAGCGGACTCTCCCTCCTCATTTGCTGATACAGCAATGGCTCCTGCTGCTGTCACAAGCGTAGCTGCTCTTGGGGCACTTGGCAAAAGGGAGGGGCCAGGAGCGCCAGCAGACGAGCCAAGAATAGGAGGATCCGGGATGCTCTGTGCAAAACCACTGCATAGAGCAGTGATTTTGAAAAAAATCTGAAGCTTTAATATCAGTTTAAAAGATCTGGTGGAGGCTTATCAAGACAAATGTCTCTATTTGTCAGATCCTGCTGATACAGTCACAGTGGCAGTCCTGGATTTGAAATTACAGGCCCTACTACAGGATCTGATATGTAACCATGCCAAAGAAGTTGGGAAAATTGCTCAGGGGGGAAATCGATCAGTTAGGTTCACGAACTGACACGTTAGAGAACAAATTTGATGAAATAATACAATATGTACATGTCCTAGAAGAGGACAATGCCGCTTTCAAACATACTGTCTCCCAGATCCGATCCAACAAGAAGACTTGGAAACTAGGGAACGTCGTCAAAACGTAAGGATCCGCGGAGTCCCTGAAACTATAAATGATAAGGAATTGCGTGCCTACCTCCTGGGTCTCTTTGTTACTCTGGCTCCACACATAGCAGATATTGACGCCTAGATAGGGCCCATAGATCCCTGGCTTCAAAATCACCCCCTGGGTCCAATCCAAGAGACATAATAGTCCGCTTCCACTATTATGACTGTAAAGAGGCGCTCACGGTGGCTACACGTAACAAGAACCACATTGACTTTAAAGGATCCAAAATCCAAATATTCAGTGATCTGTCCCCCATCACCTTAGCTAAACGGCGCAACCTCCACCCGATAACAGCGCACCTTCAACTTCACCAAGTACCTTACAGATGGGGATTTCCCTTCAGACTCTCAGCCTCAAGAGATGGTACGCAATACTCCATTAGAGATCTTCATGAATGCGAGGCCTTTATCCGTAACTTGGGACTGCTGCCTTCCCTGAGGAAGACCTTCCACCTCCACCTCCCACTTTGGTCCCCAAACCCCTCCAGGCTCCTGCAATGATCTGGACCCTGGTCCGTCAGAAACACCAGAAGGCCTTTTCTACCCCTCAGCGCTCCAACCCATCCAGACCTCCCACTTGAAGCTCCTATGCTCTCTTGAAGTGATCCCTTTTTTTTTTGTTCCATACAGATACCCGGGACTTCCAGCTGATGTTTCCCAGTGTCTGTGGGAAGTGCTCTCCTTTTCCTTGTTCCTGAGGGCCCTATTTCCAGGGCGTTGGCCTTCTTTGCTGCCTATGAGGTTTCAGTTTGTTTTTACTTCTATTTTCACCAAGATATGGTAGCTGTTTGAGATAATGTCTCCTTTGAAGGAACGGGACCCGTTCCGTTGATCTTGCTGACCGTCATGCTCCTCCACATGCCCATGGTCTGCGGCCATGGTCTCCTGAAGGTTTTTTCACCTTCAGGTTTTCAAAACATTTTTGTTTTTAATTTTTTTTTCTTCTTTTTTTTATCAGGTCTTTTTTGACCTGTTTTTGTTTTTGTACCAGGTTACTGACTGTTCACTCACTGTCTTTCTAATTGCTGAAGTTGACTCTTGTATGTTATTTCACAGTCTCCTTGGACTACGGTATCTTTTATTCGTGTATTGTGTTAAGTTAATGTCTGATTCCTACTCCAAAGATATCTCATGGCTTTAAAAGTGTTTTCATGCAATGTTAAGGGCTTAAATTCCTTACGTAAGCGTTGGATAGCTCTGAAGGAATTCAAATCCTCTGAGGCTGACGTGATCATGGTTCAGGAGACGCACTTCCATCCGGGGGGTTCTTTTAAGTCTGCCTCCAAAATGTTCCCTACTGTGTTTGTTGCCTGTGACCCATCAGGGAAGGCTGGAGTAGCCAAATTGATCAAGCGATCTTGCCCTATTCGAATTCTTGCCTCAACTCTAGACCCCCAGGGTCGGTAAGTTCTCCTGAATTGTGTTCACTTGAACACGTCCTTTAATTTAGCTAATATCTATGCACCCAATTCAGGACAGATTGGATTTCTCACAAAAGTTCTCGAGAGGTTGCAATCTTACTTGCAGCCCTTCACGATAGTTGGAGGCGATTTTGACATGTGTATGTCTCCTAACAGAGACAGGTGTGTTCTTTTTCAACACACTCTACCACTCCAAGCCCACAAATTGTCCACTTCCTTTCGGAAATTAATTCGATCTCACAATCTCTTCGATGCTTGGAGAATGAAACACCCTACCCATAGACAATATACTTCCTACTCACCCTCGCATAAACTTTACTCCCGTTTAGATCATTTTTTGGTTTCCGCCCCCTATTACCTAATGTTGTCTCTTCGGAAATAAACCCCATCACATGGTCCGACCATGCCCCCATCACCCTAGATTTGGCCTTACATGATCTGACGCGTCACCTAAGACATGCCATTGGCGGCTTAATGAATCCCTCTTGCGGAACATTGAAATCAAAGACCGACTCCAATCAAAACTGACGGAATATTTCCAGCTGAACGAAGGTTCGGTTTCAAACACATCCATTCTGTGGGAGACCACAAGGCTTTCTTCAGAGGTGAGTGCATTTCTGCCAGATCTCGCATGAAGCGGGGAGTCCATTAAACAAATATCAGTGCTTCTTGACCAATTGCACGTGGCAGAGATGCACTTACTTTGCTCTCCCACAGTGGCTCGCTTATGTGCAGTGGTATCTGTCCGAAACTGCATTAAGTCCCTAGATATGAGTAGAATCTCCAAGTCTATGTTATGGTCTTGGCAAAAGTTTTATGAATTTGCGGACAAACCACATAGGATGCTGGTGATGGCACTCCTACCTATTGTCCTCAGACCATGTCTGGGGTGTTTGGAGACTTCTATAAAAAACTCTATAACTGCCTGAGTTCAGACCCAATGACCCAATTCACACAAGAGAAGCTAGACTCCTTCTTAACATCCCTGTAACTTCCAAAATTGACCCCAGATCAATGCTCCTCTCTTGCCTATTTTGCTGAAGAAATGGCGGACATTATTAAACTACTCCCCCTCCATAAAGCTCCGGGCCCTGACGGACTCCCATATTCTTACTATAAAACCTTCTTCCCGACCCTAGCCCCATATATGTTAAATTTATTTTCCGCTTTATAAATAAAATAATAAATCCGCGCAATGGGAATAGGTACACCTGTGGCTCAGAATTGCTGCCTCCACATATGCAATTACCACCACAGTGGGAAAAGCTGGGAATGGAAGAAAGTTGGATGTGGGTGTGGCGCTATTCTGGTATCAAGCAAGATACTATGCCTCTGTTGTTGTCACTTTCAATTTAGATCAGTGCACGTTTAAAAGGAAGTTTCTAAACAAAAAATAAAAAATATAAAAAATCTCTGTGTGTGTTTCCTTCAATTCATCATCTGGCATGTGATACTTAATAACAAAGAGAAAAAAAAAATAGTGAAAAACTTGTGTTTTGCCTTTGCAAAAGGTTTTTTGAATATGGACATTGGAATTAAGCTTTTTCCTTTTTGATATTATTTGGTAATTTTGAGCACAAGACAATTCAACCCCCCCCCGCCCATTCCCCCCCCCCTTTCCTCCCCTTTTCACCCTCCCCACATACTTACACTATTTGATTGTATGAATAGATGGTATAGAAAGACACTTTGTTATTAAGTATCACATGGCAGGGATTTTTTCAGTTGCGCCATCTTGTCAATCCAGTGACGCAACATCTTTTGACCTTCTCTGACTTGCAAAAACAACACCAATTCCCGAAGACACTTTTCTATTCTTACCTGCAGATCAGACACTTCTTCTCCACCAGATCTCCTTCCGTATCCCTAGAGAAACCATCGGAATTTGAAACTCTATGCGCCAAGGGTCCTTACGAACCATAATTAATATCCACCATTTACAAAATCTTACATGAAGCCACCCCCTTAAAGGTAGATCACTATTACTATTTCGTGAGGAAGTGGTCTCAGATCCTTCAGCATGACATCTCCTTGTTGGATTGGGGGAGTATCTGGGAGTCCACCTCCAAAATCTCCCGCTGTGTGACCCATAAGGAAACCACTTATAAAGTTCTACTTTTTTGGTATAGGACCCCAGTACTCTTACATGCCCATAATCCGACAACCTCAAAACAATGCTGAAGATGTAATAATGCGGTGGGCTCACATTACCATACTTTCTGGGAATGCCCCTCAGTTAATCAGTTTTGGGTCCAGATCCAAACGTTTCTGGAAAAGTTGCTAGAGATCCCTATCCCTTTAAATCCTATGCATTATCTACCTAGTCTCCCTTTCCCAGATGTCCCTAAAGCTAAACGGAGACTCATGTTCTTTATATTATTAGCTGCTAAACAAGCTTTTCCTAGGCTTTGGCTCTTTACTTCTCCCCTTTCACTTCCACAATTTTCCTCTATTATGGCTGATGTACGTAGGATGGAACATTTGACTGCTTTAGTTGATAGTTCAGTACTAGGGATGAGCTTCGAGTTCGAGTCGAACACATGTTCGACTTGAACATTGGCTGTTCGCAAGTTCGCCGAACAGCGAACAATTTGGGGTGTTCGCGGCAAATTGGAATGCCGCGAACACCCTTTAAAAGTCTATGGGAGAAATCAAAAGTGCTAATTTTAAAGGCTTATATGCAAGTTATTGTCATAAAAAGTGTTTGGGGACCTGGGTCCTGCCCCAGGGGACATGGATCAATGCAAAAAAAAGTTTTAAAAACGATTTTAATAATGCTTAAAGTCAAACAATAAAAGTGTAATATCCCTTTAAATTTCGTAGCTGGGGGGTGTCTATAGTATGCCTGTAAAGGGGCGCATATTTCCCGTGTTTAGAACAGCCAGACAGCAAAATGACATTTCAAAGGAAAAAAGCCATTTAAAACTACTCGCGGCTATTGCATTGCCGGTCCGACAATACACATAGAAGTTAATTGATAAAAAGGGCATGGGAATTCCCCACAGGGAAACCCCGAACCAAAAAAAAAAAAAATGATGTGGGGGTCCCCCTAAATTCCATACCTGACCCTTCAGGTCTGGTACGGATTTTAAGGGGAACCCCGCGCCAAAAATCCATACCAGACCCTTATCCGAGCACGCAACCTGGCAGGCCGCAGGAAAAGAGGGGGGGATGAGAGAGTGCCCCCCCTCCTGAACCGTACCAGGCCACATGCCCTCAACATTGGGAGGGTGCTTTGGGGTAGCCCCCCAAAACACCTTGTCCCCATGTTGATGAGGACAAGGGCCTCATCCCCACAACCCTGGCCGGTGGTTGTGGGGGTCTGCAGGTGGGGGGCTTATCAGAATCTGGAAGCCCCCTTTAACAAGGGGGCCCCCAGATCCTGGCCCCCCCTGTGTGAAATGGTAAGGGGGTACCCTACCATTTCACTAAAAAACTGTCAAAAATGTTAAATATGACAAGAGACAGTTTTTGACAATTCCTTTATTTAAATGCTTCTTCTTTCTTCTATCTTCTTCTTCTTCTTCTTCTGGTTCTTCTGGTTCTTCCTCCGGCATTCTCATCCAGCATCTCCTCCGCGGCATCTTCTATCTTCTTCTCCTCGGGCCGCTCCGCACCCATGGCATGGGGGGAGGCTCCCGCTCTTCTCTTCATCTTCTTCTCTTCTTCATCTTCTTCTTCATCTGCTTCTTTTCTTCTCTTCTTCTCTTCTTCATCTTCTTCTCCGGGCCGCTCCGCATCCATGCTGACCCGGTGACCCCGCCCCCCTCTGACGCATGGGATATGATGGGACTTCCCTGTGGCATTCCCCGTGAAGTCACCGGGTGGCCCCGCCCCCGTTATTTAAGAACCGTCAGACGAGGAGACGCCGTCACACAGCGGGAGCCTCCCTCCATGCCAGCATGGATGCGGAGCGGCCCGGAGAAGAAAATGAAGAAGAGAAGAAGAGAAGAAGATGAAGCAGAGAAGAAGATGAAGAAAATGATGAAGAAGAGAAGAAGATGAAGAGAAGAGCGGGAGCCTCCCCCCATGCCATGGGTGCGGAGCGGCCCGAGGAGAAGAAGATAGAAGACGCCGCGTAGGAGATGCTGGACGAGAACGCCTGAGGAAGAACCAGAAGAGCCAGAAGAACCAGAAGAAGAAGAAGAAGATGAAGGAAGATAGAAGAAAGAAGAAGCATTTAAATAAAGGAATTGTCAAAAACTGTCTCTTGTCATTTTTAACATTTTTGACAGTTTTTTAGTGAAATGGTAGGGGTACTTTTGTACCCCCTTACCACTTCACACAGGGGGGGTGGGATCAGGGGGTCCCCTTGTTAAAGGGGGCTTCCAGATTCCGATAAGCCCCCCGCCCGCAGACCCCCACAACCACCGGCCAGGGTTGTGGGGATGAGGCCCTTGTCCTCATCAACATGGGGACTAGGTGTTTTGGGGGGCTACCCCAAAGCACCCTCCCAATGTTGAGGGCATGTGACCTGGTACGGTTCAGGAGGGGGGGCGCTCTCTCTCCCCCCCTCTTTTCCTGTGGCCTGCCAGGTTGCGTACTCGGATAAGGGTCTGGTATGGATTTTTGGGGGGACCCCACGCTGTTTTTTGTTTTTTTTTGGCGCGGGGTTCCCCTTAAAATCCACACCAGACCTGAAGGGTCTGGTATGGAATTTAGGGGGCCCCCACGTCATTTTTTTTTTTTTAATTTTGGCCGGAGTTCCCCTTAATATCCATACCAGACCTGAAGGGCCTGGTATGGAATTTAGGGGGACCCCCACGTCATTTTTTTTAAATTTTGGTTCGGGGTACCCCTTGGGGGAATTCCCATGCCATTTTTATCAATGAACTTCTATTGTCGGACCAGCAATGCAATAGCCGCGAGTAGTTTTAAATGGCTTTTTTCCTTTGAAATGTAATTTTGCTGTCAGACTGTTCTAAACACGGGGAACATGCGCCCCTTTACAGGCATACTATAGACACCCCCCAGGTACGAATTTTAAAGGGATATTACACTTTTATTGTTTGACTTTAAGCTTTATTAAAATCACTGCTCCTGAAAAAACTGCCGTTTTTAAAACTTTTTTTTGCATTGATCCATGTCCCCTGGGGCAGGACCCAGGTCCCCAAACACTTTTTATGACAATAACTTGCATATAAGCCTTTAAAATTAGCACTTTTGATTATTCATGTGCATGTCCCATAGACTTTAACGGTGTTCGCGTGTTCGAACGAACTTTTTTCCTGTTCGCATGTTCTGGTGCGAACCGAACAGGGGGGTGTTCGGCTCATCCCTATTCAGTACAGAAGTTTTCCAAAATATGGCAGATATGGGATGAATTCGACTATTGTTCTGACACAAATAGTCTCAGTTAGGGGATAATTGACACCTGTGTTCCTTCTTGCTCTGACTCCAATGTTGACGTAAGTTATGTATACAGCTGTTTGTTGTGCATTCCCTGCACCCATATGTCTCCCCCCTGTTGGTATGGTGCATTACTAGAGCAGGTTTGAACCCTGTTTATAAATATTCTAAGTCAACTTAGGCCACAATTTCATCCTTATTGTTATTCTTATGGTTTATTTTTCTTATTTTTTATAAATGACAGTGTGTATCTGTACTATCCACAGAGTTTGTATTCTTTGTGTTACTTTGTATGCTTTACAAAAATTCTTTAAATAAACAATTGAAAAAAAAAATATGAAACAGCGCTGGCAGCATATATATGTCCTTTGATGACGCCCTGGAGGAGGGGTGAAACGCCTTGATGCACTTCCGGTTCACAATAACCATTAACACAATTTCTGGCTCTGTGAAATGCACGCCATACAGCGGCAGACTCAGATGTTTTTATTGGTGCCTGTTTTTGCCAGATATCCTGTAAGTGGCGCCTAGATTGCGCTGTACGTTTTATTTTAGCAATATTTTACTATGAGCTTTCACTTTTTTCCCCGTCTATGGAGTGTGGCGTATCCTTTCTCTTATAACCCTCTTGGAAGAGTTTTTTGAGCAACCATCCTGCATATCCCAGATCAATAGATCACAGCATTTTTGACCCCAGACTGTGAAGCTGAGGGTCCATTGTTTCTGATGAGTGGGGTCACCGAAGGGTTTGGAGCACCATTGGACTTTTTTCCATTACTATATAAGCACCAAGCAATTTACAGATTTGTGTATGTTATATATATTTTTTGTTGCATTTTGATTTTGTATTGCACAAACATATTAATTTATATGGCACCAACCACCATGAATTGTGTAGAATAATATATGCTGCCAGCGCTATTTCATATTTTTTCTATCACTTTTAAGCAGTGGCGGTGCCTCCATAAGGGCGCACGGGTGCCGCCCCCCTCTCCTGCCACCCCGCTATCACCAATAGATAGATTGATGCATAGCATGAATCTATCTATGGCCGCCACTGCCCTCCCCTGTTCAGGCGCCTGGACCCTTTTCCGGCACCGGGCGCCTGAAATACAGTAGCGGGGTAATTTTTTGAAGCACCTGATTTGAGCCATAGGCTCTATGTGAAAGACCAACACAAAGTGGCATATAATTGTGAAGTGGAAGGACAATGATAAATGACACAAATAAATATTGTGTGCATTTGTATTCAGCCCCCTTTACTCTGATACCCCTAACTAAAATCTAGTGGAACCAACTGCTTTCAGAAGTCACCTAATTAGTAAATAGAGTCCACCTGTGTGTAATTTAATCTCAGCAGAAATACAGCTGTTCTGTGAAGCCCTCAGAGGTTTTTTAGAGAACCTTAGTGAACAAACAACATCATGAAGGCCAAGGAACACACCAGACAGGTCAGGGATAAAGTTGTGGGGAATTTTAAAGCAGGGTTAGGTTCTAAAAGAAATCTCCCAAGCTTTAAACATCTCATGGAGTTCTGTTAAATCCATCATCCGAAAATGCAAAGAGTATGGCACAACTGCAAACCTGACAGGCTGGGCAAGGAGAGCATTTATCAGAGAAGAAGCTAAGAGGTCCATGGTAACTCTGGAGGAGCTGCAGAGATCCACAGCTCAGGTGGGAGAATCTGTCCACAGGACAACTATTAGTCGTGCACTCCACAAATCTGCCTTTTATGGAAGAGTGACAAGAAGAAAGACATTGTTGAAAGAAAGCCATAAGAAGTCCTGTTTGCAGTTTGCGAGAAGCCATGTGGGGGACGCAGCAAACATGTGGAAGAAGGTGCTCTGGTCAGACGAGACCAAAATTGAACTTTTTGGCCTAAAAGCAAACGCTATGTGTGGTGGAAAACTAACACTGCACATCACCCTGAACACACCATCCCCACCGTGAGGCATGCAGGGACAGGGAAGCTGAGTACATGGATTGAAAACTGGCTATAAGGACGAGTTCAGAGGGTGGTGATAAATGGGAAATACTCGGAATGGTCAGGGGTGGGTAGTGGGGTTCCCCAGGGTTCTGTGCTGGGACCAATCCTATTTATTTTGTTCATAAACGATCTGGAGGATGGGATAAACAGTTCAATCTCTGTATTTGCGGACGATACTAAGCTAAGCAGGGCAATAACTTCTCTGCAGGATGTGGAAACCTTGCAAAAAGATCTGAACAAATTAATGGGGTGGGCAACTACATGGCAAATGAGGTTCAATGTAGAAAAATGTAAAATAATGCATTTGAGTGGAAAAAATATAAATGCAATCTATACACTGGGGGGAGAACCTCTGGGGGAATCTAGGATGGAAAAGGACCTGGAGGTCCTAGTAAATGTTAGGCTCAGCAATGGCATGCAATGCCAAGCTGCTGCTAACAAAGCAAACAGAATATTGGCATGCATTAAAAAGGGGATCAACTCCAGAGATAAAACTATAATTATCCCGCTCTACAAGACTCTGAGTGTGCTGTCCAGTTCTGGGCACCAGTCCTCAGGAAGGATGTACTGGAAATGGAGCGAGTACAAAGAAGGGCAACAAAGCTAATAAAGGGTCTGGAGGATCTTAGTTATGAGGAAAGGTTGCGAGCACTGAACTTATTCTCTATGGAGAAGAGACGCTTGAGAGGGGATATAATTTCAATATACAAATACCATACTGGTGACCCCACAATAGGGATAAAACTTTTTTCACAGAAGGGAGTTTAACAAGACTTGTGGCCACTCATTAAAATTAGAAGAAAAGAGGTTTAGCCTTAAACTACATAGAGGGTTCTTTACTGTAAGAGCATCAAGGATGTGGAATTTCCTTCCACAGGCGGTGGTCTCAGTGGGGGGCATTGATAGTTTCAAGAAACTATTAGATAAGCACCTGAACGATCGCAACATACAGGGATATACAATGTAATACTGACACATAATCACACACATAGGTTGGACTTGATGGACTTGTGTCTTTTTTCAACCTCACCTACTATGTAACTATGAACAAGAATTAATTAACTTATATAAACTTACTATATCCATATATTTTCCAGCCAGACTAAAAGTCTGACATATCTGACATATAAATGACATCTTATCAAAGTTTATAGTGTTTTTTAAAGCTAAAGTCAAAGGTTATTTGACAAGTTTTTTGACATGTTAACAAACATTTCAAAATAATTTTTAATACAACACTGCCCCCTGTTGATAATTATGTTAAAAGTCCAAAATGGCTTCCTAGACGGTGATGCCATGGTTACATGGTAAATAACACGTAAATTGACATCATAAGTTATGTCTAAGGCAAAAACACACCCACTTTTTTTGGGGGGGGGGTAAAGGTTGGATACACATTCAGAGAGGGAGAAAGGAAAAAGGACAGAAAGGTCTGTGAAGGGAAAAGTGTCTTTGGGATAGACAGCTGATAGGAATGGGCGAACGGTTCGGCCCGAGCATAAGTTCGGGCCGAACTTTGGTTGTTCGGATGTTCTGGTGAACACCAAACAATATGCAGTGTTCGAGGAAAATTCGAAAGCCTCCAAAACACCGTTAAAGTCTATGGGGAAAGAACATGAAAAATCAAAAGTGCTCATTTTAAAGGCTTATATGCAAGTTATTGTCATAAAAATTGTTTGGGGACCCGGGTCCTGCCCCAGGGGACATGTATCAATGCAAAATTTTTTTTTTAAAACGTCAGTTTTTTCGGGAGCAGTGATTTTTTTAATGCTTAAAGTGAAACAATAAAAATTAAATATTCGTTTAAATATTATGCCTGGGGGGTGTCTATAGTATGCCTGTAAAGTGGCACATTTTTCCCGTGTTTAGAACAGTACCACATCAAAATGACATTTCTAAAGGAAAAATTGTCATTTAAAACTGATCGTGGTTGTAATGAATTGTCGGGTCTTGGCAATATAGATAAAACTCATTGAAAAAAAGAGCATGGGATCCCCCCCAGTCCGTTACCAGGCCCTTTGGTTCTGGTATGAATATTAAAGGGAACCCTGAATCAAATTTTTTTTTAAAATTGCCTGGGGGTCCCCCTAAAATCCATACCAGGCCCTTCGGGTCTTATATAGAAATTAAGGGGAACCCTGCGCCAAATTTTTTTTAAAAAAAGGCATAGGGTTCCCCTTCAAAATCCATACTAGACCCTTATCAGAGCACGCAACCTGGCAGGCCGCAGGAAAAGAGGGGGGATGAGAGAGCGCCCCCCCTCCTGAACCGTACCAGGCCACATGCCCTCAACATGGGGAGGGTGCTTTGGGGTAGCCCCCCAAAGCACCTTGTCCCCATGTTGATGGGGACAAGGGCCTCATCCCCACAACAATTACCCGGTGGTTATGGGGGTCTGCAGGCAGGGGTCTTATCGGAATCTGGAAGCCTCCTTTAACAAGGGGACCCGCAGATCCTGGCCTCCCCCTTATGTGACATGGTAACGGGGTACAAATGTACCCCTACCATTTCACAAAAAAAGACAGCTTGGGGACGAGTCCTTTATTAAAAAATAAAAATGTCCCACGATGTTGCGCCAACGGACCAAAAAAGAAAAAAGAATCCACCACTGATCCCCCTCCATGGGAGGCTCCCGCCATGTGACGCTTCATAGCCTTTGACAGTTCTTATATAACTGAGGGCGGGGCCACCCGGTGATGTTCCTGGGTGACCCCGCCCCCTCTGATGCATGGGGACTTTCCCATGGATTCCCTATGGCATCAGAGGGGGCGTGGTCACCTGTTTACGTAATCGGGTGGCTCCGCCCCCCTCTGACACCACGGGGAAGCCACGGGAAAGTCCCCATGCATCAGAGGGGGGGGTGGGGTCACCCAGGAATGTCACCGGGTGACCCCACCCTCGGTTATATGAGAACTGTGATGGTGATGAAGCGTCACACGGCGGGAGCCTCCCATGGAGGCGGATCGGTGGCGGATTTTTTTTTCTGCTTTTTCGGTCCGTCTGCGGAACACCGTGGGACATTTTTATTTTTTTTATTTTTTAATAAAGGACTTGTCCCCAAGCTGTGTCTTGTTTTTTTTTTAACATTTTGACACTTTTTTGTGAAATGGTAGGGGTACATTTGTACCCCGTTACCGTTTCACACAGGGTAGGAGCTCAGGATCTGGGGGTCCCCTCATTAAAGGGGCTTCCAGATTCTGGTAAGCCCCCCATCTGCATACCCCTACAACCACCGGACAAGGGTTGTGGGGATGAGGCCCTTGTCCCCATCAACATGGGGACAAGGTGCTTTGGGGGGCTACCCCAAAGCACCCTCCCCATGTTGAGGGCACGTGGCCTGGTACAGTTCAGGAGGGGGGCGCTCTCTCCTCCCCCCTTTTCCTGTGGCCTGCCAGGTTGCGTGCTCAGATAAGGGTCTTTTATGGATTTTGAGGGGGACCCCTACGCTATTTTTTTTTTATTTTGGCACAGGGTTCCCTTTAAAATCTATACCAGACCCTTCAGTCTGGTATGGATTTTGGGGGGACCCCTACGCCATTTTTTTAAAAAAATTGGCGCAGGGTTCCCCTTAATTTCCATATCAGACCTGAAGGGCCTGGTATGGATTTTAGGGGGACCCCCACGCAATTTTTTTTTAAATTTTGGTTTGGGGTTCCCCTTAATATTCATACCAGACCCAAAGGGCCTGGTAATGGACTGAGGGGATCCCATGATCTTTTTTTTCAATGAGTTTTATCCATATTGCCGAGACCCGACAATTCATTACAGCAGCGATCAGTTTTAAATGACAATTTTTCCTTTAGAGATGTCATTTTGCTGTGGTACTGTTCTAAACATGGGAAAAATGCGCCACTTTACAGGCATACTATAGACACCCCCTAGGCATAATATTTAAAGGAATATTTCATTTTTATTGTTTCACTTTAACCAATTCCATACAGGGCATTTTCACCCCCTTCCTGGGCAGGTCAATTTTCAGCTTTCAGCGCTGTCACACTTTGAATGACAATTGCACAGGCATGCGACATTTTACCCAAATTAAATTTTGATTGTTTTTTTTCCCCACAAATAGAGCTTTCTTTTGGTGGTATTTGATCACCTCTGCGGTTTTTATTTTTTGCACTATGAACAAAAAAAGCGTCAATTTTGAAAAAAAACACAATATTTATTACTTTTTGCTATAATAAATATCCCATTTTTAAAAAAAAATTACAATTTTTGCCCTCAGTTTAGGCCAATATGTATTCTTCTACATATTTTTGGTAAAAAAAATCCCAATGAGCATATATTGATTGGTTTACACAAAATTAATAGTGTTTACAAAATAGAGAATAGATTTGTCATTTTTATTATTTTTTTTTTTTTTTTCACTACTAATGGCGGTGATCTGCAATTTTTATCATGACTGCGACATTATGGCAGACAGGTCGGACACTTTTGACACTATTTTGGGACCATTCACATTTATAAAGCGATTGGTGCTATAAAAAAATGCACTGATTACTGTATAAATGTGACTGTCAGGGAAGGGGTTAACACTAGGGGGCGCTGCAGGGGTTAAATGTGTGTCCTAGGGAGTGATTCTAACTGTGGCTGAAGGGGACTGATGAGAGGGGGAGACCGATTGGTGTTCCTCTATACAAGGAACATACGATCAGTTCTCCTCTCCCCTGACAAGACGTGGATCTGTGTGTTTACACACACAGATCCACGTCCCTGCTCTGTGATAAGCAATCGCGGGTGCCTGGCGGATATTGCGGCCACCGGACATGCGCATTTGGTCCCCAGTGATGTGGTGAGCGCGCGCTCTCCACAATGCCAGGAAGCCGTGAACGTCATATGACGCCCATCCGGAGGGAGGGACGGTTCCTGCCGCCATCATTTTACAATACGGCAGTAGAGAACTGGTTAAGCATTAAAAATAATCACTGCTCCCGAAAAAACGGACGTTTTTAAAAAAAATTTTTGCATTGATACATGTCTCCTGGGGCAGCACCCGCGTCCCCAAACACTTTTTATTACAATAACTTGCATATAAGCCTTTAAAATGAGCACTTTTTATTATTCATGTTCGTGTCCCATAGACTTTAACGGTGTTCATGTGTTCTGCCAAATTTTTTGCCTGTTCGGTATGTTGTGGTGTGAACAGAACCAGGGGGTGTTCGGCCCATCCCTAACAGCTGATATCTCTCAAACAAAACATTCTTGTATTTCTGGTAAAGTATAGATTTTCTATTTGCCTTCTTGAATTTGTTTACTTTGAACATATACCTAAAGTAAAACTGCAGTAATTCTAACTGCAGTATGAGTTATGTTTCTCTCTCAAACAAAGAGAATAATACACACATTGGTATCATCTCATGAAGCTAATCAACTTCAGATAAATGGTTTAGTTATGATGTATGTTTAAACATAAATTCATCAGAGAATTATCTTTACCTTAAACAAAAGTCTTCGTTAAATTACCAAGTTGGTGTATGGTATAACAGAATTGTCTGTATACCATTAAGAGAAGTTTTAGATTGCAAGGGCTGTTTATTTGAGAGAGATCGCATGTCAATTTCATCACTTGTTTATTTTCTTGGTCTAGGAAGCCACTGAGAAACTGTTAACCATTTACAAAGCAGTTACTAAGTTTTAAGACATTGGCATTTTAAAACTAGAGCTTGTGATTATTGTCTTATCATCTGTATTACCCATTCTATTGATATTTGAAATTATATTCTGTGTTTATCACCAGTTATGTTTTGATATTATTTTGCATTGATTTTTAGTAAAGTAATATATATATTTTTGCACATCTTTGTATTCCTTCATCTTCAAATTAGCGCAGATAAACAAATTTGAGTCATTGGTTTGATTTGTGGAAATACGTGGAAATCTCCTAAATTAAAGATTCTTGCTTATTTCCATAAATATAACACTGTTTAATATTTCAGTATAAATACCCTGGCAATTAGTAATGCTAATCACCAAGGCAGTAATAACAGAATATAATAACTGATTGTGCCAAGCCCCTGTTTAAGTTGAGACCTATGGGTACAGGCAGAAGAAAGACAGAGGAATGACCTGAGTAAAGAAACAGTCCTTGCAGCTTTGCTTGTTAGTTCTATTAGGGGATTTAAACTTGGGTGGGGATGGGGTAATATGGGATGCCCACTTCATCAAAGAATTCCCCAGGGACACAACTATTCATAGCTACAGTATTTACACTGCTCTTCTGCCTCCTGCACATCACTTGCTTGCAGAACTACAACTCCCAGGACCAGCTGGCACTACTAGGTGATCTGATTATAGGACTCCGTTAGACTGAAAGATTTAAACGAATGCCCTTTACAGGCAGGGACCACAGGCTGCTTGTTTGTGTAGCAAAGTCCTAGTGCCCAGCTGTCTTTCTGTGGCTACTGCTCCCAGTAACTGCAAACCCAACTGGCTGCAGCTGCCCCTTTTCCACAGTCCTCATGATTTATGACTCTTCATCCACAGTCCTCCCAGACCAATTCTGCATCCATCCTAGACTGCTCTTACCCAGTCCTCTCAGGCTGCCTCTTATGCCGCGTACACGCGGTCGGACTTTTCGTCTACAAAAGTCCAACGGACGCCGACGGACTAAAGCTGGCTGGTAATCCGTTCGTGTGTGGGCTTCTCCGGACTTTCAGCAGACTTTTTCAGCCTCAAATCCGACGGACTTTAGATTTGAAACATGCTTCAAATCTTTACGTCGTAACTACGACGGACCCGAAATCCGCTCGTCTGTGTGCTAGTCCGACGGACAAAAACCCATGCTAGGGCAGCTATTGGCTACTGGCTATGAACTTCCTTATTTTAGTCCGGTGTACGTCATCACGTACGAATCCGTCGGACTTTTGTGTGGTCGTGTGTAGGCAAGTCCGTTCGTTAGAAAGTCTGCTGCAAGTCCGCCGAAAGTCCGCCGGAAGTCTGTCGGACAGGCTGTCGGACTTTTGTAGACGAAAAGTCCGACCGTGTGTACGCGGCATAAGTCCTTCCAACTGTCTCACTCACCATCCAGTCAGCTGTCTTCCTCCCTGGTGATTTGCCCAGCAGTGTTCTCCCTTCTGGCTCCTGTGCCTGTGGTCAGGACACCTCTGTGGGTCATGAAGAGGGTCCCTTCTGCAACTGAGCCCAGGCCTGAGCTGTGGTCACCCCCAGACTAGGGAGTTACTCTCAAAGGCTACTGTGAGTCATCCAGCCCTCTCTGAGTCTCTGCCCAGACCCAGATTCAAAACCAACAAGCTTGGCTGCCAGTCTGAATTTCCCTACACTAACAACAACAATTCTAGCACTCTAGCAACACAGCTAGGGGGTGCTACACTCAGCTGCAAAAGTTGCCTGTACTATCCTGACACAAGATGAACACTTTCACTACTTGGCAGGGGGTGAGTGTAGTACAGATTTCTACAGGTGTAGCAAAGAGAAAGACAACGTTGTCTGTATACAGTGTCCCTTATCATGACAGGATGGTAATGTGCCCACTCACCAATTCCTGCAACAGGTGGTGTTGAAGAAAAGGTGTGAAGGCTCTGCAGCAACTCCTGCATGGTCCTGGCTCAAGGGATGGCACTCAACCTTATGTCACGCACTGCAATGGCCAAGATGGAATCTGGCGTGGATGGGATGAAAGTGGCCTCCAGACTGCTGCCAAACAACCAGAAGTAGCTGGTAGTAGATGCCCCTGAATGAACGTGCAATGACTCTCTTTCTCCTGCACAGGCCGTGACTCAGCCACAGAACAGCCTGACACAGAGTCACTTGCTTGCAGATCCAGACCTGGGTCCCAAGAGAGCAATCCTGGCCTAACCCAGGCTTTTATTACCTCTCCTAGTATTCCCCTCTCCTGCTCCAGGTGGCTGGCACTTGTAGTCCTTTACAGTTTGGCCTGAGTGTGAAACCTGAGCCCTTGGACTACAGGTCCCATAATGCTTTGCTTTACTCCCTGGTGTTAATCATTCTGCTGGCAGGATGTGATGACACAGGGTCTTAGCTAGCACTGCAGCAATGTTGCAGAGTGCCTCCTAATACTGTAGGCAATATTAGCCAGCTGCTGGATACATATTAAAGTGATTGTAAAGGCTTGTTTTCTTTTTTTTAAATAGCAAACATGTCAAACTTACCTCCTCTGTGCAGTTGGTTTTGTGCAAAGTGGCCCGAATCGTCCTCTTCTCGGGTCCCTCTTTGCTGCTCCTGGCTCTTCCTCCTAATGAGTGCCCCTCAGCCAGCAGCTTGCTAAGGGGACACCCGAGCCTGAGTTAGAGCTCCGTGTATCCATTCAGACACGAAGCCCCGACCTGGCCCCACCCCCTCTCCCCTGACTGGCTGAATTACTTTGATTGACAGATTTGGGAGCCAATGGTGTCACTGCTGTGTCTCAGCCAATCAGGAGGAGTGTATGGGACAGCTAGGACACTTGTAGACATCGCTGGAGAGAGATGGGGCTCAGGTAAGTAATTAGGGGGTGCTGGGGAGCCTGCTACACACAGAAGGCTTTTTATCTTAATGCATAGAATGCACCTTCTGCCTTTACAACTCCTTTAATGATTCTTGGCTTCAGTCAGACAGAGGGACAGACCAGGCAAAAGTTTGGTCTGAACTTAGATATGCACCTAATTAATATCTCATCCCTATTGACAGCATGTGGTGAACATGTGGAAACACTAAGGGCCATATTTATAAAGCAGTAAATATGACTTTTACAAACTTTCACTGCTGGTGACTCAATCATCTAAAATACATTTATCTGTGAGAATCACCGGCAGTGAATATTTGTTGAATATCAGATTCACTGCTTTATACATATATCCTTAACTGCTTCCCATCTGTGCTATAGCCAAATAATGGCTACAGCTTGGTTCTACATTGCCGTGAGGCCTTCAATAGACGTCCTCCCCTTTGCACGCTCCCCGCGTGCCCCCTGCGGGTCACGCGTGGCCCGCTCTGTGATCATCGATTCAATGAGACTCGGGTGATCACAGATTGGATTTGTGGGAAAAAAATTATAAAATTTGAATTTGGGTACAGTGTTGTATGACCGCACAATTGTCGTTCAAAGAGTGACAGCGCTGAAAGCTGAAAATTGGTCTGGGCAGGAGGGGGTTTAAGTGCCCAGTAAGCAAGTGGTTAAAGACCAAATTCACCTTTTAAAACAAAAAAATAATAAATGTACATGATTTTGTGGTAAAAAAAGTGCATAAATTATTGTTTAATAGAAGCCTGCAGAGCATTGCACCCGTGACCAGCAGATTACAGATGCAATGTCAGGCTCTTACACAGTCTTCTAGTTTTGTGCTCATATCCCCGTACAGGTTTTCTGTTACGAAGGTAGAGGATGAATGAAGTATGAGCATGCTGATCCGTACATTCACAGCCTATTCAGACTACAAGTGCATCTGCTGTGGTGACAGTCAGTTTTTTAAAAGAGATGTATGGGGTTTTTTTTTTTTTTAGATTCATACTTACCTAGGTGGATGCTGCATCTGTCCCCCGGCGCCTCTAACACTGAGAATCAAGCGATCGAACACCGCCCATCGCTCTATTCTCACATCTCCCTGAGCAGAGAGCTGCAGACTGTCAGTCACCGGCTCTCTGCTCTGCCCCCTCCTCACTCACTGGAGCTCTGCGCTGTGGAGGGGGTGGGAGCGGGCTGGGTCAGGCTCTCAGTGGCTCGCTGAGAGGCTGAGCCAGGTGCCGGTCCAGGGATTTGGGCGGATCCCGACTCTCGTTGTGATGACGCCCGAGCCTGGCCCAGACAGTTGGGCTTCAGACCGCTCCCTGCCAAAAATGTGTCATAGGAGTGCAAAAGGAGCTGCACTCCTGTGATCCACACAAGCTTTGGCTGTACTTCTCCTTTAATTCCCAGATTTTGGTGAATGAAAGATGAGGCTGTGTGGGTGGAGCCCGGGACACAACTGTGCTGATTTCAAAATATGACAGCGGCTGTGGGGACAGGATCCCCGCTTGCTGTCAGGGGTGGGGGGCAAGCAGGGAGTGCATAACAGTAACATGTTGCATGTGATATGTTACCCAATGTACATATAATAATAACAATCACGCAAATCAAATAGTAATGATGAAGTACACTGATTAAAGTGTAAAGTGCAAAAATAAATCCACTAATCGCATAAGTCTACCAAACTTATCGTAAGTGAAATAGGTAGATAAGAGCTACAGACAATAAACAAATAAAGTGCAATGTGCATCAAAAATAACAGATTAGAAGAAAAAAAGTCAGTGTAATATCAAAAATAGTCCAAAATGATTAAATTCTATTCCTCCATCGAGTGACAGATAATGAATCTTCTGTGACACACCAATGTGGTAATCAGGGACTCTTACCAGATAGAAGGGGCCACCTATCGCTAGTATGGCCAACCAAGCAAGCAGATTAACCTCTGTGGGGTAACAGGGCAATACCCCTGAAGATAATCCAGACACCACATAATCTTTCTCTATAGCCTCCACTCACAGCGATAGCCCCAGACCATCCAAATGAGTTCCATAAGGTGGAGAAAAGACTCTGATAGTGTTATACTATTCAAATAGTGTTTATTATAGAAAAAAAGGGGGCCAAATGGCTACTTACAAAGTTAAAACACATATAAAATCATTTTGCCGGAAAACAAAAGAACACCCGTCTTTCCGGGATCACATGGGGCGCAATGGGGTCAGCTTGTAGCACCACCCCAGGAAGACGTCGTATCATGTGACAAAAACATGTTATTTTTGATGCACGTTGCACTTTATTTGTTTAATGTGTGTAGCACTTATCTACCTATTTCACATACGATAAGTTTGGTAGACTTATGCAATTAGTGGATTTATTTTTGCACTTTACACTTTAATCAGTGTACTTCATAACTTATTATTTGAGCTGCACGATTTTTAATTTAATATGTATTTTTGCCTTGTTTATATCGCATGGTTAACCGCAGAAGCCTCTACTTAGATCATTTCTATCCTCATTTAGCACGGTATATTCCCTTTATTTTTTATGTTACCAGTTTTCACCAGGCTGACTATGCTGTGAACGGCCTTTATTGTGAATAGTAAGAGATCACACACACATTATTAAATGACAGCACATCTCCCTCCCTCTCTCCTGGCAGAAACAAGAACCATCTAGATTTTCAGCCTGCAAGAGCCGTCAATATGTACATGACATGACTATTGCTCAGAAATCCCAGCATGGCCTGAAGAGAGAATACTATGGAAGCCTTGTGTATTAATTGTATATTGGTGAAACACAGACTGTAATCTAATAATGAGAAAATATATAAATACATTTTCATAAAATATTGCCGTGAAAATAAAGAATTATATTTCTCTTTGTTGACAGAGAGAGCAAGAAAGAAAAAGAGCAAAAAGAGACTTACTGTAAACAAAAAGAAAAGCTTAGAGGTGAATCAGCAGAGCCAATACTGCCATCTTTTACACATTTAGAATATGAGGTATGACTGTGAGCAGATATTAACCCTCCGATAATGACATCTCCCTCCTGGTAATATTCATACTCAAAGAATGGCCTGTGCATATTAAGTCTACAAGGAGTTTCTGAGCTCCAGGTCAGTACTACTCCATAGTAGGTTATTGGAAGTATGAGTATCAGCAGGTAACAGACACAGAACACCGGAGAACATTTCATATCACACAGCAGATCTTCTCAGTCACCGGCAGCTCTGCTCAGGAGGAGACTCAATCACCGGAGCTTTATACACATCGACTGACACTACAGAACAAAGAAGAGAAGAATAGTAACTTCAGTCTGAAAATAAGAAATCCATATCTGAAAGTGTAACTGATCTAATAAAAGTGTTGTATTCTTATATTTCATATTCAGTAAATTTTCAGTAGTTCTGAAATAATTTATTCATTTAAAAGATACAATATACTTCA
Organism: Aquarana catesbeiana; assembly: GCF_042186555.1. Lineage (NCBI taxonomy): Eukaryota > Metazoa > Chordata > Amphibia > Anura > Ranidae > Aquarana > Aquarana catesbeiana. Next base: position 18,739,616 of record NC_133325.1, on the reverse strand, counting down.
CAAAAAATAATATTTTTTTTCTGGTAAAATTACATTTTTTACATCACAGGATGAAAAGTGAATGTCCAATAGGGGTGAATGAGACACTCAAAAATCACTTAGAATTGTTGAGTTGTTGGACACCAAACTTATTCTGCTAGCAAGAATCAACAACACAAACCAGTAAAACAATAAGATGAGTTACTATAGTGTTGAAGGAGTTTGGGGGTCATGCTGATCAAGCATTTGTATTTGTACAGAATTGCTGAACCCCCATAGCACCCCATTATACAGGAATTAGGTACTTGATGCTGGAGGCCAATGGAGAGAGGGCTTTCCTTGCAGCTAAATTCCGGACTCCCCTGGAGGTGAGACAGGAGGAGTCGGGCACAAAGTAGCACAGGCTGCCTGTGGAGTTGCTAGAAGATGTATTCAGGAACACTGTTGATGTGATGAACAGCCTCTGCAGGCAGGTGGCATCTGTGAAATGTGACAGGTCTATAGAATCACTGAGACAATAGGATAGACAACACAAGCTGGGATCAAGAACCAGGTGGGAAGAGCAGACAAAGTCAGGTGGAAGTTGAGGTCAAATACAAGAAGCAGGTAGAGGGTATCCATTAGTCATTAGTCAAGCCAGGGTTGGAGACTGGAGACAGGCAGGTGACTGGTCAAGAACAAGCTGGGTCAGACTCTGGGGATCACAGGAGCAAGGAATTACAGGAACACAGGTAACAAGTTAATCAGCAACTTCAACCACTGACAGGCTTCCTTATAAAGGCCCATGTGAAGTGATGGTGGCAGCCTCCAGATGCCCATTTTGGCAATTTTCTCTGCGTATTTGACCTAAAATTATTGGAGGAATTTGGGGGCATGTACATTAGCTTTGGGTTCCCAGGAGCTTTCTTTGGATGGATACCCTTTCCACTTGATCAAGTATTGGATCTGCCTACCTTGTGTTCTGCAATCTAGAACAGATTCCACCTCTTATTCTGTTTCCCTTTCTACAGTTACTGGTGGCGGAGGTGGTTCCACTCTACCTTGGAAAGGATCCGGAATGGCCGGCTTGAGGAGAGAGGCATGAAAGACCGGGTGAATCTTGTATGAATCAGGCAGAGATAATTCAAAGGCCACTGGGTTTATTTCATGCTTAATAGGAAAAGAACCAATATATCTTGGCCCCAAAATTTTCAAAGGGCACAGCAGCTTCAGGTTGGCAGTTGATAGCCATACCTTAAAGGAAGGATTACCCTTTATTTCTTGTCAAAGAACCTGTTGTAGTTGGACTTCACCTTCTGTATACATTCTTGGAGGGTTTGAAATAACTCTGGAATGAGGGGAAGGGGTACCTGTTCTTGATAGTGATTTTTTTAGTTCCCTGTAGTTGATGCATGGCGCGGAGTGGTCCTTTTTTTTTGATGAAGAAGATGCCTGCTCCAAGAGGAGGGATAGATGAAGCCCTTGGCTAGATTGTCATCAATGTATTACCTGAATACCTCCAGTTCAACCTCGGACAATGGGAAGATGTGCCCAAAGGGAATACCTGCTCCAGGGAGCAACTCAATGGGACAGTCATAAGACCAGTGCAGAGGCAGGGTATTGATTTTTCTTTTGTCAAACACATAAAGGAAGTAGACGAAAGGAATGATCTGACTGGTGCCTGTTTAGGGTTGGATAGTTAGACACATAGGAGAAACGACTTGTGTGGGGATGCCACAATGTTGGTGGCAGTAACTGGATGAGAAGATGACCTCCCCTTTAGAACAGTCAATCAATGGGTTCTGTTCCTGCAACTAAGGGAATCCGAGCATGGCTGGAAATATGGGAGATCAGATGATATCAAAGTGGAAGAGTTCCTGATGACCTGTGTCTGTGGTTGCGAGAGTAGGTATAGTCTCTTGGGTAAAAGGCCCTGAGCTAGGTGAAGTGAAATCATCAAGATGTATGTCCAGCCTTTGTTCTTGAGATGGAGAGGAATATGTAAGTCTCTGGCAAGATTAATATCCAGGAAACAGCTGCAAGCTCCCGAATAAATGATTGCCTGCAGCTTGACCTCCCTTCCAGCCACCTGCAAAAGTATAGGAAGAATGATGTGAGTAGACACAGTCCTGGATAGCTGGAGGTATGAAGGGTACGGGCGCATTGGCTTACTTGGCCAGACGGGACAGTTATGTAGAAAGTAGCCTGTAGCTCCACAATAAATGCACAAGTTGTTTAGTCGCCTGTGTTCCGTTTCTTCTGGGATCAAGGTGGGTTGGAGAAGGCCTATCTGCATGGGTTCTGTGTTGGAGGCAACAAAGGTTGCAGGGATAGAGGCAGGGACTGTTGGTGCTAGGACCTTGGGTAGTACCCAGGTTGGCCAAAAGTTCTGGGAATGCTGAAAGCGTCGCTCCCACAGATGCCTGTCCAACTGGATGGAAACTTAAATAAGAGCCTCTAGTGTAGCGAGAGCCTCTGACCTGGCCAGCTCATCCTTAAGTGTTTTGGATAGACCTAGGCAAAATTGGAAACTTAAATCTGCATCATTCCAACCAGTATTGGCCGTCCATCTACAAAAATCTCAGACATAATCTTCCACCGGTCGTCTGCCCTGTACAAGGGTACAAGGGAATGAAGGGCCAATTCAGCTGTGTGGTTTTCTGTGGATTGTCATATAATGCCGCCATGGCTTCAAAGAATGCAGTGGCTGAATTTAACATCTCATCCTTCTGTTCAAGCCAGTTTTGTGGTTCATCAATTAGGAGGGAGATGGCAAACTCAATTCTGACAATCTCTAGTGCAAAAGTTCTGGGTTGCAGGGCAAAATAAAGTTTGAAGGCCCTGAACCTCCATCAGTCCCTGGCAAAGTGCTCAGGAGTGGGAGCTCTGGGTTCTGGAAAAGGCAGTAGTACAGCAGATGGAGCAGCAGCAGCTGGACTGGAGGGTGTCATCATTGGGGAGGAAATTGTGGTTGGGTTTGGTTTCGCAGAAGTCATTGAAGTAGAGAGGTTATGGAGATGTCCCTCAAGCCGGAAGTAGCCATCTTGCAGGTTCTTGACTGCTTGTGTCAATGCTGTCATTTTTTAACATAGAGCTTCCAGTCCAGAAGCACCACTCTCAGCCTCAGACATTTTGACTGTTTGATACTAGCAGTTACCAGGTTCTGGAGGGCAATGGAGAGAGGGCTTCCCTTGCGGCTTTGCTCTGGACTTCCCTGGAGGTGAGACAGGAGAAGTCAGGCACAAAGTAGCACAGGTCACCTGCGGAGTTGCTAGCAGATGGGTTCAGGAAAACTGCTGATGTGATGAACAGAGACTGCAGGCAGGTGGCACCTGTGAGATGTGACAGGTCTGTAGAATTACTGAGACAGTGGGATAGTCAACACAAGCTGGGATCAGGAACCAGGTGGGAAGCAGAGCAGACAAAGTCAGGTGGAAGCCGAGGTCAAACATGAGAAGCAGGCAGAGGGAATCTGATAGACAAGCCAGGGTCAAGGACTGGAGACAGGCAGGAAACAGGTCAAGAACAAGCCGGGTCAGAAACTGGTGATCACAGGAGCAAGGAATTACAGGAACACAGGTAACAAGCTTAAGATCAATCAGCAACTTCAACCATTGACAGGCTTCCTTATAAAGGCCCATTTGAAGTGCTGTTGGAGGTGCTGGGTCCTAGAGTTCTTCTCCTTCCATTGGTGCCCTGACAGATGCTGAGTCCTAGAGTCCTTCTCCTGCCATTGGTGCCCTGAGAACAGGCTTGGTGGATCATTTCTGCAGTCATTCTAGCTATTTAAAAATGTCACCCCCAATTTTCTCATGCTACCAATTCCAATTAATTAACAATGCATGATATAATATGATGTGGGTGGAAATTTCCAAAAGAGACAAAGCACTCAAATATTGGACTATTGACTATAATGCACAACAATTGGTTATCCTGGTTGTCTATGTCCCTGTCAGAGTGATTACCTCTCACTTTGTTTCCCAGATAGCATTATCACCAAGGGATATGTGACCCATCACCTTGATCTCCCTCTTCACAAAGCAATAGAGATCCAAGAGATTATGCAGGTGATCAAATTGCTGCCCCTGGATCTCCCTTTCAGGTCTCCTATGTTGTACAACCACCACAGCCTGAATATTCAGGAGATCCTGTCATTTGAGTTAGATTCTTCGCCCTGTTGGAACAGGGTCTAGACAAAACAAACCATCTTTGTGTGATGGTTAATCAAGGGCCTGTATAGGGTTCATCACTTTATTAACAAGATGAGGAGGTTGCTACTTACCTACTGAATACATTGGATATGGCTCAGTCAGAGTTGTTTCACTGGCATCAAATCTCTCTCCACCTACATGGTCTATTGAAAAAGGCTACAGGCCGGGGGGCGTGGCAACCACTGACTGTAATGGCTGCATAGTCAAGCAGCTCTGCTGATTGCTGGGAATCTAGGCTGTTCTGGGGCCCCATCTGACACTTACACCGCATCTACTGACTGGCTCTGTCCTTCTCCACAGCAGGAAATGCCATGCCGCTACAGAGAGAAGGCACTGATGAAGAAATTACCAGGTTTCTTCCCAGTCATTGATAAAAGGCTTTGCCAAAATGGCCTTGGCTGCCGTGGCAAGGCCTCGAGTGGCCGCCAATTTAATAATGGAAGCTGAAGCCAGCCAGTGAGCCCTGGATGGCCATGCTGGTTCAGGGAGCTCGACACCACCAACAAGGAGCCTAGCCAAGTCCAGACCCAGGAGGGACTCATAGGGCTCCCAGGGAGATGGATCTATCATGGATATGAGTGCACCACCAGACCTACCATCAACACCACCTCCTGCAGAGGACCCTATGCTGTCTTTTCCCACATCTGACCAGCCTATGTCAGATACAATCATAAAAAATATGTTGCTTTCCCTGAAAACATCCCTGCAAGCTGATCTGTTCTCCTACGTTCAGAAAAACTCTGCTGTTGTTCAAGACATAGGGGATAGGTTAGACTATGTTGAAAACAAAATAGGGGAACTAACCATTACATTTAACACTATGATTGATGCCCATGAGGACCAGAGTGTCAGGAACCATGAAACAGACGGAGACAGAAAATGCAGTAAAAATGACACCTTTTAGTATAATTGTAAAAATGGTACAACTGGTAGACATAGTCAAAACATAGCCAGGGTTCGGTAGCCAAATCGGGTAGTCAGAACAAGCCAAGAAATCAGGAAGCCAGAGATCAGCAAAAGCAGCAGACAGGATCAGGAACCAGAAGTGAACCAGAAGTGACGTCAGCCAGGCAAATCTTGAACAGGAACACAGCAGAGAGCCTCTAGATATGATGACCAAGGCAAAGGCAATTGATCACATGAACCAGGCAGTGAAAATAGCCAGAAGGGGCTGACTGTGGGCTTGACTGATGAGCCGGAGATGATCAACAGGTGAGCCACCGTGGAACGATGAGTACTGGCAATTAACTGACAGCTGAGCAACCTGTGCACTGAGAAGGAAGGGCTGAGAGCCCAGCCCTGACAGTACCCCCACCTCAATGACCACTCCCCCTTGAAGGACCATGTAGTCTGTACCTCTCACTGGCAGGTCGCAAGGACTCCTGGACCTGCACCCAAGTGGAACAAAGATCGCAGGGATGCTCCTTTAACACAAAAATTCTTTGAGGAACAAATGAGTCAGGCAATATGGATGGTTGGAATCCATAATTTGCCATAAACTGAGACAATTGGGTCTGACCAGTTGTTATGGTGATCAGAAATATAGCAGCATGGAAATTGCTCCAAGGCTTGGTTGGCTCGTTCTGCTGTCCCATTGGACTGCGGGTGATACGCAGAGGAGAAGGAAAACTGAATTTGTAACCATGCACAAAAGGCTCACCAAAACCTGGAGACAAACTGACTACCCCTGTCAGAGATGATAACCTTAGGTAGCCCATGTAACTGAAAGATCTCCTTAGCAAAAATGGATGCCAGTTCTTTAGATATGGGCAACTTCTTTAGTGGAATACAGTGTGACATTTTCGAGAACCGGTCAACCATAAGAATAACTGTGTTGCCCTGGGAGTTGGGTAACTCCACAATAAAATCCATAGATAGGTGGGTCCAAGGCCTCTCTTCATTGGATTTGAGTTGTAGGAGGCCCACTGGAAGGTGTCTTACTCTGTGCACACACGGAACAAGCAGCTACAAAGGCGGTTACATCAGTGAGGAGACTAGGCCACCAGAATTGTTGAGAAATAGCCCAAATGAGTTGATTCTTCCCTGGGTGGCCAGCCACTTTGGGAGAATAGTAAGTCTGGAGCAAAGCAGTGCGGAGGTTCTCACGGACAAAGCAGCAGTCACCAGGTTTCTCAGGAGGAGACTGGATCTGAGTGGCACAAATTCTGTCACCCAAAAGTTAGAAGAGACTGGTGCATACAGTAACCAGAATCCAATCGGGAGGTCTTGGAAGCAGAGAAAAACTGTTTCAACAATGCATCAGCCCTTACATTCTTAGTACTGGGTAAGAATGAGACTATGTAATTGAAGCTTGACATAAAAAGAGCCCACCGCATTCTTCTTGAAGATAAGAGTTTAGCTTTAGACAAGAATGTGAGATGCTTATGCTCAGTCAAAATAAGGACCGGCATAGTGGTACCTTCGAGGAGATGCCTCCACTCTTTAAGAGCTAAAAAGATAGCTAACAGCTCTCTGTCCCCAATCTCATAATTGCATTCTGAAGGAGACAATTTCTTAGAAAAGTAGCCACAAGGATCCATAGCGCTCTCAGAGGTAGGACGTTGAGACAGAAGAGTACCTACTCCAGTCTCATATGCATCAACCTTATGAATGATGGGTAGCATAAAATCAGGATGTGCCAACACAGTTGCTGAAACAAAGGCAGCCTTGAGATACTCAAAGGCTTTAATGGAATCCAGACACCAATTCTGTGGGTTACAGTCCTTTCTGGTCATATCAGTCAGAGGTTTGACCAGAGAAGAGAAGTTCCGCATACATTTCCGATAATAATTGGCAACGCCAAGAAAATGTTGTAGACCTATGGGTCAAGGCCACTGTATGACTGCAGTTAATTTCTCTGGGTTCATCAAAAAACTGGCAGTAGAAGTGTCATAACTCAGAAATTTAACCTGTTCACGATGGAACTTGCACTTCTCCAACTTAAAATATAGGTTATTATCTATCAGCCTCAGTAACACATGGGAGACATCTGTGTGGTGGCTCTCTGGGGATTTAGATTATATGAGCATATTGTCGAGATATACCACCACACATTGCTGCAACATATCTCGGAGGACATAGTTGATGAACTTCTGAAAATTTGCAGGAGCGTTGCAAAGACCAAATGGCATTACGAGGTATTTGTAATGTCCATTCCTGGTGTTAACCGCAGTTTTCTATTCGTCATACTCCTTGATCCTCATAAGATTGTATGCCCCTCTCAGATAGAGCTTAGTGAAAACCGTTGCTCCCTTGAGACGGTCACATAATTCCATAATCAATGGAATCGGGTAAGCGTTCTTAATCATGATGCGATTGAAACCCCTATAATCGATACAAGGTCTCAGTTCACCACTCTTCTTTTTCACAGAGAAGACGCCAGCAACAGCAGGAGATGGCTTTATCCTCCGAGACAGACAAAGACTAAACCCGTCCACGGGGAGGTATAGCACCAGGTTGAAGGTCAATTGCGCAATCATACGACCGCTGTGGAGGCAAACTATCGGCTTGACCCTTGTCAAAGACATTGCTAAATTTGTGGTACTCCTCTGGCAAGAAATAGAGGGAAGAGGTGCACAAGATCTGTAAAAACTGTGTTATAAAATAATCCAAGATTAGACTAAATCATCGCACTAGACAGCGCTAATGTTGAGCAACTGAAACATGTGGCCAACAACACATGCAAAGGAAAATCCTATAACAGAAAAGTCCCTTAGGAGAAAGTCCCTTAATAGGGCAGTGATGTAAAGTTCAGGGTGTAGTTCACAAAATAATAATCAGGTGATCATGAAAACAATCCTCCGCATGCACCTTCGACCGATCCCTAGGAAATCCACCCGGTGCAAGCACTCTCCCCCTAGGGGGTTAAACTCACCAGAAATGGGGAGCAATAAAGCATTCAGAATAAACACTCTTTGCCAGCAGCTTGTTGTCAACATCACTTCATGAAGGGTCGCAGATTTTCAGGGCTCATATTAAATCTGCTATTAATGTCAGTTGATCCCCCTTCCGATGCTTCAAGTGAAGCTTCTCCTGATGTGGGGTCTCCTTGAGCTCCTCCCCCTGCACTGTACTGGCTGTCTCCTCATCAGCTGACTTTCTCCTTAAGGGGAGGGGGCTTTATCCACCTTGCAGGCTGTGCCTCTGGCTTTCTCCCGGAGAGGCAGGCAGAGCGCTGCACGGAGCGACGGATGTCGTTAAGAATCGGTTCGGCCAACTCACAGCATGAGTGCACAAGATCATTCCAAAAACATGTCTTACTGCATTGTGGCGACCAGGAAAGAATCTCAGCACAAAGCCTATCAAAATAGGGGTTGTGCCTCTGTAACCAAGGATAACCAATAACCATCAGATAATGAGGAGAGGAAATGATTTGAAACTGAATTATCTCATGGTGAAGAGCCCCTACGGCCATGGTTAACAGAGCAGTCTCATGAGTCACATGGGCAGGCTGTAGAGGTCTCCCATTGATAACCTCAATGGCAAGTGGAGTGGCACAAAGCTGCAGCGGAATCGAGTGCTTAGACACAAAGGCACTGTCTATGAACAGACCTGCAGCCCCAAAGTCAATTAGAGCCTGTGTATCGATGGACAACTCCGACCATGAAAGGGTAACCGGAACTAGTGGCTTATCCTTCAAGGTAACTGGGGACGTAACAATGCCACCTAAGGTCTTTCCCCTACAGGACCTCAGGTACAAGCGTTTCCTGAATGGGTAGGACAAGACTTCAAGAAGTGACCTGCCTGGCCACAATTAAGGCACAATCTCTCCCTCCTCCTAAAGTCCCTCTCATCTGCAAAGAGTCATGTGAAGCCCAACTGCATGGGTTCTACTTCACTGGCAGACTCGGTACCAGGAGGCATGGGAGGTGAGGGAGGCAAGGGTGGGACTTCAAAGCTCTGAGCCAAACATACTGGAGGCCTCCGCAAGCGTTCCTTAAAGGAAGGTCTCTCTCGGAGTCTGGAGTCAATGAGAATGGCAAACATGATCAACTTCTCCAGATCTGTAGGTGTGTCTCGGGCTGCTAACGCATCGTTCATGTTATCTGAGAGACCATGAGAAAAATCAGCCACGAGGGCCTCATTGTTCCAAATGACCTCTGCTGCCAGAGCATGGAATTCTATGGTGTAAATAGCAACAGTATTTTGATGGACAGGAGGCTCTTGGCAGCAGAAGTGGAGCGTGCGGGAACGTCAAATACAATTTTAAAGGAAGCCACAAACTCTTGGTAACTCAGGACAATGGGTTTTTGCGTCTCCCATAGAGGGTTTGCCCAGGCCAAGGCTCTGTCAGAAAGCAAAGAAATGATGATGCCTACTCTGCTTCTGTCTGTGGGGAACGCCTGGGGCAGCATCGCAAAATATATCCCAACCTGGTTCAGAAACCCTCTGCATTGAAGTGGATTGCCCCCAAATCGCTGGGGAAGCGGAGCGGAACCAGACATACCTCTTACAGAAGTATTATTCGAGGGGGTTGCCTGCACAAAGACTGGAGCAGCACCAGGGATGGCCCTCAACACAGGTTGTACCGGAACAGCCACAGTGGGAGGATCCAGGTGGGCAGCGCAAATCAGGAGCGTCTGTAATGCTATGGCATACTGATCCATGCGGTGATCCTGCTCATTCAACCTGGAAAAATATTACCACTAGGTGGATTGCCTACATCTTCTGAATTCATGGCCTTCACCTACTGTCAGAAATAGGGATGAGCCGAACACCCCCCCCCGGTTCGGTTCGCACCAGAACCTGCGAACGCACAGAAAGTTTGTGCGAACTTTAGAACCCCATTAAAGTCTATGGGACTCGAGCGTTCAAAATCAAAAGTGCTAATTTTAAAGGCTAATATGCAAGTTATTGTCCTAAAAAGGGTTTGGGGACCCGGGACCTGGCCCAGGGGACATGGATCAATGCAAAAAAAAGTTTTAAAAATGGCCGTTTTTTTCGGGAGCAGTGATTTTAATGATGCTTAAAGTGAAAAAAAAGAGTGAAATATTCCTTTAAATATCATACCTGGGGGGTGTCTATAGTATGCCTGTAAAGTGGTGCGTGTGTCCCGTGCTTAGAACATACAAAAACATATTTGGGGGGCACACCCTACAATGCATTTAAAGTCAAGATGGTGCTGCTATAAGACCTACAAACAGTACAAAAAATATTTTACAGTGCACACATTGAAGAATGACATTTCCTGCAAGGATAGTTAAAAACACCTGAACTTATCCAAAAAATACGGGGGTTTGGTCACACTATATGGTCATATAGTGCTAAGCCCACTTACTGCGACAAAGTACCCTGAACTAGTGGGTCCTACTCTAGTAATAGAATGGAAGATCCTTTTTCTCAACCATGGGAGCTGAACTCCTCTATGTGGGAGAACTGAAGGGGATAAATCCTATGCACTGGTGGCCACTAAATAAGAGGTAATGAGGAGGGGGAGGGGTGCCCCAGCCCAAAAAACCTGGTCAAGGTCTATTACAATATACCAAAACATATTTGGGGGCACACCCTACAATGCATTTAAATTCAAGATGGTGCTGCTATAATACCTACAAACAGTACAAAAAATATTTTACAGTGCACACATTGAAGAATGACATTTCCTGCAAGGCTAGTTAAAAACACCTGAACATATTCAAAAAAATACGGGGGTTGGTCACACTATATAGTCATATAGTGCTAAGCCCACTTACTGCGACAAAGTACCCCGAATTAGTGGGTCCTACTCTAGTAATAGAATAGAAGCTCCTTTGTCTCTCAACCATGGGAGCTGAACTCATCTATGTGGGAGAACTGAAGGGGATACATCCTATGCCAGTGATGGCGAACTTTGGCACCCCAGATGTTTTGGAACTACATTTCCCATGATGCTCATGCACTCTGTAGTGTAGTTGAGCATCATGGGAAATGTAGTTCCCAAACATCTGGGGTGCCAAGGTTTGCCATCACTGTCCTATCCACTGGTGGCCACTAAATAAGAGGTAATGTAGAGGGGGATTGGTGCTCCAGCCCAAAAAATCTGGTCAAGGTCTATTACAATATACAAAAACATATTTGGGGGCACACCCTACAATGCATTTAAATTCAAGATGGTGCTGCTATAAGACCTACAAACAGTACAAAAAATATTTTATAGCGCACACATTCAAGAATGACATTTCCTGCAAGGCTAGTTAAAAACACCTGAACATATTCAAAAAAATATGGGGTTTGGTCACACTATATGGTCATATAGTGCTAAGCCCACTTACTGCGACAAAGTACCCCGTGCTTAGAACAGTCCCTGCACAAAATTACATTTTTAAAGGAATGAAAGTCATTTAAAACTGCTTGCGGCTTTAATGTAATGTCGGGTCCCGGCAATATGGATGAAAATCAGTGAGACAAACGGCATGGGTACCCCCCACCCCCCAGTCCATTACCAGGCCCTTTAGGTCTTGTATGGATATTAAGGGGAATCCTGCACCCAAATTTAAAAAATGAAAGGCGTGGGGCCCCCAGGCCCTATATACTCTGAACAGCAGTATATAGGCGGTGCAAACAAGACAGGGACTGTAGGTTTGTTAAGTAGAATCTGTTTGTAATTTTGAACTGGTACATTTTTAAAGTGTAGCTCCAGCCAAAAAAATCTATTTTTAAGCTTTTTGGAAAATATAGGGAAGGGTTATCACCCCTGTAACATTTGTTTTGCTGTCTGTGCACCTCTTCAGAAGATTTCACCTCACTTTCTGTCCGAATGACACATTTTTTTTTTTAAATTTGATTTGGGGTTTTTAGTGAAACAAGGATTAGTGATAAAGCATCAGTGAAGAGGAGACGCGTTTTTCCCATATTAACTCTTACAGGAGAGAATTTCCTTTCCTAGGGGTAGATTTAATCTCACTTCCTGTTGTCTCCTTCTGTTTGTAAGTAGGAGTCGTTTGTAAATTGGATGTTTGAAAGTAGGGGCCTGCCCTATATACTCTGCAGAAATTGGGGCCTTAGGTGTTGGTGTTGCCACAACACAAGTCCTCACAGTTACTCTTTGTGGGCGCTGGAACAGACCCTGTTGTGAAATATTAGATCAAGAATTGTAATTACATGCCATTGTTGAACAGTGGTAGAAAAATTTGGCCTTTGGTGGTGGTGGTGGTGGTGGTGCTGGTGCCACAACACTATAAGTCCTCACAGTTACTCTTTGTGGGCGCTGGAACGGGCCCTGCTGTGAAATATTATATCAAGAATTGTAATTGCATGCACCTGTTGAACAGGGGCAGAAAAATTGGGCCTTTGGTAGTGGTAGTGTTGCAACAACACTGTAAGCCCTTACAGTTACTCTTGGTGGGCGCAGGAATGGGCCCTGCTGTGAAATATTAGATCAAGAATTGTAATTACATTTCCCTGTTGAACAGGGGTAGAAAAATTGGGCCTTAGGCACTGGTGCCACAACACTGCAACCCCTTACAGATGCTATAGTTTGACAGCAGGAATGAGCCCTGCTGCAAAATATTGCATCAAAAATTGTAATTATACGCCCCTGTTAAACAGGGGCTGAAAATTTGGGCCTTGGGCACTGGTGCTGGTGCCACAACAGTGCAACCCCTCACAGATACTCTAGTTGGAGTGCAGGAATGAGCCCTGCTGCAAAGTATTGCATCAAAAATTGTAATTACACGCCCCTGTTAAACAGGGGCTGAAAAATTGGGCCTTGGGCACTGGTGCTGGTGCCACAACACTGCAACCCCTCACAGATACTCTAGATCACAGGTGTCAAACACAAGGCCCGCCGGCCGAATCCGGCCCTCCAGGCCATTTCATGTGGCCCTCACACCTCTCCTGCAGTTGCAGGAGAGCTACAGCCCTCCTCTGGTCCTCCTTCAGACCCCTACTTTCTTCTTTCAAGCAATGCATACAGCTTCTTCCCAGCAGCAGCATAAGGAAAGGGGGTGCACTGTGATGTTAGGAAGAGTAGGGGACTCAACTTCTGATGGTGGGGTGGCTCTTGACATCTAATGTAAGGGTAGGGGATGCACTGGACATCTAATCTTACAGATACAACCGGCCCTTTTGAGGACAATCATAACGCTGATGCGGCCCACGATGAAATTGAGTTTGACACCCCTGCTCTAGTTGGAGTGCAGGAATGAGCCCTGCTGCAAAGTATTGCATCAAAAATTGTAATTACACGCCCCTGCTAAACAGGGGCAGAGAAATTGCCAGAACACTGCAACCCCTCACAGATACTATAGTTGGAGCGCAGAAATGAGCCCCGCTGCAAAGTATTGCATCAAAAATTGTAATTATACGCCGTGTTAAACAGGGGCTGAAAAATTGGGCCTTGGGCACTGGTGGTGGTGCCACAAAACTGCAACCCCTCACAGATACTATAGTTGGAGCGCATGAATGAGCCCTTCTGCAAAGTATTGCATCAAAAATTGTAATTACATGCCCCTGTTAAACAGGGGCAGAAAAATTGGGCCTTGGCCACTGGTGGCAGTGCCCAGAACCAAAAATGTTCTTACAAGCTATCAGCATGAAAATTGAGGAGGAAGAGGATTGTGACTCAGCATAGCAGGATAGTCACTCAGCATCAGCATAGGCAGTCTTGAAGGGATCTCACATTAAAAAATCGGTTACATCAGCAACAGGTGCTTAGTAGCTGGTGATCCTCCAGCAGCACTGAATGTGCGTTCTGAAAGAACGCTGGATGCAGGACAGGCCAGTAGCTCAACTGCATACTGTGCAAGCTCTGGCAAGTGATCCTCAAGAACCAGTAACCCAGAGGATTTTCGGTGGGAAAGGTGTCCAAGTCTGATCTTGCCAATAGGTAATCCTGCACCATGTGAATCAGACGCTGTCATGGTTGCTGGAACCGATCAGACCTTGGGGCTGCGGACTAAAAAATTGTCTGAACACATCGGTCAGATGGTCACCTTCTCCACCGCTCCTTCTGTGACTGACTGAAGCCTCAGCAACATGTTGTCCAGGAGGACCAGGAAATTGTAACCTCCCAGGTTCTGGAAACGCGTTGCACAAACTTTTCTGGCAAGGCCTCCCGAAGATGTTTCATCCTCTGCTCCCTCTGCGAAGGCAAGATAAGGTCCACAACCTTACCCTTGTAACGTGAATCAAGGAGGGTTGCCAGCCAATAATCATCCCTCCCCTTGATACCATGAATACGAGGATCCTTCCATAGGCTTTGCAGGATCAGGGAGGCCATGCAGCATAGGTTTGCTGAGGCATTTGGTCCAGAGTCCTCTGGGTCACTAAGGACGACATGATCCGCAGCCACCTCCTCCCAGCCACGTACAAGTCCATGGGTTTCTTCATACTGTAAATGATCCCTTGAAGACTGCTGCTGATGCTGAGTGCCAGGCTCCACCTCCATACTGACACAATCCTCCTCCTCCTTCTTCTTGTCCTCTTCCTGTGTGATCGGCGGGCATGTGGGAACACTGTCTGGATAAAGGGGGCCTTGAGAGGTAAGGAAGTCCTCCTCTTCCTGCCTCTGTTCTGCCTCAAGTGCCCTGTCCATTATTCAAAGCAGCATGTGCTCCAACAGGTGGACAAGGGGGACAGTGTCACTGATGCATGCACTGTCACTGCTCACCATCCTCGTGGCCTCCTCAAATGGTGACAGGACAGTGCATGCATCCCTGATCATGGCCCACTGGCGTGGGGAAAAACCAAGGTCCCCTGACCCTGTCTTGGTGCCATAGTCGCACAAGTACTCATTGATGGCTCTCTGCTGCGTGTGCAGCCGTTGCAGCATGGCCAACGTTGAGTACCACCTGGTGGGCATGTTACATATTAGGCGGTTCTTGGGCAGGTTAAATTCCTTTTGGAGGTCAGCCAGCCGAGCACTGGCATTATATGACAGGCAGAAATGCACATAGACTTTCCTGGCCTGCCTCAGGACATCCTGTAAGCCCGGGTACCTGCCCAAGAACCGCTGCACCACCAAGTTAAGGACGTGAGCCAAACAGGGCACATGAGTCAGTTGTCCCTGTCGAAGGGCAGAGAGGAGGTTGGTGCCATGGTCGCAAATCACCATTCCTGGCTGAAGCTGGCATGGCGTCAACCACCTTTGAGCCTGCCCCTGCAGAGCTGACAGAATCTGTGCCCCAGTGTGGCTCCTATCCCCCAAGCACACCAGCTCAAGCACCGCATGGCATCTTTTGGCCTGCGTACTTGTGTAACCCCTTGAACGCCTACGGAACACCGCTGGTTCCGAGGACAAATCACAGGAAGAGGCCATGGAGGAAGAAGAAGAGGAGGGGGGTGGAGGAGAGAGGTGTGTCAGAATCACCAGTAGTAGCATTTTGTAGGCGTGGTGGTGGAACAACCTCAAACACTACTGCACCTTGTCCTGCATCCTTCCCAGCTGCCAGCAGAGTCACCAAACGCGCCGTGAAAGATAGGTAACGTCCCTGTCCATGCCTGTTGGACCGTGAGTCAGCGGTAATATGCACCTTACCACTGACCGCCCTGTCCAGCGAGGCCAAGACATTGCGTTCCACTTGCCGGTAGAAAGCCGGAATTGCTTTCCGTGAGAAAAAGTGGCGTTTGGGAACCTGCCACTGAGGAACCGCACATTCCACAAACTCACAAAAGGGGGCAGAGTCTACCAACTGAAAAGGCAGCAGTTGAAGTGCTAGCAATTTAGCCAGGCTGGGAGCGACTTCTTTCGGCGGTGCAGCAGCTGGGGCAGGGAAATTTGCCTGGTACAATCTGACGTTGGTGTACTGATAGCAGATTGCCTGCAAGTACTTGGCTGTGACACACCTAATTCTACACCTTCATTCTTCTCAGTGCAGGTCTCAGAGAAGACTGAGGGTATAGTGGAGTTGGAGATCCCAGCTGATGAGGAGCAAGGAGAGGTCCTCTTTGTTCTTTGGTGTGGGTCTTTTAGGTATGCTTGCCAACGAACTGCATGGCAGATCGACATATGTCTGGTCAAGCATGTGGTGCCCAAGCGGGTGATGTTTTGGCCATGCAAGATACGCTTGAGATATATGTTGCAAATAGCAGCGGTGGGATCTGATGCACTCATCTCAAAAAAGGCCCACACCAAAGAAATTTTGGAATAACGCGCAAAGACAGCAGTGCCCTGCACATGCGGAGCTTTGCGGTGTGATGCAGTCGGTGTGCTGCCCTTAAGCTGGCCTCTGGAGGGCATCCTGCCTCGTTGGTGATGTGCCTCCTCCTCCTCCTCTCTCCTATCAGGCACCCACGTGGAGTTTCTTGAGGCTACTTTTCAAAGAAATTGTCACCTGTGGATTGCATTTACGAGATTGGTGACAGAGAGTTGTTGGCAAACATTTTAACCCTGAAAGAATAGAGGCATCTCCTTGAAGGTACCACTGTGCCGGTTCTCATTCTTATTGACCATAAGAATCTCACATTCTTGTCTGAGGCTAAACGCCTCTCTCTCAGAAGAGCGCGATGGGCTCTTTTCTTGTCAAGTTTCAATTACATTGTCTCATTCTTACCCGGTACTAAGAACTTTCCTCCACTTCCAAGTTGGTTCCGGTTCCTGTGATTCCTCCTGATCATATTCTGGCTACGGTTCACACCAGTCTCACTTCTCCTTTGGGTGACAAAATTCTTGCTGCTCAGGTCCATGCTCCTCCTGAGAAACCTTGTGACCACTGCTTTGTCCCAGAGAGTCTCCATACTGCCGTGCTGTAGACTTACCATTCTCCCAAGACTGCTGGCCACCCTGGGAAAAATCAACTCTTTTGGGCCATTTCCCAACAATTGGTGGCCTAGTCTACGTGCTGATGTAACTGCCTTCGTAGCTGCCTGTTCTGTGTGTGCTCAGAGTAAGACTCCACGACACCTTCCAGTGGGCCTCCTACAACCCATACCCAATGGAGAGAGGCCCTGGACCCACCTGTCTATGGATTTCATTGTGGAGTTACCCAACTCCCAGGGCAACACAGTTATCCTTATGGTGGTTGACCGGTTCTTAAATATGTGTTGTCATGAACCTTGGAATACTGCATTGTCATGAACCTTGGAATACTGAAGTATTTCTCCTTTAATTCTATTACACAGTGGGGGGTCTTCTGCCCTGTCTTAAGGCTAACCCCCTCCAGACGGCTCTGTGGTCTGGAAGGAATGCATTGTTCTGTGTTTGACCATTTGTTTATGTACTTTAATTACCCCCTGGGGCTTCTCTGTGTCATTAAACATATCAGTTCTCCTATTCAAGCTATCGGACCAATCCCTGCTGACCCTGTTTCAAGTCCTCATTTGCATGGCCAAGAGGATCTAATTGAGGACTAAAGGATACTTTACAATTGACCAATAGGAAAGTGGTTGTTGGGGGCGGGGTGTTCAAACTGCTGTGTATAAAAGTGTGTTGTGTGCATCCAATAAAGGTGAGATCCCTGTTTGAACTTACATACAGCCTGCCTGGTGTTTGTTCTGAGCTATCACAACTGGATTTGATTGGCACATAGCTGTAGTTCGAATCCCGGAGCATCAGATGACCGAACCATCAGATGTTGCGATCTGCAATCTGATTCTATAGCCGCAGAGGAGTGTCAGGAGAGTGGAACCGAGCGAGCAGGGGCTCGTTACATGTGTCATTGTATTCCACTTAAGAAGTTGCCCACATCTAAGGAATTGGCTTCCATTTTTGCTTGGGAGATCTTTCGCTTACATGGGCTACCCAAGGTATTGTCTCGGACAGGAGTAGTCAGCTTGTGTCCTGGTTCTGGCGAGCCTTTTGTGCACAGTTGGGAATTCAGCTTGCTTTCTCCTCTGCGTATCACCCGCAGTCTAATGGGGCCGCAGAATGAGCCAACCAGTCCTTGGAGCAATTCCTACGTTGCTATATTTCTGACCATCATAACAACTGGTCAGACCTATTACCGTGGGCAGACTTTGCTCACAACAGTGCCTTGAATTCTGCTTCCCGATTGTCCCTGTTTATGGTGAATTATGGTTTCCAACCTTCCATGTTGCCTGACTCGTTTGTTCCACAGAGTATTCCTGCATTAGAGGAGCATCTCCGTGGTCTTCGTTCCACTTGGGCACAAGTCCAGGAGGCTTTGCGACATGCTAATGATAGGTACAGACTCCATGCTGACCGCAGACGCCTGCTTGCGCCTTCCTACCAGGTTGGGGACAGGGTCTGGCTGTCATCTCGCAACCTCCGACTTCGTGTTCCCTCACTGAATTTCCCACCTCTGTTTATTGGGCCTTTCCGTATTCTTCGCAGGATTAACCCAGTGACTTACGCATTAGACCTTCCTTCTAATATGCGTATTTCGAAATGTATTTCATGTCACCTTATTAAAACCTTTGGTCTGCAACCACTTTAAGACCTCGGTGCCACGTCCTCACCCTGTACAGGTTGAGAACCATGAGGAGTATGAAGTACAGTCCACTGTTGACTCCCATAGGTTCCGTGGGCGCATACAGTACCTGGTGCATTGGAAAGGGTACGGTCTGGAGGAACGCTCTTGGGTCTCATTCTCAGACGTACATGCCCCTGTCCTCCTCCTTAATTTCCATTGAAGTTTTCCCCTCAAGCCTGGTGGTCCTCCAAGGGGGAGGGGTCGTTGAGGAGGGGGTACTGTCAGGGCTGGGCTCAGCCCTTCATTCTCTGAGCTGGCTGCTCAGCTGTCGGCTAATTGCCAGCTCCTATCTCTCTGCAGTTACTCAGCTGTTGATGATATCCTGTTCATCAGTCCTGCCTACTTAAGCCATCCAGTCCAGAGGAGATCTGTCTTCGCCTTGGTCAACATCACAAAAACTGAGATGCTCTCCTGTGATCCTGTTCAAGACTTGCTTTGCTGACATCCCTACTGGCTCCAGACCCTGCTTGCTGTTCCACTACATTGATCCCTGACTTCTGGCTTGGCTGACTATCCTTTCCAGGGACTGAACTTTGGCTATGTTTTGACTATGTTTTTTCTTTTTACTTTTATTATTAAACAAGTGTGATTTAACTCTACTTCTGTTTCGGCCTGATTTCATGGTTTCTGACACAAAAGCCTTTTCACACATTGTCCATCGCTCTTGAATAGACTCACAAGGCTTCCTTGAACCCCTGGCATGGGTCTTCTGCAAGTCCTCATCTGTCTGCTTTTGCAATAACTCATTCAGAGGTTTTGCAATCTGTGCAAGATTATTTACAAACCTTCTATAGTAGGAGCAGAACCCCAAAAACTACCTCAATTCAGTGACAGTGCTTGGTTGAGGCCAGGAGGTAGCAGCTTCCAACTTCTGAGGGTCCATGGCTACTCCCTCAGCTGAGACTACATGTCCGAGATAGGTGACCAAAGTCTGATAGAATTGACACTTCTCTAATGACATCTTCAGCCTTTCAGTGTGTAATCGTTGAAAGACCTTCTCCACTCGAGCTTCAGGCTCCTCCAACGTCTTGCCAAAAATGATGATGTCATCCAAGTATACAAGCACCTCTATCAAATTCATGTCACCCACTAAGTTCTCTATCAATCTCTGAAAGTTGGCGGGGGCCCCTGTTAACCCCTGTGGCATATGGTTGAATTCAAAGAATCCTAAAGGGCTGATAAAGGCTGTCTTCTCTCTGTCATCTGGATGCATTGGTATCTGATAGTATCCACTCTTCAGATCCAGAACACTGAACCATTTAGCTTCTGATAGGCATTGCAGGGCCTCTTCTATACGAGGAGTTATGTACTGATCTGGGATAGTCCTCCGATTCAAAGTTCTGTAGTCAATACACATCCAGAGGAATCCATTTTTCTTTTGCACTACCACAATAGGGGATGCATAAGGGCTCCTGGATTCTCTAATAACCCCGACTTCTTCAATTCAGCCAACTGTTCCCGAAGGTCTTCCAGGTCATACAGAGGGATTCATCTAGCTCTTTCTCTGAAAGGCTTGTCTTCACTCAGCCAACTTCAGTGTTGGGCACTCTTGGCGCAACCCACATCGAAGTCATCTTTGGAGAACATCTTCTTCCATCGAGCTAGCTGAGCTTTGATCCTCTCTTCACTTCTGGGAGACATATTAGGGCACTGGACAGTGGTCTCTCTCCCATTTTCCCTCCGGATTAAGTCCTCTCCGACACTGGGGTGGTGGCACTCAATTGCCACAATCTCCCTACCCCCTCGAGGGGAGCCTTCTTTTCCTGCAACACACGCTGAAAAGCCTGTCTCAGGATGGATCTTCCCTACCGGAGCACCCTCCAGGGCCAATGGCCTGAGTAATCTCCTCACAAGAGGTGTTGGTGCCTACCAGCAAGAAATTGTGGCCTGCCCCAGATGGTCGAGGACAGACAATGGCCAAAGTGTTGAAAGAATCTGGCTTTCCAGCAAAGGAAGGATCAAAGGTTTTCTTGATAGGGATAGGGATAGGGATATATCCATCATATGGGCACTTCTGGGTACCTATACCACAGATCTCCAACTCTTCAAGCTTACACAGAGGGATGTGCCTTAAGTGCTTGTTATAGAAGTCCAGATACAACAAGATCACCTGAGCTCCTGTGTCCAAGAAAGCTTGAGTATAAATACCTTCTACTTGAAACAAAACTATAGGAGAAGGCCCTACCAAGTTCCTTGGCAGATTTCCAGCTGGTGACTCTATAGTTTGGGCCCTGATCAGCTTCCCTGGTGGAAGTGGAGTCTGTTTAACAACTCGATCAGAAAGGTGGGCATTGATTTCCTGTGTCCGTCTTCCCTTCCCTGGGGGCCCATTTTTCTTTTTAACAGGCAAGGGAGGGGAAGGGGTAGCAGATGACTTTTTTTCCCCTTTTCTTTGATTCCTTCCTAGCTCTGGAGCGCATATTTCCTCTGGGACGCTCAACTAGCTCTTTCACTGAGGTCCCCCGAAGCAGAGTTGGGTCCTCTGGGCCGGGCTGGAGTCACTCGGTCACCACGTGGTTGGTCGCAGCCCTCTCTCTCAGCAGCAGAGAGGTGCTCACACCATCAGACCCAGGGAAGAGAGAGTGCGGGGCAGATCTGCCAGGCCTTTTGTAGTCCCTCCCAGTGGTCTGTTCGTGTTGCAGAAGGATCTCTGGGATGTGTAGTCCAAGGGTAATATCACAACATGCGAATAGCTAATCCAAAAGACTACTAGTCCCACAATCATTCCCGTTTGGCTCACTGATATGATGACAATTACTAGAGCCCAGCACTAGGGGAACACTGGAATAGACAGAGAATACAGGGGGTTGTCTGCATAGTAAAGTAACGGTAGTCCACTGTTGCTACAGTACATTGTCAGAACAGGTAATTTCTCTCACACGGCACAGGCATACTTGCAACTACACCCCAAAATGCATTCTGCTACTCCTCCTGAGTATGGAGATACCACATGTGTGAGACCTTTTCACAGCCTAGCTAGATAGAGAGGCCCAAAAAGCAAGAAGCACTGTCAGGTGTTCTAGGGACATAATTACACATCTAATTTCTTTACTACCTACCACACTTTTAAAGGTCCTGAAGGACCAGGACAATGGAAACACCCACAAAATGACCCCATTTTGAGAAGAAAACACCCCAACATATATTCTATGAGGCATAATGAGTCATTTTTATCCACAAGTATTTGGAAAAATCTGGTAAGAAAATAAAAACATATTTTTTTTTTACACAATGTTGTCCATTTATAAAGATATTTCCAACACATAGTATGTACATACAAAAAATTACACACCAAAATACAGTATGCTACTCCTCCTGAGTATGGCGATACCACATGTGTGAGACTTTTCCACAGCCTGGCCACATAGAGAGGCCCAACATGCAAGGAGCGCTGTCAGGTGTTCTAGGAACATACAGTAAATTACACATCTAATTTCTTGACTACCTATTACACTTTTGAATGCCCTGGAGCACCAGGACAATGGAATAATCCACAAAATGACCCCATTTGACAAGCAAACACCCCAACATATATTCTATGAGGCATAATGAGTCTTTTGAATGTATAATTTTTTTCCACATGTTTTTTAAAAATTTGGAAGGAAAAGAAAAACTTATTTTTAAGTTGTCTATTTATAAGATATTTCCAACACATAACATGTACATGCCTAGCCACATAGAGAAGCCCAGCATACAAAGAGCAGCATCAGGTGTTCTAGAGACATACATTACACATCTAATTTCCTGACCAGCTATCATTTTTGAAGGCCCTTCATATTTCTAACACAGAGCATATACATACCAAGAATTACATCCCAAAATACATTCTGCTGAGCAAAGGGTAAACAAAAGATTACCTGTAGTTTTAGTAGGGCATTTGTCCACAGAGGGGAGAATTGGTCTCAGCAGCAGGCAGGGACGTGGTCAGTGACAGCAAAAGGAATCATCTAGGCAGCAGGCAGAACTATTGTCCATAGTCAGTCTAGGCAGCAGGCAGAGATACTGTCAGCACAGCCAAAGCATTGGTCCAGGCAGCAGACAGTGATGTGGTCAGCAATAGCCAAAGGAATTGTCCAGGCAGAGACATGGTCAACACAGCCAAAATATTGGTCCTTGTAGTAGGCAGAAACATGGTCCATAGTACAGATAGCAGGCAGAGTTGTGGTCAGTTCATGCGACAGGCAGAGGCATGATGGCAGTAATATCAAGCTTAGGGCCTTGGTCAGGTAAGACCTGGGCACAGGTGTAGAGACTTCTCCCACCCAAATCTCTTTGAAGCCTCTGGTCTCCAGACCCTAATCTGGGAATTACAAAACTCTAAGAAAACCAAAAAAATTAGTTTTCTCTATCCAGAAAAAACTATTCTGGAGCCCCTCACATATGTAAGACCCATGTGTTATCATGATTCCCACTACTACAGTAGCAGAGAAAATGATCAGTCCAAGCGGCAGGCAAAAAACATGTTTGATTAACAGGCCGAGGTCAGTTCACATGAAAGGCAGAAATGTGGTGGATAAACAATCAGGAGGATGATTGAAGCACTAGGAACTCTATAGCTAGAGCAGGAGCACCTCTAGCAGGAAATACAAAAGTGGGTAAATTAAAGGCAATGAACCGAAAGGTGAGGGACAGGGGCCAGAGCCGTCTTACTGAGTGGGCTCCCCTGGGCACTGCCCAGGGGCCCCATCAGAGCCAGATAAATAGAAGAAGCACTGGGGCAAGGGAGTCAGGCTTAGTGGGCACAGGCAGTCTGGCGGGCAGGGCCGCCATCAGGGGGGTACAGCCCATACACTAAGGGTCCAAGCGCCTAGAAGGGCCTAAGGGCGGGGATGGGTTAATGCAGGGGTGGGTGCAGGAGAGCTCCGTGGCTGCGCTGGATTTTGGAATGTGTGTGAGTGTCATTGAGCTGACATTGGGCTCTTTGCTGCCCCCTCTGGTAAATTTCGGCATGTGAGTGGGACAAGGAACACCACCTAACAAGTAAGGGCTGTTCTTCAAGTAAGGGGGGTTGTGTGTGTGTCTGTGTACATGTGTGTGTGTCTGTTTACATTTGTGTTTCTGTGTACATGTGTGTGTGGGTGTCTGTGTACATGTGTGTGTGTCTGTGTACGTGTGTGTTTGTGTACATGTGTGTGCCTGTGTCTGTGTACCTGTGTGTGCCTGTGTCTGTGTACCTGTGTGTGCCTGTGTCTGTGTACATGTGTATGTGTGTCTATGTACGTGTGTGTGTCATATATACACATGTGAGGGGAACTGAGAGCGTACAGGTGTGAGGTGAGTAAATTGGGCAGGCTTGTAGGGGCCCCATAGCATTACTTTGCCCAGGGGCCCATGATGTTATTAAGATGGCCCTGACAGGGGCAAGTCCTTACAGGATGTAGTGGTCCATTAGTCCTGGGTAATAGCAACAGGGGTGACAAACCCTTTGTCACACACTTTAGCAGCCCGCTGGAGAGTAGAAGAGACTCTGTATATGTGGAGAGAGGAGCAGTGCCAATCTAAGTGTAGCAATGATACAATTGGCTTTTATTGAAGGTAATACACTCACTGGATGGTGGATAAGTATAGGGACATCTATGGTTAACAGCCATATTGGGTGCAGAGATCTGTGACTGCAGCTGGGTAGCGTGGTGTCATCACTCCTAGAGGTGACGGTGGTTTCCAGAGTCTCGGGATAGATGGAGGAGGCACAGAAGGAAGCTGTCATGATGTCATCTGGCGGTGTGACACAGCCTTTTAGGCCGTGTTAGGAGGGACAATGGGGACACTTTGTCTTTCGGCTGCTTCTGTGGATGGAATGGCGCTCAAGAAGTCTGCTAACAGCATCAGAGTGAAGGTTTTCTTGGGGGTATCTTTGCTGGAAGATGAGGGATGTGATGATTTCTTCTATGAATTTGGGTAAGGCAAGGGGGTCTTTCTGTGGATTTGGTGTAGGTGACATTATAAATGCCTCAATGAATAAGATAAATTGTAACTTTTTATACCAGCCATATAGGGCTGTAGCATTTTATCATTGAAATCCACCCCCCCCTCCTCCTATGTAAATATTATAAGCTTGGATGTATACAGGCTTTTGAATCGGACCGTGTCTTCCGGGTGTCATTGCGGATGTGGACAGGACGTAGACATAGTTACATAGTTACATAATTACATAGTTACATAGTTACATAGTAGGTGAGGTTGAAAAAAGACACAAGTCCATCAAGTCCAACCTATGTGTGTGATTATATGTCAGTATTACATTGTATATCCCTGTATGTTGCAGTCATTCAGGTGCTTATCTAATAGTTTCTTGAAACTATCAATGCCCCCCACCCCCGCTGAGACCACCGCCTGTGGAAGGGAATTCCACATACTTGCCACTCTTACGGTAAAGAACCCTCTACGTAGTTTGGGGTTAAACCGCTTTTCTTCTAATTTTAATGAGTGGCCACGTGTCTCGTTATATACACAAAAGGAGATTGCACAAAAAACCAACCACAACAATATATATATGAAAACGTGCAACACAGTTAACAGTGTTAGTGAATAGATGTGTTAGGGTAGATAAATGAATCACTAATTGACTAATTATTATAGTAATAAGAGGGTTAAAAAGTCCCAAACCAAACTTTGAGGTAAGAATCCACACAGAATATTTATATTTGATGTATCAAAAAAAGTCCCAACAGAAACAAATTGGCAAGGTGATGAAAAAAAAGCAACTTTTGATGCCGCCTCTCACATTCTGCAGTGGTAACTGATCAGATGCTTCAAATCTGGATAGAAGAAGTGAGCTTTAATAAAGCCAGATGGCCTCTTACCGAATTTGGTGGACCCCAAATTATAAGGGTCAAACTCGCCTGGTATCAGCAGCACTCAGTGGTGACATTTCACCCGGTCCGCTCCAGAAAAAAAGGCAGCCACTCTCCACCGTCATGAACAGCGAGATGAATTATTGAATTTCCATTCACTCTGGTAACGATAACAATCAGCAGTGATGTTCCACCCAGTCTGCTCCAAAGGGGATAGCCGCTCTCCTCCGTCAAGGGTAGCAAGATGGTTTAATAACTTTCCTTTTGCTCTGCTCAATACTCCTCCAATAAATATTTCACATGAGTTTTAAAAGAAAAAGAAGAGGAACTTCAGATACACCACGTGGCACACTTGGCGGCTCTGCCATAGGGTGACACACTGGGGGGCTCTGCCATAGGGTGGCACACTGGGGGGCTCTGCCGTAGGGTGGCACGCTGGGGGCTCTGCCGTAGGGTGGCACACTGGGGGGGCTCTGCCGTAGGGTGGCACGCTTGGGGCTCTGCCGTAGGGTGGCACACTGGGGGCTCTGCCATAGGGTGGCACTCTGGGGCTCTTCCTTAGGGTGGCACACTGGGGGGGCTCTGCCATAGGGTGGCACTCTGGGGGCTCTTCCTTAGGGTGTCACACTGTTAGGTTCTGCCATGGTGGCACAATGGGGGGCTCTGCCATAGGGTGGCACATTGGGGGCTCTTCCTTAAAGTGGGACACTGGGGGGCTCTGCTGTAGGTTAGTACTCTGGGGGCTCTTCCTTAGGGTGGCACACTGGGGGGCTCTGCCATAGGGAGGCACTCTGGGGGATTTGCCATAGGGTGGCACACTGGGGGGCTCTGCCATAGGGTGGCACATTGGGGGTCTTCCTTAGGGTGGGACACTGGGGGGCTCTGCCGTAGTGTAGCACTCTGGGGGCTCTTCCTTAAGGTGGCACCCTGGGGGCTCTGCCATAGGGTGGCACTCTGGGGGACTTGCCATAGGGGGGCTCTCCCTTAGGGTGGCACACTGGGGGGCTCTGCCATAGGGTGGCACATTGGGGGCTCTGCCATAGGGTGCCACTCTGGGGGCTATTCCTTAGGGTGGCACACTGGGGGGCTCTGCCATAGGGTGGCATTCTGGGGGCTCTTCCTTAGGATGGCACACTGGGGGGCTCTGCTGTAGGGTGGCACTCTGGGGGTGATTTGCCATAAGCGGGGCTCTGCCGTAGGGTGGCAAATTGGGGGCTCTGCCTTCGGGTGGCACACTGTGGGGCTCTGCCCTAGAGTGGCACAGTGGGGGGCTCTGCCATAGGGTGGCACACTGGGGGGCTCTGCCAAAGGGTGGCACACTGGGGGGGCTCTGCCAAAGGGTGGAACTCTGAGGACTGTGATGTATAAGGAGAATGTTGGGACTTTGTTTTGTTGTTTATTTGTTTATATGTTGTTTTGCTGGTTACTTACTCCTGACCCCTGCACTCTGTACATTATACTGTACTGTACATAGACCTGACCAATGTGTTCATTGTCTCAACAGTTGCTGGTTTTAAGTTCTTCTGTAAGGTAACCTCAGGAAGACAAAAATATCCTTTTTTTGTGCATAAAAAACATTTATAATGAAAACATTTATTTTAAAAACAAATGATCCTTTGTGTCGGTGAGATGATCAGTTGTGACCCAGTGATTCGAGATTTATGGTTACAAGGGCTGTGGAATGTTTGCATTGTATACAGCAGATTCTGTTCAATACTCCTTTAACCACTAGTCGACAGCCCGCCGACGGTGGCAGAATGGCTCCCCTGTGCAAATCGCTGTAGCTGTACGGCAGGCACTTTAAGGGGTATAGGGCACGCCCGCCGGGTCACTGCGGAGCCGATGCGTGTGCCTGGGGGCCCCGATGTCCGCCGGGCACCCGCGATTGCTCGTGACAGAGCAGGAACAGGGATCTGTGTGTGTAAACACATAGATCCACGTCCTGTCAGGGGAGAGGAGACAGTGTATATAGGAACACTGATCGGTCTCCTCCCCCAGTCAGTCCCATCCCCCCACAGTTAGAACACACAGTGAGGGAACAAATTTAACCACTTGATCGCCCCCTAGTGTTAATCCCTTCCCTGCCAGTGACATTTATATAGCAATCAGCGGCTATTTATAGCTCTGATAGCTGTATAAATGTCAATGGTTTCAAATAAGTGACAAAAGTGTCCGATCTGCAATAACTGCAATGTTGCAGTTACAATAAAAATCGCAGATCGCCGCCATTACTTGTTAAAAAAAAAATGCCATAAATCAATAGCCTATTTTGTAGACGCTATAACTTTTGCGCAAACCAATCAATATACGCTTATTGCAATTTTTTTTACCAAAAATATGTAGAAGAATACATATCAGCCTAAACTGAGGGGAAAATTTGTGTTTTTGTTTTTAAAATTTGAATATTTATTATAGAAAAAAGTAAAAAATATTGTGGTTTTTTTTTTCAAAATTGTAGCTCTTTTTTGTTTATAGCGCAAAAAATAAAAACTGCAGAAGTGATCAAATATCACCAAAAGAAAGCTCTATTTGTGGGGAAAAAAGGACGCCAATTTTGCTTGGGTACATGTCGCACGACCACGCAATTGTCAGTTAAAGCGACGCTGTGCCACATCGCAAAAAATGGGCAGGTCAGGAAGGGGGTAAATCCTTCAGGGGCTGAAGTGGTTAAGACTCTCCCACTGGCCATGGCCATTGTTCACCATGGCTGCAGGCCATCATCTCCCTGGTAGTGAACCCAGTGCAGTACAGTGGAACCTTGGATTACGAGCCTAATCCATTCCAGGAGAATGCTTGTAATCCAAAGTGTGTCTATGGTAATGTTTGACCATTCTTCCAGAAGAGCATTTGTGAGGTCAGGCACTGATGTTGGATGAGAAGGCCTGGCTCGCCGCCTCAACTCTAATTCATCCCAAAGGTGTTCTATCGGGTTGAGATCAGGACTCTGTGAAGGCCAGTCAAGTTCCCCCACCCCAAACTCCCTCATCCATGACTTTATGGACCTTGCTTTGTGCACTGGTGTACAGTCATGTTGGAACAGGAAGGGTCCGTTCCCAAACTCTTCCCACAAACTTGGGAGCATGAAATTGTCCAAAATGTATTGGTATGCTGACGCCTTTAAGAGTTCCCTTCACTGGAACTAAGGGGCCAAGCCCAACCCCTGAAAAACAACCCCACATCATAATCCCCCCCTCCACCAAATGATTTGGACCAGTGCACAAAGCAAGGTCCATAAAGACATGAATGAGCGAGTTTGGGGTGGAAGAACTTGACTGGCCTGCACAGAGTCCTGACCTCAACCTGATAGAACACCTTTGGAATGAATTAGAGTGGAGACTGCGAGTCAGGCCTTCTCATTCAACATCAGTGCCTGACCTCACAAGTGCTCTTCTGGAAGAATGGTCAAACATTCCCATAGACACACGCCTAAACCTTGTGGACAGCCTTCTCAGAAGAGCTGAAGCTGTTATAGCTGCAAAGGGTGGGCCAACTCAATATTGAACCCTACGGACTAATGCCCCGTACACACGGTCGGGTTTTCCGATAGAAAATGTCCGATCGGAGCGTGTTGTCGGAAATTCCGACCGTGTGTGGGCTCCATCGGACATTTTCCATCGGATTTTCCGACACACAAAGTTGGACAGCAGGAGATAAAATTTTCCGACAACAAAATCCGATTGCATCAATTCCGACCGTGTGTGGCCTGTTCCGACGCACAAAGTGCCACGCATGCTCAGAAGAAATTCCGAGACGGGACAGCTCATTCTGGTAAACTTAGCTTTCGCAATAGATACAGCACTTTCGTCACGCTGCAATGTTCAAAATGGTTTAATACAGCGCACTCTCTTCTTCTTTATAATGTGACAAGAATTAAGTAGTTTTGATGCTCATATTCACACACACTTCTCACAAACTTATTTCGTTACTATTTATCGGGTTTCCCTCAATATATTTTGATTTCTCACATCTGACAACATATTTTTGTATATATATATATTTTTTTTGGCTTTAATGTAGATTCTTTTTTTGTGTTTCTATTTTTTTTTTTTTTTGCGATTTTGATTTGTACTCCCAAAAATGTTTGTGTGTGTTTTGTGACAAGTTCCCACAACACCATTGATATGTTGTTATATTTAATCTGTAGGAGATTGTTTGGTGTTGTTGTCCCTTGTTAATTTCACATTGTACTTTAGAAATGTACCTGAATCGTCACCAACAAACTGTCCTTTTTGGATGAAAAAACACACAGGAGAGTAGAATTTACCTAAAAAATTTTATTAAGGGCTCACAACTAAACAAAGAGGGAGGCAAAGCTGAAGAAACTGCAGAAGTGGGTGAAGCCTTGGACCCCCAGGGCAGACATCAACTATTTAAAAGCAAAATTGGTGGCCTGAGGAGTCCTTATCTAAGGGAGTGCAGTGTGGTCCAGAAGTCCCAGAGATCCGGAAAGCAGCAGATGACATCTGTGTCCCCAGGCTGTGGTCATACGAGAGACTGCATCTTCTGTCAGACCAGACTGAACCCAGGGTCATCACTCTTTGGTCTTCTTTCCATGCCTCCTTCCACGCTGTGGCTGTGGTGGTGGAGTTGTGGCAGCAGGAGGAGGAGGAGGAGGATCGTCGATCTCAATGACATCCGTCTTGGGTGTTAGTTCCCCACTCAACCCCTTACGTAGGACTTTATAAATCAGGTCCTCAGAGAGCTTGCGTTGACCCTCCTGCATGCCCTGCAATTTGGTGGCAGCCATGCAGGCAAAGGCCTCTTCAGGACTGGGGAAGGCTCGTAGGGACGCAGAAGCCTCCTGGATCAGCCTGTACGCTGAATCCTGCACGGGACTCAAAGTGGCCTTCCTGGCCCTTTTGTATGGAAGGCGGAGGGGAGGGACCTGAGACTCAGTCAGGCTGTGACAGATCCCAGGTAGGGATGAGCCGAACACCCCCCGGTTCGGTTCGCACCAGAACCTGCGAACGGACCGAAAGTTCGCACGAACGTTAGAACCCCATTGACGTCTATGGGACTCGAACGTTCGAAATCAAAAGTGCTCATTTTAAAGGCTAATTTGCATGGTATTGTCCTAAAAAGGGTTTGGGGACCCGGGTCCTACCCCAGGGGACATGTATCAATGCAAAAAAAACTTTTAAAAACGGCCGTTTTTTCGGGAGCAGTGATTTTAATGATGCTTAAAGTAAAAAAAAAAAAAAGTGAAATATTCCTTTAAATATCGTACCTGAGGGGTGTCTATAGTATGCCTGTAAAGTGGCGCGTGTTTCCCGTGTTTAGAACAGTCCCTGCACCAAATGTCATTTTTAAAGGAAAAAATCTCATTTAAAACTGCTTGCGGGTTTAATGTAATGTCGGGTCCTGGCAATATGGATGAAAATCAGTGAGACAAACGGCATGGGTACCCCCCAGTCCATTACCAGGCCCTTTGGGTCTTGTATGGATATTAAGGGGAACCCCGCACCCAAATTAAAATAAGGAAAGGTGTGGGGCCACCAGGCCCTATATACTCTGAACAGCAGTATACAGGCTGTAGGTTTGTTGTTAAGTAGAATCTCTTTGTAATTTTGAATGGGTACATTTTTAACGTGTTTAGCTCCAGCCAAAAAATCTTTTTTAAGCTTTTTGGAAAACATAGGAAAGGGTTATCACCCCTGTGACATTTGTTTTGCTGTCTTTCCTCCTCTTCAGAAGATTTCACCTCACTTTTTGTCCCAATGGATTGGAAAGCATCAGTGGAAAGGAGAAATGTTTTTCCCATATTAACTCTTACAGGAGAGAATTTCCCTTCCTAGGGGTAGATTTCACTTCCTGTTGTCTCCTTCCGTTTGCAAGTAGGAGTTGTTTGTAAGTTAGTTGTTTGAAAGTAGGGTCCTGCCCTATATACTCAGCAGAAATTTGGGCCTTAGGTGTTGCTGTGGCCACAACACTGTAAGCCCTCACAGGGCTCTGCTGTGAAATATTAGATCAAGAATTGTAATTACATGCCCCTGTTGAACAGGAGCTGAAAAATTAGGCCTTAGGCACTGGTGCTGGTGCCACAACACTGCAACCCCTCACAGACACTCTAGTTGGAATGCAGGAACGAGCCCTGCTGCAAAGTGTTGCATCAAAAATTGTAATTACACGCCCCTGTTAAACAAGGGCTGAAAAATTGGGCCTTAGGCACTGGTGCTGGTGCCACAACACTGCAACCTGCCCCTGCAGAGCTGACAGAACCTCTGCCCCAGTGTGGCTCCTGTCCCCCAAGCACACCAGCTCAAGCACCGCATGGCATCTTTTGGCCTGCGTACTTGCGTAGCCCCTTGAACGACTACGGAGCACCGCTGGTTCCGAGGAAGAGGCCATGGAGGAAGAAGAAGAGGAGGGGGTGGAGGAGAGAGGTGTGTCACAATCATTAGCATTTTGGAGGCGTGGTGGCGGAACAACCTCCAACACTACTGCACCTTGTCCTGCATCCTTCCCAGCTGCCAGCAGAGTCACCCAATTCGCTGTGAAACTTAGGTAACGTCCCTGTCCATGCCTGCTGGACCATGAGTCAGCGGTAATATGCACCTTACCGCTGACCGCCCTGTCCAGAGAGGCATGGACATTGCCTTCCACATGCTGGTAGAGAGCCGGAATTGCCTTCCGTGAGAAAAAGTGGCGTTTGGGTACCTGCCACTGAGGAACCGCACATTCCACAAACTCACGGAAGGGGGCAGAGTCTACCAACTGAAAAGGCAGCAGTTGAAGTGCTAGCAATTTTGCCAAGCTAGCATTCAACCGTTGGGCATGTGGATGGCTGGGAGCAAACTTCTTTCTGGGGCAGGGAAATTTGCCTGGTACAATCTGACGTCGGTGTACCAAAATCAGATTGCCCACAAGTACGTGGCTGTGACACACCTAATTCTACACCTTCATTCCTCTCAGTGCAGGTCTCAGAGAGGACTGAAGGTCTAGTGGGGTTGGAAATCTCAGCTGATGAGGAGCAAGCAGAGGTCCTCTTTGTTCTTTGGTGTGGGTCTTTTAGATACGCTTGCCAACGAACTGCATGGCAGGTCAACATATGTCTGGTCAAGCATGTGGTACCCAAGCGGGAGATGTTTTGGCCACGCGAGATACGCTTGAGACATATGTTGCAAATAGCAGCGGTGCGATCTGATGCACTCGTCTCAAAAAAGGCCCACACCAAAGAACTTTTTGAATAACGCGCAGAGACTGCAGCGCCCTGCACATGTGGAGCTTTGGGGTGTGATGCAGTCAATGTGCTGCCCTTAGGCTGGCCTCTGGAGGGCATCCTGCCTCGTTGGTGATGTGCCGCCTCCTCCTCCTCCTCCTCCTCCTCCTCTCTCCTATCAGGCACCCACGTTGAGTCAGTGACCTCATCATCCCCTCCCTCCTCATCACTGGAGCAAACCTGGCAGTATGCTGCAGCAGGGGGAGCATGACTGCCAGATTGCTGTCCTTCTTGGGCACCCCCTCTGTCCGTACTCGTGTTACTGCCTTCATCGAGCTCAGTATCATCATCAGAGCCTTCCAAACGCTGGGCATCCTCCTGGAGCATGTACCCAACACTGTGGTCAAACAGTTCGAGGGACTCCTCAGGAGGACATGGTGGGGCTAGGGAAGGAGTCACTGATGACATTGAGCCAAGGGAAGAGGCCGCTGCTTTGCCAGACAAAGTACCCTGGGCATGGGTGAGAGAGGATGAGGAGGATGAGGACGGCTTGGTCATCCACTCGACCAAGTCTTCCGCATGTTGCGGCTCAACATGGCCAGCTGCCGAAAAAAAGGCCAAGCGTGTCCCATGGCCACGTGCTGATGAGGATGCACCGTCTCCACGACCAGCACTAGACACAGAGCCTGCTTGCCCTCTCTTATTGGCTTGTGACTGTCTGCCTCTCCTTATTGGCCTTCCAGACATACTAATGGCCTGTAGCTGCACTAAGCTGGGATATATATATATATATATATATATATATATATATATATATTACTGCAGCTAGCAAAATCAACTGCCTGCCTGTAGTATGAGAACACCACCAACCTTCTACAGGTAGCTTTAGCTGAACACTGTGAGGTGGACGCACCCCACTAACTTGTAGGTTTAGCTGAACACTGTGAGCAGGACGCACCCCACTAACTTGTAGGTTTAGCAGAACACTGTGAGCAGGACGCACTGCACTAACTGTAAATAGTCTAGCTGCCTGACTGTGGTACTAATAGGATCAAAAGAACACCAGCAATTTTCTTCAGGTAGCTGTATTTACTGTAACAAGACAAGCCTGCCTGTTAGTAAGAAGATAACAGAAACGGATCTAGCTGAACACTGTGAGCAGGACGCACCCCACTAGCTTGTAGGTTTAGCTGAACACTGTGAGGTGAACGCACCCCACTAACTTGTAGGTTTAGCTGAACACTGTGAGCAGGACGCACCCCACTTACTTGTAGGTTTAGCAGAACACTGTGGGCAGGACGCACTGCACTAACTGTAAATAGTCTAGCTGCCTGACTGTGGTACTAATAGGATCAAAAGAACACCAGTAATTTTCTTTAAAATACTGTAACAAGACAAGCCTGCCTGTCAGTAAGAAGATAACAGGAACGGATCTAGCTGAACACTGTGAGCAGGACGCACTGCACTAAATGTAAATAGTCTAGCTGCCTGACTGTGGTACTAATAGGATCAAAAGAACACCAGTAATTTTCTTCAAAATACTGTAACAAGACAAGCCTGCCTGTCAGTAGGAATATAACAGGAACGGATCTAGCTGAACACTGTGAGCAAGACGCACTGCACTAAATGTAAATAGTCTAGAAGATAACAGGAACGGATCTAGCTAAACTGAATACAGTGTATATATATATATATATATATATATATATGCAACACCTGGGATGCATATATATACACAATACACTTTAAGTGCAGCTAACTGACTGACTGTCCTGCCTAATCTAGCTAACTCAAATGAAATGACACTGTCTCTCTCTCTCTCTAAGCACACCGGAACACACTGCACAGGGCCGCCGTGCAGGCGGCCTTATATAGTGTGGGGCGTGTACTAAATCCCCTGAGCCATAATTGGCCAAAGCCTCCTTGGCTTTGGCCAATTATGGCTCTCTGTTAAGGCGGCGCTGTGATTGGCCAAGCATGCGGGTCATAGTGCATGCTTGGCCAATCATCAGCAAGCAATGCACTGCAATGCCGCAGTGAATTATGGGCCGTGACGCGCCACACGAATTTGGCGCGAACGGCCCATATCGTTCGCAATTCGGCGAACGATCGAACAGCCGATGTTCGAGTCGAACATGGGTTCGACTCGAACACGAAGCTCATCCCTAGTCCCAGGCTTCTCTTGGCTAAAAATTAGCCCCGCCTCCTCCTGGCTGCCACTAATCCCCGCCTCCTCCTGTTTTCCTCTAATCCCCGCCTCCTCCTGACTGCCACATTCCACAACCTCCTCCTGGCTGAGGTCTTCCTGTGTATGAAAAAGGGACATAGTTTTAGTATTGTTTTCATCAATCACACACAATTTTCACCTCATGGCTGCTGCAAATTGAATGTTAACAAATATAACAGACTATCCTTCTGAGCCCAGCATTTTTCATTTTTGTCCCAATTTTGGGTGCCCACTACTGTCTATTGATATGTAAAACACTTTTTTCAATCAGCAAATAGTGATCAATAATAACATCTAGTAAACATCATTTATTTATTGTCCTGAAATCTCTAGAAGAATGCTATACCTGACTCCAGCTGGGCTCCTCCACTTCTTCCTGGCTGGAAGGCCCAGGTTGGATATCGGAAGCCTCAGCTGGGGTGGAAGGAAGAGTGGAAGGAAGAGTAGAGAGGGATTCCCTGACTTCAGTGTGGTCTGACAGAAATCGCAGTCTCTCATAGTACCACAGCCTGGGGACATAAACGTCATCTGCTCCAGCTCCTGATCTCTGGGAATCCGTGACCTTCTTGCGCTCCCTAAGATAAGTGCTCCTCAGGCCACCAATTTTGACTTTTAAAT
The DNA here is from genome assembly GCF_042186555.1 of Aquarana catesbeiana. Classification (NCBI taxonomy): domain Eukaryota; kingdom Metazoa; phylum Chordata; class Amphibia; order Anura; family Ranidae; genus Aquarana; species Aquarana catesbeiana. Next base: position 18,704,304 of record NC_133325.1, on the reverse strand, counting down.
AGGGGATGGTTGCTGTGGGGACCACCGGCTTCACCAACTCCAGCAGTTTCTCCAGCGCTGCCTGCCTCTTCTGTTTGTGGTTATAGTGGGGGTGTCTGACCTGCCACAGACAGGGCAGCTCCCTGTACTTGTCTATGAACAGGGGCAGGAAATTGTGGTCGTTGAACCCATTTTCTCTGCAAGACACAACACAAGACAAACCCTAATGTCAGGCCAAACTCCCCTAATCTTGTTACAATATAGGCTTCCATTTCGAAGCAGTATAGGCGCAAGTTTAGATCTTACCTTCGTTATCACGATCGGCGTCTCCGATGCTCCTTCCTCTGCTCACAGATCGTACGTAAGACGCACGTGTGTTACGCTTTATACACACTGCGCATGCGTATAACTCCGCCCGCCCCTGACGTTCTTTCTAGTCTATTCCCCGCCCCTTTTCGTTCGGCGCAGTGGGGGAAGAGCACATGGCGGATAGACAGCATGATCGTGATAATTGGAGCAACGAGGAGGAGGAGGAAAGGCCGGAGCCTGAAACGTCACGATCCAGAAGGAGATTTAAGGACTCAAATATGTCCTTTGGGGAGATGTTGGAAATGGTGGACATCCTGAAGAAGTCCGACTATGATGGAAAGTATGGGCCTTACCCCAACCCCAATGTCCGAAAGGCCAAGATCATGGCGAAAGTGGTCAGGAGTCTGCACCGGAAATTCGGGGTACGACGATCGAAAGATCAGCTCAGGAAGCGGTGGTCGGACCTGAAATTACGAGAACATGAGCAGTACCGAAAGATCCGGAGAGTGCTGCAAAAAAGTAAGTAGTTGTGCTGTGTTCCTATTCTTTTTGTGTTTATTACGTTCGTGCTGCTCCATGTGCTTTTAGGAACTGTTGTACAGTTTAAAATGGCAACTTTCATGTTCATGGGCACATTATTCGTTTGGATCATACATTTTTCGTTCCAAATATAAAATACCATTGTTTAGCCCATATGCATTTGGCCACCATTTTGACGCCCTATACTTGTCTTAAAAGAATTGGGTTGTGTAGATGGCTTTGTTACTAGAATGAAATGCAAACTAGATTCTGTGTAAGGAGAGGACACTCAGCAGCTGTTTTCACATCTGGACACTGGAGCTCTAGTGTGGGACAAAAGAACACCATTTTAATTAGGGGGGCCACACAGGTGCTCCAGTGTATACTATAGGGGGGTCTCCATCTGTGAAGCTTGTACTAAACAGGTAAAGTATTGCAGGTTGACAAAGGGCATTAAAAAAATTACATCTTGGAACTCTGCTAAAATAGATAATTGTACCCCACTTCCAAGCAATGTTTCATCTTTATAGTTCTGAAATTAAATATCTGTGTGCTAAGTATACCATTTTTGTTTGACATAGGGGAGAAAAGACTCGGAGGACACCCCTCATCTGAGGAGACCAGAGCCCCCCCCTCTGAAAGAAGGTGAAATCCCCCCAACACAAGCTGAGCAGGAGGATGAAGACGTGGTGGAACTAGTCACCACAACAGGTGAGTGTCTGCGACCAAAGGCTCAGATAAGAGATGGATGGCGGCATTTTTTTTAAACCAAATTTATTTTGGGGTTCCTCTCTTTTTAGGTGATTGTGAGGTTGTGGATGAAGATCCTTTCACATCCGAAAGTGCTCAGATCCTGATAGGGGAAATCATTGGGTGTAATTTACAATTGGAAATCATCAAGCAAAACATCAATGATGTTATTCCAAAATATAAAAACATCATTGATGTTTTGGGGCGAGTTTAAAACCCCTCCAAATCACTTTCTTCTTTTGTCTGCTACAATGTGCTAAATGTTTTTGTGATTTTTCCTAAAGCCAAATTTGGAGGATGTACACAGTGTGTCAACATGTGCTATCTGCCATCACGGGAGATCAATGGACGCGTTTTGGGGGTGCAACCCCTTCCTCAATAATAAAGTAGCGGTGAGGAAGGGCTTGCTCCCCCAAAACACATCCCTTGATCCCCCGTGATGGCAGGTAGCACATGTTGACATTGGGAAATTTGTGTGCATCTTCCAAATTTGGCTTTTCCTGGGGTGACTTCCCCCCATCTGAACGCTATATCAAACACAGTTCCTAAATACTCATGTCTGATATTGCCTTTAAGTTCTACCAAATGTGAACTTTGTAAGATCAAGATTTGTGTCTTTCTTGTTGGTTTTACACAGGCCTGTTTTCTATAAAATGGACATTTTGATTTGGGATAATGCCACCACAAAAATTGTTATACAACAAACATGTTGGTTTGTCAGCAAAACCTTTGGTAAATGCACATGTGATTGTGCAGGTATTAAAAAGATTGTTAATCAAGAATGTGTGGATTATTGTCTCAACGCTACAACACTTTTGGGGTGATGTAATTGTTGTTTTATGAGAAAATGGGGGTTATTTCCTAAGGGCAAATCCACTTTGCACTACAAGTGCAGTTTCAGTGCAGTTGCAAGTGCACTTGTAGTGAAATGTGTTTTTGCATTTAGTAAATAACAGCCAACAGTTCTTTGTATAAGGTTACACAATCACGACATTTTCTGGACTCCACACATTTCTGTCAGGGTCAGCTCAAACAAACACAAGCAGTAAATGTCCACAAAGATTTTTTTTTTTTATTTGAAAAAGGCTTCACATATTCTCTGGCATATTGATAGCCCCCCTACCCGCAAAGAACTCCAGGTAGCGTAACCGGACATCACGGGCACTCAGGGAGGGCAAGCCAGGACGGCCACTTTCAAGCGCCGTCAGTGTGGTTTGATGTAGGATTCCAGCCTCAGGCCCAACTGAGCCAGCATAGTTGGCCGAATGTTTCCGTAAAAAGTTATGGAGAACACAGCACGCAAGTATTATATGGTTCAGTTTATACTCCGCCATATGGATAGGTGTCAGAAATAGGCGGAACCGGCTGGCCAGGATTCCAAATGTGTTCTCCACCACTCTTCGGGCTCTGGCCAGCATGTAATTAAAAACCCTCTGTTCCGGGGTGAGGGTCCTCATCGGGAATGGCCGCATCAGGTGGTCCCCCAGCGCAAATGCTTCATCAGCAACGAACACAAATGGGAGTCCTTCAACATTGTCCTCTGGAGCTGGCAAGTCCAAGCTGCCATTCTGGAGACGCCTGTAGAACTCCGTCTGGGCGATGACTCCACCATCGGACATCCGGCCATTCTTCCCCACGTCCACATACAAGAAGTCGTAATTAGCCGACACCACCGCCAACATCACTATACTATTAAACCCCTTGTAATTATAATAGTACGACCCCGAGTTGGGTGGTGGGATGATGTGGACGTGTTTCCCATCAATTGCCCCTCCGCAGTTAGGAAAGTCCCACCGCTCGGCAAAGTGGGAGGCCACAGTCTGCCATTCCTGTGGCGTGGAAGGAAACTGTTGAGGAAAAAACAATAAACATTACTATTTTTACTCTGAAACATGGCAAGCAGATTAGACACAAACATTATGGGGCAACCTCCAGATAGCATTTATTAAGGGGAATTTAACAAGGCCAAAGTATAAGGTACACCTATCATATTCCCCCCCCCCTCTCATGGGCCATTTCTAACATTATGGGGTGTGTGGAAATCTTGGACAGGTAACCCTCTTCACTTCATTGAGAGATGAATGCCTAAATAATGGGTATTACTTTGAACAGCCCCTCCTTAGTTACACTATTGGCAGCCCACTGGACAGGTAAGAAGTGTCTGAATACAAAGATATAAATACACACTGTACACATTTGAGGACATTTGGACATTCTTCTATTACCTATCAAGATAATAATAGGATACAAAAACTTTAAACAGTACCATTGGAAAGTATACAGGAAGGCCCTTGCACTACATGCTTTGGGGAATTCATCCATATAAATCTGACCAGTAAAGAGGTGGGTATAGTGTGTATGGGTTTGGCAAAGTCAGCAGATAGATGATTGAGGATAGAGAATTGGGATCAGCTGACTTAGCAGTTGGGGGGAGGGAGGGTTACTAAAAATTATTTGGGGACACCACAAAAGAAAGCCTCTGGCACTCTGCCTGAATTTAAATAAAAAATAACATTACCAAACATTTTAGGGGGTGTTTGGGGTAAAGCACTACTATGGAGCAGATAAAATACATTGTTAAGTGACTACATGAGGTGAATATAGGGCAGGAGACACCATGCTGGGGAGGTTATTGAAGGGCAAATATGTATGAAGGACCTTAAATAATAATTACATAAAAATCCAGCATGCATGAGGACAAAGGGGACATTCACAGCATATTACAAGCATGGTAATTAGGGAATGAGGAAAGAAATACAATATATTATCAAACATTAAAGACAATAAAATGTGATATAAAAGGATAAAAATCTTACCTTCATATACTCCTTCTGCAGGACCTGGATGATGGTAGAACAGGTCTCTGGGATAATGATCCCCAGAGCCTGGGGGGAGATGCCTGTCGAGAACTTGAGGTCCTGCAGGCTTCTCCCTGTGGCCAAATACCGCAGGGTAGCGACCAACCTCTGCTCCGGAGTGATGGCTTGCCTCATGCAGGTATCCTGCCTGCTGATATAGGGGGTCAGCGAAGCCAACAAACGGTGAAACACAGGGTCCGTCATCCTGAGAAAGTTCCTGAAATCATCAGGATTATTCTCACGGATCTCACGGAGCAAAGGCATATGAGAGAACTGTTCACGCTGAAGCAACCAATTCTTGGTCCATGAACTCCTCCCCACCCTGTTCATGGACTGGACTTGTGTCAAGGTCAGGACCCCAACACCAAGCCCCCGCACAGCACGAACTCTACGAGGAGTACGCATACGAAACATGGCTAGAAAACGGTCGGCTGCTCAGAACGAAGTAACAGAACACACTGAAGAACAGCAAGGCCTGTGAAGAGCGACCTGAAAAACAGCAACGAGCAGGCAAGATCACACAGAAAACTCTGATACGAACTGACTGCACGCACTGAAGAGCAGATACAAACCCACAAGCACAAACTGAACGGCAGAAAACGATCTGAAAGCCACGAGTCTGAAAAAGCGCGAATCGTCTCTCACCAAACTTTTACTAACACGAGATTAGCAAAAGGAGCCCAAAGGGTGCCGCGCTTGGTTCTGAACCGGCCTTTTCTAGTCTCGTCGTACGTGGTGTACGTGACCGCGTGGTTGGCGATCGGAAATTCCGACAACTTTGTGTGACCGTGTGTAGGCAAAACAAGTTTGAGCCAACATCCGTCGGAAAAAATCCTAGGATTTTGTTGTCGGAATGTCCGAACAAAGTCCGACCGTGTGTACGCCCTATAAGACTGGGATGTCATTAAAGTTCCTGTGTGTAACGGCAGGTGTCCCAATACTTTTGGTAATATAGTGTATATAGAAGTGATATTTCTACTGCCTCTGTAAATTTATCCTGGAGTTGGGCTTTAAAGGGGTTGTAAAGGTTCGTGTTTCTTCACCTTAATGCATCCTAAGGTGAAAAAACACCTTGCGGTCACCGGCCCCCCAGCCCCCCCCGCTTTACTTACCTGAGCCCCAAATTTCCATCAGCGCGTCCCCGCCTTCCCTCTCTCCATGGGTTCCCGGCTCTTGATTGGATAGATTCATAGCAGTGCAGCCATTGGCTACCGCTGCTGCCAATCAAATCCAATGACACAAGTATCAGGGGGCGGGGCCGAGTCCTGCATTCTGCCTCTATAGATGCTGAATCCTGGACTCGGGAGTGCACCTGCAAGGTAACCCCCCTCGGGAGAGCGCTTCTCCAAGGGGGTTATCTAATGCAGGGAGGAGCCGCGAGAGCTGCCGAGGGACCCCTCTGTGCAAAACGAGCTGCACAGTGGAGGTAAGTATGATATGTTTGTTATTTAAAAAAAATAAAAAACAATCCTTTAGTATCACTTTAAGTTTGGCTACTTTTTTTTTAATGAATTGCAATAAAATAAAATCATTTTACAACAATATCAACAAAAAAAGTTTTTTTTTTTTTTTTTTTGTCTTACGAAAAAGTATATGTATTACTTTTATTACATAGTTATTGCTAAATCCAAAGGTTGATAGGGAAATGTGAGCATTGGTCTGGGCCATAGGCGGTGTACAGATGTGAGAACTGCAGTGGATAAGAAGATAATAGCAACAAAACTTCCATATATATTACATACTTTTTCACAAATCATAAGTCCATTATTTACTTTATGGATTGCATTTAATATTATTATTATTATTATTATTGCTATTTTATTGAACAGTACATTTTATCTTTAATTATCATATACATTTTCATAATATTTTACATACTAATAACATTTATATTATTTTGTAATTTGTGTATCTACAATATATTCAGAATATATATTAAAAAAAAAAAAAAAAGACTAAACTTTATAACGATTATTTCTCTTAGCATTGCTGATACTGGAAAGCGGTTCTTTAGTAAATTATTATTAGACATCTTCTTCAGGGAAGAGTCGGAGTTGGTTCTATTGGATGAAAGTTTCTGTACAATCTCTCAGGAGATGGAACCTGAATTTATTATTCTTCATCTGATCACTGAAGTCAGTTTAGAGACACATTTAGAAGTTTGTATTTCTTGTGTCTTATACAGGAATATCTTTATTCTCTGTGTTGTGTTGGATTCCCCTGATAGGTGATATTCCGGAGGCTGGTTACCATATGCTGGTGATATTTCTAACATAGCAGAGACATCGTTCTCCATTGTTAACCATTGTAAACCTTCTGTGTGCCGTTCTCCCAGGACTACCGACACCCGAGCAAAGCAACCCATAGAGACACCACAAGACCGGCACATGATTACAGTGGTGGGACCGCTCCATTCAAAATACAACAAAATAATAACTAAGTCACCAAAGAACACATGTGATATTTTACTGGATGAAAGTTTCTGCCGGATTCCCCAGGAAACAGACGCCAAATTTACTCATCACTATTCCAATACAAACTCCCATCATACAAGTCTTACTATGGCTCCTTCACTTTACCTATTCATTGACATGTGAATAGGAATTAGATACAAATAAAAAAATAGCAATAATAATAATAATAATAATAACATTAATAATAATAATAATAACATTAATAATAATAATATTTTTTATAACTAGAATTATGCAAATAATTGTAAAGTGATGTTCAATGTGTACATTGTGGTCCTAGTTTGCTGTTGGTGTTCCAAATATTGATGCTTTTGTGTCTTTTGCCCCTATAAGGTGCAGTACATAATGCAGATTTGAGGAGTATGGGGGGGACCACTCCTGCTGTGCTATTGTGTTTTATGACGGAAAGCCTTCCCTGCCATCAGACCACATTGATTAGTGTTTATTAGTGTCTCCTCCATCCAACATAAAAGGTTCAACAACGCATTCAATACTTTCCTCTCTCAATCCTCCTACCCTGAGGAAGTTGCCAAACTCCTTTCTGAGGCTCACTTGTCTCCTGGACTCTCTCCCCTCACAACTACGACAACCCCTTTCCTGTTCTATCCTACTCTTTGAAACTCACATCTTTAATCTCTCCACCTTTCTTACCTCGCTCAAACATGCACTGGTAACCCCCATACTTGAGAAAACCCTCACTGGACCCCACCTGTTTGAATAACTTAAGACCCACCTCTCTGCTCCTGGTGCCCCCAAGCTTCTCGAATGCCTTGTCCACAACCATACAAGTTGCTGCCTCAATGACAACAACCTTCTTGACACCTTGACACCTACTAAAACTCATGAAATACCTACTATCTGCTAAAACCAATGGATGTTACTCCATACTCATAATCTTATGCCGCGTACACACGACTGGACTTTCCGGCAGAAAAGGTCCAACAGAACAAATCTGTCGGACAATCCGATCGTGTGTGGGCTTCATCGGACCTTTTCTGTCAAAAATCTGATGGACCTTAGAAATAGAACATGTTTCAAATCTTTCCGACGGTCTCAATTCCTATCGAAAAAAAAACGTTCGTCTGTACGCTAGTCCGACGGACCGAAAACGACAGGCAGCTATTGGCTACTGGCTATTGAACTTCCTTTTCTAGTCCGGTCGAACGTCATCACGTTCGAAACAATCGGACTTTGGTGGGATCGTGCGTAGGCAAGTCCGTTTCGTCGGAACTCCGTCGAAAAGTCCTTCGGTGTTTAGTCCGACGAGAAGTCCGCTCGTGTGTACGCAGCATTAGACCTTTCTGCTGCCTTTGACAGTCAACCACCCACTCAATAAATTCTACTCGCTTAGCCTCCACTACTCTGTTCTTTCCTGGTTCTCCTCCTACCTATCTCAGTGTACCTTAATGGTCACCTACAACTCTATCTCCTCCACTCCTCTTCCTCTTTCTGTTGGGGTACCACAAGGCTCTGTCAATGGACCCCTCCTATTCTACATCTAATCCTCTTCCCTGGGCCAGTTGATGGGCCTCCTATTCTACATCTAATCCTCTTCCTTGAAGTCTCCCACAGCTTCCAATTCCACCTCTACACCAATGAAACCCAGATCTACTTCTATACTCCCCAGCTCACCACCTTGATCCTTACGTGTCACAAATTTACTGAGCGACATATCAGTACGGATGACAATACCTTACCTATCAGCTTGGGCATTACTCATTTCTAAGATTTGGCTCCCATAGATTTCAGTGGGGTTGGGATTTAGGATCCAAACCTTGATAATGTTCTCTGAACCTACGCTGAACCAAACACAAGTACGTTCAGCTCACACCTGACCGATGGGCCTGGGGGAGAAGCAGCAGCAATATGGCTGCTAAATGTTTTACTGTCTGCTGCATCCCAAGTTTTGACTGAACACCCATTTCATTTGAGCAAACTTCCAAACTAATATTTCTCCAAAGGTAATCCCTGACCAAACCAGGAGCCCCTTTCATAATTTGATGCATTTGTTTGTGTTTGTTTTCTTTTTTTTCTCTTAGGCTGCATTCAGTGTAGCGTCTTTGAGCGTTTTTCCGGGGGGGGGGGTTTGCGCTTTTTTATGTATCATTTTGGCTCATTTTTGTGCGCGACTTGTTCGGTTTTACATTTGAATTTTGAGCTTTGGCGGTTTTTTTATAAGCCAATAGAGAAAATTCATCTGTTGCATCATTTGTTGCTAGGTATTTCAGCTTTTCCATTAGCTTGTATTTCTTTTTTTATTTTTATTATTCATTAATTATTTATTTTTTTCAGTTAGAGCCCTTGCACACTGGGGCGGGGGGCGGCGTCGGCGGTAAAACGCCGCTATTATTAGCGGCGTTTTACCGTCGGTATGCGGCCGCTAGCGGGACGGTTTTACCCCCCGCTAGCGACCGAGAAAGGGTTAAATACCACCGCAAAGTGCCTCTGCAGAGACGCTTTGCCGGCGGTATAGCCGCGCCGTCCCATTGATTTCAATGGGCAGGAGCGGTAAGGGAGCGGTATACACACCGCTCCTTCACCGCTCCGAAGATGCTGCTGGCAGGACTTTTTTTACCGTCCTGCCAGCGCATCGCTCCAGTGTGCAAGCCCTCGGGGCTTGCACACTGGAATGAAAGCAGCGGCACTTTCGGGGCGGTTTGCAGGCGCTATTATTAGCGCAATAGCGCCTGCAAACCGCCCCAGTGTGCAAGGGCTCTTAGGGTAAGGGGTTGGAGTTAAGGTTAGTTACGTTAAGTTAGTTAGATAGATGTCTTGCGAGCGACCAATGAAGAGTGTCCAAAGAATGTTTTAAACGTAAGAGAACCAATCCACAGCCACTAAGCATATTCACACTCCAATAATCTGTGTATAAAATATTAAAAATAAACAAATGCAGTGCTATGAGATATATCACTCAATATATATATATATATATATATATATATATATATATATATATATATATATATATATATATATATATATGTAAATATATATATATATATATATATATATATATATATATATATATATAATTGCCATGGGCAATGCGCGAGTGAATGTTGGAGCAACTTGAATTCCCAAGCAAAGAATATATGTGGTAAAAATATATATAAATTAAACAATTAATATAAGTTGACAAGCAAGTGCACAGTAAAAGGAATATAAAAAAATTGAAGTAAACATCAAAATATCAAAAATTCTTAATTTCAGCAAGTCCACAGTGAAAAAATATATATATATTCAAAACTTATTTTCACAATTGAGTTTGGTCCACAACAGCAGCTGAACCACCTCTGGGCTCTAAGTAGCAGGATTTACGGGCTCCTCCCAGGTGTAATCCAAAGATGGTATCCTCCATTTAAAATACAAAGAAGTCCAGTGCATTATCGATTAAATCTAGAAATGTATTGTAGGTAGACATCGGGGTACTCGCACTTTCTGGGTGCTTGCAGAGCACCAGGCTATAGAAAACATACAATGTTAAAATCCCCTCCAAATGGTTTGCAGTCTTGTGTGAATCAGCGGATACGTCACTTCCGCTAGTTGGAGCGCAGGGGGAACGCAAACGGCGTGTCTGCATGTTTGAATTGGGCAAATCGTTTTTATCGTGTTTTATGTCGATGTCTCGGATGGAATAACGGGAATTTTTACTACTTTACTACTTTATTTTATACATCACAGCGAGGAGCCCCTTCTTCTTCTTCTTGTTTTTTAATAAATGATCGATCATTGGAGCTGATCAGGCCGTGGACCGGTCTCTCTTCAGAAGGTACACTCCTATTGGTATCTGCGCTTGGTCTGACTACCTGTACTGGGTGTCTGATTCTTCTGGTGAGTCGATTATTTGCCTGGTGGTGGTGGAAGGCGCTATTTATCTCACCCAGTTCACAAAGATGCTCATCCCTCACGTTGATAGAAGATTTCGGTGGTGGTCCACGGACATTGAATTTTAATTTAATTTCAATGTAATTTTCTTTGGAAATCCTTTATATGGACATTTATTATTTGTGCTTCAGCACGCATGCGCATTCACAAATGATTTTTAGCACTATCATTGTTTATGTATGTATATATGGTTATTCAGAGCGCGGTATGACATTTATTTCATTTTCTTTAACAAATTTAGTGTTTGGCTTGCAATGTAATCAGAGGAGCGGGGATTACTTGCTTTGGTCTGATCACCGTTTCACAAGCTGGGATGTTTTTTTTAATTGTAGACGTGCAATTCGTTTCGTGCTGAATTAATTTTTCGTCAAAATTCGGCATATTCATTAATTCGGAAACATCCAAATGAACGAAAGACCACTTAAAAAAAATTTTTCTAAAACAAATTTTCTAAAAGAACGAAAATCAAAACTTCAAAAATCAAAAAAATTGAAAATCAGAAAGAATGAATATAAGAACAAAAATCCGAAAATTCTAAAATCCCTAAATCAGAAATAACAAAACTCCGAAAGAACAAAAATAAGAAGGAAAATCCGAAAGAACAAAAAACAACATTTGGATAATTTCTATTATAATTAAAATATAAAGTTTTATTAACCATTATTAGTTTTTTTTTTATTATTATTATTATTATTATTATTATTATTATTATTATTATTATTATTATTATTATTATTATTATTATTTTTTATTAATAATTAATAATAACAATAATAACAATAAAACCTATAATACTAGTTATAAACTATAAATTATAGGTATTGGAATTTCCTTTCAAATCTGGCTGTTAGTGAATGTAATGAATACGAATTTATCCGAAGTTACGAATTATCCGAAATAATGAATGCCGCATCTAAACGAATGGAGCGTAATACATTAATAATAAATAATAATAATAATAATAATAATAATAATCATAAACACTATAATGATACTTATAAACTATTAAATTATAGGAATTGGAGTTTCCTTTCAAATTTGGCTGTTAGTGAATGTAATGAATACAAATTTATCCAAAGTTACGAGCTGATTTTGGATAATTCGTAACTTCAGATAAATTCATATTTGTTACGTTCACTAACAGCCATATTTGAAAGGAGCTACTAATACCTATAATTTAATAGTTTATAATTATTATTATAGTTTTTATTATTTATTATTATTAAATAATAATAAAAAACTATAATAATGGTTAATAAGCTTAATGTTTTAATTATAATAGAAATTATTAGAATGTTTTTTGTTCTTTCGGATTTTCATTCTTATTTACATAATTATATTTTTATTAAAGTGACACCACATTTGCAGGTAAAGTCCTACTTAGCAGACAATACATACAGTGAATTATTAATCTGTAGTAACTAAAACTTAGAACATTTATAAAGAAAACAAAAAGAAATATAAACATTATAGAAATACAATAAGGGTCGGGATGAATTCATTCTTATTTTTAGACATGTACGGTTTGTTTCAAATTAAAATTCGGACTAATTTTTCGTTATTCGGAAATTTGGATATGTCCGAATACCCAAATTACAATATAAATAAATTTTACCGAATGATCCAAATAGCGTAACGACATTCACCTGAATTTCGGAAATTCGAACTGAAATTCAAATTGAATTTTACATTGAACTTCAGTCAAATTCTAACTACACATATTGCTGAAATCAAAGACTGTGTGTGTTATTAGAGTACCATTTGGAAATCATTGCTGTTTTTGTTAAGCCAAAGATGATTGAAAGAGTGATTGCAACCATTTGATGAAGATTTTTTGTTTGTTTGTTAATTTTGCTGCACTCAAATCAAAAACAATATAACATTTTCGTTTCGACCGATTCGAAAATGTATCAAATTGAACGTTTCGAATCGAAAAAAAATGGTAAATTCAAAGAAAATTCAAAAATTCTGAATACGAATTGAACTAAACAAAATAACTAGATTAGCGAATTAAAACAAACAAAAACACATTTTTTGCGTCATGCACATGTCTACTTATTTTCAGATTTTCGCTCTGATTTTCAGATTTTTGAATTTTCAGATTTTCGTTCTAATTATTATGAATTATCGAAATAAGGAATAATGCATCTAAATGAATGGAACGTAACAAATTCAAATTTATCCCAAGTTATGAATTATCAAAATTATGAATACCGCATCTAAACAAATGGAATGTAACAAATTCAAATGTATCCAAAGTTATGAATTTATTAGAAATAACGAATATCCATCATAACAAATGATCCGTAAAATGAAAAAAGAAACGAAAACCGGAAAAAATATTATTTTTTTGGCAGTGCACATGTCTATTGAATTGTTTCCCTCTCAGAGAAGTTTTCAGAGCATAAGGCTGGGAATTGAAATGACTAGCCTGAATTTTTACTATGCCCTGGCCAATCCCTGTTGAGGTGTGCCCTAAAGATTGTCGGGGGGGTGTTAAATAGCCTGTTGCTGACAGCTGATGGGTCATCGGTTGTTAAGGAAGTGGCGTCACCTTCCCAGCCCCGCTGCTTAACAACCAGATATTCTTCACACAGAATTCAAATCAGTTGATCATTTTTGACTGATCCGAATTCAAACCGTTCTGAAAATTTGGAATTAGTTGGAAAATGAATAAACGAAACAAAATTAAAATGAATTCCGAAAAGAATCAACAAAACTAAATTAGGCCCCTTTCACACGGGATGGATCCGTGTTGATCCGCCCCGTGTTTATCCGCTGCTCAGCGGGGATCGCTCCGTTTTCCCCAGCTGAGCAGGCAGATGACAGGGCGGGACCCGCACACTGTGCAGGGAGCGCCCTGTCAGATCTCCGCTCTCCCCTATGGGGGATCGGAGGAACACGGACCGTCTGTCCGTGTTCATCCGATCCGCTCTGCAGACGGATAGAAAAATAGGATTTTCTTCCGTCCGCAGAATCGGACGAGAGCGGAGCCGGACAACATCGGGTGTTAGCGGATGTACATCCGCTGACACCCGCTATCCCATAGGGATGCATGTATGTCCGTATTTCATCCGAAAACGGATGGATGAAATACGGACATACTGTCCGCATGTGTGAAAGGGGCCTTAGTAACATAGCGAATCTATCCAAAATGAAACAAAGCAAATGTTTCCGTTCTCCACACGTCTCTCTCTCTCGGAGAGGATTCTGAAATATTTGGAACAGGTTTATTTGGTAGGGCAGTCCAAAATCTTTTTGGTACAGTTATACCCTTGACCGTATAGATAACGCTGAAAAACTGGGTCCAAAATTATTTCATCTTTGGGTGTTGTCACCATAGATGTAACATATCCCCTTTTGACCACACTGTCCGGAGCAATTGAGGGAAGAGTTGGGTAATATTTTCGACTGGTATCATCTAGAGAAAACATTTTGCTTCCACCAGAGACAGTTTCAAGACATTCTATCTATCCACTTGGTCCAGTCCTCAGGTTCTACAACAATATCAAAGTCCTGCTCCACCACTTAACATTGTGATAGCCTATTCGGCTATTATCTGGGTATATAATGCAAAAATAGTTCCCCTAGAGCAGCTATGGTGAACCTTGACACCCCAGGTGTTTTGGAACTACATTTCCCATGATGCTCATGCACTCTCCTGCAGTGTAGTTGAACATCAAGGGAAATGTAGTTCCAAAACATCTGGGGTGCCAAGGTTGGCCATCACTGCCCTACAGCCTCGGAAACACACAGCAGTATTCAAAAGCTGTCATAACACACACACACACACACCTGTGGTCCTTTTCAATAATCCACATAGATTGTGTAAGATCTGGTCCAGTGAAACAATTCTGCCTGAGCCATGTAGGAATGTATTCAGTAGGTAAGTAGCACCCACTAGCCTCATCCCCTTAATAAAATGATGTCCCCTATACAGGCCCTTGTTGAACCACTAGGTGTAGGTGGTTTGTCAAGACCCTGTTCCAGCAGCGGAGATAATCTAGCTAAAGTAACTGGGTCTCCTTAATATTCAGGCTGTAAATGTTGTCCAACTGAGGAGACCTGAAATAGAGATCCAGGGGCAATAATTGGATTACTTGCAGCATCTCCTGGATCTCTATTAGACATGTGCACTGCCGAAAAATTAGTTTTTTTCCTTTCATTCGTTTTTTGTTTTGTTTTTTTCAGAAGTTTCAGAAAATTCGGAAATTTGAAAATTCGGAAATTTGGAATTGGAAAATTCTGAATTTGGAAATTCGAAAATCCGAAAATAAGAAAGAAAATCCCAAAATTCAAAGGAACGAAAATCCTAAAATTTGAAATAACTAACTACCATAACTAATAATAGCTAACTATTAAATTATAGGCATTGGAATTTCCTTTCAAATTTGGCTGTTAGTGAACTAACGAATACAAATTTATCCAAAGTTACGAATTATCCAAAATAACGAATGCCGCATGTAAACAAATGGAACAGAATGAATTATTAATAATAATAATAATAATAATAATAATAATAATAATAATAATATGTTTTTATTATTATTATTATTATTGTTATTTATTATTATTTGTTTCAATATTTTAATAAGGTTTTTAAATGCATACGAATAATAATAAAGATCATGTTACAGTTGTACATAAATGTTTAATTCCACTTGCAATTAAGAAAAAGATAACTTTAGCAATATCCTAGTTAACAAGGCAGAGCTTTTAAATAAAGGGTCCAATGGGTCGGACCCAAAGGTTAGTAAGTTGAAACATAAGAGGGACTCTATGATGAGCTTACAGAGAGACCGGGTCTGCCACCATAACACCCAAACACCCTTACTGGGCTCAAACTGTGAGTGGGTGGGGGCACTTATAGGTTATTTATTATTATTAATTTGTTACGTTCCATTCGTTTCGATACAACATTCCTTATTTTGGATAATTCGTAACTTCAAGGAAAAATTTGTATTCATTATGTTCACTAACAGTCAAATTTAATAGTTAGTATCAGTTAAGTTAGTATTAGTTAGTTATTATTTCAGATCTTCCAATTTTTGGGTTTTTGGATTTTTGTTCTTTTAAACTTTTGGGTTTTCAGTCTTATTTTCGGATTTTCGAATTTCCAAAATTTCGAATTTTCGAAAATTCGAAAATTTGGAAAATTCGAAAATTTGGAAAATTCGAAAATTTGGAAATTTGGATATTTCCGAATTAGCGAATTTGTCGAAATTAGTTAAAAAACAAATTTGGAACTAAAAGAATTGCACATGTCTAATCTCTATTGCTTTGTGTAGAGGGAGATCAGTGAGAAGGAAATGGAGAGATCTCACCCTTGTATTGTTGCCCCCTTCCCTCAATTTGCTTAGTTTAGTTTTCAATCAATTTCATTATGTTTATTCATTTTTCAGAATGATTTGAATTCGGATCAGTCGAAAAATGATTGACCGATTGGAATTATGTATGAAGAATAGCCTGTTGTTAAGCAGCGAGCCGGGAAGTCGGCTGCTGCGTCCTTAACAATCGATGACCCATCAGCTGTCAGCTGGCTTCGCTCCTGACAGCTGAAATGTAAACAAAAGAATGCCGACAATAGAAAATTAACCATTTCAGCCCCGGAAGGTTTTACCCCCTTAATGACCAGGCCATTTTTTGCGATACGGCACTGTGTTGCTTTAGCTGACAATTGCGCGGTCGTGGGATGCTGTACCCAAACAAAATTGATGTCGTTTTTTTTCCACAAATAGAGCTTTCTTTTGGTGGTATTTAAGCACCTCTGCGGTTTTTATTTTTTTGCGCTATTAACAATTAAAGAGCGACAATTTTGAAAAAAATGTATATATCGCTTGGTTTGCGCAAAAATGATCTCGTCTACAAACTATGGGATAATTTTTTGCCATTTTTACTTTTACTAGTAATGGAGGCGATGAACGATTTTTAGTGGGACTGCGACATTGTGGCTGACAAATCTGACACTAAATGACACTTTTTGGGGACCAGTGATACCAATACAGTGATCATTGCTAAATAAAATGGACTGTAACTGTATAAATGACACTGGCAGGGAAGGAGTTAACATCAGGGGTGATCAAGGGGTTAAGTGTGTTCCTAGGGAAGGCTTTCTAACTATGTGGGGGGTGGCTAACCTGGAAGAAGGGAGACATTTATCTTCCTGATTAGCAGGAATCACAGATCTCTCTCTCCCTCTGTGACAGAATGATGGTCTGTCTTGTTTACGAACGGTCACGGGTGGCCGGTGGCCATCACAGCCACCAGACCTGTGATTGGCTCCCGCTGTGTCCAATCACAGCGGGAGAGGGCCTCCGGTGGCGCACATGTCCAGACCCAGGAAGAGGAAACAATGTACAGGTATGCTTTTTGATGCAGCCTGCCACAGTAT
Source organism: Aquarana catesbeiana (assembly GCF_042186555.1). Taxonomy (NCBI): domain Eukaryota; kingdom Metazoa; phylum Chordata; class Amphibia; order Anura; family Ranidae; genus Aquarana; species Aquarana catesbeiana. The sequence goes on along the minus strand of NC_133325.1, from coordinate 18,687,136 downwards.
ATGCACAGTGGGCAGTCCAGGGGGTGGTTAAAAAAAAACAGTGCGGGTTTGAGCAGGGGGTACTCACAAGCAGCACGTCCCTCCAGAACCATACCGGGCCACATTCCCTGAACATAGGGGGGTGGGTGCTTGTTGATAGGGACAAGGGCCTCTTCCCCACAACCCTGGCCAGTGGTTGTGGGGGTCTGCGGGCGGGGGGCTTATCTGAATATTGCCAAAAACTTGTCTAGTGTTTTTATTTATTTTTGACACTTTTTTTGGTGAATGAGTAGGGGTACAATGTATCCCATACTCATTCAAGTGGGGGGTGGGCAGGGATCTGGAGACCCCCTTGTAAAAGGGAGCTTCCAGATTCAGATAAGCTCCCCTGCCCCAAAGCACCCACCCCCATGTCAAGGGCATATGGCCTGGTATGGTTCAGGGGGGGGGTACCCGCTCATCCCCCCCCTTTCCTGACCTGCCAGTCTGCATCCTTGGATAAGAGTCTGGTATGGATTTTGGGGGCCCATGCCATTTTTTTTATTTTGGTGTGGGGTTCCCCTTAAAATCCATGGCAGACCCAAAGGTCCTGGTATGGACTGAGGGGGGGACCCCACAGCATTTTATTCTTTATTTGTTTAAAGTGGTGTTCCACCCTAAAAAAAAAAATTCATGACTGTGCCTAAAAAAAAATTAAAAAAAACATTTGGAATTTTTTTTTTTACTTACCTCTAAATGCTTGTTGCTAGGGGGTCCCTCGTAGTCTGCCTCTTCCAGTGCCTGGGCTCCTGACATCACTTCCCCCTCGGCACAGGAAGGGCTTGGCTCTGCTCCCCTTCCTTCTGTCAATCATCTGGGACCCATTACAGGTCCCAGGTGACTGAGCGGCCAATCACGGTGCGCAGCGCCGCTCGCGCATTTGCAGTGGGTGCCAGGCTGTGAAGCCACAGCCCGGCGCCCACAGTTGCAATGCCGGCACCACTGAACGGAGGGGGAGATGAGCGGGGCTTCGAACCCCCGCATCGCTGGACCCAGGGACAGGTAAGTTTCCAATTAAAAGTCAGCAGCTGCAGTATTCGTAGCTGCTGACTTTTATTTATTTTTTTTTTTGATGGGCCCTCCTCTTTAAATAGCCGGCCGGCAATTGCAACCGTGAGTCATTTTAAATGTGATTTGACTCATTTTTTTCTTTAGAAATGTAATTGCTGCAGCAGGTTCTGTACATGGTAGAGGTGAGCCACTTTACAGACAGACTAAGGGGACCCGCCAGACACTATATTTTTCATTTTTATGGTTTCACTTTAAGCATCATTAAAATCACTGCTCCTTTAAAAATTATCTTTTTTTTTTTTTTAAATGTTTGCATTGATACATGTCCCCCAGGGCAGTACCCAGCCCCCCATACCCCTTTTAATGGCAAATTACTTGCATATAAGCCTTCCAAACGGGCACTTTTGATTTTTCTAGTTTGGCTCCCATAGACTGGAGTTCACTGCTGCTTAACAACCAGCTATTCTTCACATTGAATTTGAATCTTTCCATAAATTTGGAATTCGTTAGCAAATGAATAAACAAAACAAACTTTAACGAATTTCAACGAAATTTGTTATTATCGTTCGGTGATTTGGATACATCCGAATCTCCGAATAACCAAAAATTTGTCCGAATTTGTATTCGTACCAAAACAAATTGCACGTGTCTAATTAGTGTGATGGCCATTGGGAAGAATGATCCTTACACCCGTGGTCATTGGGAAGAATTAGCCCCTTACAGATAGCCAAAATGAACAATTGCATCAGTGGAAACTTATCTGAGAGGCAGAAATTGCTCATCGCTAAAGGAACCCCTAGTAACCTCTGGAGGAACCCCTAGTAACCCCTAGTAACCTCTGGAGGAACCCTAGTTGAGAGACCCTGGTATATACCATAGTCAAATATTTTAGTGCTTTGTCCCTGTTGGAGAGCTTCCCCCCACATCCTATTCCAATAAGCATTGCTTATGAATTAGGATCGGTATATTGAGCATATAGTAAGTAAATTGAAGGTGGCATTTTTTAAACAGATAGGAAGATTGCAGAAATGATATGCCAACCCTGTACAATTGACTTCTACTACGTTCAGTAATTCTGTACAAATACAGATGCTTAATCAGCATGTCCCCTCCCCAAACATCATAGTAACTCTTTTACTCATTTACCAATTTTTGGTTGCGGATTTTGCCTAGCAGAGGGAGTTTGAGGGTCAACAAATCCATCAAATCGGAGTGAATTTTGTATGAATCATTCCAATATTTTTTTATTAAGTTATTTATAACAAATTTACAAAGTAACAGTGGTACACAAAGGAGTGGGATAAAAAAAAGTATTCATACCTCTTGAAATTTTCCACATTTTGTCATGTTACAACCAAAAACATAAAATGTGTTTTATTGGGATTTTATGTTATAGCCAACACAAAGTGGCACATACTGTAATTGTGAAGTGAAAGGAAAATGATAAATGGTCTTCCAAATTTTTTACAACTAAATATCTAAAAAGTGTGGCATGGATTTGTATTCAGCCCCCTTTACTCTGATGTCCATAACTAAAATCTAGTGGAACCAAATGCCTTCAGAAGTCAACTTAATAGTAAATAGATTCCGCCTGTGTATAATTTAATCTCAGTATAAATACAGCTGTTCTGTGAAGCCCTCAGAGGTTTGTTAGAGAACCTTAGTGAACAAACAGCATCGTGAAGGCCAAGGAACACACACCAGACAGGTCAGGGATAAAGTTGTGGAGAAGTTCAAAGCAGGGTTAGATTATAAAAAAAATATCCCAAGCTTTGAACATCTCACGGAGCTCTGTTCAATGCATCATCCAAACATGGAAAGAGTATGGCACAACTGCAAACCTACCAAGACATGGCCGTCCACCTAAACTGACAGGCCAGGCAAGGAGAACATTAATCAGAGAAGCAGCCAAGAGGTCCATGGTAACTCTGGAGGAGCTGCAGAGAATCAGGTGGGAGAATCTGTCCACAGGACAACTATTAGTCGTGTTCTCCACAAATCTGCCCTTTATGGAAGAGTGACAAGAAGAAAGCCAATGTTAAAAGAAAGCCATAACAAGAAGTCCCGTTATGGGGGAAGCCATATGGGGGACACAGCAAACATGTGGAAGAAGGTACTCTGGTCAGATGAGACCAAAATTTAACTTTTTGGCCTAAAAGCAAAACTCTATGTGTGGCGGAAAACTAACACTGCACATCACCCTGAACACACCATCCCCACTGTGAAACATGGTGGTGGCAGCATCATGTTGTGGGGATCCTTTTCTTCAGCAGGGAGAGGGAAGCTACTCAGAATTGATGGGAAGATGGATGTAGCCAAAAACAGGACAATCTTAGAAGAAAACCTGTTAGAGTCTGCAAAAGACTTGAGACTGGGACGGAGGTTCACCTTCCAGCAGGACAACGACCCGAAACATACAACCAAAGCTACAATGGAATGGTTTACATGACAGCATATTCATGTAGTAGAATGACCCAGTCACAGTCCAGACCTAAATCATATTAAGAATCTGTGGCAAGACTTGAAAATTGCTGTTCACAGACGCTCTCCATCCAATCTGACAGAACCTGAGATATTTTACAAAGAAGAATGGGCAAAAATGTCCCTCTCTAGATGTGCAAAGCTGGTAGAGACATCCCCAAAAAGACTTGCAGCTGTAATTGCAGAGAAAGGTTATTCTACAAAGTATCGACTCAGGGGGGCGCCATACAAATGCCCCCCACACTTTTCACATATTTATTTTAAAAGAAATTACAAAACCATTTATCATTTTCCTGCCATTTCACAATTATGTGCCACTTTGTGTTGGTCTTTCACATAAAATCCCAATAAAATACATTTACGTTTTTGGTTGTAACATGACAAAATGTGGAAAATTTCAAGGGGTATGAATACTTTTTCAAGGCACTGTACATTATTGAACAAACAATAAAGTATGTAACTTAGAATAGATCAAGTCACATATGTCTTATTTAGATTATAAGAGATACAGCAACATCTACATGCCGAAAAAGAAGATAACCTCCATATGGCTGTATCAGAAATAATTGGGTTATGTGTATAGCTATCCAGATTTGTTGAGGAAGTCTCAATGTTTGCTGCTCTAATAATCAATGGAGGTAACATCATTAACATAAACTGTATAACGAGTAACGCTATAGTAACCGTAACTGTCACCTTGCACCCCATTATGAGTATGAACAATAAAGAAACACATGGGGTTCCTTTGGATAGGTTAAATCCCCGCCGTTGGCATATGGTCAAGTGCAAGTGTTTAGGGTTAATAGGGGACATAGGGTGGATAGAGAGGGGACCTGAGCGGATGAGAGGGAGAGGGGGAGAGGGAGAGGGGGAAAAAGGGAGAGGGGGAGGGTAAGGGTCAGTTAGTGAAAGGTAGGGGATGAAGATTCTACCTTCATTTGTGGGTATGGATTAAGGTGCCGAGGAGTTTGCCATCTCTTGGAAGTGGTGCCCGCAGGCCCATGTGAGTAAATTTTGTGGGAGTGTCACGGGCTATGTTGATCAGCTCCTCCAAGTCAGACATTTTTCAAATGCAATGAAATCATTTGAACAGCATTGGTGGTGTTGTAAATCTACACTTAGTATACAGTGTCTGCCTGCATTTACAAGATGCATGGCTAAGGACCTATGATATACAGATTTTGGAAGTGAGGAATTGTGCAACAAGTATGGTGCTGGGGTAAAATCAAGCATATAACTGGTTATTTTAGTTATAGTTTTGTGTAATTCTTTCCAAAAAAAATGGGATATTTGTATGCGTTTTGTGTGTATGTAGAAAAAAATTCCCGGCTCCAGCCCCCCCCTAAGTGCCAAACCTACATTGGCACAAGTGGAAAAAATGTCTGGACCTGTGGGCATACCCACTTTTCCAAAAAGGTTTACCTGGATAACTTCTATACCAGTCTGCATTGGTCTGTATTACCTTCAGAAAAAACAGGAAGGGTGTCACGATCAAGGGGTCAGGCTCAAAGACCAGTTGCTATAGCAGTGGATGTTCACATAGGAGCCAGCAGGATAGAAGCACAGGCTGGTCATCCTGGCAGATGACACAGGCTCACCTGAGGTGTGGAATCTAAGTACTAATTGGTGTTCACGAGAGCTCCTGATGGTGGAGATGGATTTTGCACCAGGTCGCCGTCCTCAAGATCACCCCACCAGGAAGTGAGCAAGCTGGGGTCCAGTAGCAGATATAGCAGACAGAGATCAAGCAGAAGCATAGTCGAGGAACAAGCCAAAGATTGGTAATGAATGGTTGCAGGTTGGGATTAAGCAGAAGTGTAGTCAAGTAGCAAGCCAAATGTCGGTAACGAATAGTAGCGAAGATACGGACGGCATCAGTAGAGACAAAAGCAAGATATTTGCTGGAGAAGGCACAATATTCTGGCAACCAGGAAGTGCAGATACATGGCTTAAATCAGAAAGTTCATGGGAAGAGCAAAGAGTTCAAGGTTCAAGACAAATAGGATTCATGGCAGGATCTTTCAAGGAATTGTCCAGGGAGCTATCCTGTGTTCCAGGTGGCTCAGCAAGCAGAGTCATTGCCAGATAGAGCAGAGGTCCCAGTTTCAAGTCCAGGTCCTGACAAAGGGCTTCCATCAAACTTTGGTGAACACAAGGAAACAAAGAGGAAGCAGTAAGTCTGAGAAACAATGAAGTGGAAGGATAGGAGAGATGTCCTGGAATTGAAAGCTGGCTACAAGGGCAACTTCAGAGGGTGGTGATAAATGGGGAATACTCAGAATGGTCAGGGGTGGGTAGGAGGGTTCTGTGCTTGGACCAATCCTATTTATTTTGTTCATAAATGACCTGGAGGATGGGGTAAACAGTTCAACTTCTGTATTTGCGGTCAATACTAAGCTAAGCAGAGCAATAACTTCCCCGCAGGATGTGGAAACCAGGCAAAAATATGAATGCAATCTATACACTGGGGGAGAACCTCTGGGGGAATCTAGGATGGAAAGGGACCCGAGGGTCCTAGTAGATGATAGGCTCAGCAATGGGATGCAATGCCAAGCTGCTGCTAACAAAGCAAACAGAATATTGGCATTAAAAATGTGATCAACTCCAGAGATAAAACGATAATTCTCCTGCTCTTCAAGACTCTAGTCTGGCTGCACCTGGAGTATGCTGTCCAGTTCTTGGCACCAGTCCTCAGGAAGCGAGTACAAAGAAGGGCAACAAAGCTAATAAAGGGTCTGGAGGATATTAGTTATGAGGAAAGGCTGCAAGCACTGAACTTATTCTCTCTGGAGAAGAGATGCTTGAGAGGGGATATGATCTCAATTTATATTGATGGACTTGTGTCTTTTTTCAACCTTACCTACTATGTAACTATGTAATTATGTAACTAAGTAACTATGTCTACGTCCTGTCCACATCCACAATGACACCCGGAAGACATGGTTCGATTCAAAAGCCTGTATGGATCCAAGATTATAATCTTTACATGGGAAGAGGGGGGGGGATTTCAATGATCAAATGCTACAGCCCTATATGCCTGGTATAAAAAGTTACAATTTATTTTATTCATTTAGGTATTTATAATGTCACCTATACCAAATCCACAGAAAAACCCAGCCTTACTCAAATTCATAGAAGAAATCATCACATCCCTCATCTTCCAGCAAAGATTCCCCTCAAGAAATCCTTCACTCTGATGCTGTTAGCAGACTTCTTGAGCGCCATTCCACTCACAGAAGCAGCCGAAAGACAAAGTGTCCCCAGTGTCCCTCCTAACACGGCCGAAAAGGCTGTGTCACACTGACACAGCCTTCGATGCACCAGATGACATCATGACAGCTTCCTTCTCTGCCTCCTCCATCTATCCCGAGACTCTGGAAACCACCGTCACCGCCGGGAGTGATGACAACATGCTTCCAAGCTGCAGTCACAGATCTCTGCACCCAATATGGCTGTTAACCATTGATGTGCCTATACTTATCCACCATCCAGTGAGTGTATTACCTTCAATAAAAGCCAATTGTATCATTGTTACACTTAGATTGGCACTGCTACTCTCTCCTTTTTCATTCACATATACAGAGTCTCTTCTACTCTCCAGCGGGCTGCCTAAGTGTGCGACAAGGGGTTTGTCCCCCTTGTTGGTATTACCCAGGACTAATGGACCACTACATCCTGTAAGGACTTGCCCCTGTCCCTCACCTTTTGGTTCATTGCTTTTAATTTACCCACTTTTGTATTCCCTGCTAGAGGTGCTCCTGCCCTAGCTACAAAATTCCTAGTGCTTCAATCATCCTCCCGATTGTTTATCCACCACATTTCTGCCTTTCATGTGAACTGACCTCGGCCTGTTAATTAACCATGTTTTTTGCCTGCCGCTTGGACTGATCTTTTGCTCTGCTACTGTAGTAGTGGGAATCATGATAACACATGGGTCTTACACATGTGAGGGGCTCCAGAATAGTTTTTTCTGGATAGAGAAAACTAATTTTTTTGGTTTTCTCAGAGTTTTGTAATTCCCAGATTAGGGTCTGGAGACCAGGGGCTTCAAAGAGATTTGGGTAGGAGAAGTCTCTACACCTGTGCCCAAGTCTTACCTGACAGAGGCCCTAAGCTTGATATTTCTGCCTGCTGCCGACTTACTGCCATCATGCCTCTGCCTGTCGCATGAACTGACCACAACTCTGCCTGCTACCTCTACTATGGACCATGTTTCTGCCTACTACAAGGGCCAATATTTTGGCTGTGTTGTTGACCATGTCTCTGCCTGGACAATTCCTTTGGCTGTTGCTGACCACATCACTGTCTGCTGCCTGGACCAATGCTTTGGCTGTGCTGACAGTATCTCTGCCTGCTGCCTATACTGACTATGGACAATAGTTCTGCCTGCTGCCTAGACAATTCCTTTTGCTGTCACTGACCACATCCCAGCCTGCTGCTGAGACCAATTCTCCCCTCTGTGGGCAACTGCACTACTAAAACTACTGTAGCAAAAAAAAATAAATAAATAAGTGCATGGCTGCATGAATAGGTGCACAGGGGAACCGGGCTAGTTGGGGTTAAAAGTTTATGCAGGAAACTACAGGCTGTGGGGAGATTGGTTAAACAGCAAGGAAGGGGGAGGTACTAACAAGCTGAGTGAGTGAGGTCAGGGGTGACCGGACATCCGACCAGCGCACACGTTGTGAAGTGCTGTGCCTTCCTCTGCGCTCCTGATGGCTGATTCCCAGGGCCTGGCGGAACAACTCCGATCTAAGGCAGAGGTGATGGGGACTGATTGGCTACAGAGCCAGAACGCATCCATGCAGGGGACGATCGATACAGCTTTTACCGGCACACAGATGAGATGTGCTTGGTGGGCACGACCCCCAAAGCGCTTAAGCCCCTCACAATCCCCCCAAGAGCAGCGCCATGCAGGGAGCCTGGCCTCGGACCCTCCAGCCCAGCCGGCTCAGCCCCCCCTGGCTGGAGCAGACACGTGTGCTGGGAGGAATCCCATCGGGGTGGAGCTTGGCGAGATGGGGTCACAGCCCTACCCCTCCCCTGGTCCTGGAAAGAAGGCAGACCCGTGTGGATGCTGCCCCATCCCTGGCAGGAATAGCGCTGGGAATGGCAGCTCAGTGGGGGATGAGTCACATTATGGGTCACGGCCAGTCGAGTGGAGCGGCCGTAGACCCCATCATACCCGGATCCAGTCGGGGTCTGAGGGTCACCACTAGGGATGAGCTTCGTGTTCGAGTCGAACCCATGTTCGACTCGAACATCGGCTGTTCGATCGTTCGCCGAATTGCGAACGATATGGGCCGTTCGCGCCAAATTCGTGTGGCGCGTCACGGCCCATAATTCACTGCGGCATCGCAGTGCATTGCTTGCTGATGATTGGCCAAGCATGCACTATGACCCGCATGCTTGGCCAATCACAGCGCCGCCTTAACAGAGAGCCATAATTGGCCAAAGCCAAGGAGGCTTTGGCCAATTATGGCTCAGGGGATTTAGTACACGCCCCACACTATATAAGGCCGCCTGCACGGCGGCCCTGTGCAGTGTGTTCCGGTGTGCTTAGAGAGAGAGAGAGACAGTGTCATTTCATTTGAGTTAGCTAGATTAGGCAGGACAGTCAGTCAGTTAGCTGCACTTAAAGTGTATTGTGTATATATATGCATCCCAGGTGTTGCATATATATATATATATATATATATATATATATATATATATATATATATATATACACTGTATTCAGTTTAGCTAGATCCATTCCTGTTATCTTCTAGACTATTTACATTTAGTGCAGTGCGTCCTGCTCACAGTGTTCAGCTAGATCCGTTCCTGTTATATTCCTACTGACAGACAGGCTTGTCTTGTTACAGTATTTTGAAGAAAATTACTGGTGTTCTTTTGATCCTATTAGTACCACAGTCAGGCAGCTAGACTATTTACATTTAGTGCAGTGCGTCCTGCTCACAGTGTTCAGCTAGATCCGTTCCTGTTATCTTCTTACTGACAGGCAGGCTTGTCTTGTTACAGTAAATACAGCTACCTGAAGAAAATTGCTGGTGTTCTTTTGATCCTATTAGTACCACAGTCAGGCAGCTAGACTATTTACAGTTAGTGCAGTGCGTCCTGCTCACAGTGTTCTGCTAAACCTACAAGTTAGTGGGGTGCGTCCACCTCACAGTGTTCAGCTAAACCTACAAGCTAGTGGGGTGCGTCCTGCTCACAGTGTTCAGCTAGATCCGTTTCTGTTATCTTCTTACTGACAGGCAGGCTTGTCTTGTTACAGTAAATACAGCTACCTGAAGAAAATTGCTGGTGTTCTTTTGATCCTATTAGTACCACAGTCAGGCAGCTAGACTATTTACAATTAGTGCAGTGCGTCCTGCTCACAGTGTTCTGCTAAACCTACAAGTTAGTGGGGTGCGTCCTGCTCACAGTGTTCAGCTAAACCTACAAGTTAGTGGGGTGCGTCCACCTCACAGTGTTCAGCTAAACCTACAAGCTAGTGGGGTGCGTCCTGCTCACAGTGTTCAGCTAGATCCGTTCCTGTTATCTTCTTACTGACAGGCAGGCTTGTCTTGTTACAGTAAATACAGCTACCTGAAGAAAATTGCTGGTGTTCTTTTGATCCTATTAGTACCACAGTCAGGCAGCTAGACTATTTACAGTTAGTGCAGTGCGTCCTGCTCACAGTGTTCTGCTAAACCTACAAGTTAGTGGGGTGCGTCCTGCTCACAGTGTTCAGCTAAACCTACAAGTTAGTGGGGTGCGTCCACCTCACAGTGTTCAGCTAAACCTACAAGCTAGTGGGGTGCGTCCTGCTCACAGTGTTCAGCTAGATCCGTTCCTGCTATCTTCTTACTGACAGGCAGGCTTGTCTTGTTACAGTATTTTAAAGAAAATTGCTGGTGTTCTTTTGATCCTATTAGTACCACAGTCAGGCAGCTAGACTATTTACAGTTAGTGCAGTGCGTCCTGCTCACAGTGTTCTGCTAAACCTACAAGTTAGTGGGGTGCGTCCTGCTCACAGTGTTCAGCTAAACCTACAAGTTAGTGGGGTGCGTCCACCTCACAGTGTTCAGCTAAACCTACAAGCTAGTGGGGTGTGTCCTGCTCACAGTGTTCAGCTAGATCCGTTCCTGTTATCTTCTTACTGACAGGCAGGCTTGTCTTGTTACAGTATTTTAAAGAAAATTACTGATGTTCTTTTGATCCTATTAGTACCACAGTCAGGCAGCTAGACTATTTACAGTTAGTGCAGTGCGTCCTGCTCACAGTGTTCTGCTAAACCTACAAGTTAGTGGGGTGCGTCCACCTCACAGTGTTCAGCTAAACCTACAAGCTAGTGGGGTGCGTCCTGCTCACAGTGTTCAGCTAGATCCGTTCCTGTTATCTTCTTACTGACAGGCAGGCTTGTCTTGTTACAGTAAATACAGCTACCTGAAGAAAATTGCTGGTGTTCTTTTGATCCTATTAGTACCACAGTCAGGCAGCTAGACTATTTACAGTTAGTGCAGTGCGTCCTGCTCACAGTGTTCTGCTAAACCTACAAGTTAGTGGGGTGCGTCCTGCTCACAGTGTTCAGCTAAACCTACAAGTTAGTGGGGTGCGTCCACCTCACAGTGTTCAGCTAAACCTACAAGCTAGTGGGGTGCGTCCTGCTCACAGTGTTCAGCTAGATCCGTTCCTGCTATCTTCTTACTGACAGGCAGGCTTGTCTTGTTACAGTATTTTAAAGAAAATTGCTGGTGTTCTTTTGATCCTATTAGTACCACAGTCAGGCAGCTAGACTATTTACAGTTAGTGCAGTGCGTCCTGCTCACAGTGTTCTGCTAAACCTACAAGTTAGTGGGGTGCGTCCTGCTCACAGTGTTCAGCTAAACCTACAAGTTAGTGGGGTGCGTCCACCTCACAGTGTTCAGCTAAACCTACAAGCTAGTGGGGTGTGTCCTGCTCACAGTGTTCAGCTAGATCCGTTCCTGTTATCTTCTTACTGACAGGCAGGCTTGTCTTGTTACAGTATTTTAAAGAAAATTACTGATGTTCTTTTGATCCTATTAGTACCACAGTCAGGCAGCTAGACTATTTACAGTTAGTGCAGTGCGTCCTGCTCACAGTGTTCTGCTAAACCTACAAGTTAGTGGGGTGCGTCCTGCTCACAGTGTTCAGCTAAACCTACAAGTTAGTGGGGTGCGTCCACCTCACAGTGTTCAGCTAAACCTACAAGCTAGTGGGGTGTGTCCTGCTCACAGTGTTCAGCTAGATCCGTTCCTGTTATCTTCTTACTGACAGGCAGGCTTGTCTTGTTACAGTATTTTAAAGAAAATTACTGATGTTCTTTTGATCCTATTAGTACCACAGTCAGGCAGCTAGACTATTTACAGTTAGTGCAGTGCGTCCTGCTCACAGTGTTCTGCTAAACCTACAAGTTAGTGGGGTGCGTCCACCTCACAGTGTTCAGCTAAAGCTACCTGTAGAAGGTTGGTGGTGTTCTCATACTACAGGCAGGCAGTTGATTTTGCTAGCTGCAGTATCAGTACATATATATATATATATATATATATATCCCAGCTTAGTGCAGCTACAGGCCATTAGTATGTCTGGAAGGCCAAGAAGGAGAGGCAGACAGTCACAAGCCAATAAGAGAGGGCAAGCAGGCTCTGTGTCTAGTGCTGGTCGTGGAGACGGTGCATCCTCATCAGCACGTGGCCATGGGACACGCTTGGCCTTTTTTTCGGCAGCTGGCCATGTTGAGCCGCAACATGCGGAAGACTTGGTCGAGTGGATGACCAAGCCGTCCTCATCCTCCTCATCCTCTCTCACCCATGCCCAGGGTACTTTGTCTGGCAAAGCAGCGGCCTCTTCCCTCGGCTCAATGTCATCAGTGACTCCTTCCCTAGCCCCACCATGTCCTCCTGAGGAGTCCCTCGAACTGTTTGACCACAGTGTTGGGTACATGCTCCAGGAGGATGCCCAGCGTTTGGAAGGCTCTGATGATGATACTGAGCTCGATGAAGGCAGTAACACGAGCACGGACAGAGGGGGTGCCCAAGAAGGACAGCAATCTGGCAGTCATGCTCCCCCTGCTGCAGCATACTGCCAGGTTTGCTCCAGTGATGAGGAGGGAGGGGATGATGAGGTCACTGACTCAACGTGGGTGCCTGATAGGAGAGAGGAGGAGGAGGAGGAGGAGGAGGCGGCACATCACCAACGAGGCAGGATGCCCTCCAGGGGCCAGCCTAAGGACAGCACATTGACTGCATCACACCCCAAAGCTCCACATGTGCAGGGCGCTGCAGTCTCTGCGCGTTATTCAAAAAGTTCTTTGGTGTGGGCCTTTTTTGAGACGAGTGCATCAGATCGCACCGCTGCTATTTGCAACATATGTCTCAAGCGTATCTCGCGTGGCCAAAACATCTCCCGCTTGGGTACCACATGCTTGACCAGACATATGTTGACCTGCCATGCAGTTCGTTGGCAAGCGTATCTAAAAGACCCACACCAAAGAACAAAGAGGACCTCTGCTTGCTCCTCATCAGCTGAGATTTCCAACCCCACTAGACCTTCAGTCCTCTCTGAGACCTGCACTGAGAGGAATGAAGGTGTAGAATTAGGTGTGTCACAGCCATGTACTTGTGGGCAATCTGATTTTGGTACACCGACGTCAGATTGTACCAGGCAAATTTCCCTGCCCCAGCTGCTGCACCGCCGAAAGAAGTTTGCTCCCAGCCATCCACATGCCCAACGGTTGAATGCTAGCTTGGCAAAATTGCTAGCACTTCAACTGCTGCCTTTTCAGTTGGTAGACTCTGCCCCCTTCCGTGAGTTTGTGGAATGTGCGGTTCCTCAGTGGCAGGTACCCAAACGCCACTTTTTCTCACGGAAGGTGATTCAGGCTCTCTACCAGCATGTGGAAGGCAATGTCCATGCCTCACTGGACAGGGCGGTCAGCGGTAAGGTGCATATTACCGCTGACTCATGGTCCAGCAGGCATGGACAGGGACGTTACCTAAGTTTCACGGCACATTGGGTGACTCTGCTGGCAGCTGGGAAGGATGCAGGACAAGGTGCAGTAGTGTTGGAGGTTGTTCCGCCACCAAGCCTCCAAAATGCTAATGATTGTGACACACCTCTCTCCTCCACCCCCTCCTCTTCTTCTTCTTCCATGGCCTCTTCCTCGGAACCAGCGGTGCTCCGTAGTCAATCAAGGGACTACGCAAGTACGCAGGCCAAAAGATGCCATGCGGTGCTTGAGCTGGTGTGCTTGGGGCACAGGAGCCACACTGGGGCAGAGGTTCTGTCAGCTCTGCAGGGGCAGGTTCAGAGGTGGTTGACGCCACGCCAACTTAAGGCAGGAATGGTGGTTTGCGACAATGGCACCAACCTCCTCTCTGCCCTCTGACAGGGACAAATGACCCATGTGCCCTGTTTGGCTCACGTCCTTAACTTGGTGGTGCAGCGGTTCTTGGGCAGGTACCCGGGCTTACAGGATGTCCTGAGGCAGGCCAGGAAAGTCTGTGTGCATTTCCGCCGGTCATATAATGCCAGTGCTCGGCTGACGGACCTCCAAAAGGAGTTTAACCTGCCCAAGAACCGCCTAATCTGTGACATGCCCACCAGGTGGAACTCAACGTTGGCCATGCTGCAGCGGCTGCACACGCAGCAGAGGGCCATCAATAAGTACCTGTGCGACTATGGCACCAGACAGGGTCAGGGGAGCTTGTTTTTTTTTCCCCACGCAAGTGGGCCATGATCAGGGATGCATGCACTGTCCTGTCACCATGTGAGGAGGCCACGAGGATGGTGAGCAGTGACAGTGCATGCATCAGTGACACTGTCCCCCTTGTCCACCTGTTGGAGCACACGCTGTGTGGATCCAACAGGTGGACAAGTGCATGCATCAGTGACACTGTCCCCCTTGTCCACCTGTTGGAGCACACGCTGTGTGGAATAATGGACAGGGCACTTGAGGAAGAACAGAGGCAGGAAGAGGAGGACTTCCTTAGCTCTCAAGGCCCCCTTTATCCAGACAGTGTTCCTGCGTGCCCGCCGATCACACAGCAAACCTACGCTGCATGGCCTCCCTGATCCTGCAAAGCCTGCGTAAGGATCCTCGTATTCGTGGTATCAAGGAGAAGGACCAATACTGGCTGGCAACCCTCCTTGATCCACGTTACAAGGGTAAGGTTGCGGACCTTATCTTGCCATCGCAGAGGGAGCAGAGGATGAAACATCTTCGGGAGGCCTTGCAGAAAGGTCTGTGCAACGCGTTCCCAGAGACTGGGAGGGTACAAACTCCTGTTTCTGGACAACGTGTTGCTGAGGCTTCGGTCAGTCAAAGAAGGAGCGGTAGAGAAGGTGGCCGTCTGACCGATGCGTTCAGACAATTTTTTGGTCCGCAGCCCCAAGGTATGATCGATTCCAGCAACCATCGCCAGCGTCTGTTTTACATGGTGCAGGAATACCTAGGGGCAAGATCAGACTTGGACACCTTTCCCACCGAAAATCCTCTGGGTTACTGGGTCTTGAGGATGGATCACTGGCCAGAGCTTGCACAGTATGCAATTGAGCTACTGGCCTGTCCTGCATCCAGCGTTCTTTCGGAACGCACATTCAGTGCTGCTGGAGGCGTGGTAACCGATCACAGGGTGCGTCTGTCCACTGACTCGGTCGATCGACTGACCTTCATAAAAATGAATGAGTCTTGGATCACCACCAGCTACCAAGCACCTGATGCTGATGTAACCGAATAGTTTTTTTTGAAATCTCAGATCCCTTCAAAGACTGCCTATGCTGATGCTGAGTGACTATCCCTGAGTAATTATCCTCTTCCTCCTCAATCATCACGCTGATAGCTTGTAAGAACATTTTTGGTTCTGGGTGCCACCACCAGTGCCTAAGGCACAATTTTTCAGCCCCTGTTTAACAGGGGCGTGTAATTACGATTTTTGATGTAATACTTTGCAGCAGGGCTCGTTCCTGCATTCCAACTAGAGTGTCTGTGAGGGGTTGCAGTGTTGTGGCACCAGCACCAGTGCCTAAGGCCCAATTTTTCAGCCCTTGTTTAACAGGGGCGTGTAATTACAATTTTTGATGCAATACTTTGCAGCAGGGCTCGTTCCTGCATTCCAACTAGAGTGTCTGTGAGGGGTTGCAGTGTTGTGGCACCAGCACCAGTGCCTAAGGCCTAATTTTTCAGCTCCTGTTCAACAGGGGCATGTAATTACAATTCTTGATCTAATATTTCACAGCAGAGCCCTGTGAGGGCTTACAGTGTTGTGGCCACAGCAACACCTAAGGCCCAAATTTCTGCTGAGTATATAGGGCAGGACCCTACTTTCAAACAACTAACTTACAAACGACTCCTACTTGCAAACGGAAGGAGACAACAGGAAGTGAGAATAAATCTACCCCTAGGAAGGGAAATTCTCTCCTGTAAGAGTTAATATGGGAAAAACATTTCTCCTTTCCACTGATGCTTTCCAATCCATTGGGACAAAAAGTGAGGTGAAATCTTCTGAAGAGGAGGAAAGACAGCAAAACAAATGTCACAGGGGTGATAACCCTTCCCTATGTTTTCCAAAAAGCTTAAAAAAGATTTTTTGGCTGGAGCTAAACACGTTAAAAATGTACCCGTTCAAAATTACAAAGAGATTCTACTTAACAACAAACCTACAGCCTGTATACTGCTGTTCAGAGTATATAGGGCCTGGTGGCCCCACACCTTTCCTTATTTTAATTTGGGTGCGGGGTTCCCCTTAATATCCATACAAGACCCAAATGGCCTGGTAATGGACTGGGGGTACCCATGCCGTTTGTCTCACTGATTTTCATCCATATTGCCAGGACCCGACATTACATTAAACCCGCAAGCAGTTTTAAATGAGATTTTTTCCTTTAAAAATTACATTTGGTGCAGGGACTGTTCTAAACACGGGAAACACGCGTCACTTTACAGGCATACTATAGACACCCCTCAGGTACGATATTTAAAGGAATATTTCACTTTTTTTTTTTTTACTTTAAGCATCATTAAAATCACTGCTCCCGAAAAAACGGCCGTTTTTAAAAGTTTTTTTTGCATTGATACATGTCCCCTGGGGTAGGACCCGGGTCCCCAAACCCTTTTTAGGACAATACCATGCAAATTAGCCTTTAAAATGAGCACTTTTGATTTTGAACGTTCGAGTCCCATAGACGTCAATGGGGTTCTAACGTTCGTGCGAACTTTCGGTCCGTTCGCAGGTTCTGGTGCGAACCGAACCGGGGGGTGTTCGGCTCATCCCTAGTCACCACTACGGGTTGGAACAGCGGTGTCGGCGTGGGTTTCAGACTCACTGGTGACAGGGTGCGCAGTGACCCATGTTGCAGTGACTCCAGTGCTGGGGCCTGGTCAGGGGTCAGTGGGGTCACCAGGGGATACAGTCCCCCTGGTGGCGAGCGTCTCTTCCCCTGTAGATGCTGTGAAGGAGGTTAGTAAGAGTACGGACTCTGTTTGCTTGGCCGATTTGACTAAATGCTAAGTGTATGATTGTTTTGAGGGTCCTTTGGGAACTCACCTCTAATCAGAGATAAAGAAAAAGACTTGGCGGGGGGAGTATGTGGAGATCTTCATGATGCTCCCCTTGGAAAAGTTTAACTTAGATAGGGTCAAACCGGAAGAGTCCAAGAAAGAAGAAGACAAGACAAGCCTTTCAGAGAAAGAGCTAGATGAATCCCTCTGTATGGCCTGGAAGACCTTCGGGAACAGTTGGCTGAATTGAAGAAGTCAGTGGTTATTAGAGAATCCAGGAGCCCTTATGCATCCCCTATTGTGGTAGTGCTAAAGAAAAATGGATTCCTCTGGATGTGTATTGACTACAGAACTTTGAATCAGAGGACTATCCTAGATCAGTACACAACTCCTTGAATAGAAGAGGCCCTGCAATGCCTATCAGGAGCTAAATGGTTCAGTGTTCTGGATCTGAAGCGTGGATACTATCAGATACCCAGACATCCAGATGACCGAGAGAAGACAGCCTTTATCAGCCCTTTAGGATTCTTTGAATTCGACCACATGCCACAGAGGTTAACAGGGGCCCCCACCACCTTTCA
This sequence comes from Aquarana catesbeiana, assembly GCF_042186555.1. NCBI lineage: Eukaryota > Metazoa > Chordata > Amphibia > Anura > Ranidae > Aquarana > Aquarana catesbeiana. The sequence continues at coordinate 18,669,538 of NC_133325.1, read as the reverse complement.
GAGATTGATGGAGAACACAGTGGATGACATGAATTTGATAGAGGTGCTTATATACTTGGATGGCATCATAGTTTTTGGCAAGATGTTGGTTGGAGGAGCATGAAGTTCGATTGGACAAAGTCTTTTAACGATTACACACTGAAGGGCTGAAGATGTCGTTAGAGAAGAGTCAATTCTATCAGACTTCAGTCACCTATCTCGGACATGTAGTCTCAGCTGAGGGAGTAGCCATGGACCCTCAGAAGTTGGAAGCTGTTACCTCTTGGCCTCGAACAAGCACTGTTACTGAATTGAGGTAGTTTTTAGGGTTCTGCTCTTAATATAGAAGGTTTGTAAATAATTTTGCACAGATTGCAAAACCTCTAAATGAGTTATTGCAAAAGCAGACAGATGAGGACTGGCAGAAGACCCATGCCAGAGGTTCAATGAAGCCTTGTGAGTCTATTCGAGAGCAATGGACAATGAAGTGTGAAAAGGCTTTTGAATGTTTGAAGGGGAGCCTTATTGAATCGCTCATGTTGGCCAATGCTGATCCCTCCAAATCTTACAAACTACATGTGGATGCTAGCAGAGATGGGCTAGGGGGAATGTTATATCAGGAATCAGAAGGAAAGTTTAGCCCAGTGGCCTATGTGAGTCGCAGCCTCACTCCGCTGAGAAGAATTATCCGGTGCACAAGTTGGAGTTCCTGGCTCTTAAGTGGGCTGTGGTACACAAGCTACGAGACTACCTATATGGAGCCACATTCATGGTAAAAATGGATAATAATTCTCTGACGGATTTGCCCTCTACTGCCAAACTGCCATTGCCACTGGACATCGGTGGTTGGCCGCCTTGTCTGAGTTTCGATACAGTTTAAAAAATACCAGCTAGGGGTGAGAAACCGAGAGGCTGATGCTCTTTCATAAAGACCTTACGCCACTGATACTGGCTGGGTCCATTTGCCTCTAGAGGGAGTACTCGCTGTGTGCCAAGGAGTAGAGAATAGGCATAAGGGGGCAACAGGGGCCAAAGCTGTTGGGGTCACTCACACTGGAGCACCAAGATACTACTGTGATTTTACGCAAGTGCGTAATCAAGAACTGCTTCAAATGACTAGAGAGGATGTGAGAATAGATCGACGTGAAGACTCACTGGGCAACCTTATAAAGAAGTCCTTGTCAGTTCGGGATCCTCAGATGCTGCTAAATAGTTCCATTGAGGGAGCTAAATTAGTACATAAAGTTCCATTGAGGGAGCTAAATTAGTACATAAAGAAAAGGCCCATCTGAGGAACCAGAGGGTGTTCGCCAACTATTCCTCCTTGAGAAATACAGACTAGTAGTGTTGGCTGCTCTCCATGATGACCATGGCCATTTATGTCCAGATAGAACCCTCAAGCTGGTTAGGGACAAATTTTATTGGCCGTCCATGAGGGCCGAAGTAGAAAGTTACTGTCACTCTTGAATCTGTTGCATTCAAAGAAAGACTTTGCCAGGCAGGGCAGCCCCAATGGGCCATCTACAGAGTCAGGGACCAATATAATTGATGAGCATTGATTTCTTGTGTTTGGAACCTGACCTGAGTGGGTGGAGTAATGTCTTAGTTGTGACAGATCATTTTACTCGTTATGCTCAGGCTTTCCCAACCAGGGACCATCAAGCTAGTACTGTAGCAAAGACCCTAGTGGAGAAGTTCTTCATCTGTTATGGGCTGCCTCAGCTTCTACATTCGGATCAAGGTCGGGACGTTGAGAGCAAGCTAATCCAAAGATTGTGTGCACGTTTGAATTATCAAAAGTCAAGAACCACTCCTTACCATCCCCAAGGGGACCCACAACCTGAGCGTTTTAACCGTTTTACTCTGTTGAACATGCTAGGAACCCTTGCTTTTGGAGAAGAAACAACATTGGGGTGACTACATCGCAGCAGTAGTTTATGCTTACAATAGCACAGCGAATGACTCTACTGTACTGGGCACTCCCCTTACTGGTTCATATTTGAAAGGGAAGCTCGCTTGCCGGTGGACCTGGCTTTTGGAAAGTCATTAGATCACACATCTCAAGCCTCCTACCGAGGGTACGTCAACAGCCTGAAAAAACGAAAAGACGGCTTATGAGAAAGCTAAGGAAGCATTTACCGCCAGGGAACAGAGAAACAAGAAAAACTTTGATCTTAAACCTGCAACCTGGAGATCGAGTACTGTTGTGCAACCTGGGGGTGGCGGGAAAGCATAAGCTGGCTGATTGATGGCGCCCACAGCCCTATATTATTTGCAAACACTTACCTGGGCTTCCCGTGTATCAGATCTGCCCTGAAGGAAAGATTCGACCTATAAAAACTTGGCTTCTAAACCATTTGCTGCCTATATATGAAGCTATCCGAGTGCTCCCACCTCCTTGCATAAAAAAACAGAAACCAACAATCCAGTCTCCTACGCTAAGATCCAGGATTTGTTGGGTCATGAACCCATACCTCAAGAGGAGGAGAGTGATGAGGAAGAACTAACCCTTGATTGGCTATGAGTTCCCTCATCTGAGGACGACCCTACTGTTTCTCAAGTTCCTGGAGAAAACAGTAATGAAACATCCCCCTGGAAGAAGACCAGACTTCTGCTGTCTGAAGTTGAAGTGCCTGTGCTCATCCCTGCAAGAGAGAACGAAGAAGTTAAGATGGAGTCAAATGACCGTTTAGAGGTGTTTCATGCTATGGAAACTCCTGCTCCTCCTAATGATGAAATAGAAAGTGAGAATGTTCCTATAACCCTGGAGGAGCCAGAATCTGAGCCAAAATCCAGATGTAGTTTTTGGGGAACAAATCGTGAGCCGGAGACATTGGAAAGTATCTATTCTAGGTTAGGACAGAAGATCTGCCCTCCTAAAAGACTGACTTATGATACCTTTGGGGAAAATTCTGATTAACTTTATCTCTGATTTAACTTTATCTAACCTCTGATAGAGAATGACCTTGATCCGCCTCCTGACACTACTGGGTGGGCCACTAATTTACTACTTGCCTGCCACCAAAATGATATGACCCTGCCTGATAATATACAGTGGGGACGGAAAGTATTCAGACCCACTTAAATTTTTCACTCTTTGTTATATTGCAGCCATTTGCTAAAATCATTTACGTTCATTTTTTTCCTCATTAATGTACACACAGCACCCCATATTGACAGAAAAACACAGAATTGTTGACATTTTTGCAGATTTATTAAAATGAAAAACTGAAATATCACATGGTCCTAAGTATTCAGACCTTTTGCTCAGTATTTAGTAGAAGCACCCTTTTGATCTAATACAGCCATGAGTCTTTTTGGGAAAGATGCAACAAGTTTTTCACACCTGGATTTGGGGATCCTCTGCCATTCCTCCTTGCAGATCCTCTCCAGTTCTGTCAGGTTGAATGGTAAACGTTGGTGGACAGCCATTTTTAGGTCTCTCCAGAGATGCTCAATTGGGTTTAAGTCAGGGCTCTGGCTGGGCCATTCAAGAACAGTCATTGAGTTGTTGTGAAGCCACTCCTTCGTTATTTTAGCTGTGTGCTTAGGGTCATTGTCTTGTTAGAAGGTTAACCTTTGGCCCTGTCTGAGGTCCTGAGCACTCTGGAGAAGGTTTTCGTCCAGGATATCCCTGTACTTGGCCGCATTCATCTTTCCCTTGATTGCAACCAGTCGTCTTTTCCCTGCAGCTGAAAAACACCCCCACAAACTCCATGAGGGCTTTCGTGTGTCTTGCACTGGGGAGTGGCTTCCGTCGGGACACTCTGCCATAAGGCCCCGACTGGTGTAAGGCTGCAGTGATGGTTGACTTTCTACAACTTTCTCCCATCTCCCGACTGCATCTCTGGAGCTCAGCCTCAGTCTTTGGGTTCTTCTTTACCTCTCTCACCAAGGCTCTTCTCCCCTGATAGCTCAGTTTGGCCAAACGGCCAGCTCTAGGATAGGTTCTGGTCGTCCCAAATGTCTTCCATTAAGCCCGGGTTCACACCACAACGGGCTGCGGATTGCACAGGAGTGCTGTGCGTCCCTGTTCACCGTTTCAGGGACGAATCAGGGCCGATTCTATGCCTGAATTCGGCCCTGAAACGCAGCCAAAGACGCACAGCGTTTTTGTGCAGTGCGCACCGCAGCCGCCCCGGAGATATGTGAACTGGCTCCATAGGGAGCCAGTCACATTCTCCTGCTATGCGAATTAGAGGTGCGGAAACGCACCTCTAATTCGCATAGGTGTGAACCCGGGCTTAAGGATTATGGAGGCCACTGTGCTCTTAGGAACCTTAAGTTCAGCAGAAATTTTTTGTAACCTTGGCCAGATCTGTGCCGTGCCATAATTCTGTCTCTGAGCTCTTCAGGCAGTTCCTTTGACCTCATGATTCTCATTTGCTCTGACATGCACTGTGAGCTGTAAAGTCTTATATAGACAGGTGTGTGGCTTTCCTAATCAAGTCCATTCAGTATAATCAAACACAGCTGGACTCAAATGAAGGTGTAGAACCATCTCAAGGATGATCAGAAGAAATGGACAGCACCTGAGTTAAATATATGAGTGTCACAGCAAAGGGTCTGAATACTTAGGACCATGTGATATTTCAGTTTTTCTTTTTTAATAAATCTGCAAAAATGTCAACAATTCTGTGTTTTTCTGTCAATATGGGGTGCTGTGTGTACATGAGGAAAAAAATGAACTTAAATGATTTTAGCAAATGGTTGCAATATAACAAAGAGTGAAAAGTTTAAAGGGGGTCTGAATACTTTCCGTCCCCACTGTATATAGTTTATTGTTAGAAAGCCCTTTTCTAGGTCAATTGTTGACTTTTGCAGCTTTTGGTTTGTAAAATAATTAACTGTTTGCTTTTCTTGTGGTACAGTAAAGTGATTTTAAAGGTTGTGTTCTGTGTTCGGGGACCAGAGACTTTCAAGTGGGGGGAGGATGTAGCAACAGCGGATTACTGTTACTTTACTATGCAGACAACCCCCTGTATTCTCCATCTATTCCAGTGTTCCCCTAGTAATTGTCATCATATCAGTGAGCCAAACGGGAAGGATTGTGGGATTAGTAGTCTTTTGGATTAGCTATTCACATGTTGTGATGTTACCCTTGGACTACACATCCCATAGATCCTTCTGCAACATGAACGGACCTCTGGGAGGGACTACAAAAGGCCTGGCAGATCCCCCCCCCCGCTCTCTCTCTCTTCTCTGGGTCTGATGGTGTGAGCACTTCTCTGCTGCTGAGAGAGAGAGGGCTGCGGCCTACCACACGGTGATCGAGTGACTCCAGCCCGGCCCCAGAGGGCCCAACTCTAGGTAGGAAGGGGGTAAAAGTGCCCAGTAGACGAGTGGGTAATCTAGGAATTTGTCAGGTAGGCAAAAAAGATAAAGTTATAGCAACAGTAAGGAGATTGAATGCCCAGTAAAAAGCCCTCCTACAACAAAATACATCTATGAGACGCAACAGTAAGGGAATTAGAGGCTGAGGGAGTATAAGAAGCTTGACTTCATCAAATAATTAATGAAAATCATCAATAAATAAAGGAAGGGTTAGCGATATAGCAGAAAACTTTTGGCCTAGGGTTAGACAAACCTATCTGTTCTCAGATTCCTCCTGTATTTGGGAGTCTTAAGAGTCCCTTCTTGGTCACCGGTGGACTGGAGAAGCAGTAGGACTGTGACCCTGGTATACTCTGTGTGGATCTGGGGGTGGTGAGCTGGGGTGAGAAGACCTACAGCATTGTTTTTTGGGGAATTGCACATCCACCTGGTCATCAAGACGAAGAGATCTTGTGAATGGGACTGAGAGGTATTCACTGTACAATTATGGAGCCAGGTTTAGAGGAATGTCCAGGCATTTGCACAAATGGGAAAGGTCCTTCCGGACTGTGCAGCCTGCTACAGAGGCAGAAAGGCCAAAGGAGAATTTCCATGTGTAATGGATTCCAAAAGCCTGTAGAATATCCAAAAGGAGTCAGAGAACTTTTCGGTGTTGCAGAGTCACGGGGGACAAATCCTGGTAGATCTTGATGTCAGCATTCTCATAAGAGAGTTGGATCTGATTACGTGCATTCCTGAGGATATCTTCTTTGAAGTGAAAGCTGGTCAAGCAGCACAGTCTGTCTAAAAGATTACTGAAGATGGCCATGACAGCTTGCCGCAGTTGATGTTGTTCCACCCTTTCTGGGAGGACGAGGACTCGCAGATTGTTGCGATGCCCATGGCTATCCAGGTCTTCTAGATGTCCATGAAGATCCCGCAGTTGCAGGGTATGAGCATCCTGGACAGTAAATAGATTATGTATGTGAGCTTCCTGGTGTGTGGTCATCATAAAAACTTCATGTACCCTATCTGCTATGGCTTGTATGTCATGGCGAGGTCCACAATAGCTGCTGAGATAGGGTGTCCTTTTTGTCAGCCGCCACGCTGTGCAGGTCACTCAGGCTAGGAGAGTGCTTGGAGGCAGGGATTGATGAAGGAGCTGACCCTCTAGCTGGCACATCTGTATGCTGGCTCTGTGTACAGGCCGCATATATGGAAGTTGACGAGGATGCCACCATGTTAGAGGGCTGGGTGGGGAAGATCTCTAGATTTTGGTGGCTAAGCTGCATGCCCTGGTCCCCTCAGCTGCTGCGGGATGATTTCCACATATGTATACCTGGCTGGGTCTTGGCTGGAGTAGAACACAATCCCTCTGTCGGCCGGAGCTCCGGGTCTAAGTGGCCATTTGGGTCTTCGGTCAGGCCACGGCCTGACTCGTTCATTTCTATTGGATTTTCACTTTCTGTCCTGCAATGTAAAAATAAAATTTTATCCGAAAAATATATATTTTTTAGGAAGTATATCTTGGAAATGAAGAAATATAATTCTGAACGACTAAAAGTGTGCAGAATATGAAATAAAAGAATAAACCAACTTAATTAGCTCAGTTACACTTTATAATATATATTTTATATTTTCAGACTGAAGTTACTATTATTCCGTTCTTTGTTCTGTAGTGTAAATCAGTCGCAGTCGATGTGTATAAAGTTCCAGTGAGTGCGTCTCCTCCTGAGCAGAGCTGCCGGTGACTGAGAAGATTTGCTGTGTGACATGAATTGTTCTCCGGTGTTCTGTGTCTGTTACCTGCTGATACTCCTCCTTCCCATCACCTACTATGAAGTAGTACTGACCCGGAGCTCAGCGCCTGGTTGTAGAATTAATATGGTAAAGCCAATGTTTGAGTATAAATATTACCAGGAGGGAGATTTCATTATCGGAGGATTAATTTCTGCTCACTTGAGGAGCAGGTATCAGTTGGATTTGAACGAAGCCCCTTTTGATGCATCTGGCTCATCTAGAACCTTTTCTTATTGTGATCAGTAAGTTTTGTTTTATCATCTTTGCTCTCTCTGTATAACCCAACAAAGAGAAAATATAATGATTTATCTTCATTTTTGCTGCAATATTTTATGAAAGTTTGCAAATGTTTCTACTGTTGTTTTATATTTTCTCATTATTAGACTCAAGTCTTTGTGCCACCAGTATACAAATACTACTAAACAAAGAAAATAATCTGCGCTTTGTGTTGTGATCTAAAATCAGTGATGAATGATTAATAAACAGCTGCACTCATTGTATTGCACATCCCAATACTAAAACATAACCATCAAAAAAAATAGTGTTGCCCTGTGAATATACTCAAACAAGCATATACAGGTACTCCTCACTTAATGACCAGGTTCCGTTCCAACGACCAGGTCATTAAATGAATTGGTTGTTAAACGAGGAATCACAAGTAAATCAATATTTTAAGCATTCTTAACTACTGTACTGTATTGTATTGTATTGTATTGTGAAAAAAAGGACTATACATAAAACTGCAGCTCAATGACGTTGTTTTAATTTGCATAAGTACAGAACAAACAGGATAATTCTGTACTGTACAATACAATGATGTATATAGGCGATGTTAGAGTGGGGAGAGCTGGTCGTAAGTCCGAAATAGTCGTTAAACGACGAGTATCTGTATTCAAATAATCAGAATCATATAGAGCTCATACACTGATGAGAAAAAAGTGCTATAAGTTCAAAAAAGGAAATTCATCCATATATACATGTAAAGGTGTAAACATGTACATTCATCAATAATAATATTCAATAAAGTGCCAGGTGAGGTATACAGATTGAATATTTTCAATTAACCACTTCTGGACCAAGCCTATAACTGACCCTTGTTGTTTACAAGTTAAAATCAGTATTTTTTTTTTTTTGCTAGAAAATTACTTAGAACCCCCAAACATTATATATCATTTTTTTTAGCAAAGACCCTAGAGAATAACATGGAGGTCATTGCAAGATTTTTTGTCACGGTATTTGTGTCTTTCAAACCCATTTTGTTAAGAAAAAATACACTTCACTGAATTAAAAAATAAGAAAACAGTAATGTTAGCCCAATTTTTTTTTGCATATTGTGAAAGATGATGATACGCCGAGTAAATAGATACCAAACATGTTATGCTTTTAAATTGCGCACGCTCGTGGAATGGCGACAAACTACGGTACCTAAAAGTCTCTATAGGTGACATTTAAAAAGATTTAACGGTTACCAGTTTAGAGTTACAGAGGAGGTATTTTATGAAAATTATTTCTCTCGCTCTAACGATCGCAGCGATACCTCACATGTGTGATTTGAACATCGTTAACATTTGCGGGCGTGACTTAGGTATGCATTTTCTTTGGTGTGCAAGAACGCGGAATGGGGCGCTTTAATTTTTTTTTTATTCTTATTTATTTTATTTTTTTATTTTATTTAATACTGTCTCTTAAAAAAAAAATCTGATCACTTTTATTGCTGTCACAAGGAATGTCCAACATGACTGCACACCAGTGCACAAAGCAAGGTGATGAGATGAGAAGGCTTGGCTTGCAGTCTCCGCTCTAATTTATTATAAAGGTGTTCTATCGGGTTGAGGTCAGGACTCTGTGCAGATAAGCCAAGTTCCTCCACCCCAAACTCGCTCATCCATGTCTTTATGGACCTTGCTTTTGTGCACTGATGCAGTCATGTTGGAATAGGAAGGGGCCATCCCCAAACTTTTCCCACAAAGTTGGGACTATGAAATTCTCCAAAATGTCTTGGAATGCTGATACCTTAACAGTTCCCTTCACTGGAACTAAGGGGCCAAGCCCAACCCCTGAAAAACAATCCCACACCATAATCCCCCCTCGACCAAATGATTTGGACCAGTGCACAAAGCAAGGTCCATAAAGACATGGATGAGTGAGTTTGTGGTGGAGGAACCTGATTGACCTGTACAGTCCTGACCTCAACCCGATAGACCTTTGGGATGAATTAAAGTGGAGACTGCAAGCCAGGTCCTCTCTTCCAACATCAGTGCCTGACTTCACAAATGCGCTTCTGGAAGAATGGTCAAACATTCCCATAGACACACTCCTAAACCTTGTGGACAGAGTTGAAGCTGTTATAGCTGCAAAGGGTGGGCCAACTCAAAATTGAACCCTACGGATGGTATGCCATTAAAGTTCATGTGTGTGTAAAGGCAGGTGTCCAAGGGCCATCTTTTCACATGGGCATGCTGGGCAGTCGCCCAGGGGCCCCACTTGCCTAGGGGGCCCCACTTGCCCAGCGAACCCAGCCAGGGCCGGACTGGCCTACTGGGATTCCGGGAAATTTCCCAGTAGGCCACCTGCCCTGTGGCTGCTTTGAGTTGTGGCTGCAGCGCTCCACTCTTTCCCTCTCACCTCCTGTGTATCACGGAGCTGGCTGGGTCTTTGTTCGGCAGCCATGCTGTTACAAGGCCCCATCCCCCCTAGACTGGCTTGTGTAATAGTAGATTGAATCAGTGTTCTGCCTATCACACAAGTCGGTCTAGGGGGGTGGGACCTTGTTACAGCGCGGCCGCCTAACACAGACCCAGCCAGCTCCGTGATACACAGGAGGAGATGCCCACTGTGTGTGAGTGTGTTTTACCAGGCGATGGTGAGTCTGTATTAATTGGCACAGTGATGCTGCATTCATGGGCATAGTGAGGGTGCAATTGTGGGCACAGTGAGACTGCATTCATGGGCACAGTGAGGGTGCAATGGTGGGCATAGTGAAGCTGCATTGACGAGCACAGTGAGGCTGCAATGGTGGGCACAATGAGGCTGCATTCACGGGCACAGTGAGGCTGCAATGGTGGGCACAATGAGGCTGCATTCACGGGCACAGTGAGGCTGCAATGGTGGGCACAGTGCGGCTGCATTCATGGGCACAGTGAGGCTACAATGGTGCGTACAGTGAGGCTGCATTCACAGTCATAGTGAGGCTGCAATGGTTGGCACAGTGAGGCTGCATTGATGGACACAGTGAGGCTGCATTCACAGGCACAGTAAAGCTGCATTTGATGGGCAATCATGTGTGATTGTGTAGACAGGGCACTGTATTGCCCGGGGGCCTATAATACTCTTAAGATGGCACTGAGGTGTCCCAATACTTTTGGTAATATAGTGTATGTTTGTTTGCGTGTATTCACAGTGCAACACATTTTTTCAGATTTTTTTTTTAATCCATATATTTATTGAATATCTTGCAAAGAAATACAAAAGCATTGGGTATCAAATAGTTGTACATAGTGATATACAGTGTTCAGTTGAGTAGACTGGCTGTGCCAAAAAAACAAACAGTGTTACATTAAATTGTCCCGAGGACTAAGCAGAAACATTAACAACAATAGCCAAACATGAACATTCTAACAAAAAAAATAAAGGAGGTGAGAAATGTTTTACTTTACTCTTATGCCCCATACACACGATCGGACTTTCCGATTTTGTTCGAAGGTTGTTGAAGGTTGTTGACTCAAATTTGTCTTGCATACACACGGTCACACAAATGTTGGCCAACAATTCGGAACGTGGGAACGCGGTGACGTATAATACGTACGACGAGCCGAGAAATAGGAAGTTCAATAACCAGTGTGGCTCCTTCTGCTTGATTCCGAGCATGCGTGAGCCTTTGTGCGACGGACTGGTGAACACACAATCGGACTTTCCGACAACAACATTTTGTTGGCGGAAAATTTCAGAACTTGCTAGCAAGCATTTGTTGGCAGAAAGTCCGACAGCAAATGTTCGATGGAGCATACACACGGTCGGACTTTCCGACAACAAGCTCACATCCAACATTTTCTGTCGGAAAATCCGATCCTGTGTACGTGGCATAATAGTCTTAGCGATTGATTTTATAAAAGGGTGATTCTCTTCCACTCCTTAAATTAAAGTTGGGGATAGGTAACCACATTCGTCTCTTCACCCCCTTGGGAGCAAACTGTGGTGAAACGGGTGCTGGTGACCATCTCAGGAGCCTTCTCTAATATTTCCGGAGTGAACACGTCGGTATTATTTAAGACTTTTAGGTTTATGGTAGTAGGGATAGGTCAAGAGTGAAACAGAATTTCCCATGAGTTTAGCTCTCTAGTGACATGGCCCATGAGGAAGGCCTATGAGTCGTAGTCAGAGTTAACTGGAGATAGTCAGACTGCTGGTAAGTACGTCAGGGCTGTCAGTGTTAGAGACATGTCAGGAGGTGTTCTTTGGATGCAGGTGTTTTGCTGCGCCTGACCATTGTAGCCATGTTTGCCACGAGGAAAGCGTTTTGTTATAGTTATCTCTGCTAGAGGCCATCATGAGTTCATAACTACAATGTGTGTGTACCATTTCAAGGGTGTTTTCATTAGTGGGAGTTGTGACCGATTTCCACAAGTGAGTGATGTTGAGTCTGGTTGCTAAAAGGATGTGTGTGATTATTATTCTTAGGGGGGTAGGGATGACTTCTATTGTTAGATTTAGTAACACCAGTGCAGGGGAGAAGGGGATGTGACAATTGGAGACGTTTCTTAAGATTTGGACAAGTAAGGCTGTATATTGGGACATGCCCATAAGATATGAAGTAGATCTCCCTTTGCCTTTTGGCATCTCTAGCAGGAATCGGATGATTGGGAGTCAGAAGAAGCAAGTCTGGTAGGAGTTAGGTACCATCTTTTGGGATAGTTCCCATAGGGCTGAGCAACTGGTAGATTGGTATATCGATTTAAATGCTTTTTGCCATTGTTCCTCTGTGAAGGGTTCTCCAGGGTCCGATTCCCAGTGTAGATGTGAGGTATGTTTAATAAAGTCCTTTTTTTGATGTAAGGTGTTGTAGAGCAATGAGATACAATTTTGTGTAGGAGACGGGTAGGTTACAAAAGACCCTATGGTGGAAGGTAAGGAGTATATTGGTTTTGGTTTAGGTAGGGAGGATAAGCAATGGGTTACCCATAGGTAGGGATGAGCCGAACACCCCCCTGTTCGGTTCGCACCAGAACATGCAAACAGGAAGAAAGTTAGTTCGAACACGCGAACACCGTTAAAGTCTATGGGACACGAACATGAATAATCAAAAGTGCTAATTTTAAAGGCTTATATGCAAGTTATTGTCATAAAAAGTGTTTGGGGACCCGGGTCCTGCCCCAGGGGACATGGATCAATGCAAAAAAAGTTTTAAAAACGGCCGTTTTTTCAGGAGCAGTGATTTTAATAATGCTTAAAGTCAAACAATAAAAGTGTAATATCCCTTTAAATTTCGTAGCTGGGGGGTGTCTATAGTATGCCTGTAAAGGGGCGCATGTTTCCCATGTTTAGAACAGTCTGACAGCAAAATGACATTTCGAAGGAAAAAAGCCATTTAAAACTACTCGCGGCTATTGCATTGCCGGTCCGACAATACACATAAAAGTTCATTGATAAAAACGGCATGGGAATTCCCCACAGGGGAACCCCGAACCAAAATTTAAAAAAAAAAATGACGTGGGGGTCCCCCTAAATTCCATACCAGGCCCTTCAGGTCTGGTATGGATATTAAGGGGAACCCCGGCCAAAATGTAAAAAAAAAAAACGGCATAGGGTCCCCCCAAAAATCCATACCAGACCCTTATCCGAGCACGCAACCTGGCAGGCCGCAGGAAAAGAGGGAGGGACGAGAGAGCGCCCCCCCTTCCTGAACCGTACCAGGCCACATGCCCTCAACATTGGGAGGGTGCTTTGGGGTAGCCCCCCAAAACACCTTGTCCCCATGTTGATGAGGACAAGGGCCTCATCCCCACAACCCTGGCCAGTGGTTGTGGGGGTCTGCGGGCGGGGGGCTTATCGGAATCTGGAAGCCCCCTTTAACAAGGGGACCCCCAGATCCCGGCCCTCCCCCCTGTGTGAAATGGTAAGGGGGTACAAAAGTACCCCTACCATTTCACTAAAAAACTGTCAAAAATTACAAGAGACAGTTTTTGACAATTCCTTTATTTAAATGCTTCTTCTTTCTTCTTTCTTCCTTCATCTTCTTCTTCTTCTGGTTCTTCTGGATCTTCTGGTTCTTCCTGCGGCCTGCCAGGTTGTGTGCTCGGATAAGGGTCTGGTATGGATTTTTGGGGGGACCCCACGCCATTTTTTTTTTTTAATTTTGGCACGGGGTTCCCCTTAATATCCATACCAGACCTGAAAGGCCTGGTATGGAATTTAGGGGGACCCCCCCACATCATTTTTTTTTTAATTTTGGCCAGGGTTCCCCTTAATATCCATACCAGACCTGAAGGGCCTGGTATGGAATTTAGGGGGACCCCCCACGTCATTTTTTTTTAATTTTGGCCAGGGTTCCCCTTAATATCCATACCAGACCTGAAGGGCCTGGTATGGAATTTAGGGGGACCCCCACGTCAATTTTTTTTTTAAATTTTGGTTCAGGGTTCCCCTGTGGGGAATTCCCATGCCGTTTTTATCAGTGAACTTCTATGTGTATTGTCGCACCGGCAATGCATTAATAGCCGCAAGTAGTTTTAAATGACTTTTTTTCCTTTGAAATGTCATTTTGCTGTCAGACTGTTCTAAACACAGGAAACATGCGCCCCTTTACAGGCATACTATAGACACCCCCAGGTACGAAATTTAAAGGGATATTACACTTTTATTGTTTGACTTTAAGCATTATTAAAATCACTGCTCCCGAAAAAACGGCCGTTTTTAAAACTTTTTTTTGCATTGATCCATGTCCCCTGGGGCAGGACCCAGTTCCCCAAACACTTTTTTTGACAATACCATGCATATAAGCCTTTAAAATTAGCACTTTTGATTTCTCCCACAGACTTTTAAAGGGTGTTCCGCGGCATTCGAATTTGCCGCGAACACCCCAAATTGTTCGCTGTTCAGCGAACTTGTGAACAGCCCATGTTCGAGTCGAACATGAGTTCGACTCGAACTCGAAGCTCATCCCTAGTGATCATTAGGATGACATCATTGGCAAATAAACAAATTTTATGTTGGGATCTATTGATTGTAAGACCAGAGATGAGGGGTTAGTTCTTATGTGTTCTGCTAGGGGTTCCATAAGAGGATTAAAGATCAAACGCGATAATGGACATCCCTGGCGCATGCTGTTGGTTATTTGGAATAATTGGGATAGCATTTCAGAGGAGTATACTTTCGCGGAGGGTGTTGTGTTTAGGGCTAGGACAGCTTGCAGAATATTTCCTTTGAAGCCAAATTTAAGAAGGACTCTGTGTAGATAAGTCCAGTGAATCCTGTCGAACGCCTTCTCTGCATCCAAAGATAGAAGCAGAGAAGGCTTTCTGTTGGACTCAGCGTGTAGATAATGTCTATAAGCCTTCTGGTAGTGTCAGGTGCTTGGCGACTCATGGTGAAACCGGATTGGTCGTGGTGGTGAATTAGGGTGGGCAGTATGTTATTTAGTTTGGTGACGGTAGCTTTCACGTAAATTTTTAAATCAAGATTTAGTAAAAAGATTGGTCTAAAATTTTGGGGGGTAGTCGGTTCTTTCCCTGGCTTTGGTAGGGTGATTATCAGTATCTGTAACATTTCACGAGGAAATGAAGAAGAGGACACTGCTTCATTATATAGGGTAGTCATATGATTAGTGAGTATGGAGGAAAATTGCTCTTAATATTTGCTAGTTAGTCCGTGAGGACCTAGGATATTCACTGAAGGTAGAGATTTGATGACAGATTGTAGTTCTGAGGTCGTAAAAGGTGCATTCAGGGAGTCAAGTTGTGTTTCATTTAGAGTTGGGAGGTTTACGTTTAAAAAGGCATCAATGTCGTCAATAGAGGGTTGGTGAGTCAGGGCGTCAAGTTTAAGGTTATATAAGTCACTGTAATATGAGCTGAAGGCGTCAGCAATGTCTTGGGGGTTTAGCAATTTTTCTTTTGTGTGGGGATGAATTAGGTAGGCTATTTTGGTTTTTGCTTGATATCCCTTTAGGCGTCTAGCTAGAGCTTTCCCTGCCTTGTTTGAGGTGGAGTAAGCCATAGCCATAGCCAGTTTGCACTGTGTTTTTTCAAAGGAGTGCAAGAGGAGGGTTCTAAGCTCTTGTCTTATGGATAGAAGCTTAGCTGAATGTATGGCCTGTGGGTTTGCTTTGTTGGTTTTTTCAAGGTCTGTTATGGTAGTTGTGAGATAGGACGCAACGACTAGACTATCTTTTTTCATGCGAGAATTAATTTGTATTAAAACACCTCTTATAAATACCTTATGTGCATTCCATACCATGCTGTGGTCGGTAGGGATGAGCCGAACACCCCCCCGTTCGGTTCGCACCAGAACATGCGAACAGGCAAAAAATTTGTTGGAACACGCGAACACCGTAAAAGTCTATGGGACTCGAACATGAATAATCAAAAGTGCTAATTTTAAAGGCTTAATTTTAAAGGTCCAACAATACACATAAAAGTTCATTGATAAAAACGGCATGGGATTTCCCCACAGGGAAACCCCGAACCAAAAAAAAAAAAAAATGGCGTAGGGGTCCCCCTAAATTCCATACCAGGCCCTTCAGGTCTGGTATGGATATTAAGGGGAACCCCGCCCCAAAATTTTTTTTAAAAAATGGCATGGGGTCCCCCTCAAAATCCATACCAGACCCTTAAGGTCTGGTATGGATTTTAAGGGTAACCCTGCGCCAAAATTTAAAAAAAATGGCGTGGGGTCCCCCCAAAAATCCTTACCAGACCCTTACCCTTAAATCCATACCAGACCTTTTTTTTTTTTAATTTTGGAGCGGAGTTCCCCTTAAAATCCATACCAGACCTGAAGAACCTGGTATGGAATTTAGGGCGACCCCCACGCCATTTTTTTTTTAAATTTTGGTTCGGGGTTCCCCTGTGGTGAAATCCCATGCCGTTTTTATCAATGAACTTTTATGTGTATTGTCGGACCGACAATTCATTAAAGCGGAGTATCGCGAAAAAAATTTTTTTAGATGTCAGCAGATGCAATCACTGCAGCTGCTGACTTTTAAAATAAGGATACTTACCTGTCCCGGGGTCCAGCGATGTCGGCACCCGAGACCGAACTGTCCCTCGGTCCTCGGGTGCTGCCGCCGCCATTCTCTGTGAGGGAATCAGGAAGTGAAGCGTTGCGGCTTCACTGCCCGGATTCCTACTGCGCATGCGCGAGTCGCGCTGCGCGTATACACTGGTCCCCATTGTGTTGTGGGAACTGTGTATTTCCCACAACACAACGGGGGTGGGCGGGGGGTTTGTGGCTAGCTGCGGCTAGCTATTCCTGGAAGTGCAGATACCTGTATTATACAGGTATCTGCACCCCCCTGAAAGGTGCCAATTGTGACACCGGAGGGGGGGAGGAATCCGATGAGCGGAAGTTCCACTTTAGGGTGGAACTCCGCTTTAATAGCCGCGAGTAGTTTATAATGACTTTTTTCCTTTGAAATTTCATTTTGCTGTCAGACTGTTCTAAACATGGGAAACATGCACCCCTTTACAGGCATACTATAGACACCCCCCAGGTACGAAATTTAAAGGGATATTAAACTTTTATTGTTTCACTTTAAGTATTATTAAAATCACTGCTCCCGAAAAAACGTCCGTTTTTAAAACTTTTTTTTGCATTAATCCATGTCCCCTGGGGCAGGACCCAGGTCCCCAAACACTTTTTATGACAATACCATGCATATAAGCCTTTAAAATTAGCACTTTTGATTTCTCCCATAGACTTTTAAAGGGTGTTCCGTGGCTTTCTAATTTGCCGCGAACACCCCAAATTGTTCGCTGTTCGGTGAACTGGCGAACAGCCGATGTTTGAGTCGAACATGAGTTGGACTCAAACGCGAAGCTCATCCCTAGTGGTTGGGTATCGAGCCCACGTTGTTTGTAAAGAATTCAGAGAGTAAAGTAGTGGTATGGAGGTATGGATAGTAAAGGAAGTGCCTTTTTGAAGAAGCCACTTATCTGCAAGAAAAAGATCAATTCTTGAAATCGTTTTGTGAAGTGGGGAAAGATATGTGTAATCTTTCTCAGACCTGTGGTGGCATTGCCAGATGTCAAACAAGTCCTGGTCGAGTAGGAATTTCTTCAGAGAGGATTCCCTTCTCTTGGACGGTGTAGATGGGTCCATGTGAATATGGGGTACCAAATTAAAGTCACCGCAAATAATCACGTGGCCTCTTTGGATAGGTTTGATGGATTTCATGAGGCACCTTAGAAATCGCATTTGGTGGACATTGGGTGCATATAGGTTTATCAGGGTATAGGTGACCTTGTTAATAGTGCATTGCACAATAATATATTGACTGTTCGGGTCTAGAGTCACCTGATGGGACTGGAATTTCACTGAGTCTTTAACTGAAATTAGGACTCCTCTTTTTTTGGAGGAAAAGGAAGCCTGGAAGATGTGTGGGAAACGTTTGTTAGAGCATTTTGGAGTTACGGATGAGAAGTGTGTCTCCTCGACACATAGAAAGTCACAGTTGGTGTTTTGAGCAGTTTTCCATAAGGAAAGGCGCTTCGCAGGATGGTTGAGTCCATTTGTGTTAATAGATAGGATGTTGAGTGGCATGGTTTGTGGAAATGGTCAGTGTGAAGTATGCAGGAACTAATGCCCCGTACACACGAGCGGAAATTCCACCAGCAAAAGTCCAATGAGAGCTTTTGGTCTGAAAATGCGACCGTGTGTATGCTCCATCAGACTTTTGCTGGCGGAATTCCAGCCAGCAAAAGATTGAGAGCATGTTCTCAATTTTTTGGTCGGAAAAAGTTCCAATCGGAAATTCCGATCATCTGTACCAATTTCCGACGCGCAAAATTCCTACGCATGCTCGGAAACAATTCGACACATGCTCGGAAACATTGAACTTCATTTTCTCGGCTCTTCGTTGTGTTGTACGTCACCGAGTTCTTGACGGTCGAAAGTTCAGCGAACTTTTGTGTGACCGTGTGTATGCAAGCCAAGCAACCATCCAAGATTTTTCCGATGGAAATTCCACTCGTGTGTACGTGGCATTACAGTTAATTGGTTCTGGTGGAGGTGTTCCGGTTGATGTTCCTGGTTCTTCTGCTGTGATGAAGTGGATCTGGATGTGAGATATCCGTGGAGCTTCACTGCGTTGCTGGAGAGCTAAACTGTGTATAAGTACAACAACAAAAATAAAAGGAAGGACAAAAGGGAAAAAAAGTAAAGTCAACTGAAAAGAGCTGGATAGTATCGAAGGTGGGTTATTATGAAATAACCGGTGGGGATATCGAATAACCTGGGGATATCGAATCCGCAATGTGGATGTGGGGAGAACAGTCAGTAACAACAATTGTTAAACAGATCAATAAGATAGCTATAATTCAGTAACCGGGGAGAGAAAGGTGTGTATATGAAAGGCCCATCCACGGTTTTAAGGCCGCAAGTGTCATTCATGGTTCTTTTGTTGGTTGCGACGGTTTTATGGAGATTTACGTTGTGGTAAAGGAAGGCTGGAGTCCTGCGGTTGGTTGACAATAATACCCCAGGTGTATAAGAGTTTTAGTCTTCCTGTAAGGGTGATATAGTATGATTGGTGGCATTTTTTATGATTAGCAGGGTTGCTGGGTAACGCCATTTATATTGAATCTTATGGTTATGCATGGCCTTGGTGATAGGACTTAGTTGTCTGTGTTGTTGTAAGGTGTATCTAGAAAGATCTGGATAGAGCTGTATGTCAGTGAATGGTGCAGAAGGGTTCCAGCTGACCTGGCAGCCGCTAGGAGCATTTCTTTAGCGCGGAAAAAATGCACTCTCATAAGCACATCTCTAGGTACTGAGGCAGCTAGATGATGTTTGGAAATTCCGTGTATGAGGTCTGTGGAGATTTCAAGTGAAGTGGCGTTGGGAAGGATAGCGTGCATGAGGTCATTCGCATATTTTGGAAGCTCAGCAGGCGGTATTGATTCAAGTATACCGCGTATTTTCACGTTGTTGCAGCGAGAGTGGTCTTCCAAATCTGCTAATTTAGCCTTGATCCATGACTGCTCATCTATCACTTCATCATGCGTCCACATATGTAACTATAAACATGTAACCTGTAGAAATTTTTAAACATTGCCTATGGACATTTTTAAGGGTAAAAGCGTGTCGTCATTCTACGAGCGGGCGCAATGTTGAAGCATGACATGTTGGGTATCAATTTACTCGGCATAACATTTCTTTCACAATATAGAAAAAATTGCTTTACTGTTGTCTTATTTTTTAAGTCAAAAAAGTTTATTTTTTCCAAAAAAATTGCGCTTGTAAGACTGCTGCGCAAATACGGTGTGACAGAAAATTTTGCAACATTTTAATCTTTAGGGTGTTAGAACAAAATATATAATGTTTGGGGTTTCTAAGTAGTTTTCTAGCAAAAAAAAAATGTTTTAACTTGTAAACACCGAGTCTGAATAATAGACCCGTTCCTTAAGTGGTTAATGCTGGCTGCTGGGGGACCTATTCTAGCTGGAGAGGATCTATTTTTGCAGGGGGGTCTATAGTTGCTGGTGGAAGCCTATTGTTTCTGGGGGTGGGTCTTATATTGCTCGGGGGGGCAGTTATTGCTAGGAGAGATCTACTGTTGAGGGAGGGGTCTATTGTTGCTGGCTGCTGGAGCATATATTGATTGCTATAGGTTTATAGCTGCTGCCAGTGGGGTCGTTTCAGGCGGTCCATTGTTGTTGGGC
The DNA here is from genome assembly GCF_042186555.1 of Aquarana catesbeiana. Lineage (NCBI taxonomy): Eukaryota > Metazoa > Chordata > Amphibia > Anura > Ranidae > Aquarana > Aquarana catesbeiana. The sequence goes on along the minus strand of NC_133325.1, from coordinate 18,649,571 downwards.
GGGGTCTATTGTTGCTGGAGGGGGCTCTATTGTTAATGGCTGCAGGGGATCTATTTTACTGCATTTCTTGTTATCATTAACAAATTCCATACAAATGACTTATCACCACAAAATAATACTTGGTTCTGTATTCTCTAAAAGGGCAGTAATGGGAGGTGGGAAGGGGGCGAAACCAAGTAACGGTGATCGGAGATGGGTAGGGGTGGAAAAAATGGGTGACTCAGAAAGGGGGAGTTCCTGCACCTATGCTCTGAGAAAAAAAGCCCTGAACAGCACCATCAAAGTTACAATACTGCACGATCGCAGAGCACTTCCAGGAATATGATGACTTCATGGCATGTAACTAGGGATGAGCCGATCACCCACGGTTCGGTTTGCAGCAGAACATGCGAACAGGCAAAAAATTTGTTTGACCACACCGTTAAAGTCTATGGAACACGAACATGAAAAATTAAAAGTGTTAATTTTAAAGGCTTATATGCAAGTTCTTGCCATAAAAAGTGTTTGGGGACCAGGTCCTGCCCCATGGGACATGTATCAATGCAAAAAAGTTTTAAAAACTTCAGTTTTTTCAGGAGCAGTGATTTTAATAATGCTTAAAGTGAAACAATAAAAATGAATTATTCCTTTAAATATTGTGCCTGGGGGGTCCTTTTAGTCTGCCAGTAAAGTAGCACATCTTTCCCATGTTCATAACAGTACCACAACAAAATGACCTTTCTAAAGGAAAAAAATGTCATTTAAAACTGCTTGTGGCTGTAATGAATTATCGGATCCTGGCAATATATATAAAAATCATTGAAAAAAATGGTTTTGGGGACCCCCCAAAATCCATACCAGACCCTTATCCGAGCATGCAACCTGGCAGGCCACAGGAAAAGGGGGGGCAAGAGAGTGCCCCCCCCTCCTGAACCGTACCAGGCCACATGCCCTCAACATGGGGAGGGTGCTTTGGGTCCCCCCCAAAAGCATCTTGTCCCCATGTTGATGGGGACAAGGGCCTCTTCCCCACAACCCTTGCCGGTGGTTGTGGGGGTCTGCAGGCGGGGAATATTGGAATCTTATTGGAATCCGGTAGCCCCCTTTAACAAGGGGGCCCCAGATCCTGGCCCCAAAAAAGTCAAAAAAGTAAAAATGACAGTAGACAATTTGGGACAATTTCTTTATTAAAAAAAAAAAGTGTGCCGCGATGTCCATCCATCTTTAATCACAGCGTCCGACGGTCCAGAGGAAAAAAAATGTGAGGTGTTCCCTCGACTTCTGTGTTTTTGCTTTGACAATATAGGCAAGGGCGGGGCCACCGGTGACATAACCGAGTGACCAGGCCCCTTCTGACATCACGTGACATCAGAGGGGGGCAGGGTCATCAGTTTATGTCACCGGTTGGCCCCGCCCTCAGCTATATAACAGCTGTCATCACAAAAAGGCTGCAGTTGGCAGGTCTCCTCACATCCTCCCTTTGTGATCGGAAAAGGATTTACATTGAAGGACACTATCTTTTTTTTTTTTTTTTTTTAGTAAAGGAATTGTCCAAAACTGTCTCCTGTTATTTTTACTTTTTTGACACTTTTTTGTGAAATGGTAGGGAACAATGTACCGGATACCCATTCACATAGGGGGGGTGGGATCTGGGGGACCCTCATGTTAATGGGGCTTCCAGATTCCGATAAGCCCCCCACCCACAGACCCCCACAACCACCGGTCAATGGATGTGGGGAAAAGGCCTTTGTCCCCATCAGCATGGGGACAGGGTGTTTTGGGGGACCTAAAGAACCCTCCCCATGTTGAGGGCATGTGGCCTGGTATGGTTCAGGAGGGGGGGTGCTCTTACGTCCCCCCCTTTTTTTGCGGCCTGCCGGGTTGCATGCTCGGTTAAAGGTCTGGTATGGATTTTGGGGGGACCCCCATGCCATTTTTTTTATTTTGGCGTGGGGTTCCCCCTTAAAATCCATACCAGACCTGAAGGGCCTGGTATGGATTTTGGGGGACACCCCACACCAATTTTTTTTTTAATTTGGCTTGGGGTTAACCTTAAAATCCATACCAGACATGAAGGGCCTGGTATGAATTTTAGGGGGAACCCCCACGCCATTTTTTTATTTTAGCGCGGGGGCTCCGCTTAATATCCATACCAGACCCGAAGGGCCTGGTAATGGACTGGGAGGGGGAACTCACACCGTATTTTTTCAATGATTTTTATTAGGGTTGTCCCGATACCACTTTTTTAGGACCGAGTACAAGTACTGATACTTTTTTCAAGTACTCGCCGATACTGATTACCGATACTTTTTTTTATTGTCACGTGCTTTTTTAATTTTTTTAGGGGGGGTGAACGGTGTCTGTGTGTTTTTTTATTTACATTTTTATTATTTTTTACAATAATATTTTTTTTATTATTTATTGCAATATGTGTTTTTTTTTTTAATCAGCCCTGTTGGGGGGCTTTGGTGAGATATCAGGGGTCTTAACAGAGCCCTAATATCTCCCCCTTGAGACAGAGAAAGAGACAGAGGATAGAGATTCCCAAGTCCCTTTCTCAGCAGCCTCAGCTGCACTGAGAATGAATGGAGAAAAGACAGCGGCTCCTCTCCATTCATAAACTGAGACATCATAATCACGGGAGATTACAATGTTTCAGTTATGTGAATGGACAGAGTCAGCTGACTCTATCCATTCACAAAGGAAGGAGGAGGACATGGAGAGACACAGCACAACGGAGAGGGACAGCAGAACAGAGGGGGACAGCAGAACAGAGGGGGACAGCAGAACAGAGGGGGACAGCAGAACGGAGGGGGACAGCAGAACGGAGGGGGACAGAGGAAGCGAGAGGGACAGCGGAACGGAAGGGGACAGCAGAATGGAGAGGGACAGAGGAACGGAGGGGGACAGCGGAATGGAGGGTGACAGCGGAACGGAGGGGGCATGGAGGATGCGCTGACAGTCAGCAGTGATCGCGTGTGGGGGAGTTACAAGCACCGATCACCGCTGTATGTCAGTAAAGCAGCTGAAAGCCACGGGGGGAGAAGCTTGTAACTCCCCCACGCGCCAATCACTGCTGACTCTCAAGGTATCGGGGGAAGCATCGGGAGCATTTGCCCGAGTACAAGTACTCGGGCAAATGCTCTGTATCGGTGCCGATACCGATACTAGTATCGGTATCGGGACAACCCTAATTTTTATGTATATTGCCGTGATCCGACAATACATTACAGCCGCGAGCAGTTTTAAATGACATTTTTTCCTTTAGAAATGTAATTTTGCTGCTCTCATTCATTATACTATGTACAGCCATTATGTAAGCCTTACACAGTGTGGGGCGTGGACTTAGCCCTCTGAGCCATGATTGGCCAAAGGCACCGTGCCTTTGGCCAATCAAGGTTCTCACAGCAGAGCGGGATGTGATTGGCAAAAGCATGCAGATCAGATGCATGCTTTGGCCAATAAGCAGCCATCTAAGCACTGCAATTTGGCAGTGCATTATGGGGCGTTCCGCGGGCGCTCAAATTTCCCGCGAACGCTCCATAATGTTCTAAATTCTGCGAACACTCGATGTCCAAGTCAAACTTGTGTTTGACTCAAACATTCGGCTTATTCCTACTGTTCATTTGTTTACTTATGGGGACCCTTGTCCAACACTGCTCCTATCTGCACTTACTGCAAAGCTCTTCCCACAATGTTCATCACTGCACCCCTCTACCAACACAGCCCACCCCTTCCCCCTCTGCACCCCTCTTCCAGCACTGTTCATCTTTTGAACCTCCAGGGCACTGTGCAATTAAACTTTCTCAATTTTGTAAAGTTACCATGATTACTGGATGCCATTAGCAGTTTATGGTTTGTAATTGATTTTGTCTACAATTGCCTTATTGTTTTCAGTAAAAGTGTCAGTTTTGTGGGATGTGGCCAAACTGAGATCTCAGAAGTAACCATTTTTTGTGTCATTTGAAAACCTCTCAATATCCTGCAGGGTTGACTTTGAAGAGTACAAAAGCATCTTGGCGATAATCGTAGCTGTCTGGGAGATTAACAGTTCCTCCAAGCCTCTGCCCAATGTGACCCTGGGCTATCATATATTCAGTACTTGTAATGATCCAATGAAATCTATGGCATATGTCATAAGGATATTGTCTGGAGAAAAGGATGCTCCTAACTATTACTGTAAGGGACGTGGAGAATTCGCTGGTTTTATTGGTGATAGCACTTTCCATACAAATTATGCCATGGCCCAGTTACTTAGTATGTATCGGTATACACAGGTAAGTGATCACTTCAATATACTATGAGTGTAACACTTGTGTTCAATAAATGGCTTAGTACAGTTTTGGTGGAATATTTTTAGCATTACTTTTCTTTAACCACTTCAGCCCCGGAAGATTTAGCTGCTCAATGACCAGGCCATTTTTTTGATTCGGCACCGCGTCACTTTAACTGACAATTGCGCAGTCGTGCTGTACCCAAACAAAATTGCCGTTCTTTTTTCCCCACAAAAAGAGCTTTCTTTTGGTGGTATTTGATCACCTCTGCAATTTTTATTTTTTGCGCTATAAACAAAAGAAAAGCGACAATTTTGAAAAAAAAACACAATATATTTTACTTTTTGCTGTAATAACTATCCCACATTTTTTATCAAAAAAAACATTTTTTTTCCTCAGTTTAGGCCGATATGTATTCTCCTACATATTTTTGGTAGAAAAAAAAAAATCGCAATAAGCTGTCATGGAAAAACCCACTATACGCTTGTGCGGTATTAAGCGCCCTTCCAGCTTTGCAGTATAATACATCTTTAAATAACCCGTGTCTTCCGCATTTCCCTAGTAAACAGACATAATCACCATCTTAGCTCCATCGCTCCTTCATCTGCCTCTCCCGGGCACAGGCTCTTGGCTTTTATTCATGGACAACAAAAGGAAGTGACAAACAGGAAGTCATGGCCCAAACAGCTAATTGCTTCCTCCATACAAAATGATAACACAGGAAATGACACTACACAGGAAAATGACATCACAGAAAATGACACTACACAGGAAATGACACTACACAGAAAATGACACTAAAGGGGAGGGCATCCACAGGAGTGGGAGGGAGAAGTGCACATGTCTCATCCACTTGAGGCATGTACACTGCTCTCCGCCCAGCCACATCCACCATCTTAGTCAGCATGGAACCCACTCAATACTGCTCAGAGTAACCAGTATCTAGTAAGATCATTCTACTTGTTCTTACAGGCTTGAGAAGATCTGTGGGGACATTGCCACTGGTGTTGTCAATATACGGTTCAAGTACATTAACAGGGCAGATATCAATGCCCTCTTATTAAAGCAGATATGTATCCAAAAGGGATAGCGTAGCCACACAGAGATATAATAATATGTTTCTCTCGTTATGCAGACTTCGCTTCTCTAACATAGACATTTGAAGCCCAGCGCATTGTGCTTGATACAAACCGGCAAAAGCCCACATACACAGAGAACACGTTTCCAAGCCCATGAGAAGGTTTTCATACTGACGGTTTTACCGCTGGTCCTGATTCAACCCAAGTGCACTCCGCTAGAGAGCTTCTTGGTTAAATCAGACACAGGGAGACAGATGACTACAATACATATAACACACATAATAAAATTTACACAACAAAGCGTTTATTGATTGGTTTGCGCAAAAGTCTACAAAATAAGGGATAGATTTATTAGATTTATAGCATGTTTATCATTTTTTTTTTTACTAGTAATGGCAGCGATCTGCGATTTTTATCGAGACTGCGACATTATGGCAGACACATCGGACACTTTTGACACATTTTTGAAACCATTGACAATTATACAGCGATCAGTGCTATAAATATGCACTGATTACTGTATAAATGTCAATGGCAGGGTATGGGTTAACACTAGGGGGCGATCAAGGGGTTAACTGTGTTTCCTTACTGTGTGTTTCTAACTGTGGGGGGATGGGACTGTCTAGGAGAGAGAGAGATCGGTGTTCATACATAGTATGAACACATGATCTGTCTCCACTCCCCTGAATGAACCGGGATCTGTATGTTTACATACACAGATCCCAGTTCTAGCTCTGTCATGAGCGATCACGGGAGCCCGGCGGTCATCACACCCCACACTATGTAAGGCTGCTTACATAACGACTGTACATAGTTTAATGAATGAGAGCAGCAAAATTAAATTTCTAAAGAAAAAAATGTAATTTAAAACTGCTCGCGGTTGTAATGTATTGTCAGGTCCCAGCAATACATATAAAAATCACAAAAAAAAATGACGTGGGGTCCCCCCAAAATACACACCAGACCCTTATCTGAACACGCAACCTGGCAGGCCGCAGAAAGAAGGGGGGATGAAACACCTTATCCCTATGTTGATGGGGAAAAGGGCCTCATCTCCACAACCCTTGCCCGGTGGTTGTGGGGGTCTGCGGGCAGGGGGCTTATCAGAATCTGGAAGCCCCCTTTAACAAGGGGACCCCCGGATCCCAGCCTCCCCCATGTGAATGGGTATGGGGTACATTTTTTTTTTTAAATAAAGGAATTGTCAAAAACTGTCTCCTGTTATTCTTACTTTTTTTGGTGAATGAGTAGGGGTACAATGTACAATGTACCCGATACCCATTCACATGGGGGGCGGGATCTGGGAGACCCCCAGACGCTAGCTCATCCCCCCCTTTTCCTGCGGCCTGCCAGGTTGCGTGCTCGGAAAGGGTCTGGTATGGATTTTGGGGGACCCCATGCCATTTTTTTTTTTAATTTTGGCGTAGCATTACCCTTAATAAACTGTCAAACTATCAAATGGCTGGTGTCATAGCTGATCACATGTGCAGCACCATGACAGATTAAACAGAGGCTAAGATGACAGCTTCCTTGGCTGAAAAGGATAGGAGGGTTTAGTTCATCTTTAAAAGGTCATTTCAAGCATACATGCATGAAAACTGATAGGAAAATGCGCAGATTTCACTTGCAGAGACATCAGTTCTCATGTGCATTTGTTATACACCTCCAGCGTCATCACTTCCTCTAACCTGTTACCATTGTCTTGTCATTCTGTTACCCACCATCACCAGCCGCCATTCTGTCCCCTTCATCACTGTCCGCTATTCTGTCCAACCATCACTGTCCACCATTCTGTCCAACCATCACTGTCCATCATTCTGTCCATCATTCTGTCCACCACCATCACTTCTCGCCATTCTGTCCCCACCAACACTGTCCATCATTCTGTCCCGTACATCACTGTCCGCTATTCTGTCCCCCTCATCACTGTCCGCCATTCTGTCCCAACCATCACTGTCCACCATTCTATCCCAACCATCACTGTCCGCCATTCTGTCCCCCTCATCACTGTCCGCCATTCTGTCCACCACCATCACTGTCCTCCATTCTGTCCCCACCATCACTGTCCGCCTCTCTGTCCCAACCATCACTGTCCGCAATTCTGTCCCCACCATCATCACTGTCCACCATTCTATCCACACCACTGTCCACCATTCTGTCCCCCTCATCACTGTCCGCCATTCTGTCCCCACCAATAATGTCTTCCATTCTATCCGAACATATCACTGTCCATCATTCTGTCCACCACCATCACTGTCCGCCATTCTGTCACAATCATCACTGCCCGCCATTCTGTCACAATCATCACTGTCCACCATTCTGTCCCCCTCATCACTGGCCGCCATTCTGTCCCCTTCATCCCTGGCCGCCATTCTGTCCCCACCATCGCTGTCCGCCATTCTGTCCCCACCATCACTGTCCGCCATTCTGTCCCCACCATCACAGTCCACCATTCTGTCCCCACCATCACAGTCCGCCATTCTGTCCCCACCATCACAGTCCGCCATTCTGTCCCCACCATCACAGTCCGCCATTCTGTCCAACTAGCACTGTCCATCATTCTGTCCCCACCATCACAGTCTGCCATTCTGTCCCCACCATCACAGTCCGCCATTCTGTCCACCACCATCACTGTCCACTATACTGTCCCTACCAACCTTGTCTGCCATTCTGTCCACCACCATCACTGTCCGTCATTCTGTCCCAACCATCACTGTCCGCCATTCTGTCCCCCTCATCACTGTCCGCCATTCTGTCCAACTATCACTGTCCAACATTCTATACCATCACTGTCCGCCATTCTGTCCTCATCACTATCCGCCATTCTGTTCTCATCACTGTCCGCCATTCTGTTCTCATCACTGTCTGCCATTCTTTCCCCACAATCACTGTCTGCCATTCTGTCTTAACTATCACTGTCTATCATTCTGTCCACCACCATCACTTTACGCCATTCTGTCCACCACCATCACTGTCCGCCATTCTGTCCACCACCATCACCAGCCGCCATTCTGTCCCCTTCATCACTGTCCGCCATTCTGTCCAACCATCACTGTCCACCATTCTGTCCAACCATCACTGTCCATCATTCTGTCCATCATTCTGTCCACCACCATCACTTCTCGCCATTCTGTCCCCACCAGCACTGTCCATCATTCTGTCCCCTACATCACTGTCCGCTATTCTGTCCCCTCATCACTGTCCGCCATTCTGTCCCAACCATCACTGTCCGCCATTCTATCCCAACCATCACTGTCCGCCATTCTGTCCCCCTCATCACTGTCCGCCATTCTGTCCACCACCATCACTGTCCTCCATTTTGTCCCCACCATCACTGTCCGCCTCTCTGTCCCCACCATCACTGTCCGTCATTCTATTCCAACCATCACTGTCCGCCATTCTGTCCCCACCATCATCACTGTCCACCATTCTATCCACACCACTGTCCACCATTCTGTCCCCCTCATCACTGTCCGCCATTCTGTCCCCACCAATAATGTCTTCCATTCTATCCGAACACATCACTGTCCATCATTCTGTCCACCACCATCACTGTCCGCCATTCTGTCACAATCATCACTGCCCGCCATTCTGTCACAATCATCACTGTCCACCATTCTGTCCCGCTCATCACTGGCCGCCATTCTGTCCCCTTCATCCCTGTCCGCCATTCTGTCCCCACCATCGCTGTCCGCCATTCTGTCCCCACCATCACAGTCTGCCATTCTGTTCCCACCATCACTGTCCGCCATTCTGTCCCCACCATCACTGTCCGCCATTCTGTCACAATCATCACTGCCCGCCATTCTGTCACAATCATCACTGTCCACCATTCTGTCCCGCTCATCACTGGCCGCCATTCTGTCCCCTTCATCCCTGGCCGCCATTCTGTCCCCACCATCGCTGTCCGCCATTCTGTCCCCACCATCACTGTCTGCCATTCTGTCCCCACCATCATAGTCTGCCATTCTGTTCCCACCATCACTGTCCGCCATTCTGTCCCCACCATCACAGTCCACCATTCTGTCCCCACCATCACAGTCTGCCATTCTGTCCACACCATCACAGTCCGCCATTCTGTCCCCACCATCACAGTCCGCCATTCTGTCCCCACCATCACAGTCCGCCATTCTGTCCCCACCATCACAGTCCGCCATTCTGTCCCCACCATCACAGTCCGCCATTCTGTCCAACTAGCACTGTCCATCATTCTGTTCCCAACCATCACAGTCCGCCATTCTGTCCCCACCATCACTGTCCGCCATTCTGTCCACCACCATCACTGTCCACTATACTGTCCCTACCAACCTTGTCTGCCATTCTGTCCACCACCATCACTGTCCGTCATTCTGTCCCAACCATCACTGTCTGCCATTCTGTCCCCCTCATCACTGTCCGCCATTCTGTCCAACCATCACTGTCCAACATTTTATACCATCACTGTCCGCCATTCTGTCCTCATCACTATCCGCCATTCTGTTCTCATCACTGTCCGCCATTCTGTTCTCATCACTGTCCGCCATTCTGTTCTCATCACTGTCCGCCATTCTTTCCCCACAATCACTGTCTGCCATTATGTCTGAACTATCACTGTCTATCATTCTGTCCACCACCATCACTGCCTGCCATTCTGTCCACCACCATCACTGTCTGCCATTCTGTCCCCATCATCGCTGTCCTCCATTCTGTCCCCACCATCACTGTCCGCCTCTCTGTCCCCACCATCACTGTCCGTCATTCTGTCCCAACCATCACTGTCCGCCATTCTGGCCCCACCATCATCACTGTCCGCCATTCTATCCACACCACTGTCCACCATTCTGTCCCTACCAATAATGTCTTCCATTCTATCCGAACACATCACTGTCCATCATTCTGTCCACCACCATCACTGTCCGCCATTCTGTCACAATCATCACTGCCCGCCATTCTGTCACAATCATCACTGTCCACCATTCTGTCCCCCTCATCACTGGCCGCCATTCTGTCCCCTTCATCCCTGGCCGCCATTCTGTCCCCACCATTGCTGTCCGCCATTCTGTCCCCACCATCACTGTCCGCCATTCTGTCCCCACCATCACTGTCCGCCATTCTGTCCCCACCATCACAGTCTGCCATTCTGTTCCCACCATCACTATCCGCCATTCTGTCCCCACCATCACAGTCCACCATTCTGTCCCCACCATCACAGTCTGCCATTCTGTCCCCACCATCACAGTCCGCCATTCTGTCCCCACCATCACAGTCCGCCATTCTGTCCAACTAGCACTGTCCATCATTCTGTCCCCACCATCACAGTCTGCCATTCTGTCCCCACCATCACTGTCCGCCATTCTGTCCATCACCATCACTGTCCACTATACTGTCCCTACCAACCTTGTCTGCCATTCTGTCCACCACCATCACTGTCCGTCATTCTGTCCCAACCATCACTGTCCGCCATTCTGTCCCCCTCATCACTGTCCGCCATTCTGTCCAACCATCACTGTCCAACATTCTATACCATCACTGTCCGCCATTCTGTCCTCATCACTATCCGCCATTCTGTTTTCATCACTGTCCGCCATTCTGTTATCATCACTGTCCGCCATTCTTTCCCCACAATCATCGTCTGCCATTCTGTTTGAACTATCACTGTCTATCATTCTGTCCACCACCATCACTGTCCGCCATTCTGTCCACCACCATCACTGTCCGCCCTTCTGTCCACCACCATCACTGTCTGCCATGCTGTCCACCACCATCACTGTCCGCCATTCTGTCCCCATCATCACTGTATACCATTCTGTCCACCACCATCACTGTCCATCATTCTGTCCCCCTCATCGCTCTCCACCTGTCACGTATCAGGTGTGACCAGAACTGCGTGGACAGAGGAAACCAAACATTATAAATGAGAATATAGTGATTTATTAAAGATAAGTGAATGATATAAACACAACCATCTCCAATAAAATACAAGGCACAACCAACCAATCACAAACAGAGACCCACAAATAATAATAATAATCAGACAGATATATAAATATATATATATATATATATATATATATATATATATATATATATATATATATATATATAATGGGAATACCGGAATCATAAACGTAGCCAGGCCAGGGTCATCAACGGGAGGTCAGCAGATGGGGACAGGGAACAAACAGGACAAGGAGAGGATGGATGGATCAGGCTGCAAGGCAAATGTAAGGGTAACAGGATCACAGGAGGGACAGGGTTCAGGTGCAGGGTACAGGGTTCAGGTATCAAGTATAGAGTCAGGATTAAGATCAGATTCAGGTACAAAGCTCTCAGGTTCAGGTCAGGGTGCAAGGAAGATACCAAGGCAACTATGTGTGTGTGTGGCCGGGTATTTATACACATCTCCTGCAATCAGGTTCAGGTGACGCCTGATCAAAGGAGATGATGTCAGCTCCACACTGCCAGGAACCACCCACTGGTGGACGCCAGTACTGTGGCCCAAAGATCATATAATACCACCAGCAGGAGAGAGCTCCCCTGACAGTTCCAGACTGCCAGGAGACACCCGCTGGTGGAAATCAGTACTGCACACCAAATATCTGACAGTACTACCAGCAGGTGGAACCATTCCTGACACTGCCATTCTGTCCCCACCATCACTGTCTGCAATTCTGTCCCCACCATCACTGTCCAGCATTCTGTCCCCACTGTCCCTTTCTGCCATTCTGTCCAACCATCACTGTCCGCCATTCTGTCCACCACCATCACTGTCCATCATTCTGTCCCAACCATCACTCTCTGCCATTCTGTCCCCCTCATCACTGTCCGCCATTCTGTCCCCTTCATTACTGTCCACCATTCTGTCCCCACCATCACTGTCGACCATTCTGTCCAACCATCACTGTCCACCATTCTGTCCAACCATCACTGTCTGCCATTCTATCCCCCTCATCACTGTCCGCCATTCTAACCCTACCATCACTGTCCGCCACTCTGTCCACATCACTGTCTGCCAATCTGTCCCCACCATCACTGTCCACCATTTTGTCCCCACCATCACTGGCCGTCATTTTGTCCCCATCATTACTGTCCGCTATGCTGTCCTCGCCATTCTGTCCTCCACCATCACTGTCCACCGTTTTGTCCCCACCATCACTGGCCGTCATTTTGTCCCCATCATCACTGTCCGCCATGCTGTCCTCGCCATTCTGTCCTCCACCATCACTGTCCACTATTCTGTCCCCACCATCACTGTCTGCCATTCTGTCCACCACCATCACTGTCCATCATTTTGTCCACCACCATCACTGTCCATCATTCTGTCCCAACCATCACTCTCTGCCATTCTGTCCCCCTCATCACTGTCCGCCATTCTGTCCCCTTCATTACTGTCCACCATTCTGTCCCCACCATCACTGTCGACCATTCTGTCCAACCATCACTGTCCACCATTCTGTCCAACCATCACTGTCTGCCATTCTATCCCCCTCATCACTGTCCGCCATTCTAACCCTACCATCACTGTCCGCCATTCTGTCCACATCACTGTCTGCCAATCTGTCCCCACCATCACTGTCCACCATTTTGTCCCCACCATCACTGGCCGTCATTTTATCCCCATCATTACTGTCCGCCATGCTGTCCTCGCCATTCTGTCCTCCACCATCACTGTCCATCATTTTGTCCACCACCATCTCTGTCCATCATTCTGTCCCAACCATCACTCTCTGCCATTCTGTCCCCCTCATCACTGTCCGCCATTCTGTCCCCTTCATTACTGTCCACCATTCTGTCCCCACCATCACTGTCCACCATTCTGTCCAACCATCACTGTCCACCATTGTGTCCAACCATCACTTTCTGCCATTCTATCCCCCTCATCACTGTCCGCCATACTATCCCCCTCATCACTGTCCACCATTCTATCCCCTTCATCACTGTCCGCCATTCTGTCATCGTTAGTCTCCACCATTCTGTCTCCACCATCACTATCCTCCATTTTGTCCCCACCATCACTGTCTGCCATTCTGTCCCCACTATCACTGTCCATCATTCTGTCCACCACCATCACTGTCCACCATTCTGTCTACCACCATCCCTGTCCATCATTGTGTCCCAACCATCACTGTCCGCCATTCTGTCCACCACCATCACTGTCCACCATTCAGTCCTCCAACATTATTGTCTGCCATTCTGTCCCCCTCATCACTATCCACTAGAGATGGGACCAATGTGCGAGGTGAACGTAAGCCGACAAGTGCCCCTATAATGCACTGTGAGATCGCAGTGCATTGATGGCTGCTGATTGGCCAAAGTATGCATCTGACCGGCATGCTTTGGCCAATCCCAACGTTATGTACAGTGAGATCCCTGATTGGCCAAAGACGGGGTGCCTTCGACCAATCATGGCTCAGGGTCTAAGTTCACGCCCCCATACTATATAAGGCTGCTTCCAACGGTGACCATTTATAGTTTGCATTAATGGAGAGACATTAGGCAAGTTAGTGGATTGAGCGTGCTGTCAGTGTAGTGTATATAACGCAGAGTATATAGTGCTGTCAGTGTAGTGTAGTGTATATAATGCAGAGTAAATAATACAGTGTGTTGAAGTGGTTAAGGGGAGCCCTATGAGAGAATAAAGAAAAGACGGCATGGGGTCCCCCAAAAATACATACTAGGCACTTTGGGTCTGGTATAGATTTTAAGGGGAACTCCATGCCAATTTTTTTTTTTTTTTAAATGGCGTGGGGTCCTTCCAAAATTCATACCAGACCCTTATCTGAGCATGCAGCCTGGCAGGCCAGGAAAGGGGGGGACCAGCGAGTACCCCCTTCCCTCCTGAACCATGCCAGGCCGCTTGCCCTCAACATGGGGAGAGTGCTTTTGGGTGCCCCCCAAAGTACATGTCCCCCTATGTGAATGGATATCGGGTACATCGTACCCCTACCAATTCACCAAAAAAGTGCCAAAAAGTAAAAACCAGAAGAGACAGTATTTGACAATACCTTTATTAAAATTTTTTTTTTTTTTTTAAAGTGTCCCGTGATGTAAATCCATCATCAATCACGCCGCCCAAAGGACCTGAAAAATAGCAAAAGTGGAAAACGCTTGACTGCCAACTTTGACAGCTCTTATAGAGGCAAGGGCGGAACCACCCGGTGACATAACCGGGTGGCCACGCCCTTGCCTATATAAGAGCTGTCAAAGCAAAGAAAGCGCAAACGGCAGATAGCTTCCAACAGAGGCACAGCGTTTTCCATTTTTGCTATTTTTTGGGTCCATCAGGCAGTGTTATTGACGGTGGATTTACATTGGGGGACACTTTTTAAAATTTATTTATTTATTATTAATAAAGGATTTGTCAAAAACTGTCTCTTGTAGTATTTACTTTTTGACACTTTTTTGGTGAATGGGTAGGGGTACAATGAGTCTGAGGACCCCCTTTTTAAAGGGGGCTTTCAGATTCTGATAAGCCCCCACTCGTAGACCCCGACAACCACAGCCAAGGGTTGTAGGGAAGAAGCCTTTGTGAAAATCCTCATGGGGACAAGGTGCTTTGGGCATGTGGCCTGGTATGGTTCGGGGGGGGCACTTGCTTGTCCCCCCCATCCTGACCTGCCAGGCTGCATGCTCGGATAAGGGTCTGTTATGGATTTTGGGGGGACTCTATGCCAATTTTTTTTGTGGTGGGTTCCCCTTAAAAATCAAACTAGACCCAAAGGGCCTGGTATTGACTGGGGGGGCCCTATGCCATTTTTTTCATTTTTTTTCATCTGTATTGCCAGGAGTCGGCAATACATTATAGCCGCGAGCAAGTTTAAATTAAATTTTTTCCTTTAGAAATGTCATTATTGCTGCAGAAGGTTTTATACATTGAACAAATTTGTCACTTTACAGGCAGACTAAAGGGACCCCCCAGGCATGATATTTAAAGGAATATTTCACTTTTATTGTTTCACTTTAGACATCATTAAAATCACTGCTCCTTTAAAAACTATTCTTTTAAAAAGGGCAGTACCCGGGTCCCCATCCACTTTTTATGGTCATAACTTGCATATAAACCTTTAAAATGAGCACTTTTGATTTTTCATGTTCGTGTCCCGTAGACTTAAAAAGAGTTTGCATGTTCGGTAGAACTTTTTGCCTGTTCAAGATGTTCTGGTGCGAACAGAACCGGAAGGTGTTCGGCCCATCCCTATTGTCCACCATTTTGCCCCCACCATCACTCTCTGCCATTCTGTCCCCCTCATCACTGTCCACCATTCTGTCCCCCTCATCACTGTAGACCATTCTGTCCACCTCATCGCTGTCTGCCATTCTGCCCCCTCATCACTGTCATTCTGTCCCCACCATCACTGTCCACCATTCTGTCCCGCCACTATCACTGTCTGCTTTTCTGTCCCCTTATCACTGTCCACCATTCTGTCCCCACCATCACTGTGCGCCATTCATTCCCCCACATCATTGTCCGCCATTCTGTCCCCACCATAACTGTCCACCATTCTGTCCCCACCATCACTGTCCACCATTCTGTCCCCACCATCACTGTCCACCATTCGGTCCCCACCATCACTGTCCGCCATTCTGTCCCCCTCATCACTGTCCACCATTCTGTCCACCTCATCACCGTCTGGCATTTTGTCCACACCATTACTGTCTACCATTCTGTCCACCTCATGACAATGGTTTTCACAAAGCTCTATCTGAGAGGGGCATACAATTTTGTGACGATCAAGGAGGGCGACAAGTAGAAAACTGCATTTAATACCAGGATAGGACAAAGAATTGGTCTTTGCAACGCTCTGGCAGTTTTTCAGGAAATCATCAACGATCTCCCCCAAGATATGTTGTAGCAAAGTGTGGTGGTTTATGTTGATGATATTCTCATATATTCTAAATCCCTAGAGAGCCAACACAGAGATGTCTCCCATGTGCTACAGAGATGATAACCTGTATTGTGAATTGGAGAAGTGCGAGTTCCATCCTGAACAGGTTACTTTTCTGGGCTATGTCATTTCGACTGCCGGTTTTTCGATGGACCCAGAGAAACTATCTGCAGTTCTACAGTGGCCTTGACCCATAAGAATCTCACATTCTTGTCTGAGGCAAAATGCTTATTTCCCAGAAGGGCACGATGGGCTCTTTTTCTGTCAAGCTTCAATTACATAGTCTCATTCTTATCTGCTACTAGGAATGTAAGGCCTGACGCATTATCGCAACAGTTTTTCTTCCAAGATGGAGTCGGTTCCTGTACCTGTGATACCTCCCGATCATATTCTGGCTACTGTTCGTACTAGTCTCACTTCACATTTGATCCATTCTCCTCCCGAGAAACCTGAGAATCTCTGCACTGCTTTGCTTCAGACTTACCATTCTCCCAAGGCAGCTGGCCACCCAGGGAAGAATCAACTCATTTGGACTATTTCTCAACAATTCTGGTGGCCTAGTCTCCACACTGATGTAACCGCCTTCTTAGGCGCTTGTTCTGTGTGTTCTGAGTAAGACACCGAAACACCTTCCGGTGAGCCTCCTACAACCCGTACCCAATAGAGAGAGGCCTCTCTGCCCTCCACAGCTCTCACCTCCTGATCCAGCCATGTGCTCCAGCGGCTCCCTGCCCACCCCTTTGCACTCTGCATTATCACAGCTATAGAAGTCTTCTAACAACTTATAGTTGTAATGGTGCACAGTGTTTGTGTGTGTGTGGGGGGGGCTAGAGAGCAGCTGAATTGGGAGTAGTACAGTAAGGGCTCACCCACCAATCCAGCCACATGGTCAGCATTGCCATAAGCATCTAAATTACCTCTTTCAGCTCCCACTCTCCGCACTCCTCCCTGCTCTGCCCCTGACTGTATAGGAGCCAGAACTACAGAGGAACCATGGGGTATTAATGCAAGCTGACAATACTGACTGTCAGCGAGCATTAAGAACACACCTGAGAAAATATTGGGTGGTATACATCCACCATGAAATCAAACACCGGTCTGTGTAATGCCATCCCATTAAAATTGTTCTCAATATCTTATCCAGATCAGTTATCGAGTCACCGACTCTCGCCTGAGTGATGGGAAAATGTATCCAACTTTATTCCGTATGACCCCAGATGATCGAGTCCATTATACAGCCCTTATAAAACTGTTGCAGCATTTTGGGTGGAATTGGGTTGGAATATTAACAGCATGGGACGGCAGCGGAGATGAGGAGGCCCAAGAGCTGAGTAAGATGATGAGCCAACATGGGATCTGTACAGAATATATCTTTCAAATACAAGAAGTTTTTAAAAATGATATTCAGAGAATCACCTTTATCAATGATATTCTTGGTAAATCAACAGCTAAAGTTGTCATAGTGTGTGGAACTGCCACAATGTACTTTTTTACTCCTTATATGTCCTCAATTTTAAATCGGATCACATTGATTTTCCCACCTTCATGGAATAAACTATATACTATGAATGACAAGAACTCTATAGTAGTCAACTGCAGCTTCTTATTTTTTTGGCCACAACAAATGCCCGTAAACTTCAATATTTATCCCCATGGTTTCCACGTCTCTGGCTGCTTAAATGACCCGATAATGGAAGATCTTTGGCTTTATTTGTTTCATTGTCTTACCCCAAACGAAAAGAAAAATGCCCTTTTTTATTTAATGTATTCTTTTTTGCCAGAATTTTGTACCAGTTTAATAGATGTGTCATTCATATTTGCTGGCCATACATCAATACCTTCCTATGCATACATGGCTGTATATGTTCTGGCCTATGCTCTACACGACATGTACTACATGAAAAAAATACAGAAAACACAGAAACACAATGGATTCCAGCACAGAGTAAGTTGGATAATAAGTGTTTATAGTACTCTGACCCTGTCCTATATTATATAATAATTATTATTTTTATTTTTATTTTTTTCAAATAATTTTATTGGTAAGAATAAAATGTTTACGGGCAATAATAACAACAGAAATGAAACTGCTACAATCAGTACAAGTATTCATACAATTTCCAATTAGAGTAGCCCAAAATCATATAGTTTAAGAGCAGTTTTCATATATAACTCAAATACAAACTAATCATTGTATAGTTGTATCAGACTGAGCGGGTCTAAAAGATTGCATACAAAGGTGAAACTGTCATGAGGTTCCGTAGGTCAATTCTTAGAGGGTCTGTCTATAAAGATTAGGTGGACCAAGACAAGCCTGCCCCCATCCCAAACACCCCTTATGGTGTGAAGGAATGTGATGTAGATAATAATAATAATCTGAAAATGTCTATTTCCTTATGTGTATACATATTTTTCTCCTTACTCATTATATAAGTATACAGGTTTGCTCTGTTCCTATATTTTCTCAAGATGGCGGGTACACCCTACATTCCACACATCAGAAGAACGTGGAACTGAAGATAAAACCAAGGGCAGCCAGACCTCGTTATAAAGATTCTCCATCTTCTTTCCTATCTTAACCAATGAGATGTACCTATTAGACTAACATAGCAATGAACGTATTTTTGTGTATAAAACATTAGCACTGCCTTGAATAAATCAGAAGTGTGAGAAGTAACGGTGCTGAGCGTGTCTCAGAGTGTTTACTTTTATATGCATGCATATCCACACTTTACAATTAGAGACAGCAGCAGATAACCTTACGCTCGATTGAAGCTCTTAATCTTATCCTTAACAGCTGGTGCCGAAACCTGGGAGCTTCAGGCTACAGTCGAAGCCAGACTGCGATAACGTTTCGAGTGGCTAATCTGATCAGATAAGAGAGGGGGTCTTTGCACAGCCCTAACAGTATGGTAAGTTTTTTTATATTCTTACCACTGTACGACTTTCTTATCTATTGGTTGACCGCTGGAATCTGTCGGTATGCTGAGACTGTCTTAGAGGCAGGAATCATTACCTCGCCTGAGGCTGTTTTAACGAACCTGCCGATGGGTTTCTGCTGACTGTATTTTTTTGTTTACTGTCTGCTGTTCTTTGGGCTACGGACCTCAGCAGGCTGAAAGTGCTACATGTGTGTATGTGTGTTCTCATCTCCAGACGAGCTGTCGGCCTCTGGGATGAGGTGTTTCCTTGTAGTAGACGGGTATAGACGGGTTACTCAAGGTTTACAAGACCTCTGAGGGTTATCTCAGCTGCTGGAGCCCCCCGCAGTCTGAAAGTATTACAGAAGTCTCACCTCATGAGCTGTCGGCCTCTGGGGGGGGAGGTGTAAAAGACGTCTATAAACAGGTTAATTTTTTCAGAGTGGTCTGCCCTTGTGGTTTATCTTAGCCTGCTATAGCTTTGCAGTTCAGAGAGTGGCAGGTGTAATGTCCTGTCCTGAGTGTATTTGTGGTCTACAGTTTGCGGTACATTACAGGTAGGGATGAGCCGAACACCCCCCGGTTCGGTTCGCACCAGAACCCGCGAACGGACCGAAAGTTCGCACGAACGTTAGAACCCCATTGACATCTATGGGACTCGAACGTTCGAAATCAAAAGTGCTCATTTTAAAGGCTAATTTGCATGGTATTGTCCTAAAAAGGGTTTGGGGACCCGGGTCCTACCCCAGGGGACATGTATCAATGCAAAAAAAACTTTTAAAAACGGCCGTTTTTTCGGGAGCAGTGATTTTAATGATGCTTAAAGTAAAAAAAAAAAAAGTGAAATATTCCTTTAAATATCGTACCTGGGGGGTGTCTATAGTATGCCTGCAAAGTGACGCGTGTTTCCCATGTTTAGAACAGTCCCTGCACCAAATGTCATTTTTAAAGGAAAAAATCTCATTTAAAACTGCTTGCGGGTTTAATGTCATGTCGGGTCATGGCAATATGGATGAAAATCAGTGAGACAAACGGCATGGGTACCCCCCAGTCCATTACCAGGCCCTTTGGGTCTTCTATGGATATTAAGGGGAACCCCGCACCCAAATTAAAATAAGGAAAGGTGTGGGGCCACCAGGCCCTATATACTCTGAACAGCAGTATACAGGCGGTGCAAACAAGACAGGGACTGTAGGTTTGTTGTTAAGTAGAATCTGTTTGTAATTTTGAACATTTTTAACGTGTTTAGCTCCAGCCAAAAAATCTTTTCTAAGCTTTTTGGAAAACATAGGGAAGGGTTATCACCCCTGTGACATTTGTTTTGCTGTCTTTCCTCCTCTTCAAAAGATTTCACCTCACTTTTTTGTCCCAATGAAAAATGTTTTTTGAAAATTTGGGTTTTTTTGTGGAACAAGGATTGGAAAGCATCAGTGGAAAGGAGAAATTGTTTTCCCATATTAACTCTTACAGGAGAGAATTTCCCTTCCTAGCGGTAGATTTCATCTCACTTCCTGTTGTCTCCTTCCGTTTGCAAGTAGGAGTCGTTTGTAAGTTAGATGTTTGAAAGTAGGGTCCTGCCCTATATACTCAGCAGAAATTTGGGCCTTAGGTATTGCTGTGGCCACAACACTGTAAGCCCTCACAGGGCCCTGCTGTGAAATATTAGATCAAGAATTGTAATTACATGCCCCTGTTGAACAGGAGCTGAAAAATTAGGCCTTAGGCACTGGTGCTGGTGCCACAACACTGCAACCCCTCACAGACACTCTAGTTGGAACGCAGGAACGAGCCCTGCTGCAAAGTATTGCTTCAAAAATTGTAATTACACGCCCCTGTTAGACAGGGGCAGAAAAATTGGGCCTTAGGCACTGGTGCTGGTGCCACAACACTGCAACCCCTCACAGACACTCTAGTTGGAACGCAGGAACGAGCCCTGCTGCAAAGTATTGCTTCAAAAATTGTAATTACACGCCCCTGTTAGACAGGGGCAGAAAAATTGGGCCTTAGGCACTGGTGCTGGTGCCACAACACTGCAACCTCTCACAGACACTCTAGTTGGAACGCAGGAACGAGCCCTGCTGCAAAGTATTGCATCAAAAATTGTAATTACACGCCCCTGTTAGACAGGGGCAGAAAAATTGGGCCTTAGGCACTGGTGCTGGTGCCACAACACTGCAACCCCTCACAGACACTCTAGTTGGAATGCAGGAACGAGCCCTGCTGCAAAGTATTACATCAAAAATTGTAATTACACGCCCCTGTTAAACAGGGGCTGAAAAATTGTGCCTTAGGCACTGGTGGTGGCGCCCAGAACCAAAAATGTTCTTACAAGCTATCAGCGTGATGATTGAGGAGGAAGAGGATAATTACTCAGGGATAGTCACTCAGCATCAGCATAGGCAGTCTTTGAAGGGATCTGAGATTTCAAAAAAAATTATTCGGTTACATCAGCATCAGGTGCTTGGTAGCTGGTGGTGATCCAAGTCTCATTCATTTTTATGAAGGTCAGCCGATCGACCGAGTCGGTGGACAGACGCACCCTGTGATCGGTTACCACGCCTCCAGCAGCACTGAATGTGCGTTCAGAAAGAACGCTGGATGCAGGACAGACCAGTAGCTCAATTGCATACTGTGCAAGCTCTGGCCAGTGATCCATCCTCAAGACCCAGTAACCCAGAGGATTTTCGATGGGAAAGGTGTCCAAGTCTGATCTTGCCCCTAGGTATTCCTGCACCATGTAAAACAGACGCTGGCGATGGTTGCTGGAACCGATCATACCTTGGGGCTGCGGACCAAAAAATTGTCTGAACGCATCGGTCAGACGGCCACCTTCTCCACCGCTCCTTCTTTGACTGACCGAAGCCTCAGCAACACGTTGTCCAGAAACAGGTGTTTGTAACCTCCCAGTCTCTGGGAACGCGTTGCACAGACCTTTCTGCAAGGCCTCCCGAAGATGTTTCATCCTCTGCTCCCTCTGCGATGGCAAGATAAGGTCCGCAACCTTACCCTTGTAACGTGGATCAAGGAGGGTTGCCAGCCAGTATTGGTCCTTCTCCTTGATACCACGAATACGAGGATCCTTACGCAGGCTTTGCAGGATCAGGGAGGCCATGCAGCGTAGGTTTGCTGAGGCATTCGGTCCGGAGTCCTCTGGGTCACTAAGGACAACAACGTCCGCAGCCACCTCCTCCCAGCCACGTACAAGTCCATGTGTTCCTTGGGACTGATCCCTTAAAGACTGCTGCTGATGCTGAGTGCCAGGCTCCACCTCCATACTGACACAATCTTCCTCCTCCTCCTCCTCCTCCTCCTCGTCCTCTTCCTGTGTGATCGGCGGGCACGCAGGAACACTGTCTGGATAAAGGGGGCCTTGAGAGCTAAGGAAGTCCTCCTCTTCCTGCCTCTGTTCTGCCTCAAGTGCCCTGTCCATTATTCCACGCAGCGTGTGCTCCAACAGGTGGACAAGGGGGACAGTGTCACTGATGCATGCACTGTCAGTGCTCACCATCCTCGTGGCCTCCTCGAATGATGACAGGACAGTGCATGCATCCCTGATCATGGCCCACTGGCGTGGGGAAAAAAAAACAAGCTCCCCTGACCCTGTCCTGGTGCCATAGTCGCACAGGTACTCATTGATGGCCCTCTGCTGCGTGTGCAGCCGCTGCAGCATGGCCAACGTTGAGTTCCACCTGGTGGGCATGTCACAGATTAGGCGGTTCTTGGGCAGGTTAAACTCCTTTTGGAGGTCCGTCAGCCGAGCACTGGCATTATATGACCGGCGGAAATGCACACAGACTTTCCTGGCCTGCCTCAGGACATCCTGTAAGCCCGGGTACCTGCCCAAGAACCGCTGCACCACCAAGTTAAGGACGTGAGCCAAACAGGGCACATGGGTCATTTGTCCCTGTCGGAGGGCAGAGAGGAGGTTGGTGCCATTGTCGCAAACCACCATTCCTGCCTTAAGTTGGCGTGGCGTCAACCACCTCTGAACCTGCCCCTGCAGAGCTGACAGAACCTCTGCCCCAGTGTGGCTCCTGTCCCCCAAGCACACCAGCTCAAGCACCGCATGGCATCTTTTGGCCTGCGTACTTGCGTAGCCCCTTGAACGCCTACGGAGCACTGCTGGTTCCGAGGAAGAGGCCATGGAGGAAGAAGAAGAGGAGGGGGTGGAGGAGAGAGGTGTGTCACAATCAGCATTTTGGAGGCGTGGTGGCGGAACAACCTCCAACACTACTGCACCTTGTCCTGCATCCTTCCCAGCTGCCAGCAGAGTCACCCAATGCGCCGTGAAACTTAGGTAACGTCCCTGTCCATGCCTGCTGGACCATGAGTCAGCGGTAATATGCACCTTACCGCTGACCGCCCTGTCCAGCGAGGCATGGACATTGCCTTCCACATGCCGGTAGAGAGCCGGAATCGCCTTCCGTGAGAAAAAGTGGCGTTTGGGTACCTGCCACTGAGGAACCGCACATTCCACAAACTCACGGAAGGGGGCAGAGTCTACCAACTGAAAAGGCAGCAGTTGAAGTGCTAGCAATTTTGCCAAGCTAGCATTCAACCGCTGGGCATGTGGATGGCTGGGAGCAAACTTCTTTCGGCGGTGCAGCAGCTGGGGCAGGGAAATTTGCCTGGTACAATCTGACGTCGGTGTACCAAAAGCAGATTGCCCACAAGTACTTGACTGTGACACACCTAATTCTACACCTTCATTCCTCTCACTGCAGGTCTCAGAGAGGACTGAAGGTCTAGTGGGGTTGGAAATCTCAGCTGATGAGGAGCAAGGAGAGATCCTCTTTGTTCTTTGGTGTGGGTCTTTTAGATACGCTTGCCAACGAACTGCATGGCAGGTCAACATATGTCTGGTCAAGCATGTGGTACCCAAGCGGGAGATGTTTTGGCCACGCGAGATACGCTTGAGACATATGTTGCAAATAGCAGCGGTGCGATCTGATGCACTAGTCTCAAAAAAGGCCCACACCAAAGAACTTTTTGAATAACGCGCAGAGACTGCAGCGCCCTGCACATGTGGAGCTTTGGGGTGTGATGCAGTCAATGTGCTGCCCTTAGGCTGGCCCCTGGAGGGCATCCTGCCTCGTTGGTGATGTGCCGCCGCCTCCTCCTCCTCCTCCTCCTCCTCCTCCTCTCTCCTATCAGGCACCCACGTTGAGTCAGTGACCTCATCATCCCCTCCCTCCTCATCACTGGAGCAAACCTGGCAGTATGCTGCAGCAGGGGGAGCATGACTGCCAGATTGCTGTCCTTCTTGGGCACCCCCTCTGTCCGTGCTCATGTTACTGCCTTCATCGAGCTCAGTATCGTCATCAGAGCCTTCCAAACGCTGGGCATCCTCCTGGAGCATGTACCCAACACTGTGGTCAAACAGTTCGAGGGAATCCTCATGAGGACATGGTGGAGCTAGGGAAGGAGTCACTGATGACATTGAGCTGAGGGAAGAGGCCGCTGCTTTGCCAGACAAAGCACCCTGGGCATGGGTGAGAGAGGATGAGGAGGATGAGGACGGCTTGGTCATCCACTCGACCAAGTCTTCCGCATGTTGCGGCTCAACATGGCCAGCTGCCGAAAAAAAGGCCAAGCGTGTCCCATGGCCACGTGCTGATGAGGATGCACCGTCTCCACGACCAGCACTAGACACAGAGCCTGCTTGCCCTCTCTTATTGGCTTGTGACTGTCTGCCTCTCCTTCTTGGCCTTCCAGACATACTAATGGCCTGTAGCTGCACTAAGCTGGGATAGAACACCTGTAATTTTCTTCAGGTAGCTTTATATACTGTAACCAGACAAGCCTGCCTGTCAGTAGGAAGATAACAGGAACGGATCTAGCTGAACACTGTGAGCAGGACGCACTGTACTAAATGTAAATAGTCTAGCTGCCTGACCGTGGTACTAATAGGATCAAATAGAACACCTGTAATTTTCTTCAGGTAGCTTTATATACTGTAACCAGACAAGCCTGCCTGTCAGTAGGAAGATAACAGGAACGGATCTAGCTGAACACTGTGAGCAGGACGCACTGTACTAAATGTAAATAGTCTAGCTGCCTGACCGTGGTACTAATAGGATCAAATAGAACACCTGTAATTTTCTTCAGGTAGCTTTATATACTGTAACCAGACAAGCCTGCCTGTCAGTAGGAAGATAACAGGAACGGATCTAGCTGAACACTGTGAGCAGGACGCACTGCACTAAATGTAAATAGTCTAGAAGATAACAGGAACGGATCTAGCTGAACACTGTGAGCAGGACGCACTGCACTAAATGTAAATAGCAGGAACGGATCTAGCTGAACACTGTGAGCAGGACGCACTGCACTAAATGTAAATAGCAGGAACGGATCTAGCTGAACACTGTGAGCAGGACGCACTGCACTAAATGTAAATAGCAGGAACGGATCTAGCTGAACACTGTGAGCAGGACGCACTGCACTAAATGTAAATAGTCTAGAAGATAACAGGAACGGATCTAGCTGAACACTGTGAGCAGGACGCACTGCACTAAATGTAAATAGCAGGAACGGATCTAGCTGAACACTGTGAGCAGGACGCACTGCACTAAATGTAAATAGCAGGAACGGATCTAGCTGAACACTGTGAGCAGGACGCACTGCACTAAATGTAAATAGCAGGAACGGATCTAGCTGAACACTGTGAGCAGGACGCACTGCACTAAATGTAAATAACAGGAACGGATCTAGCTGAACACTGTGAGCAGGACGCACTGCACTAAATGTAAATAGCAGGAACGGATCTAGCTGAACACTGTGAGCAGGACGCACTGCACTAAATGTAAATAGCAGGAACGGATCTAGCTGAACACTGTGAGCAGGACGCACTGCACTAAATGTAAATTGCAGGAACGGATCTAGCTGAACACTGTGAGCAGGACGCACTGCACTAAATGTAAATAGTCTAGAAGATAACAGGAACGGATCTAGCTGAACACTGTGAGCAGGACGCACTGCACTAAATGTAAATAGCAGGAACGGATCTAGCTGAACACTGTGAGCAGGACGCACTGCACTAAATGTAAATAGCAGGAACGGATCTAGCTGAACACTGTGAGCAGGACGCACTGCACTAAATGTAAATTGCAGGAACGGATCTAGCTGAACACTGTGAGCAGGACGCACTGCACTAAATGTAAATAGTCTAGAAGATAACAGGAACGGATCTAGCTGAACACTGTGAGCAGGACGCACTGCACTAAATGTAAATAGCAGGAACGGATCTAGCTGAACACTGTGAGCAGGACGCACTGCACTAAATGTAAATAGCAGGAACGGATCTAGCTGAACACTGTGAGCAGGACGCACTGCACTAAATGTAAATTGCAGGAACGGATCTAGCTGAACACTGTGAGCAGGACGCACTGCACTAAATGTAAATAGTCTAGAAGATAACAGGAACGGATCTAGCTGAACACTGTGAGCAGGACGCACTGCACTAAATGTAAATAGCAGGAACGGATCTAGCTGAACACTGTGAGCAGGACGCACTGCACTAAATGTAAATAGTCTAGATAGAAGAGAACAGGAACGGATCTAGCTAAACTGAATACAGTGTATATATATATATATATATGCAACACCTGGGATGCATATATATACACAATACACTGTAAGTGCAGCTAACTGACTGACTGTTCTGCCTAATCTATCTAACTCAAATCAAATGACACTGTCTCTCTCTCTCTCTATCTCTCAGCACACCGGAACACACACTACACAGGGCCGCCGTGCAGGCGGCCTTATATAGTGTGGGGTGTGTACTAAATCCCCTGAGCCATAATTGGCCAAAGCCACCCTGGCTTTGGCCAATTACAGCTCTCTCTACTGACGGCGCTGTGATTGGCCAAGCATGCGGGTCATAGTGCATGCTTGGCCAATCATCAGCCAGCAATGCACTGCAATGCCGCAGTGAATTATGGGCCGTGACGCGCCACACGAATTTGGCGCGAACGGCCCATATCGTTCGCAATTCGGCGAACGATCGAACAGCCGATGTTCGAGTCGAACATGGGTTCGACTCGAACACGAAGCTCATCCCTAATTACAGGGTTATAGCAAACAGTAGCAGTGCAGCAGCGTTATGTGCCCCCACCCAAGGAATTTGTTGATAAGGAGCAGTGAGAAAAATATTAACCTATTAGTTGTACGTATTCTCCTCTCAAGCCATTAGCAGAGAGAGAGAGAGAGAGAGAGAAAGGAATGTTAAAATGTGATATTGTGAAGAATGTGATATTGTGAAGAGGAGAGAAGATGTTGAAATAGTTAACAAAGTTGAATGAAGTGGAAAAGTTATGTTGCTAAGGAAACAGGGAGAAAAATCCTGTGTGATAAAGAAAATTGGATAAAGGAAGTTAAGAAAGATGGCGATTGTACTATATTATGTATCACAGAGTTGATGATATGTGAACCGCCGCGCTATGTTGGAACCTGAAACAAAGGAGGGGAGGGACAGCACTGCCCTCCGCCTAACAACCACTCCCTTCTCACCACCCAAGCCCAGTGCACTTCCTGCCGGCGGCCATCTTGGTGCACCCATGCCTTCACTTTCTACCCAGCCCAGTGCACTTCCTGCCGGTGGCCATCTTGGTACACCCAGTAGGCTCAAACACAGCCGATACCCAGTCCTCCCTGTTTTATTCCAGGATGGTTCATACCACACACCTGTCTTCCCTAATACGGAAGCACCACATTCACAGGCCGGATATGTTAATGATGAAGAAGCATCTGAATGGGAAGCCCAACAACAGACAGCAAGGCCACCTGCTGATTTAACCCCCAATCCAGCTCCGGACTCACAGTTCCGAGAAGATGTCAAACACATGCTGGCAACCGTAAGGAACAGTGCCCCTTCCCAGCCCCTGCCTCAACAACAGTCTCGGTTACCAGAAGGGGCACCAGTGATGTATGTCACTTTTACCCCATCACAAGCAGCGACCTTAGTGACAAGTCTGCCTGACCCAGAGAAGCAGAGATACAAGTAACTTACTCAGCTGCCTGGAGAGACTTGATCAGCCTATGCCAAATCAAAGCAGGACATGTTTTTTGGCCAGTCATGCAGACGGCCTTCAATGATGCCTGTGTGACAAGTGCCACTTCCTACACCTCAGGCGTGGAGTTCTGTGCACAACTCCACGACTGGGCAAAGGAGAAATTGATGGATCAGACCACCACGATCCAAGATATTACCCAAGATAAAGGGGAGTCTGAAGAAGTATCATACTAGACTCATACAGGCCTTTGATGATCAGAACTTCTCCCACTATGAAAAGACACACACACACGTTTCCTGCGTGGGAGTGGATGGGGTGCCCCGCTCCAGTCCACTTGCTGAGCCACTCCAGGTGGGGACATTTCCTGATTTG
This sequence comes from Aquarana catesbeiana, assembly GCF_042186555.1. NCBI lineage: Eukaryota > Metazoa > Chordata > Amphibia > Anura > Ranidae > Aquarana > Aquarana catesbeiana. The sequence goes on along the minus strand of NC_133325.1, from coordinate 18,621,067 downwards.
CTTACCAGATTTGTGGTGTCCTCTACATGTCCCTTGAATCTACTAGGAGCTGATGTGTTGTCCAGACTACAGGCCTCAATCATGTACACGCCTGAAGGGGGAATGAAGTTACATACTCCCCTATCTTTAGAAGACTCATCTGCTTTGTGTTCTCTGCCTCTCCTGATGACACTTCATGAAGCAAAAACTTCAAGTTCAATACTGCAGGAAGTACTTGACAGAATCCCCGCGTGCCTATGGTCCACAGGACCGGAAGACAACGGTCACTTAAAGGTGCCACCAGTTTCAGTCAAGCTAAAAGAGGGTGCATCATTGCCCCGGAAACCACAATAACCCCAAGAAGAGAACCCCTAAAAGAGAACCAGGTACCTGCGGTGGATGCCTTTGACTGCAAAGTACCTCACAGAGGTGGACCTTACAAACGCTTTCTTCAGTGTCCACCCTCACCCCTCCTGATGGTACCTTTTTGCATACATCCATGGAAAGAAACGGCAACATACCTAAACAGTTGTGCCACAAGGGGCACAGAACTTTCCAAGCCAGTTTGCAAAAGCTATGGCTACCATCCTTGACACATGACAAGAGGAACACCCGGAAGTAATTCTCCTTCAATCTGTTGAAGTCACCTCAGTCAAGTTGGCCAGGAAGAACACCTAAATGCACGCTTATCACTGCAGGAGAGCGTGTTTTTGTGTGCTGCATATCCTTTTTCTGTTTGATCTAGGGGGGGAGGGGCCCAGGAGGTGGCCATCACAAAAATGATAACATAATTACATTTTGGTATAACTCTTTAAAGCGGGGGTCCACCTATCTATCGTTTTTTTTTTTTGGAGTTCTTTCACAAACTTTTCTTCTCATGATTATCTACTCACATGTTCTGTGTAATAAGTCCGCCTGTGTCCGATTTCGTTGTAAAGAATAACTTATAAAATTCACTGAAGGCGGTTTCCATCTTCATTGTGGGCATTTGAAGCCCACAAGCATGTATTTCCTGGATGCGGTGAATGCTGTGCTCCCAGCATTCACTGAGATGTTGTGATGACACTGTTGCACAATGCATGCTGGGAAGCCTGGGACTAGCTCCCAGGGGACTGTGGGAGGTCTGGGAGAGGCTAGAAACACGCCTACTCCCATGGGAGGAAAACCAGGAAGTGCAAAGAAGATTAGAAAAAAAAAGGTAATTACAGCGATTTAATTTTTTTACACAGCATGTCAGCATCTAGGCAAGGAAGAGAATGCATAGAGATAATGTTCAAAATTTGGGTGGAACCCCGCTTTAAGCACACATGTGACCACCTTTACCTTAGATTACTGTGACATAGTACCTTGTCCGTTTGACCCTTCATGGCAATGCCGTTGGTACTGTGACATCCCTGACGGTAAGGATATATATGTATGCCACACAGACAGTTACTGGGGACAGAGTTATGGTTCCGGGGGGGCCAGTGGGTTGGAACACAGGGCCAGACTGGGTGTCCCCAGAGTGCATTAGACAAGAAAGATGAAATTAGAAAGCCCCTGATAAGCAGAATAACTTTGCGGAAGACAGGTATTAAGCCGGGTCCAGTCCCTTGGTGATGTGTATTGGATCTATGGGAATTTGAAAATCAGGACCAGATTAGAGGGAATCTGGACCAGTGAATGTGCTCTTGCAAAGGTCATTATGCCCCCCCATATCCTAATCAAAGATACCCCTGATACATACACTGACCCAGCACACAGTCAGAAGAGGAAGCAAGCAGTTCTCTCCGGAAGCTTTGACCCTCATGTATACATAGATGCCATAGGGGTTCCAAGGGGGGTCCCTGATGAGTTTAAAACCAGGGACCAGGTAAAAGCTGGTTTTGAGTCTTTGATCCCCATAACAACTGTCAACAAGAATGTAGATTGGATTAACTACATATACTATAACCAACAGAGATTTGTAAATTACACTAAAGGCGCCCTCCAGGGAATTGCTGACCAGTTAGCCCCCACTTCCTACATGACATTCCAGAACTGGATAGCCTTAGACATGGTGTTAGCTGAGAAAGGAGGTGTCTGTAAAATGATAGAAAAAACGGGAACCTGCTGCACCTACATTCCTGATAATACTGGCCCAAATGGTAAGGTTACTCTAGCTATAAATATATTAGAAGATCTGTCATTGGAGTTGAAGAAGAACTCAGGTATCACAGACCCATGGGATCAATACTTTAGCTGGATGAGTGGGTGGCAGAAGGTGCTCGCCCAGATAGGGGTAACGGTATTAATAATCCTGGTTCTTTTAGCCCTGATTGTATGCTGTATTCTACCTTTGGTAAAAAGTTAATGAGCAAGGACAATAGCCCACCTACTTTTCTCCACCAAGAAGAAGAGGACCTCCTTATGATAGAAGATGACAAACCCTTCACTCCTCTACAGTCACTCCCTGTCCATAACCTCACAATCCTATAGGGTTATAGGGATAGATAGCGTCTGACTGCACTTCTCCAGCTGTATCGAGGAGGGTAGTGAACAAGTTGCTGCCTAACTCTATATACAGCCTAAAAGAGTTGCTGAGGAGAATGGGCCAGGCGAAGTAGGACCTTTAGTATTAGGGACAGAAAAGAGAAAATAGCCATTTTAGGGGGCTGTGAAGGAATGTGATGTAGATAATAATAATAATCTGAAAATGTCTATTTCCTTATGTGTATACATATTTTTCTCCTTACTCATTATATAAGTATACAGGTTTGCTCTGTTCCTATATTTTCTCAAGATGGCGGGTACACCCTACATTCCACACATCAGAAGAACGCGGAACTGAAGATAAAACCAAGGACAGCCAAACCTCGTTATGAAGATTCTTCATCTTCTTTCCTATCTTAACCAATGAGATGTACCTATTAGACTAACGTAGCAATGACGTATTTTTGTGTATAAAACATTAGCACCGCCTTGAATAAATCAGAAGTGTAAAAAGTAACGGTGCTGAGCGTGTCTCAGAGTGTTTACTTTTATATGCATGCATATCCACACTTTACAATTAGAGACAGCAGCAGATAACGTTGAGCTCAATTGAAGCTCCCAATCTTATCCTTAACAATGGGATCACACTGTGTGAGGGAGGGGGCAGTAGTTGCATCTCGCAATCAGTGTTAATTTTGGCAGCAAATTTCTATTTAGTTTTAGTCTTAGGACTAAAATGGAATTTTAGTTTTAGTCTCATTTTTGTCTTCTGCAATTGTTTTAGTTTTAGTCGTATTTAGTCGACTAAATCTCCGGTATATTTTAGTCGACTAAAATGTCCTACGGTTTAGTCGACTAAAATCTCCAGTACATTCTAATTGAGTAAAACTCATTTTAGTCATCTAAAATCTAACGGGTGTAACTAAACTGTAATGCATCAGTTAACATTTCTCTACAATTTCCAAACTCCTTATTAGGGATGAGCCGAACACCCCCCTGTTCGGTTCGCACCAGAACATGCGAACAGGAAAAAAGTTTGTTCGAACACGCGAACACCGTTAAAGTCTATGGGACACGAACATGAATAATCAAAAGTGCTAATTTTAAAGGCTAATATGCAAGTTATTGTCATAAAAAGTGTTTGGGGACCTGGGTCCTGCCCCAGGGGACATGGATCAATGCAAAAAAAAGTTTTAAAAACGGCCGTTTTTTCAGGAGCAGTGATTTTAATAATGCTTAAAGTCAAACAATAAAAGTGTAATATCCCTTTAAATTTCGTACCTGGGGGGTGTCTATAGTATGCCTGTAAAGGGGCGCATGTTTCCGGTGTTTAGAACAGTCTGACAGCAAAATGATATTTTGAAGGAAAAAACTCATTCAAAACTACCCGCGGCTATTGCATTGCCGACAATACACATTTCAGTTCATTGATAAAAACGGCATGGGAATTCCCCAAAGGGGAACCCCGAACCAAAATTAAAAAAAAAAATGACGTAGGAGTCCCCCTAAATTCCATACCAGGCCCTTCAGGTCTGATATGGATTTTAAGGGGAACCCCGCGCCAAAAAAAAAAAAAAAAACGGCGTGGGGTCCCCCCAAAAATCCATACCAGACCCTTATCCGAGCACGCAACCTGGCAGGCCGCAGGAAAAGAGAGGGGGACGAGAGTGCGGCCCCCCCCTCCTGAACCGTACCAGGCCACATGCCCTCAACATTGGGAGGGTGCTTTGGGGTAGCCCCCCAAAACACCTTGTCCCTATGTTGATGAGGACAAGGGCCTCATCCCCACAACCCTGGCCGGTGGTTGTGGGGGTCTGCGGGCGGGGGGCTTATCGGAATCTGGAAGCCCCCTTTAACAAGGGGACACCCAGATCCCGCCCCCCCCCCGTGTGAAATGGTAAGGGGGTACTTACCCCTACCATTTCACTAAAAAACTGTCAAAAATGTTAAAAATGACAAGAGACAGTTTTTGACAATTCCTTTATTTAAATGCTTCTTCTTTCTTCTATCTTCCTTCATCTTCTGGTTCTTCTGGCTCTTCTGGTTCTTCCTCCGGCGTTCTCGTCCAGCATCTCCTCCGCGGCGTCTTCTATCTTCTTCTCCTCGGGCCGCTCCGCACCCATGGCATGGGGGGAGGCTCCCGCTCTTCTCTTCTTTTTCTTCTCTTCTTCTCTTCTTCATTTTCTTCTCCGGGCCGCTCCGCATCCATGCTGGCATGGAGGGAGGCTCCCGCTGTGTGACGGCGCTCCTCGTCTGACAGTTCTTAAATAAGGGGGGGGCGGGGCCACCCGGTGACCCCGCCCCCCTCTGACGCACGGTGACTTGACGGGACTTCCCTGTGAAGTCACGGGGAATGCCACAGGGAAGTCCCATCATGTCCCGTGCGTCAGAGGGGGGCGGGGTCACCGGGTGGCCCTGCCCCCCGTTATTTAAGTTTAAGTTATTTAAGAACTGTCAGACGAGGAGCGCCGTCACACAGCGGGAGCCTCCCTCCATGCCAGCATGGATGCGGAGCGGCCCGGAGAAGAAAATGAAGAAGAGAAGAAGAGAAGAAAAGAAGAAGAGAAGAGCGGGAGCCTCCCCCCCATGCCATGGGTGCGGAGCGGCCCGAGGAGAAGAAGATAGAAGACGCCGCGGAGGAGATGCTGGACGAGAACGCCGGAGGAAGAACCAGAAGAGCCAGAAGAACCAGAAGAACCAGAAGATGAAGGAAGAAAGAAGAAGCATTTAAATAAAGGAATTGTCAAAAACTGTCTCTTGTCATTTTTAACATTTTTGACAGTTTTTTAGTGAAATGGTAGGGGTAAGTACCCCCTTACCATTTCACACGGGGGGGCGGGATCTGGGGGTCCCCTTGTACTGGGGGCTTCCAGATTCCGATAAGCCCCCCGCCCGCAGACCCCCACAACCACCGGCCAGGGTTGTGGGGATGAGGCCCTTGTCCTCATCAACATGGGGACAAGGTGTTTTGGGGGGCTACCCCAAAGCACCCTCCCAATGTTGAGGGCATGTGGCCTGGTACGGTTCAGGAGGGGGGGGGCCGCACTCTCGTACCCCCCTCTTTTCCTGCGGCCTGCCAGGTTGCGTGCTCGGATAAGGGTCTGGTAAGGATTTTTGGGGGGACCCCACGCCGTTTTTTTTTTGTTTTTTTTTTGGCGCGGGGTTCCCCTTAAAATCCATACCAGACCTGAAGGGTCTGGTATGGAATTTAGGGGGAACCCCACGTCATTTTTTTTTTTTAATTTTGGCCGGGGTTCCCCTTAATATCCATATCAGACCTGAAGGGCCTGGTATGGAATTTAGGGGGACTCCTACGTCATTTTTTTTTTAAATTTTGGTTCGGGGTTCCCCTTTGGGGAATTCCCATGCCGTTTTTATCAATGAACTGAAATGTGTATTGTCGGCAATGCAATAGCAGGGTAGTTTTAAATGAGTTTTTTCCTTCAAAATGTTATTTTGCTGTCAGACTGTTCTAAACACCGGAAACATGCGCCCCTTTACAGGCATACTATAGACACCCCCCAAGTACGAAATTTAAAGGGATATTACACTTTTTTGTTTGACTTTAAGCATTATTAAAATCACTGCTCCTGAAAAAACTGACGTTTTTAAAACTTTTTTTTGCATTGATCCATGTCCCCTGGGGCAGGACCCAGGTCCCCAAACACTTTTTATGACAATAACTTGCATATTAGCCTTTAAAATTAGCACTTTTGAGTTCTCCCATAGACTTTTAAAGGGTGTTCCTCTGCATTCGAATTTGCCGCGAACACCCCTAATTGTTCGCTGTTCGGCGAACTTGCGAACAGCCAATGTTCGAGTCGAACATGAGTTCGACTTGAACTCGAAGCTCATCCCTACTCCTTATGTACTGCTGGAGTGAAAAATCTCATATATTATTTAAGGTACTGAGGAATGAACATGCACTACAGACCAGAGTTAATTTTGAAGTCAAATTTCAATTTAGTTTTAGCCTTAGTCTTTTGACTAAAATGCCATTTTAGTTTTAGTCCCATTTTATTCTTTTGACTAAAATGCCATTTTAGTTTTAGTCCTATTTTAGCCATCTCAATTGTTTTAGTTTTAGTCCTATTTTAGCCATCTCAATTGTTTTAGTTTTAGCCATATTTTAGGCGACTAAAACTAGTCACACCACAATCAAACTGCAAGGGGACTAAAAGGCCAAAATTGTAAAGATAAGGAAACCCATAATTTAGTGTCTGTTACCGGAGCCCCATGGTCCCAGAGGAGTGTTTGACACCTGAGCCCTGATGGATGCCGGCACATGCTGTATCTTGCTTGACTAAAGCGATTTATGACCCTCTATAACCAAAGGGTCCATTCCTTCAGGTGAGAGGCCAACCTATTCCTTGGTGGTGGGCTGCCTGAAATCACTTCTCCACTAACCGGTGTTCGCTCGCACTTGAGGATGATTTATTGATTACCCATATGGATATTGATATCGTGGTGGACTTTAGTGTTTTATTGTGATTCTAGCGCTGCACTATCTGATGTTATATTTATATTAAGGGATTTGTTTTTTGACCCTAGTGTTCAGCAGCTATATAACGAATTTTTACCACTTCGCGCTGATTTGTAATTTTTTCTATAGACTAAAATAGTATTCATTTAGTCGACTAAAATGTTTTAGTCGTTTTAGTCGACAAAATTAACACTGCTCGCAATTTCCCATCAGTATTGGTCTACTCAGTGGTGTAATTTGCTGTCTTCACCTATTGTTTTTGCATATCCCACTTCTGGGAGTAAGCTAGGTTTTTTTGGGGGGGGCTCTATTATGTAAAGTCGTGAAATTAGGCCTATGTTCGAGGGTTGGTCAAGGGTCGGATGAAAAGTGTGTGTTTACTTTTATATTGAATTTGGCTTGCTCTTTGTCAGGATGTGGGAGGGATTTGTTATGTAAAATGTGGAAAAAGGTGTGTGAATGGGTATGGCGGGTACTCTATCTATTGTGAAGGAGGGAAGGTACATGGGAAACAACAGTTTGTTCCCACTGTGAGGTAAAGTTATGAGGCAGTTTTTTCGGGAGCAGTGATTTTAATAATGCTTAAAGTAAAAAAAAAGTGAAATATTCCTTTAAATATTGTACCTGGAGGGTGTCTATAGTATGTCTGTAAAGTGGAGCGTGTTTCCCAAATTATAAAAAGGAAAGGCGTGGGGCAACCAGGTCCTATATACTCTGAACAGCAGTATACAGGCGGTGCAAACAAGACAGGGACTGTAGGTTTGTTGTTAAGTAGAATCTGTTTGTAATTTTGAACTGGTACATTTTTAACGTGTTTAGCTCCAGTCAAAAAATCTATTTTAAGCTTTTTGGAAAACATAGGGAAGGGTTATCACCCCTGTGACATTTGTTTTGCTGTCTGTGCTGCTCTTCAGAAGATTTCACCTCACTTTCTGTTCCAATGACAAATGTTTTTAGAAAATTTGGGATTTTTAGTGAAACAAGGATTTGTGATAAAGCATCAGTGGAAAGGAGAAACGTTTTCCTATATTAACTCTTACAGGAGATAATTTCCCTTCCTAGGGGTAGATTTCATCTCACTTCCTGTTGTCTCCTTCCGTTTGCAAGTAGGAGTCGTTTGTAAGTTGGATGTTTTAAATTAGGGGCCTGCCCTGTCACGGAACGCCCCACACTCCGCTTGAGTGCTTCCGTCATATACCGCTTCCTAAGTTCTGGAACACGAGTCCAATGGATCTGGCCATAGGAACCCCAAGAACTAGACAACACCAGTCTTGGAGTACATCAGAACTACCTTTATTTTGAGATCTCACAGACCTTTATACAGCAGGGATGACTCAAAGCTAACCTAATTAACATGACCTAATTTACTACAAAATGTACCCAGACCAGATGACAGTCTTGTGGGCACCGAGCTTCACATATTAATACAATTAACAATACAAACAACAATCTCCCCCCTCCTCAGCCTAGACCATTCGTCTATTAGCCAGTGCTGGTGGCTAATGTGATCAGCTCTCTCAATTAACATAAACACATGTTGATAACACCAGCATCTCCTCACAGGATGTGTCCCAACAGAATGAATCAGTCTTATCAGCAGGGGGGGGCTGCTGGAGGAACCCCCCCTCCCTCTTCAGGGACACAAATCTACAGTAAGGAGTCCCCATACAATATATACATGACTGAGTCCGATTAATACAGTTCAGACTGGATTTCTCATTCACCTCAAATGCTAGGGCCCATAATCGGTGGGCAACAGGCTTGCATACAGTCCTCTCCAACAGCCTCTGCTCCGGCCAGGTCCGTGACATTTCTCCCCTTTCGGCAGGAGACTAACACAGGAGGAGACCCCAGACGGGTTGACTCCGAAGTTAGTCCATAGTTCCAGTCCTCTACTGCCTGTACCCACACAGTACCCCAAACAAATTATTCCAAACAGTGTATTACTCACCCAGCCATCCTCTGCCTCTCTCAGAGAACATATCTGCCGCTGGGGAGAGGCCCAGACTGGCCCTTCTCCCTGGAATCCTTTCTGCCGCTGGAGAGAAGACAGGGGGACTGGGCTCACTCCATCCTGCTGTTGGGGATCTGGGCTGACTGCCCAGCATCCCTGGGGTATACAGGTGGGGACTGAAGCCCCATCAACCAACACCAGATCAAGCTGCAGTTGTGAGGTGATGACTGCATTCTCTCCTTGGATCCTGATCTGCAGCTCGCGATAGACTGCCACCTCCTCACCTTGGGCCTCCACAATTGCTGCAGGTGTGGGGCAGAGGTCTTGGACCCTCTGTCCGGTTGCCAGCACTTCTGCTGGGGGTTTGCCAGGTGGTTCCTCCTCTACAGAAACGTCTATTAAATCCCCAGTCTCTGGAATTGGTAAAAGTGTGGGACAGAGGTCTTGGACCCTCTGTTCAGTTACCAGATCTTCAGCTGGAGAAGTTTGTTTTAACTCCATAGATGCTGCTGGCAGAAAATCACATGTCCCTGTCAGTGTTGTGGGAGAAAGGCCGACTACCTCTTCTCTCAGGAAGGCCGAAGCCACTGTTGGTGCTGGGCAGAACACAGTGAACTTTGGCAATGATAGCAGCTCTTCTGCTGGAGGCTCATCAGGTTGTTCTTCCTCAGCAGAAAAGTCCATCAAATCCCATGTCTCTGCAACTGATGTCTGGGAATAGAGGTTCACCATCTCCTGTCCATGGAACCCAGAAGATGTTATCATTTCTGGACAGAGGTTAGCAGAGCTCTGCCCTGTTGTCAGCACTTCAGGTTTGGGGACGGCAATCTCCGGATTTTCCACTGCCGATTCTCTGGCATGCTGCTGAACTTGTTCTAGCAGTTTCCTGTATGCCCTTTCCAGATGCTGTTCCTTCCTTAGCAAATGGTCCAGATCAGGTTTGAGCTCTGAGACCCCTGCAAGACCGAGCATAGACTCTCTATAGTCCCTCATGTCCTCAAGGTCAGGTTCCCCCTCATCGCCAAACATAAAAAGATCTGTAAGGTTCTTCCACAGCAATCCAGGGCCGCCAAAGTCATATCCCTCCGGAGAGCATTCTGTTGTCTCCCCTAAATATCCCTCCTCTGCGTGCCATTGCAGAGCCCGATAACGATTGTCCAGCTCTATCTCCTGCTGGACCAACCTGTCCAACTCAGTCACCCATTGCTCCTGGGGCTGCTCTCCCAGGAATGCCATCCGCAATGCCCGTTGGTCACTGGCCCGTTGCTCTTGGGTTGGAAAGCACTTGCCCTGTTTTATACCAGCGAGACGGAGGGCTGCAATCCAGAGCTCCACCCGAATCAGCTGCCTGAGCTCCAGGTATTCATCCTCAGACACAGTCCTGGTGTACGTTGAAAGGATGATCCGCAGCAGCCCCGGGAATTCTGATGCCAGGTCCATATCTCCGCTGGGGTGACTGAAGTCTGCTATGCTGATCTTGGATCCAGTTGGAGGTTTGGATGTCCCAGACTTCAGACTTCAGGAAGCTTTCCCGCTGCTTGCCACCAATGTCACGGACCGCCCCACACTCGGCTTGAGTGCTTCCGTCAAATACCGCTTCCTAAGTTCTGGAACACGAGTCCAATGGATCTGGCCATAGGAACCCCAAGAACTAGACAACACCAGTCTTGGAGTACATCAGAACTACCTTTATTTTGAGATCTCACAGACCTTTATACAGCAGGGATGACTCAAAGCTAACCTAATTAACATGACCTAATTTACTACAAAATGTACCCAGACCAGATGACAGTCTTGTGGGCACCGAGCTTCACACATTAATACAATTAACAATACAAACAACAATCTCCCCCCTCCTCAGCCTAGACCATTCGTCTATTAGCCAGTGCTGGTGGCTAATGTGATCAGCTCTCTCAATTAACATAAACACATGTTGATAACACCAGCATCTCCTCACAGGATGTGTCCCAACAGAATGAATCAGTCTTATCAGCAGGGGGCTGCTGGAGGAACCCCCCCTCCCTCTTCAGGGACACAAATCTACAGTAAGGAGTCCCCATACAATATATACATGACTGAGTCCGATTAATACAGTTCAGACTGGATTTCTCATTCACCTCAAATGCTAGGGCCCATAATCGGTGGGCAACAGGCTTGCATACAGTCCTCTCCAACAGCCTCTGCTCCGGCCAGGTCCGTGACATGCCCTATATACTCTGCAGAAATTGTGGCCTTAGGTGTTGGTGTTGCCACAACACTGTAAGCCCTCACAGTTACTCTTGGTGGGCGCTGGAATGGGCCCTGCTGTGAAATATTAGATCAAGAATTGTAATTACATGCCCCTTTTGAACAGGGGCAGAAAAATTGGGCCTTTGGTGATGGTGGTGGTGCTGGTGCCACAACACTGTAAGTCCTCACAGTTAGTCTTGGTGGGCGCAGAAACGGGCCTTGCTGTGAAATATTAGATCAAGAATTGTAATTACATGCACCTGTTGAAGGGGGGCAGAAACATTGGGCCTTTGGTTGTGGTGGTGCTGATGCCACAACACTGTAAGTCCTCACAGATACTCTTGGTTGGCGCTGGAATGGGCCCTGCTGTGAAATATTAGATCAAGAATTGTAATTACATGTCCCAGTTGAACAGGGGCTGAAAAATTGGGCCTTAGGCACTGGTGCTGCTGCCACAACACTGCAACCCCTCACAGATACTCTAGTTGGAATGCAGGAACGAGCCCTGCTGCAAAGTATTGCATCAAAAATTGTAATTACACGCCCTTGTTAAACAGGGGCTGAAAAATTGGGCCTTAGGCACTGGTGCTGGTGCCACAACACTGCAACCCCTCATAGATACTCTAGTTGGAGCGCAGGAATGAGCCCTGCTGCAAAGTATTGCATCAAAAATTGTAATTACACGTCCCTGTTAAACAGGGGCTGGAAAATTGGGCCTTAGCCAGTGGTGGCGGCGCCCAGAACCAGAAATGTTCTTACAAGCTATCAGCATGATCATTGAGGAGGAAGAGGATAATCACTTAGCATAACAGGATAGACACTAAGCATCAGCATAGGCAGTCTTATGCCCCGTACACACGATGGAAAATGTCCGATCGGAGCGTGTTGTCGGAAATTCCGACCGCGTGTGGGCTCCATCAGACATTTTCCATCGGATTTTCCGACACACAAAGTTGGACAGCAGGAGATAAAATTTTCCGACAACAAAATCCGATCGCGTCAATTCCGACCGTGTGTGGCCTGTTCCGACGCACAAAGTGCCACGCATGCTCAGAAGAAATTCCGAGACGGGACAGCTCGTTCTGGTAAACTTAGCATTCGCAATGGATACACCACTTTCGTCACGCTGCAATGTTCAAAATGGTTTAATAAAGCGCACTCTCTTCTTCTTTATAATGTGACAAGAATTAAGTAGTTTTGCTGCTCATATTCACACATACTTCTCACAAACTTCTTTCGTTACTATTTATCGGGATTCCCTCAATATATTTTGATTTCTCACATCTGACAACATATTTTTGTATATATATATATTTTTTTTTTTGGCTTTAATGTAGATTCTTTTTTTGTGTTTCTATTTTTTTTTTTTTGCAATTTTGATTTGTACTCCCGAAAATGTTTGTGTGTGTTTTTTGTGACAAGTTCCCACAACACCATTGATATGTTGTTATATTTAATCTGTAGGAGATTGTTTGGTGTTGTTGTCCCTTGTTAATTTCACATTGTACTTTAGAAATGTACCTGAATCCTCACCAACAAACTGTTCTTTTTGGATGAAAACACACACAGGAGAGTATAATTTACCTAAAAAATTTTATTAAGGGCTCACAACTACACAAAGAGGGAGGCAAAGCTGAAGAAACTGCAGAAGTGGGTGAAGCCTTGGACCCCCAGGGCACACATCAACTATTTAAAAGCAAAATTGGTGGCCTGAGGAGTCCTTATCTAAGGGAGGGCAGTGTGGTCCAGAAGTCCCAGAGATCATGAACAGCAGCAGATGACATCTGTGTCCCCAGGCTGTGGTCATACGAGAGACTGCATCTTCTGTCAGACCAGACTGAACCCAGGGTCATCACTCTTTGGTCTTCTTTCCACGCTTCCTTCCACGCTGTGGCTGTGGTGGTGGAGTTGTGGCAGCAGGAGGAGGAGGAGGATCGTCGATCTCAATGACATCCGTCTTGGGTGTTAGTTCCCCACTCAACCTCTTACATAGGACTTTATAAATCAGGTCCTCAGAGAGCTTGCGTTGACCCTCCTGCATGCCCTGCAATTTGGTGGCAGCCATGCAGGCAAAGGCCTCTTCAGGACTGGGGAAGGCTCGTAGGGACGCAGAAGCCTCCTGGATCAGCCTGAGCGCTGAATCCTGCACGGGACTCGGAGTGGCCTTCCTGGCCCTTTTGTATGGAAGGCGGAGGGGAGGGACCTGAGACTCAGTCAGGCTGCGACTGGTCCCAGGCTTCTCTTGGCTGGCACTTAGCCCCGCCTCCTCCTGGCTGCCACTAATCCCCGCCTCCTCCTGGCTGCCACTAATCCCCGCATCCTCCTGACTGCCACATTCCACAACCTCCTCCTGGCTGAGGTCTTCCTGTGTATGAAAAAGGGACATAGTTTTAGTATTGTTTTCATCAATCACACACAATTTTCACCTCCTGACTGCTGCAAATTGAATGTTAACAAATATAACAGACTATCCTTCTGAGCCCAGCATTTTTCATTTTTGTCCCAATTTTGGGTGCCCACTACTGTGTATTGATATGTAAAACACTTTTTTCAATCATCAATTAGTGATCAATAATAACATCTAGTAAACATCATTTATTTATTGACCTGAAATCTGTAGAAGAATGCTATACCTGGCTCCAGCTGGGCTCATCCACTTCTTCCTGGCTGGAAGGCCCAGGTTGGACATCAGAAGCCTCAGCTGGGATGGAAGGAAGCGTGGAAGGAAGAGTAGAGAGGGATTCCCTGACTTCAGTGTGGTCTGACAGAAATCGCAGTCTCTCATAGTACCACAGCCTGGGGACATAAACGTCATCTGCTGCAGCTCCGGACCTCTGGGAATCTGTGACCTTCTTGCGCTCCCTAAGATAAGTGCTCCTCAGGCCACCAATTTTAGCTTTTAAATAAGGGATGGTTGCTGCTTCACCAACTCCAGCAGTTTCTCCAGCGCTGCCTGCCTCTTCTGTTTGTGGTTATAGTGGGGGTGTCTGACCTGCCACAGACAGGGCAGCTCCCTGTACTTGTCTATGAACAGGGGCAGGAAATTGTGGTCGTTGAACCCATCCATTTTCTCTGCAAGACACAACAGAAGACAAACCCTAATGTCAGGCAAAACTCCCCTAATCTTGTTACAATATAGGCTTCCATTTCGAAGCAGTATAGACGCAAGTTTAGATCTTACCTTCGTTATCACGATCGGCGTCTCCGATGCTCCTTCCTCCGCTCACAGATCGTACGTAAGACGCACGTGTGTTACGCTTTATACACACTGCGCGTGCGTATAACTCCGCCCGCCCCTGGCGTTCTTTCTAGTCTATTTCCTGCCCATTTTCATTCGGCGCAGTGGGGGAAGAGCACATGGTGGATAGACAGCAGGTGTGTGCTAATTGTAGCAACGAGGAGGAGAAGGAGGAGGAGAGGCCGGAGCCTGAAACGTCCCGATCCAGAAGGAGATTTAAGGACTCAAATATGTCCTTTGGGGAGATGTTGGAGATGGTGGACATCCTGAAGAAGGCCGACTATGATGGAAAGTATGGGCCTTACCCCAACCCCAATGTCCGAAAGGCCAAGATCATGGCGAACGTGGTCAGGAGTCTGCACCGGAAATTCGGGGTACGACGATCGAAAGATCAGCTCAGGAAGCGGTGGTCGGACCTGAAATTACGAGAACCTGAGCAGTACAGAAAGATCCGGAGAGTGCTGCAAAAAAGTAAGTAGTTGTGCTGTGTTCCTATTCTTTTTGTGTTTATTACGTTCGTGCTGCTCCATGTGCTTTTAGGAACTGTTGTACAGATTAAAATGGCAACTTTCATGTTCTTGGGCACATTATTCGTTCGGATCAAACATTTTTCGTTCCAAATATAAAATACTATTGTTTAGCCCGTATGCATTTGGCCACCATTTTGACGCCCTATACTTGTCTTCAAAGAATTGGGTTGTGTAGATGGCTTTGTTACTAGAATGAAATGCAAACTAGATTCTGTGTAAGGAGAGGACACTGAGCAGCTGTTTTCACATCTGGACACTGGAGCACTAGTGTGGGACACAAGAACACCATTTTTATTAGGGGGGCCACACAGGTGCTCCAGTGTATACTATAGGGGGGTCTCCATCGGTGAAGCTTGTACTAAACAGGTAAAGTATTGCAGCTTGACAAAGGGCATTAAAAAAATTACATCTTGGAACTCGGCTAAAATAGACAATTGTACCCCACTTCCAAGCAATGTTTCATCTTTATAGTTCTGACATTAAATATCTGTGTGCTAATTATACCATTTTGTTTCACATAGGGGAGAAAAGACTCGGAGCACACCCCTCATCTGAGGAAACCAGAGCCCCCCCCCCTCTGGAAGAAGGGGAAATCCACCCAACACAATCTGAGCAGGAGGAAGAAGACGTGGTGGAACTAGTCACCACAACAGGTGAGTGTCTGCAACCACAGGCTCAGATAAGAGATGGATTTGGGCATTTTTTTAAACCAAATTTATTTTGGGGTTCCTCTCTTTTTAGGTGATCGTGAGGTTGTGGATGAAGATCCTTTCACATCCGAAAGTGCCCAGATCCTGATCGGGGAGATCATGGGGTGTAATTTACAATTGGAAATCATCAAGCAAAACATCAATGATGTTATTCCAAAATATAAAAACATCATTGATGTTTTGAGGCGAGTTTAAAACCCCTCCAAATCACTTTCTTCTTTTGTGTACTACAATGTGCTAAATGTTTTTGTGATTTTTCCCAAAGCCAAATTTGGAGGATGCACACAGTGTGTCAACATGTGCTATCTGCCATCACGGGAGATCAATGGACGTGTTTTGGGGGTGCAACCCCTTCCTCAATAATAAAGTAGCGTTGAGGAAGGGCTTGCTCCCCCAAAACACATCGCTTGATCCCCCGTGATGGCAGGTAGCACATGTTCACATTGGGCAATTTGTGTGCATCTTCCAAATTTGGCTTTTCCTGGGGTGACTTCCCCCCATCTGAACGCTATATCAAACACAGTTCCTAAATACTCATGTCTGATATTGCCTTCAAGTTCTACCAAATGTGAACTTTGTAAGATCAAGATTTGTGTCTTTCTTGTTGGTTTTACACAGGCCTGTTTTCTATAAAATGGACATTTTGATTTGGGATAATGCCACCACAAAAATTGTTATACAACAAACATGTTGGTTTGTCAGCAAAACCTTTGGTAAATGCAATGTGATTGTGCAGGTATTAAAAAGATTGTTAATCAAGAATGTGTGGATTATTGTCTCAACGCTACAACACTTTTGGGGTGATGTAATTGTTGTTTTATGAGAAAATGGGGGTTATTTCCTAAGGGCAAATCCACTTTGCACTACAAGTGCAGTTTCAGTGCAGTTGCAAGTGCACTTGTAGTGAAATGTGTTTTTGCATTTAGTAAATAACAGCCAACAGTGCTTTGTATAAGGTTACACAGGGTCAGCTCGAACAAACACAAGCAGTAAATGTCCACAAAGATTTTTTTTTTTTTTTTTTTTTGAAAAAGGCTTCACATATTGTCTGGCATATTGATAGCCCCCCTACCCGCAAAGAACTCCAGGTAGCATAACCGGACATCACGGGCACTCAGGGAGGGCAAGCCAGGACGGCCACTTTCAAGCGCCATCAGTGTGGTTTGATGTAGGATTCCAGCCTCAGGCCCAACTGAGCCAGCATAGTTGGCCGAATGTTTCCGTAAAAAGTTATGGAGAACACAGCACGCAAGTATTATATGGTTCAGTTTATACTCCACCATATGGATAGGTGTCAGAAATAGGCGGAACCGGCTGGCCAGGATTCCAAATGTGTTCTCCACCACTCTTCGGGCTCTGGCCAGCCGGTAATTAAAAACCCTCTGTTCCGGGGTGAGGGTCCTCATTGGGAATGGCCGCATCAGGTGGTCCCCCAGCGCAAATGCTTCATCAGCAACTAACACAAATGGGAGTCCTTCCACATTGTCCTCTGGAGCTAGCAAGTCCAAGCTGCCATTCTGGAGACGCCTGTAGAACTCCGTCTGGGCGATGACTCCACCATCAGACATCCGGCCATTCTTCCCCACGTCCACATACAAGAAGTCGTAATTAGCCGACACCAACATCACTATACTATTAAACCCCTTGTAATTATAATAGTACGACCCCGAGTTGGGTGGTGGGACGATGTGGACGTGTTTCCCATCAATTGCCCCTCCGCAGTTAGGAAAGTCCCACCGCTGGGCAAAGTGGGAGGCCACAGTCTGCCATTCCTGTGGCATGGAAGGAAACTGTTGAGGAAAAAACAATAAACATTACTATTTTTACTCTGAAACATGGCAAGCAGGTTAGACACAAACATTATGGGGCAACCTCCAGATAGCATTTATTAAGGGGAATTTAACAAGGCCAAAGTATAAGGTACACCTATCATATTCCCCCCCCCCTCTCATGGGCCATTTCTAACATTATAGGGGGTGTGTGGAAATCTTGGACAGGTAACCCTCTTCACTTCATTGAGAGATGAATGCCTAAAAAATGGGTATTACTTTGAACAGCCCCTCCTTAGTTACACTATTGGCAGCCCACTGGACAGGTAAGAAGTGCCTGAATACAAAGATATAAATACACACTGTACACATTTGAGGACATTTGGACATTCTGCTATTACCTATCAAGATAATAATAGGATACAAAAACTTTAAACAGTACCATTGGAAAGTATACAGGCAGGCCCTTGCACTACATGCTTTGGGGAATTCATCCATCAATCTGACCAGTAAAGAGGTGGGTATAGTGTGTATGGGTTTGGCAAAGTCAGCAGATAGATGATTGAGGATAGAGAATTGGGATCAGCTGACTTAGCAGTTGGGGGAGGGAGGGTTACTAAAAATTATTTGGGGACACCACAAAAAAAAGCCTCTGGCACTCTGCCTGAATTAAATCAAAAATAACATTACCAAACATTTTAGGGGGTGTTTGGGGTAAAGCACTACTATGGAGCTGATCAAATACATTGTTAAGTGACTACATGAGGTGACTATAGGGCAGGAGACACCATGCTGGGGAGGTTATTGAAGGGCAAATATGTATGAAGGACCTTAAATAATAATTACATAAAAATCCAGCATGCATGAGGACAAAGGGGACATTCACAGCATATTACAAGCATGGTAATTAGGGAATGAGGAAAGAAATACAATATATTATCAAACATTCAATACAATAAAATGTGATATAAAAGGATACAAATCTTACCTTCATATACTCCTTCTGCAGGACCTGTATGATGGCAGAACAGGTCTCTGGGATAATGATCCCCAGAGCCTGGGGGGAGATGCCTGTCGAGAACTTCAAGTCCTGCAGACTTCTCCCTGTGGCCAAATACCGCAGGGTAGCGACCAACCTCTGCTCCGGAGTGATGGCTTGCCTCATGCAGGTATCCTGCTTGCTGATATAGGGGGTCAGCGAAGCCAACAAACGGTGAAACACGGGGTCCGTCATCCTGAGAAAGTTCCTGAAATCATCAGGATTATTCTCACGGATCTCACGGAGCAAAGGCATATGACAGAACTGGTCACGCTGAAGCACCCAATTCTTGGTCCATGAACTCCTCCCCACCCTGTTCATGGACTGGACTTGTGTCAAGGTCAGGACCCCAACACCAAGCCCCCGCACAGCACGAACTCTACGAGGAGTACGCATACGAAACATGGCTAGAAAACGGTTGGCTGCTCAGAACGAAGTAACAGAACGCACTGAAGAACAGCAAGGCCTGTGAAGAGCGACCTGAAAAACAGCAACGAGCAGGCAAGATCACACAGAAAACTCTGATACGAACTGACTGCACGCACGGAAGAGCAGATACAAACCCACAAGCACAAACTGAACGGCAGAAAACGATCTGAAAGCCACGAGTCTGAAAAAGCGCGAATCGTCTCTCACCGAACATTTACTAACACGAGATTAGCAAAAGGAGCCCAAAGGGTGCCGCGCTTGGTTCTGAACCGGCCTTTTCTAATCTCGTCGTACGTGGTGTACGTGACCGCGTGGTTGCCGATCGGAAATTCCGACAACTTTGTGCGACCGTGTGTAGGCAAAACAAGTTTGAGCCAACATCCGTCGGAAAAAATCCTAGGATTTTGTTGTCGGAATGTCCGAACAAAGTCCGACCATGTGTACGCCCTATTAAAGGGAAAAAAATTATTCGGTTACATCAGCATCAGGTGCTTGGTAGCTGGTGGTGATCCAAGACTGATTCATTTTTATGACACTAATAAAAGAGATTACCATCCAGCTAGATTATGTATGTTGCCAACATCCCTAGATCAATGGATAAAAATTACCCCCAAGGAGGATTTGTGGGACTTTAACGGCAACAACGTAGTGTATAAATATTTTTATTAGGTAGAAAAAGATATATATAAAAAACATAAGCATTATCATATATACATAACAAGGAAGTCACATATAACAATAAATAAATTTTTATTGTTATATGTGACTTCCTTGTTATGTATATATGATAATGCTTATGTTTTGTATATATATCTTTTTCTACCTAATAAAATTAGTTTTACACTACGTTGTTGCCATTAAAGTCCCACAAATTCTCCTTGGGGGTAATTTTTATCGATTAATTTTTATGAAGGTCAGTCGATCAATCGAGTCATTGGACAGACGCACCCTGTGATCAGTTACAAAGCCTCCAGCAGCACTGAATGAGCATTCCGAAAGAACGCTGGATGCAGGACAGGCCAGTAGCTCAATTGTATACTGTGCAAGCTCTGGCCAGTGATCCATCCTCAAAACCCAGTTACCCAGAGGATTTTCAGTGGGAAAGGTGTCCAAGTCAGAACTTCCCCCTAGGTATTCCTGCACCATGTAAAACAGACGCTGGCGATGGTTGCTGGAACCGATCAGACCTTGGGGCTGCGGACTAAAAAATTGTCTGAACGCATCGGTCCACCACTCCTTCTTTGACTGATGGAAGCCTCAGCAACATGTTGTCCAGGAACAGGAGTTTGTAACCTCCCAGTTTCTGGGAATGCGTTGCACAGACCCTTCTGCAAGGCCTCCCGAAGATGTTTCATCCTCTGCTCCCTCTGCGATGGCAAGATAAGGTCTGCAACCTTACCCTTGTAACGTGGATCAAGGAGGGTTGCCAGCCAGTATTGATCCCTCTCCTTGATACCACGAATACGAGGATCCTTCTGCAGGCTTTGCAGGATCAGGGAGGCCATGCAGCGTAGGTTTGCTGAGACATTCGGTCCGGAGACCTCTGGGTCACTAATGACGACATGATCCGCAGCCACCTCCTCCCAGCCATGTACAAGTCCATGGGTTTCTTGGGACTGTAAATGATCCCTTAAAGACTGCTGCTGATGCTGAGTGCCAGGCTCCACCTCCATGCTGACACAATCCTCCTCCTCGTCCTCTTCCTGAGTGATCGGCGGGCATGCAGGAACACTGTCTGGATAAAGGGGGCCTTCAGAGCTAAGGAAGTCCTCCTCTTCCTGCCTCTGTTCTGCCTCAAGTGCCCTGTCCATTATTCCACACAGCGTGTGCTCCATCAGGTGGACAAGGGGGACAGTGTCACTGATGCATGCACTGTCACTGCTCACCATCCTCGTGGCCTCCTCAAATGGTGACAGGACAGTGCATGCATCCCTGATCATGGCCCAATGGCGTGGGGAAAAAAAAAGAAGCTTCCCTGACCCTGTCCTGGTGCCATAGTCACACAGGTACTCATTGATGGCCATCTGCTGCGTGTGCAGCTGCTGCAGCATGGCCAACGTTGAGTTCCACCTGGTGAGCATGTCACAGATTAGGCGGTTCTTGGGCTGGTTAAATTCCTTTTGGTGGTCTGCCAGCCGAGCACTGGCATTATATGACCAGCAGAAATGCACACAGACTTTCCTGGACTGCCTCAGGACATCCTGTAAGCCCAGGTACCTGCCCAAGAACCGCTGCACCACCAAGTTAAGGACGTGAGCCAAACAGGGCACATGGGTCAGTTGTCCCTGTCGGAGGGCGGAGAGGAGGTTGGTGCCATTGTCACAAACCACCATTCCTGCCTTAAGTTGGCATGGCGTCAACCACCTCTGAACCTGCCCCTGCAGAGCTGACAGAACCTCTGCCCCAGTGTGGCTCCTGTCCCCCAAACACACCAGCTCAAGCACCGCATGGCATCTTTTGGCCTGCGTACTTGCGTAGCCCCTTGAACGCCTATGGAGCACCGCTGGTTTCTGAGGACAAAGCACAGGAAGAGACCATGGAGGAAGAAGAAGAGGAGGGGGTGGAGGAGAGAGGTGTGTCAGAATAACCAGTAGTGGCATTTTGGAGGCGTGGTGGTGGAACAACCTCCAACACTACTGCACCTTGTCCTGCATCCTTCCCAGCTGCCAGCAGAGTCACCCAATGCGCCGTGAAACTTAGGTAACGTCCCTGTGCATGCCTGCTGCACCATGAGTCAGCGGTAATATGCACCTTACCACTGACGGACAAGACATTGCCTTCCACATGCCGGTAGAGAGCCGGAATCGCCTTCTGTGAGAAAAAGTGGCATTTGGAAACCTGCCACTGAAGTACCGCACATTCCACAAACTCACGGAAGGGGGCAGAGTCTACCAACTGAAAAGGTAGCAGTTGAAGTGCTAGCAATTTTGCCAAGCTAGCATTCAACCGCTGGGCATGTGGATGGCTGGGAGCGAACTTCTTTCTGCGGTGCAGCAGCTGGGGCAGGGAAATTTGCCTGGTACAATCTGATGTTGGTGTACCGATAGCAGATTGCCCGCAAGTACTTGGCTGTGACACACCTAATTCTACACCTTCATTCCTCTCAGTGCAGGTCTCAGAGAGGACTGAAGGTATAGTGGGGCTGGAGATCTCAGCTGATGAGGAGCAAGGGGAGGTCCTCTTTGTTCTTTGGTGTGGGTCTTTTAGGTACGCTTGCCAACGGACTGCATGGCAGGTCAACATATGTCTGGTCAAGCATGTGGTGCCCAAGTGGGAGATGTTTTGGCCACGCGAGGTAAGCTTGAGACATATGTTGCAAAAAGCAGCGGTTCGATCTGATGCACTCGTCTCAAAAAAGGCCCACACCAAAGAACTTTTGGAATAACGCACAGAGACAGCAGCGCCCTGCACATGCGGAGATCTGCGGTGTGATGCAGTCAGTGTGCTGCCCTTAGGCTGGCCCCTGGAGGGCATCCTACCTCGTTGGTAATGTGCCTCCTCCTCCTCCTCTCTCCTATCAGGCACCCACGTTCAGTCAGTGACCTCATCATCCCCTCCCTCCTCATCACTGAGGCAAACCTGGCAGAATGCTGCAGCAGGGGGAGCATGACTGCCAGATTGCTGTCCTTCTTGGGCACCCCCTCTGTCCGTGCTCACGTTACTGCCTTCATCTAGCTCAGTATCATCATCAGAGCCTTCTAAACGCTGGGCATCCTCCTGGAGCATGTACCCAACACTGTGATCAAACAGTTTGAGGGACTCTCAGGAGGCCATGGTGGGGCTAGGGAAGGAGTCACTGATGACATTGAGCCGAGGGAAGAGGCTGCGTTGGCAGCTGCTTTGCAAGACAAAGTACCCTGAGCATGGGTGAGAGAGGATGAGGAGGATGAGGATGGCTTGGTCATCCACTCAACCAAGTCTTCCGCATGTTGCGGCTCAACATGGCCAGATGCCGAAAAAATGGCCAAGCGTGTCCCAAGGCCACGTGCTGATGAGGATGCACCATCTCCACGACCAGCACAGTTGCCTCTAGACATAGAGTCTGCTTACCCTCTTTTATTGACTTGTGACTGTCTGCCTCTCCTTGTTGGCCTTCCAGACATACTAATGGCCTGTAGCTGCACTAAGCTGGGATATATATATATATATATATATATATATATATACTGATACTGCAGCTAGCAAAATCAACTGCCTGCCTGTAGTATGGGAACACCTCCAACCTTCTACAGGTAGCTTTAGCTGAACACTGTGCAGAGGTCGCACTACACTAACGTGTAAATAATTTAGCTGCCTGCGGTAGTGATAGGATCAGGAAAACACCACCAACCTTCTACAGGTAGCTTTAGCTGAACACTGTGCAGAGGTCGCACTACACTAACTTGTAGCTTATTTAGCTGCCTGCGGTAGTGATAGGATCAGGAAAACACCACCAACCTTCTACAGGTAGCTTTAGCTGAACACTGTGCAGAGGTCGCAAAAAACGAACTTGTAGTTTTAGCTGAACACTGTGAGGAGGACGCACTACACTAACTTGTAGCTTATTTATCTGCCTGCGGTAGTGATAGGATCAGGAAAACACCACCAACCTTCTACAGGTAGCTTTAGCTGAACACTGTGCAGAGGTCGCACTATACTAACTTGTAGCTTTAGCTGAACACTGTGAGGAGGACGCACTACACTAATTTGTAGCTTTAGCTGAACACTGTGCAGAGGTCGCACTACATTAACTTGTAGCTTTAGCTGAACACTGTGCAGAGGTCGCACTACACTAACTTGTAGTTTTAGCTGAACACTGTGAGGAGGATGCACTACACTAACTTGTAGCTTTAGGTAAACACTGTGAGGAGGACGCACTACACTAACTTGTAGCTTTAGCTGAACACTGTGAGGAGGACGCACTACACTAACTTGTAGCTTTAGCTGAACACTGTGCAGAGGTCACACTAAACTAACTTGTAGCTTTAGCTGAACACTGTGAGGAGGACGTACTACACTAACTGTAAATAGTCTGACTGTGGTACTAATAGGATCAAAAGAACACCAGCAATTTTCTTCAGGTAGCTGTAAATACTGTAACAACACAAGCCTGCCTGTCAGTAGCAAGATAACAGGAATGGATCTAACTAAACTGAATACAGTGTATATATATATATATATATATATATACAACACCTGGGATGCATATATATACACAATACACTGTAAGTGCAGCTAACTGATTGACTGTCCTGCCTAATCTATCTAACTTAAATCAAATGACACTATCTGTCTCTCTCTCTCTCTTTCTATGAACGCCGGAACACACTACACAGGGCCGCCGTGTAGGCGGCCTTATATAGTGTGGGGCGTGTACTAAATCCCCTGAGCCATAATTGGCCAAAGCCTCCTTGGCTTTAGCCAATTACGGCTCTCTGTTCAGACGGCGCTGTGATTGGCCAAGCATGCGAGTCATAGTGCATGCTTGGCCAATCATCAGCCAGCAATGCACTGCGATGACGCAGTGAATTATGGGCCGTGACACGCCACACGAATTTGGCGCGAACGGCCCATACCGTTCGCAATTCGAACATCCCTAGATACCAGTGGAGTCTGGCCTAGACGTAGGCCAACACTGTTCTACTGCACTGTGTTGGGGTTGGCAAGTACCTAATACCGATTGTTCCTGAGTGTCCCCTGTATCCTTCTCCAGCTCCCCTTTGTGTTCCTCCGTGCACTCCCCCGGTCCCCTTTTGTGCACTCTCTGGTCCCCCCTCCTCCTCCAGTCCGCTCTGCCTCTGTCCGCTCTCCGGTCCTCCTCCTCCGGTCTGCTCCCCCTCCGTATACTCTCTGCCCCCGCTCCTCCTCTGGTCTACTCCCCCTCTGTGCACTCTCCACCCCCCCTCCTCCGGTCCGCTCCCCCTCTGTGCACTCTTCAGTTCCCCCCCTCCTCCTCCGGTCCGCTCCACCTCTTTCCGCTCTCTGGTCCCCCCTCCTCCTCCTCCGGTTCGCTCCCCCCCTGTTCACTCTCCGGTCCACTCCCTCTCCATGCATTCTCCGCCCCATCCTCCTCTGGTCTGCTCCCCCTCTGTGTGCTCTCCGGTCCTCCCTCTCCTCTGGTCTGCTCCCCCTCTGTACACTTTCTGGTCCCCCCTCCTCCTCCTCCGGTCTGCTCCCCCTCCGTGCACTCTCTGCCCCCCTCCTCCTCCGGTCTACTCCCCCTCTGTGCGCTCTCCACCCCCCTCCTCCGGTCTGCTTCCCCTCTGTGCACTCTTCACCCCCCCTCCTCCTCCGGTCCGCTCTCCGGTCCCCCTCCTCCTCCTTCAGTCCGCTCCCCCTCTGTGCACTCTCCGCCCCCGCTCCCCCTCTGTCACTTACTGGCTCCTTCCTTTTCCAAAACAGAGTCAGTGATTACTGACTTCAGTTTATGAATGGAGAGGAGCCTCTATCTCCTCTTCATTCATCTTCAGTGCAGCTGAGGCTGCTGGGAAAGGGACTGGGGAATCTCTATCCTCAGTCTCTTTCCATGTCTCAAAGGGAGGTGATCGGGGGTCTGTTTAGATCATATCCACAGCTATTACCTTTTGTACCACCTCCCCCTCCCTTTAGATTGTAAGTTCAATGAGCAGGGACCTCTTATTCCTTCTTTATTGAAATGTATTGTAATTGTACTGTTCCCCTTTATATTGTAAAACACTGCGCTAACTGTTGGCACTATATAAATCCTGTATAATTAATAAATCGCATGGGGCCTGTACAGTGTGAATCAGTGGTTTGTTTAAAGTGCCTTTGAAAAAGTATTCATTCCCTTTGAAAGTTTCCACATTTTGTGAGGTTACAATCAAAAATGTAAATGAGTCAAAACTTTGTAGAAACTCCTTTCTCTGCAATTACAGCTGTAATGCCCCGTACACACGATCGGACTTTCTGGCATACTTAGTCCGGCACACTTTTTGACGGACTTTGTCCGCCAGGTGCGCCGGACTTTAAAACGGACGGACTTGCCCACACACGACCGGACTTTCCGGCGGGCTAAGTCTGCCCGTCTTTCCGACAGACTTTCACCGGAGTTACGGCGGACTTTCAGAATGAACGGAGTTGCCCACACACGGACAAGTCCGTTCATTTTGAACGTGACTCGGGTACGACGGGGCTAGAAAAGGAAGTCAATCTTGCCGCTCTTAGCGGCGAGATTGACACCTTGTGAGCCCCGTCGCGGAGCATACCAGGCCCTTAGGTCTAGTATGGATTATAAAGGTAAACCCCCTATGCCGAAAAAAAGGCGTGGGGTCCCCCCTAAAATCCATACCAGACCCCGATCCGAGCACGCAGCCCGGCCGGTCAGGAAAGGGGGTGGGGACGAGCGAGCAACCCCCCCCTGAACCGTACCAGGCCGCATGCCCTCAACATGGGGGGTGCTTTGGGGGAGGGAGCGCCCTGCGAGGCACCTTGTCCCCATGTTGATGAGGACAAGGGCCTCTTCCCGACAACCCTGGCCATTGGTTGTCGGGGTCTGCGGGCGGGGGGCTTATTGGAATCCGGGAGCTGGCAAGAGAGCTACCTGAAAACAGCGGAGGAGCCGGCCGAAGAACTGGAACACCGGGAGAAGAAACCGGAGAGAGCGGAGAAGAACCAACCAGACGCCGGGAGAAGATGAACCTGAGGGACCCACGAAGCCGGAAGAAGACCTCTGAAGCCGGAGGAACACCCCCGAAGCCGGAGGGAGACCCCCCTGGAGCTGTTTAATAAATTATTTTAAAAACCTGTGTAGTGTGTTTTATTATTGACACTTTTTCCCTAGGTGAATGGGTAGGGGTACCATGTACCCCATACTCATTCACATAGGGTGGGGGGGCCGGGATCTGGGGGCCCTCTTATTATTGGGGGCTCCCGGATTCCGATAAGCCCCCCGCCCGCAGACCCCGACAACCAATGGCCAGGGTTGTCGGGAAGAGGCCCTTGTCCTCATCAACAAGGGGACAAGGTGCTTTGGGGTGGGGGGCCACAGGGCACCCCCCTCCCCCAAAGCACCCACCCCCCATGTTGAGGGCATGCGGCCTGGTACGGTTCAGGAGGGGGGGGGGGCGCTCGCTCGTCCCCACCCCCTTTCCTGACCGGTCGGGCTGCGTGCTCGGATCGGGGTCTGGTATGGATTTTAGGGTGGACTCCACGCCGTTTTTTCGGCGAAGGGGTTTCCCTTTATAATCCATACCAGACCTAAGGGCCTGGTATGCACCGCGCTCGCCGCAATAGGAAAATTTGTTTTTCTTATTGCAGCGAGCGCGAAATGCAATACCCTGCCCTCGCGTCGTATCTGGTCCGTTGGCTTTCCGTCGGACCAGCACACAGACGAGCGGACTTTCCGCCAGAAACTGAGTCCGACGGAAAGATTTAGAACTTGTTTCAAATCTAGGTCCAGCGGGCTTTTGGGAAAAAGTCCGCCGGAAAAGTCCGCCAGAGCCTACACACGGGCGGATTGTCCGGCAGACTCTGGTCCGCCGGACCAAGTATGCTGGAAAGTCCGACCGTGTGTACGCAGCATAAGTCTTTTTGGGGATGTCTCTACCAGCTTTGCACATCTAGAGAGGGACATTTTTGCCCATTCTTCTTTGCGAAATAGCTCAAGCTCTGTCAGATTGGATGGAGAGCATCTGTGAACAGCAATTTTCAAGTCTTGCCACAGATTCTCAATTGGATTTAGGTCTGGACTTTGACTGGGCCATTCTAACACATGAATATGCTTTGATCCAGACAATGTCATTGTAGCTCTGGCTGTGTGTATAGGGTCATTGTCCTGCTGGAAGGTGAACCTCTGCCCAGGCCTCAGGTTTTCTTCTAAGATTCCTCTATATTTACTAATATCCCTCTTATATACATACCTCATGACGCCCACAGCAGAGTCCACCACTCACCAGTTGCAGTCCCGTTGGGAATCCGACTTGGGTGCACTGTCAGATGAAGACTGGAAGGAGGCTCTCGCCAACTGTAAAACCGTGTCCCCCAAATTGTCTGATCGCCTTACCAACCTCTATATCCTCCACAGGTCCTACTTGACGCCCTATCGCATCTCTAAGTACAGACCTGGCCACAACCCCAACTGCCCCAGTTGTAGTCACCCCAATGCATCATTCTACCATCTAATCTGGGCTTGCCCGTCCGTACAGGGGTTTTGGACCCAGGTGGTCCAGTTTCTTCATGATCGCATGGGCTCTCCATTGTCCCTATGCCCCCGGCATTGCGTGCTGGGACTCCTCTCACTCCCTGAAGGTGAGAAATATCTGAATATCCTCTTGCAAGAAACTTTATTCCTTGCTAGACTGAAGATTGCCAGGACGTGGATGAGAGGACTCCCACCTATGCTACAACAGTGGATCAGGGCTGTCAACACCACCCTTCCCTATAAAAAACTGCTCTACATCCATAGGGGCTGCCCTGATAAATATCACAAAATTAAGGACAGATGGTTGAAAGATGCTTCCACTTGTGATGTGGAGGTTTAATTGCATCCCCAAGGGTTAACCGTATGAGTTCTATCTGCAACTATCTTCTTTTCCCTGCAAAAGCCCTTTGTTCATACATGTCTTTCCCGACCCTGATTTGTAGAGTACCTTAATGTTTATGACATGCTCACATAAATTGTCAATTGGATTGATTCGATATTGTGGTGCCAGTTGCAACAATTACCCGTATGTCTGTATATTTTTGTTTTATGCTCAATAAACGTTGTTTTTGATTTAAAAAAAAAAGATTCCCCTATATTTGGCTCCATCCATCTTCCCATCAACTCTGACCAGCTTCCCTGTCCCTGCTGAAGAAAAACTTCCCCACCAAATGATCTACCACCACCATGTTTCACGGTGGGGATGGTATGTTCAGGGTGATATGTAGTGTTAGTTTTCTGCCACACATAGCGGAATGTTGTGTTATTGTCTCATTTTGTTGTGCACTCTTTGCTGGATCTTTTGGGGTGTGGCTGTTTTCCATGTTTTCCAATGTTCTATTGTGTCTGTCTGCTTTGGATATTATGGGATGTGTATGTAGATTAGCTGTGAAATTGGTGGGGGTGAATTCCTCCAACAGCTCTCACTGCTGATTGGACAGTCTACCCTGCCCGGAATGTAAAGGGGGGGGATTGTCCAGAGTATTACCTGTGTACATGTGTTTTTCAATAAAACAGTTCATGTTCAGCAACCAAACGAGTATTGACTGGTTTTGTGGTTGTTGGCGGTTGGAATATCTGATATCTATATTCAGACTGGGAGGAAGCGGTATATGACGAAAGTACTCAAGCAGAGTGTGGAACATTTCGTTACATTTAGTATCTATCGGATCACCCCATCTGAGGAAGGCAGCATCCACCCAGTCCTGAGCTACCAATGTGCCTGTTGCCCTTCACATTAGAAAACCCCTTAGTGCTGGAAGTGACTGTCTTTTTTGTTATCTTATATCTGTATATACTGTGTATAACTGTGTCTTTATGTCTTCCATGGAAAGCTGCACAAATATGTGAGACATGTTTATTACGAGAACCCATACGGTGGTGATATCTACTTTAACGAGAGAAGAGAAGTTCCATCCAATCTTATTTTACACAACTGGCTTCTTGTTAATGCTTCATTTTATTTGTCTAGAACAATTTCCATTATGCAAGGCCCAGATTACATCCCTAAAACATTTATCAATATAAGTGACCCCGTCTACTGGAAAAAAGGCAAAGTAAGGAACCACTGGATTGTTTTCTCTTCATACGGTATCGTTTGCTGAGGATGTTCATATTTTAATTTCTAGTCTTATGTTTTGATATACTAGTCAATGGAACAGGTACATCCGAGTTACTACCTCCTATGTAATGCCTGATGAGCCTCAAGAACACGGCACACAGCCTGGGAAATCTCTGCAAACCTCAATGTACAATCCGTGCAAAAAAGGGAGGAAGGCTGGTGCCATGGAAGTTGGCTAAAACATTGTTTTATTAATGCAGGTGAACAACAGTCCAAAATTTCAACGCGTTTTTGCCATCGGGCCTTAATCATGATTAGGACCTGATAGCTGAAATGTGTTGGCTTTTTAAAGCTACATATTTTAGCCACCTTCCATGGCACCAGCCTTTCTCCCTTTTTTATACTAATACTAGCCAATTTACCTGTTCATGAATGGGGTCATTTTTGGAGACAAATAAGTTTATGAACTTAGAAATAGTGGAGAACTGGCAAAGTATACTACCTTCTAAAATGGTAACCCCAGGTATCATCCTATGTTAGAAAGCAGAAACATTTTTTTTTATATAAGCAACTCTATTGATAACTATCAGGAACCCATAAATACATCCAGCTGAACAAAATCACTATTTTTATTGCAGGACACGGTATAGAAAAGTGTGACAAATGAATGGACACAATATACTGTATATCAAATAAAAGAATTGTATATTGTTGGACATTATACATAATATGCACTCACCGGTCACTTTATTAAGTACACCTGTTCAATTGCTTGGTAACACAAACAGCCAATCACATGCCAGCAAATTAATGCATTTGGGCATCTAAACTTGGTGAAGACGACTTGCTGAAGTTCAAACCGAGCATCAGAATGGGGAAGAAAGCGGATTTAAGTGACTTTCAACGTGGCATGGTTGTTTGTTTTTGCCAGATGGGCCGGTCTGAGTATTTCAAAAACTGCTGATCTACTGGGATTTTCCTGCACAACCATCTCTTGGGTTTTACAGAGAATGGTCCGAAAAAGAGAAAAGAGAAAATATCCAGTGAATGGCAGTGAACATGGCATGGTTGTTGGTGCCAGATAGGCTGGTCTGAGTATTTCTGGGATTTTCACACACAACCAGAGAATAGTGGGAAAAAGAGAAAATATCCAGTGAGTGGCAGTTGTGTGGAGGAAAATGCCTTGTTGATGTCAGAGGTCAGAGGAGAATGGGCAGACTGGTTCCAGATGATAGAAAAGCAACAGTAACTCAAATATCCACTCGTTACACCCAAGGTATGCAGAATACCATCTCTGAACGCAAAACACATCCAACCTTGAAGGAGATGGACTACAGCAGCAGAAGACCACACCAGGTGCCACTCCTGTCAGCTAAGAGCAGGATAATTAGGCTACAATTTGCACAGGCTCATCAGAATCGGACAATAGAAGATTGGAAAAATGTTGCCTGGTCTGATGAGTCTCAATTTCAGCTGCGACATTCAGATGGTAGGGTCAGAATTTGGTGCATGTATCCATCGTGCCTTGTATCAATGTTTCCGGCTACAGGTGTAATGGTGTGGGGGATATTTTTTTGGTCCCTCTTCTCTTCTTCCGATGTTGACACGATGCTCTCTCCCGCTGTAACGCCATGTGCGAGGTGCGCAACGACTTATATAGGCATGGGGCGTGGTCACCAGGTGATGTCACCCGGTGACCCCGCCCCTTATGACGTCACAGTCCCCGGGCATGATGGGATGATGTCCCTCTGGCATCTGGGGAGGAGGCACAAGGCGCAGCTCCAGCACCCTCTTTACTGTGCTGCATGGCCGGCTTGGTGAAAAAATCCATGAGGAGGCGCGTCTTGTGCAGTGTATTGTGTCTCCTTCTAGACATATTACCTGGGTGCTACTCGAGTCTTCTCCCCTCCGGTGTGACACAGAGGGGAGAAACGCTGTCAGGAAGTGCTTTGGGTTGCGATCTGTCCCATGGCTAAGCGGAGCTGAGGTATCAAGCAGCCATCACACTCCGTGACCAGCCACGCCCCCACCAAACTTTTATTTTACCTATGGGATAAAGGGTGTGGAGAATGTAAGCAGTATAATGTGAGGTGCTTTAGGTGCACACTATTCTTGCACTTAGTTTTCTTTTGGTCAGGGGCGATATGTTTCTTTCACAGCACACTGGGTAACTCTGCTTGCAACTCGAAGGATGCAGGACAGGGCTCAGTGCTGCAGCTTGTTGTGCCACCAGGTCTCCATACAGCTAGAGGTGATGATGCAAGATTTGTCAGCTCTACCCCCTCCTCCTTCTCCTCCATGCCCTCCTCTGCTGAATTGTCCTATGAACCACCAGTACCCTCTAAGCGTTAAAAGGGCTATTCAATGAGTCAGGTTAAAAGGTGCCATGCAGTGCTTCAGCTGGTGTGTCTAGGGCAGTGTTTCTCAACTCTAGTCCTCAAGCTGCACCTACAGGTTATGTTTTCAGGATTTCCCTCAGATGAAATGGCTGTGGTAATTACTAAGGCAGTGAAACTGATCAAATCACCTGTGCAAAATAATGGCAAGCCTGAAAACATGACCTGTTGGCATGCCTTGAGGACGCGCTGAGAAACACTGGTCTATAGGGGACATAAAGAATGTATGAATGGTCCTGTCACCATTTGAGGAGGCCAGTGACATAATCCCTGTTGTGTTCCTGCTGGAACAGACTCTGCGTGACATTATGGACAGGGCACTCAATGCAGAGCAGCGAGAGGAAGAGGTGGACTTCCTTTCCTCACAAGGCCCACTTTATGCAGACACCATTGTTCCTACACCACAAAACACACAAGTGGAGAGGGAGGAGGATTCTGGCAGTTTTGGAGGCATTGAAGCAGAGGAAGACATACATCAAACAGTAAGAGATGGTCTTCCATCCCCAGGACCCTTGGGAGTAATACATGGCTGGGAGGAGGCAGTTCCAGATACTATAATCCTCAGTGACCCCGAGAAGGCTGCTTCTCATGCCATCGCAAATTTGCGGTGAATGGGCTCCCTCATGCTTCAAAGCCTGTGAAAGGACCCACAAATACGTGGCATAAAGGAGAAGGATCACTATTGGTTGGCAACCCTCCTTGACCACCGTTACAGGGGGAAAGTCTCAGAACTCATCCCATCCCCACAGAGAGTGCAGAAGATGAAATCTCTTGAGGACACCTTAAAAAGGTTTTATCGAATGCTTTTCCCAACTCTGGTAGGTTACAGTGTCATGAAAAACGTTTTTTTGAGGCTTCTGTTGGTCAAGAGAGGAGCGGTG
The DNA here is from genome assembly GCF_042186555.1 of Aquarana catesbeiana. Taxonomy (NCBI): domain Eukaryota; kingdom Metazoa; phylum Chordata; class Amphibia; order Anura; family Ranidae; genus Aquarana; species Aquarana catesbeiana. The sequence goes on along the minus strand of NC_133325.1, from coordinate 18,588,279 downwards.
GAGAAGGCAATGCATTTCACATTTTTTTAGGATCCACCGCCCAGAGCTGTCAACTTCCACATCCCATCGGCAGTGTCTGCATCACATGGTGGACGATTCTCTAGGGGCGAATACAGAGATGGAGAGCTCTACAGACAAAAATCCACTGGCTTACTGTGTCATGAGAATAGACCACTGGCCAGAAATTGCCCAGTATGCAATTCAGCTGTTGGGCAGTCCTGCATCCAGCGTGCTTTTCTAATGGGTATTCAGTGCTGATGGAGGTTTTGTTACTGTTAATAGAACGCATTTATCCACAGACTCCATGGACCGTCTGACATTTATCAAAATGAATCAGTCCTGGATTACCAGCAGCTATGAAGCCCCTGATGCCGATATCACTGATTAAGTGTTTTTGGGATGTGGAACCTCTGCAGATCCCTGACATCTCCCCTTTGAGACAGAGAAAGAGGCTGAGGACACAGATTCCCCAGTCCCTTTCTCAGCATTGAAGATGAATGGACAGAAGACAGAGGCTCCTGTTCATTCATAACGTGGGATGGGCTTTATGTTCGGGTCGAGGAGAAAACAAAAAGGAACTTGTCCCAAGCTGTCTCCTGTGTTTTTTTTTACATTTTGACACCTTCTTTTTGTGAAATGGTAGGGGTACAATGTACCCCATACCAATTCACATAGTGGGGGCCGGGATCTGGGTGTCCCCTTGGTTAAAGGGGGCTTCCAGATTCCGATAAGCCCCCCGCCCGCAGACTCCCACAACCACCGGGCAAGGGTTGTGGGGATGAGGCCCTTTTCCCCATCAACATGGGGACATCCTCCCCATGTTGAGAGCATGTGGCCTGGTACGGTTCCGGGGGGGCACTCTCTCGTCCCCCCTCTTTTCCTGTGGGCTGCCAGGTTTCGTGCTCGAATAAGGGTCTGGTGTGGATTTTTGGGGGAACCCCACGCTGTTTTTTTTTTAATTTTGGCACGGAGTTCCCCTTGGGTCTGGTATGGATTTTTGGTGGGAACCCCACGCCATTTTTTTTCAAATTTTGGCACGGAGTTCCCCTTAATATCCATACCAGACCCGAAGGGCCTGGTAATTGAATTTTGGGGGACCCCCACGCATTTTTTTTTTTTCAATGACTTTCAATGACTTTTATGTGTATTGTAGGGACCAACAATTCATTAATAGCGCTAGTACTTTTAAATGACTTTTTTTTCCTTTAGAAATGTAATTTTGCTCTCAGACTGTTATAAACATGGGAAACATGCGCTACTTTACAGGCATACTATAGACACCCCCAGGTACGAAATTTAAAGGAATATTTCACTTTAATTGTTTCACTTTAAGCATTATTAAAATCACTGCTCCCGAAAAAACGTCCCTTTTTTAAACTTTTTTTTTGCATTGATACATGTCCCCTGGGGCAGGACCCAGGTCCCCAAACACTTTTTATGACAATAACTTGCATATTACCTTTAAAATTAGCACTTTTGATTTTTCATGTTTGTGTCCCATAGACTTTAACAGTGTTTGCGTGTTTGAACAAAGTTTTTGCCAGTTCGCAGGGGGGTGTTCAGGCCATCCCTACTCCTCACCACCTGTCAAACACACTTAAATCGCTTTTTTCAGAGGAGCAGCAGTGCCTGCTGCACTTCTGAATGAGCCCTTAGTTGCATTCGGCAGCAGAACCCTTAGGGTTCTGTGACACGTAAAGTCAGGGGGTGGTAAAACTCTGCAGTCCATCTCTATTTTATTGCCCCCCAATCCCTACCCCCTTTAGCTGCTGAGGCAGAAGCCAAAGGTGTACACATGCTGCAGAAGGAATTGAGTCCCCGGGTTGCTTTTGGTGGGTGCTACCGCCTGGCAACCGTGACCTATTTAACCACTTGCTGCCCGCCCGCCATCATATGATGGCGGGACAGTGCAGCTGTTGTTCTGGGCCGCCGTCATATGACGGCGCGCAGCCTTCCAGGCAGCGCCCGCCGCATCGCTCGGGTCCCAGTGCACGTGCCCAGTGGCCGCGATGTCCGCCGGGCACCCGCGATTGCCCGGTAACCGAGCAGGACCATGGATCTGTGTGTGTAAACACACAGTTCCACATCCTGTCAGATGGGAGGAGACCGATGGTGTGTTCCTTGTACAGAGGAACACCGATTGGTCTCCTCCCCTTGTGAGTCCCCTCCCCCCACAGTTAGAATCACTCCTAGCAACATATTTAACCCTACAGCGCCTCCTCCTGATTAACCCCTTCATTGCCAGTCACATTTATACAGTAATCAATGCATTTTTATAGCACAGATCGCTGTATAAATGTGAATGGTCCCAAAAATGTGTCAAAATTGTCTAATATGTCCGCTGCAATATCGCAGTCATGATAAAAATTGCAGATCGCCGCCATTACTAGTAAAAAAAAAAAATAATAAAAATGCTATAAATCTATCCCCTTATTTTGTAGACGCTATAACTTTTGCGCAAACCAATAAATATATTCTTATTGCGATATTTTTTACCAAAAATATGTAGAAGAATACGTATCGGCCTAAACTAAGGAAAAACATTTGGATATTTATTATAGCAAAAAGTAAAAAATATTGTGTTTTTTTTCAAACTTGTCACTCTTGTTTTGGTCATAGCACAAGAAATAAAAACCGCAGGGTTGATCAAATACCACCAAAAGAAAGCTCTATTAGTGGGGAAAAATGATAAAAATTTCATTTGGGTACAGTGTTGTATGACCGCGCAATTGTTATTCAAAGCGCAACAGCGCTGAAAGCTGAAAATTGGCTTGGGCAGGAAGGGGGTGAAAATGCCCTGTATGGTAGTGGTTAAGTAAACAGGGCCACTCTGCAAGCACCCCACAACTGCATGCTTCTGTGGGGTCCAATGGGTTAAAGCAGGCGGTGAGAAAGCAACACAACGCTGCCTGCTTTAACACTTTGTTTGCAGTTTTGCACAAGGTTGTAGGGCACTTACAGAGTGGCCTTATTCACTTAAATGGGTCATGCTTGGCAGGTGCTACACCCATCAACCCATCAATATAACGCTTGCTACGGCTGTGATATGTGTACACTCCTGTCATCTGCAACTAAAGGGGGCGTGGTAGGGGCAGTAAAAACACATCTTAGCTATAAGGTTTTACCACCCCCAAACTACAAATGTAAATGAACCCTTATGCCCCGTACACACGGTCGGATTTTCCGATGGAAAATGTGTGATAGGACCTTGTTGTCGGAAATTCCGACCGTGTGTGGGCTCCATCACACATTTTCCATCGGATTTTCCGACACACAAAGTTTGAGAGCAGGCTATAAAATTTTCCGACAACAAAATCCGTTGTTGGAAATTCCGATCGTGTGTACACAAATCCGATGGACAAAGTGCCACGCATGCTCAGAATAAATAAAGAGATGAAAGCTATTGGCCACTGCCCCGTTTATAGTCCCGACGTACGTGTTTTACGTCATCACGTTCAGAATGATCGGATTTTCCGACAACTTTGTGTGACCGTGTGTATGCAAGACAAGTTTGAGCCAACATCCGTCGGAAAAAATCCTAGGATTTTGTTGTTGGAATGTCCGAACAAAGTCCGACCGTGTGTACGGGGCATTACTGTTCTGAGCCCCCTATAACGCTGCTTTCACAGTGATGTGCTGCAGTTTACCTGCACCACAGGTGCAGCAAAGTGCATCTGCAACTTTTCTGGGTTAGCTGTGCTTTGCCATAGACTTCTATTATATCCTACAGGCGTGGGGCACTTTCTGAAAGCCTATCAAAACTCCTGAATTCAGAAAGTGCAGCAAACCTGCAGGATATAATAGAAGTCTATGGATTAGTGCAGCAAACCCACAGGAAAGCTGCAGGTACACTGCACTGCACCCGCAGTGTGGGTAAACTGCAGCACATCACTGTGAAAGCAGCCTTATACTAATATTCTCTGTGTATTGCTTCACATTGGCCTGAAGATCTCTTCCTTCTGCTGCTGGCACCACTCTGGAGATCACTAGCTGGGATAAGAGGTGGAGTGCAGTTGGTGTCACTCGGCATGGGACAGGAGCCGGCACTACAGAGGAAACATCGGATTATGCGGCTCTTCCTCCCTACTACACCTCCAACTTTACAAGGAGTCCCTCTGTATTGCACTCTGTCTGATGCTCTGAAATGGCGGGTCAGCAAACCCAAACCCTGATCTACCAGTCACTTGTCCACAATCTACAGGTTGCTGACCCCCCCACGCCTGATTGGATATCAAACCTGAAAAATTCAACTTGAACCCATGGTGAAGGCAAAGCCAAACCTCATTTCTAACACTTTTGAAAAACCTTCATGAAATTTGATGGATCTTTAAAATATAATAATATTAATAATTATAATAATAATATCTGATTTTCAGGTCACAGTATCTCGATGTTCGGATCCCTGTATTCCCGGCACCAGAAAAAAGTTTGGATCTTCAATTCATAAATGTTGCTATGAGTGTATCTCATGTCCAGAAGGAGAAATCTCCAACATTTCTGGTAAGGTTTATTTGTCTTTATGAAGTTCTTTACATCTCTGTCATCCCCATGTTTTATCCTGTTAAAGACCGGTCCAATTCTGGCACTCCTCTCCTACATGTAAAAATCATCATTTTTTTGCTAGAAAATTACTCAAAACTCCCAAACATTTTATATGGGGTTTATATGGGTTTAAAATGGCAGTCATTGCAACTTTTTATGTCACACGGTATTAACGCAGAAATTTTTCAAGTGCGTTTTTTTTTTTAGGTTTCATGAATTAAAAAACACAGTAAAGTTAGCCCAATTTTTTGTATTATGTGAAAGATGATGTTACGACGAGTAAATAGATACCTAACATGTCACACTTTTAAATTACGCACAATCGTGGAATGGCACCAAACTTCGGTACGTAAAGTTAGGCGAAGTTTTACATTTTTTACAGTTTACCCATTTAGAGTTACAGAGGAGATCTAGTGCTAGAATTATTCCTCTCGCTCTAACGTTTGCGGTGATACCTCACATATGTGGTTGAATGTCGTTTACATATGCGGGTGCCAGTTACGTATACGTTTGCTTCTGCGTGCGAGCACGCAGGGATGGGGGCGCTTTAAATTTTGCTTTTTTATCATTTATTCTATTTTTATATTTTTACACTTTCCCTTTATTTATTTTTTGATCACTTTTATTCCTATTAGAAGAAATGTAAACATTGTTTGTAATAGGAATAGGGCATGCCAGTAGCGTTGCCACCTCTCCGGGATTAATGACATTATTCGGACAGCATACTTGCCAGTGAGGTGTCCCCAGTGTCACCCATGTGTCTTCCCCTTATCTCTGTCCCCATTCCAGTGACCACACACTCTTCTCTATTTACTTCTGCTGGTTTCTGTCCCCCTCACTGACATTCTGAGTTTACACCTCAAGGCTTTAAGTGCCCAAAAACAGCAGGCACCCCTCAGGACAGACCAACAGCAGCAAAAGGACCCCTCTTCTCCCTGTCTGTGTTTCTCCTTGATGACAGGATCGTCCAGTTTCACAGGAGCCCAGTAGAAGGAACATCGGGTGCAGCCGATCACTCACTGTTTGTAACACATGGGAGCTCCTCACAGCCTACAGAACGGGACAGCAGGAGGCACTTATGCAGTTCACCACTGTCACCTCACTGTACACCCCACTGTCCACCTAAATACTGCCCCCTGTCCATCCCACTGCCAACCCTCCAGTTCACCCCACTGCCCCCCTCAAATCTACCCTGCTGCCCCTCTGTGCACCCTAATGCCCCCCTGTCCATCCCAATGCCCCCCTGTCCATCCCATTGCCTCCCTGTCCACCCCTCTGCCCCCTTGTCCATTCTGCTGCCTCACTGTCCCTCCTGCTGACTCCATGTCCACTCCTCTGCCCCCTTGTCCATTCTGCTGCCCCCCTGCCCCTTGTCCATTCTATTGCCTCCCTGTCCCTCCCACTGCTTCCCTGTCCACCCCTCTGCCACCTTGTCCATTCTACTGTCCCCTGTCCCTCCTGCTATCTACCTGTCCACCTCTCTGCCCCCTTGTCCATCCTGCTACCTCCCTGTCCACCCCTCTGCCCCTTGTCCATTCTGCTGCCCCCTGTCTCTCCCACTGCCTCCCTGCCCACCCCTCTGCCTCCTTGTCCATTATGCTGCCTCCTTGTCCATTCTGCTGCCCCCCTATCCATCCTGCTACCTCCATGTCCACCCCTCTCCCCTATTGTCCATTCTGCTACCCCCTGTCCCTTCCACTGCCCCTTTGTCCATTCGGCTGCCCCCCTGTTCATTCTGCTGCCCCCTTGTACATTTTGTTGCCACCTGTCCATTCTGCTGCTCCTCGTCTATCCCCCTGTCCATCCTGCTGACACTTTAAACCACCCAAAAGTGTCCAAGGTATTTTTACAATGTATACTACAAAAATAAACGTTACCATGCGCCAGCAAAGTGTTTGGGTTTGGCTTGAAGAAAAGGGGTCAACCCTACATGAAAGGTCCTCTTTATGGAGAGATCTGGGGTCTATCTCTTCTCTAGGCTGGAAAGACTGTGATCAAAAAAATAAAGCAATTTCAGCCTTTCCACTTGAACACACGGCAGTGTTTACAACTGCTGGGGCCGGACATGAGGTCATAACACCATGCCCAGCCTTCGAAGGTCATAGAGACTGCTGGGGACCATTTGGTCCTCGGTATTCTCTATGGTGAAGTTCCACTGCCGGCCGATTCCTTCTCCGGCTCGCCGATCACACGAGCAAGCCAGTAGAAGCACCAGAAGGGGCGACCGGAGGAGGGACATCCTCTTAAGCCGCCTGTTAAAACAATCAAGTGGCTGAACAGCTATGATTGTTTTTTATTGTGCAGGGAATCAGCGTCAGGAAAAAAAAGATATCTTAATGATGACTGCAGCTGCACCCGTCATCCTGATATCACCAGTGAAAGCCCAGGACATCATATGATGTACTGCGGGCGGGAAGTGGTATAAGGCCCAGTTTATAATACACGCAGTCCAGTGCATTTTTTTCTGCATCAAAAGCGCATGGAAAGTAGGTTACAAGGTTTTAAATGGCATAGTTCACACAATTGCTTGCAGTTCCAGTGCGTTCCAGTTCCAGAAAAAAAGTGAAACGCTTTAAAATGCATCTAAACACACCAAAAACGCACTGAAACACACATGTCCTTATGTAAGTGTAGCCGGGTCCCCAGAGGTATAATGGTGAGCTCCAGAGTTAGGGACAGCTGACATCCTTCTGTGTAGAGTGGGTTACAAGGCATGGTGGGTGTTATGCAAGGTAGATTCATGCGTGCCAGACACTTCTTGAATGCAAAGAGATTTATTGTCTCTTAAAACAGAACTGTGGGAGAGAGGGTTAGGGCCATGACACCCTTAAGTGGTTGCAATGTTACTTGGCAGACTCCGAGTCTTCTATAGGTAGACAGTCATGCAGGGAAAGACACCCAGCCAGACACCACATCTGCATGTGTAGGATTGCTGTCTCCTATGGCAAGGGTCTTGTAACAGTTTCTAACACAAGTTGTAGCAAACTTCTTTACTTCCTCTACAATCTTCTCTTGTAGATCTTCACTCAACTGAGCTCCCAGTCTCTCACTAGACTTGCTGATCCACTGCCACTGGATCTCCTGAGCTCTTCCAACCTTCTCACGTGTCACCCCCGCGTCCCTGCTGGGTCCCTGGTTTGGCATTTACAGATACTCCTCAAGCGTCACCCCGCTGGCCTGCTCGGTCCCTGGCTTGGCACACAAGACTGCTCTGCAAGCGTCACCTCCGCTGGCTGGGTCCCTGGCTTGACGCCTTGCTGAAGTTTCCCAATTCTTCACCGTCCCCGGTTGGTGAGAAAACTGCTCTGGTACTTGCTTCAGCTACTCACCGTGGTCCCCGGTAACAAGGTGGATGGTCCCTTAGTAGCGACAGCTTCCCCTCTACCACCGACCACGACAGGTTCTCCGGCTGGTAGAACTGTCACTTCTGGTTGGACTACAAGCCGCAATCCCGACCCTGTGCTGCTCTCTTGCTTGTGGATAGGCCCTCAGACATCCTAGAGCCAGATGTCCCCTGGATAGACCTCAGGCTCTGTCCTAGCAGCCCGGGGCAGCACAACACACATCCACCCAGACAGCCGTCCAGGTGGCACAGAATCCCGATCACCTGATTCCACCCAAATAAATAGGCCCTCCCAGCAGGCAAAGGGACCCAAGAAAATCCCTGCCCATTGGCTGAGACAGCCCATTCATTCTTAATCTGTCCTTGCAATGCCCTTGTCTTATCTAATGCCACCAGATACCCGGTCACCTAGTGACAGAAGAGAGAAGTGCAGCAACTCCAGAATTAGGGTGAAACCAATTGACCTATCAATCGGCCAAGGCAACTACCACTTGGCAGGTAAATTTAAGAGCAACCCTGCCTAAAAATCAGGTTGCTACATAAGGTTAAGAAAAGAGAGGAGGAAAAAATGCGCTGGGCTGCATCAAAAAAGCATGAAAAACCCACTGGAACGCATCAAAAACATGCATGCAGAAAAGCGTCTGGAACGCATCCGGTCTGCATTTCTATGATTTGAACTGGCCAAAACCGACCGGTCAGTGTATATTATTTGTGTGAAAGTTATAGAGTCTACAAACAATGAGATATATTGTATATGTGAAAATTGATCAATTCTGATGTAGTGGAGGCCGATCTAATTTCGTGAGGCCCTAAAATGCACTGATTGAAACTCTGACCCAGATGTTCATTGTGTTTGTATTGTTCTTCTTGCAGACAGTGAAAACTGCATGAAATGTCCTGATGAAGAATGGCCAAATGAGAAGAAGGATCGGTGTGTTCCAAGACTGGTGGAATTTCTTTCCTACACTGATACCATTGTTGTAGTATTTTCGACTGTCTCCATCCTCTGTTGTCTTCTGACTGGTTTAATATGGAGGATATTTATACATTACCAGGACACCCCCATTGTTAAAGCTAATAACCGGAACCTGAGCTATCTTCTCCTGGTCTCCATCATGCTGAGCTTCCTCTGTGTCTTCTTGTTCCTCGGCCATCCAGTAGATGTGACCTGCATGCTCCGTGTCACCTCTTTTGGTGTCATCTTCTCAGTTGGCGTCTCTTCTTTACTTGCCAAAAGTATCATGGTGTGTATTGCTTTTAAAGCCACCAAACCTGGGAGCCCCTGGAGGAAATGGATGGGAGCCAAACTACCCACTTTTATCATTTGTGTCTTATCACTGGTTCAAGTCATAATCTGTGTCACTTGGTTGTCTATTTCTCCTCCCTTCCAGGATCAGGACACTCACTCTTATCGGGGGAAGGTCATCATTCAGTGTAATGAGGGTTCAGTTATTGGCTTCTACTCTGTCCTGGGATATATGGGGCTTCTGGCAGCTGTGAGTTTCATTATCGCTTTTTTAGCCAGGACATTACCAGACAGTTTTAATGAAGCCAAGTACATCACCTTCAGCATGCTGGTGTTCTGCAGTGTCTGGATTGCCATGATCCCGGCCTATCTGAGTACCAGAGGAAAATACATGGTGGCTGTGGAGATTTTTGCTATAATAGCCTCAAGTTCTGGACTTCTTGGTTGTATATTTTTCCCAAAATGTTACATAATTCTGTTCAGACCTGACTTGAATACAAAAACATTTATCCACTAAAAAGTATGGAGCAACGCTGGGTTACCAGTAGTTATAGCATTATCTCTATTATTGTTAATTGTAGTATTTTGCTAATGTATTGAGAATGAACATTATTAAATCTGAACATTTCATACTTACCTCTTAGGTGGACGGTGGGTTTAATTTTTGTTCTGCACACTGCTGGGATCAGACATTATGGGTTTGTTGGAATCCTTGTCTCCTGCGGCTTGTAGTGGTTCCTCCCACCAGCCGTTATATCATTAGAGAATAGTGTGGTCGCTTAAAAAAAAAAAAGAAAGTATCCAAAACACCCTAAAGTGTCAGATACCCGAGATACCCATCACCCATCGCTCATCAAGAGAGGGAAGATGTCACCCACCGCCTTCCAGAAAGATAAATAATGATGCCATTTTAGTTGCGGGATCAAATATCTATGTAAATGTATCTGTCTATATTAATAAATATATTTTGATTGGTGAATTAGAAATTAGAAATTACGTTCTCAGTAATTTCACATTTTAAGTGATAGGTTGACTTAATTTTAACCACTTGCTGACCGCCGCACACACATATAGGTTGGCAGAATGGCACAGGCAGGCAAATGGGTGTACCTGTACGTCCCTTTGAATTTGCTGCCTATCGGGCACGGGAGCGTGCCCGCGGGTCCCGCGAACTCGATGTTCCCTGGCAGCCCGCGATTGCTGCGAGGAGAGGCAGAACGGGAAGATGCCTATGTAAACAAGGCATTTCTCTGTTCTGCCTAGCAACATGACAGGGATCTACTGCTCCCTGTCATCGGGAGCAATGATCTCTGTCATGTTGTAGTGAGCCCATCCCTCCTACAGTTAGAATCACTCCATAGGACACACTTAACCCCTTGACCGCCCCCTAGTGTTCAACCCCTTCCCTGCCAGTGACATTTATACACGAATCCATTGGTATTTGTAGCTCTGATCGCTGTATAAATGACAATGGTCCCAAAATAGTGTCAAAAGTGTCCGATGTGTCTGCCATAATAGTTAACGGGTTTACATCTACTGTACTTGTGTTACAATGACTTTAATTGTATGTTACATAAAAGTAAAGCTGGCCATACACTGTGCAGCCAGATTCCTCCATTCACACAAATGAACTGGATGCAGGAATCCGCATGTAGGTCCCCCCAGCCTGCTAACGGGCATTTAAGGAGGAAAAAGAAAATGGGACTAAATGTGCCACAAAGAGGTCATATACATGTACAAAGGTCAAATAGAAATGCAAACTTTTTTTGTACAAATAAAAACCTAATTAAAATGCAATCACCTCCAGTGTATAACATGTACATGAAGTATCTATCTGATATTTATGTTGGCGTTGCGAACCGAAACGTTTTGTGAGAAATTTGCTTCTTCGGCATCCACGCCTTTTGTACATACACACAACATCGTTTTTCTACAAAAGGAGATTACAAAATGGAAGTATACAGGCGCATCTCATAAAATTAGAATATCATCCAAAAGTTCGTTTATTTCAATAATTCAATTTAAAAAGTGAAACTCATATATTATATATAGATGCATTACACACAGAGTGATTTATTTCAAGCATTCTTTCTTTAAAGTTTGATGATTATGGCTTACAGTGAGTGACAACCCAAAATTCAGTATCTCAGAAAAGTTGAATATTACATAAGATCAATTAAAAAAAAGTATTTTTAATACAGAAATATTGGCTTAGTGAGAAGTCTGTCCATGTACAGTATAGTATGCACTCAATACTTGGTCAGGGCTCCTTTTGCATGGTGACTTGACATGGAGGTGATCAGTCTGTGGCACTGCTGAGGTGTTATGGAAGCTCAGGTTGCTTTGATATCGGCCTTCATCTCTTCTCCATTGTTAGGTCTGGTGACTCTTATCTTCCTCTTGACAATACCCCACAGATTCTCTTTGGGGTTTAGGTCAGGTGAGTTTTCTGGCCAATCAAGCACAGTGATACCATGATCATGTGACCAGGTATTGGTAGTTTTGGTAGTGTGGAAGGTGCCAAGTCCTGCTAGAAAATGAAATCAGCATCTCCATAAAGCTGGTCAGCAGAGGGAAGCATGAACTGCTCCAGAATTTCCTGGTAGAGGGCTGCACTGACTTTGCACTTGATAAAACACAGAGGACCAACACCAGCAGATGACATGGCTCCTCAATTCATCACTGACTGTGGAAATTTCATACTGGACCTCATGCAACTTAGATTCTGTGCCTCTCCACTCTTCCTCCAGATGCCGTGGCTTCACTATTGGGGGTGCGGGGGTGCGGTCCGCACCAGGGTAACACCGGCCAGAGGGGTGACACCAGGTTCGGCACCAGGCATTGCATTGAGAGGGGCACCATGGCTCCTTCCCTTCTGGGATCTCTGCTGTATCTTCTCAGCTCCCCGCCATGTGCGGGGAGGAATGGGGAGGAGAGAGTGAGGCAGAGACACAGACAGCTAGCTCTTGAGTCCCGGATCCACTGATTAATGAGCACAGGGGCTCATTACTAAGAGCACCTGTCCCGCATGTGCTTCAGGAACTGGTGCAGCAATCGCCCGCTATATTATTGTGACAGCTGCCTGCCTGCAGGCGGGCAAAGCAAGTAACACACTTAACAGGCGATGGAGCCTTGGAGCAGGGACATCTGTGTGGACAGAGCCGGACCTATATGAGGTCTGTCAATGTAGGGGATTTACACTACGGGGATTAAATTAGAGGCATTATAGGGGGGGGGCTCCACTGTTACATTGGGGTGATTACACTGGGGAGGAGTTACACTTTTACACTGGGAGTGGTTACATTGGGGGGATTTACATAGGGGGAGTGCAATAGGGGATTATGCTGGGGGATTACATTGTGGGGGGCTCCACTTTTACTCTGGGGTGATTTCATTGGGGGTGATTACATTGGGGGTGATTACACTGGGGGTGATTACATTGGGGGTGATTACACTGGGGGTGATTACATTGGGGGGATGATTACATGGGGGGTGTTCAATAGGGGATTATGTTGGGGGATTACACTATAGGGGATTACATTTGGGGGGGGTCCACTTTTACACTGGGGGGATTACATTGGGGGGTCCACTTTTACACTGGGGGGATTACATTGGGGGGGTCCACTTTTACACTGGGGAGATTACATTGGGGGGTCCACTTTTACACTAGGGGGATTACATTGGGGGATTCCACTTTTACACTGTGGGGATTACATTGGGGGGTCCACTTTTACACTGGGGGATTACATTGGGTGGGTTACACTTTTAAATTGGGGTGATTTACATAGGGGGAGTACAATAGGGGCATATGTTGAGGTATTGCACTATAGGGGATTACATTTGGGGGGTCCACTTTTACACTATAGGAGATTACAATTGGGGGGTTCCGCTTTTACACTGGGGGGATTACATTGGGGGTCCACTTTTACACTGGGGGGTTACATTGGGGGGTCCACTTTTACACTGGGGGGATTACCTTGGGGGGGTCCCCTTTTACACTAGGGGGTTACATTGGGGGGGTTCCACTTTTACACTGCGGGGATTACATTGGGGGGTCCACTTTTACACTGGGGGATTACATTGGGGGGTTCCACTTTTACACTGGGGGGATTACATTGGTGGGTGTCCACTTTTACACTGGGGGATTACACTGGGGGTGATTACATTGGGAGGTTTTAAATGGGGGGAGTACAATAGGGGATTATGCTGGGGGATTTACATAGGACAGGATTACATTGAGGGGGAGTGCTTTGGTGCAGTACACTATGGAGATTTACATGGGGGAGTACAATGGGGGAATTACGCTGGGGGGATTACAGTATGGGGGATTAAACTGGGAGAGTACACCGGGGGAATTTACACAGGGGGAAATACACTGCAGGGATTTTTCACTGGAGGGATAACACTATTACACTGGGAGGATTTACATCGGGAGGATTACAGTGCGGGGGATTTACACTTGAGGGATTACACTGGGCTGCTCAGTGTAAAATGCTGGGGCCTATTTTTTGGCCATGTCCGGGCATAGGGGACACCATCAAATATAAAGTGATATCCCACTGTGATTGTGTCACCCCCATCTGTGACAGCGCACGGATCGGCACGCAAGCACTGACCGCATTATTTACAGGGACCGGTTTTGGGTGCCCACCATGACCGTGCACTGCCAACCCGAAACTAGCCTGCCCCAGCGCCCTACAGCGCACTGTGGCAGGCTAGACAGGAGAGAGTGTCTACTGCTGTGTCCTGCTCCTGCTGTCACTCTGCACCAGCAGGGCAGAGATCTGTGGATAGCTAAGGGGGGGGGAGCCGTGCCGTGCCAATGCACTGGCCTGTTTTGCCGCACCAGGTGACACCAACCCTAGTGACGCCACTGACTCTGGGACCTTGATTTCCAAATGAAATTCTAAATTTTCCACAGTCTGTGAACCTCAGCAGTGCCACAGCCTGATTGCCTCCATGCCACGCTGCATTGATGCCAACAGGAGCCCCGACCAAGTACTGAGTGCATACTATACTGTACATGGACAGACTTTTCACTAAGACAACATTTCTGTATTTAAAATCCTTTTTTTATTGGTCTTATGTAATATTCTAATATTCTGAGATACTGAATTTTGGGTTTTCACTAGCTGTAAGCCATAATCATCAAAATTAAAAGAAAGAAATTTTGAAAAATATATCATTCTAATGTGTAACGCATCTATATAATATATATGAGTTTCACTTTTTGAATTGAATTAGTGAAATAAATTAACTTTCTGATGATATTCAAATTTGATGAGGTGCCCCTGTATCGTACATCTATTAAGATTACACACATGACAAATTAAAAGTATATAAAGAAAAGAAATTGTATCAAAATAAACATCTGTGATGTGGGAAGAATCACAAGTGCCTATTTTGATACAATTTCTTTTGTTGGTGTTTATATACTTTTGATCACTGGCCATTACACTAATGTATCAGGAGTTGTAGATATAGTAACTTCTAGCAGAGGGTTTATTGAAACTGAAACATTTTTTCAAGGGTTCCTCTGTGTTGAAAAGTTTCAGAAAGTCTTCATTACACAGTGGTGAGCATAGAAATCTCCATACACTTATCAGAGGTCTTCATCATACTTCCTCTTCTGATCAAATGTCTTTAGCCTATAATGTTATGGTATTTTCTATATTGGTTGAATGTTCTTTACCTCTTCTGGTCAAGTGAGAAGTATGATTTGACCCCTGCTGAGGGAGCATGAGCAGCCATGGTCAGCCTTGGAAGGTTGAGGCTCCCAGTGTTGGAAGGTGGTTGCTGGGCCTGGTGTGCTGCAGTAAGTCATTGACCCCATGGTACTGGAAGACATGGGAGCACTTAGCCAGTTGATTGGGGAGGCCATTATAGGGGCACCCCTTTCAGGGGAAAATTAAGCCCCCTAAATTAGTGTTCATGAAAGCACAAGCATGATTCACTAAGACAATAAAATCTTTCTCTGACAATTTTTTTCTATTTAACTGGGGTGCCAAAAAATAATAAAACTGGAACTGATATCGGTGACCTGTCCATTACTGTATGCACCACTAAAAACCTAAATCTGCAGACAAAAAGAATAAAGTTGCAATTACATTCTTATTAAAGTGTATGCAATCCAAAATAAATTGTTTTTGTAGTCTAGTCGGTGTAGGCGATGGTTAAATTCTTGCTATCTGTGTTCCATTGGGGAAATTTCACTTCCTGATCCAGAGACACAACAGGAAGTGAGGGAAATCCTCCCTTGGACATTTCTTACCAAACCATTTGTCCCCAATGGGAGTTTTCCCTCTACCACTTGTTCTGGTGTTCACTCAAATATGTGGTATTTCCCTTCATTTTCTGCACCAGAGAAAATGGTGACCAAAACAAACAGAGAGGTTGAATGTTCCCAGCATGGACACAGACAGCAAGAAAAACTTCACAAGGTGTAGGTGGGAGGTGATGGATCTGAAATTTGGTTCCTGTAAGAGTCCAGGGTGCCAACCTGCACTTGCGCAGAAGACTCGATGGAAAAGGGCAGGAAAATGCCCAGGACGTGCACAGGAAGTGACCTCAACCTGATAGAAAAAGGTGGGAAAATACCTAGGAGGCGCACAGGAAGTGACCTCAAACTTCCCTATATAAGCCCAGCCCAGACACCGCCAAATTGTTGGATTATCTTCAGTCCCCCCTTGTTCCTGTGCTAGTGTGTGATCTGTCTGAACCTGTTGTGACCTGGAAACCTATTTGACTACTCTTGATTGCTGCTTGCCATTGACCTCGGATTTGTACCTTAACCATTCTACTTCTTTGCCCCTTTTGTACTCAGCTGTCAGATTGGAACCGACCCTGGCTTGGATCTCAACCATTCCATGCTTTGCTTCAGTATATCACAGTACATGTTGGCATTCATGGTTCCCTCAATGAACTGTAGCTCCCCAGTGCCGACAGTACTCATGCAGCCCCAGATCATGACACTCCCACCACCATGCTTGACTGTAGGCAAGACACACTTGTCTTTGTACTCCTCACCTGGTTGCCGCCACACACGCTTGACACCATCTGAACCAAATAAGTTTATCTTGGTCTCATCAGACCACAGGACATGGTTCCAGTAATCCATGTCCTTAGTCTTCTTGTCTTCAGCAAGCTGATTTTCTGGCTTTCTTGTGCATCATCTTTAGAAGAGGCTTCCTTCTGGGACAACAGCCATGCAGACCAATTTGATGCAGTGTGCGGCGTATGGTCTGAGCACTGACAGGCTGACCCCCCCCTTCAACATCTGTTATACAGACGAATGCAGACGAGGCGCTTCATTTGCAGGCTTTAAACCATTCCATCGTAGTATGTATTACTATGGCCGGGTGCTTTGATTGACATCCGAGATACATCACTTCCGGTTTTCACTGTGCCAGTGCGCCCGAGCGGAGGAAGCATGAGGAGCGGACTCCTCCACCGTCCCTGCTGCCCACTGAAGGAGACACAGCAGATGGAGAGGACACCACAGCCTGGTAAGTGCCGGACCTCCCGCAGAGAAAGGGGGGTGCTATAAGTGTGTCCTGAGCCTCATTAGTCCAGAAGGGGGGCCGTGCACCTGCAGGAGAGGAGAGCCACTGTTCTGCCTTCTGACTGGTGTTTAACCCCTGCAGCGCTGCTGGCTTTCTTCCTCCCAGCTGCTATGCAGGGGATCAGTGGTACATTCCCTCAGTTAGAAAGCTATCCCATGCTGTTTTTTTTCTCAGGCTGTGCCCATCATGTGGCCTTTTCTGTATGCATCCGCCCCTACACCCGCCCCTTGCAGTAATGTATGAGCATCGGGAGAGTGTGGCACAATGTAGTCTTAATTGCGCATGCGCCGTGTACGACTGATGAACAGCTGTTCGTGTTCGGAGACTTTCGGTGTCTCCATTGTCCTCTGCACTGCACAAGCGCTGCGCCTGCGCAGTACAGAGCGGACACTATCCGACGGGGGACCTTTCTGGACAGGACACCTGGTCCTGAAACTTCTCCCCTCCCCCTGTGATCTCTAGTTGCAAGGAAGAAAGATGAAGGTAAGAAGTTCTCTGCCTGCTTCTCCCTGAGTCCTGAGCTCTGCTGACCGCCACACTGTGCTCTGTGTGTCCTGCATGTTGTAGTGCTACTGCTGGAAGAAGGTGAGTGGTGGGGGGGGGTGAAGCTGCAGAAAAGTTCAGGATTCAGAAAGGGGAGAATGTGCCAGTAGCCAGATTTGTACTGCAGGTAGACCCTGGCTACCACTGCAATGCTGGAGCTAGGTGACAGTGAATACACCTCTCCCTCCACCTGAAAGACTTCTCTGCATCAGACATTTCGATATGCCACCCCTGAGGCCCTGTTCACACTTTGCATAGCGGGACTGCATGTTCCTGCTCACATTTTTTTTTTAGCCTGTTTTTCACACATAGGACAGCCCATTCACTTGAATGCACTGCCCTACGTTTGACAAATGCACCATAGAATGCTCTTTTGAGGCATGCAACTTTGCAAGTTTGCCACATGACAAAACGTAAGTCTTCTAAGTGTTTTTGGGGTGCCATTAACAATTAATGGCACCACAAGTGCTATGTGAGTTTGCAGTGCATTTATAAAATGTACTGCAAAGCTTGCGTTTCCTGTGCACTTTGTCACACATTTAGGAAATGCAAAGTGTGAATGCGGCCTAAGGACTCTTTCACATGGACAGTTGAGCCATGGTTTTACCGCTAACTCTGGCTGCGCACCCAAATCCTAAAAATACAGCCAGACAGGGCTTTATACATTCTGTGGCTGCAATGGTTTACTACACAGCTACGGCACTTTGAACATAGGCTACAGAGTGTGGAAGGCATCATCATTGACTCTGAAACTGCAAGCCAAACACTTGGCTCACAGTTGCAGTGCAATCTCACAATGTAAAATTACCATTCAACAATTTAAAAAAAAGTATAACAAAAATCAGGGGGTGGCTGTAGCAAGGATATCATTTCTGGCATGGCTGCAAAACCACATTGCAACCATCACATTTTAGCAAAAATGTAATTTGATATTTTTTTTCGGGGGGGGGGGGGGGGGCTGTCAGGTAGACCGTATGGGGCCCTGTGATTTATAACAGCAGCCCTGCCTGGGGGGGGGGGGGGGGGTTGGCTGGTGGTGCTGTCAGCGTGTCCTGTAAGCCCCGAGGTGGGGGATGTTATCAGTGTGCCTCGATCCCCACTGGGGTGGGGGGGGAATTGCTGTCGGTGTGTCCTGCTAGCCCCGAGGTGGGGGGCGCTCTCAGTGTTCCTCGATCCCCACTGGGGTGGAGGGGAGGAACTGCTGTCAGTGAGTCCTGGGAGCCCCGAGCCAGTGTGCTGCGATTCGGGGGGTGTGCTGTTATTGTGTCCTCCACCAGTGTGGGGGTGCTGACAGTGTGCTGCGAGATCAGTATATGTGATGCTGCTGATCTATATACCCTTTATGTAATGCTGCTGATTAGGGATGAGCTTCGAGTTCGAGTCGAATCGGCTGTTCGCAGAACAGTGAACAATTTGGGGTGTTCGCTGCAAATTTGAAAGCCGCGGAACACCCTTTAAAAGTCTATGGGAGAAATCAAAAGTGCTAATTTTAAAGGCTTATATGCATGGTATTGTCATAAAAAGTGTTTGGGGACCTGGGCCCTGCCCCAGGGGACATGGTAATCAATCCAATTACCATGGAATGTTTGCAGGTAGTTTTATTTTCATAATCTAATCATTTTGGTGCCATTAAATTTAGTTCAGGAATTTGACTTCAGGGCACTGTGGTAGTTTCATCACCAAATCCAGTTCTCTGAAATTTTCCAGTCATCCCTAACCTTCGCCATTACAGAACAAGTCCAGATGCATGCCACCAATAACTGTGAGCTATGGAGCGCACTGCGTGTTAACCAGGCACGGCTGATCCGCATTTCCTCCCTCTCGTGTCTGAAACTTCAGGCTAAAAGCACACTGCGTTCTCACGTGATAACGGTTGCCGTGGTATCGTGCTCTGACTAGTTTCGTCAGGAAGACTTTTTCAAAGAGCAGTGTATTTACTTTATTAGTTTTTTCTCTTATTTGTGACTTACAATAAATTATCAAAACGGTACTGGACTATTCGGGGTCTCTTTTTTACATGTGGACATTGTTGCTGTTATCTAATTATCAACCCTGGAGGACTTCGGGAGTAACCAGAGAGAGGATTTGATCCAAGGCTTGTTAACCTCTTGGCTCCGGTGAGTTTGAATCCCTACGGGGTGTGTGCAGCTCAAGGTGTCCCAATAGATGGTGAAAGGTGCACTCGTCAGATCTACTATTCATATAAGGGAATCCAGACCGAGCTCCAACCGCTGTGTCTTTGTTGGAATTTGCCTGCCTGCATGTGTTTTGCTTGCATTTACAAAGACTTTGTTTTATCAGTCAGCATTGAGGACTGAAAATAGCGCTGCTTTGATGGGTTAATTGCTGTTTCATGTAGTACATTCATTCATCCATATTTATATTTCTTTTTGTATTAAGTGGCTGCTGAGAGATATCTCACTCAGAATATGGTGACATCAGGTTAAATCACTGCGGTTTATTACCATTATTATCTTCCATCTGCATATACCGAATATCTTTTAGCGCTGAGATAGGAGGATTGGAGTAGGGCTTATTGTCTCCTTTTTGTTTGTATTCCACCTCTACACTGTGGGACCTTTTTTTCCATGATAGGCCTCCAATCGTAAAACACCAGCCCGGAGACAACCCACTACCCGCAGCACAACCATTACCGTATTCCAGCTAACCGTTCTAACTGGAATACACCAGAGGGGCACATACTACAGATGAGTCCCCAACACTTTCATCTCGTATGTTTTTCTTACACCATCAAAGACCAAAACACCGCCACCGCTGCTATGACTAAAGCTGCTCGCACTGCTCCTGTACATAAAGAAACAAACAGACAAAAACAAACAGGTAGGGTAAGTGCTTCCTACTCTTCTGCCCCTACTACTGCTGCTCGGGAACTCCGCCTCCCCCCTTAAATAAACGAAACCCCTCCCAACTCTGATCTTTTACACAAATCCTTTCCTCCCCTTCCTTGCAAAACTTCCCTGCTTTTTAACCCTATGTTGCCTCCCCTCTTCACACTGCCATGCCCGGCCCTTTTCTATTTGTCTCTTCTTTTCTTTCGCTTCGGGCCTCGCTGTTTATGCTTTTAGCTGCCAAACTTACCATAGCTCATTCTTGGTAGCGCCCCTCAGTTCAAATTGCTATGTTTAGGCACAAAGTTTCCTGGATCAAGCTCAATGAGCATTTGGCAAGTAAACTTACTGACTCAGTGCCTAAATTTATGAAGATGTGGGAGCCATGGGCTAAATACGTCCATATAGATCTGTAAGTCAGTTCACATTTGGCACTCCTCCCTGGTCTTCTTATGCCGCGTACACATGGTTGGAATTTCCGCCAGCAAAAGTCCGATGTGAGCTTTTTGTCGGAAATTCCAACCGTGTGTATGCTCCATCGGACTTTTGCTGGCGGAATTTCCGCCAGCAAAAGATTGAGAGCCGGTTCTCAATTTTTCCAACGGAAAAAATTCCTATCGGAAAATCCGATCTTCTGTAGCAATTCCAACACGCAAAATTCCAACGCATGCTCGGAAACAATTCGACGCATGCTTGGAAGCATTGAACTTCATTTTCTCGGCTCGTCGTAGTGTTGTAAGTCACCGCGTTCTTGACGGTCGAAATTTCAGAGAACTTTTGTGTGACCGTGTGTATGCAAGCCAAGCTTGAGCAGAATTCCATCGGAAAAACCATCCAAGGCTTTTCCGACGAGAATTCCGATCGTGTGTACGCGGCATCAGGGTGATTTGACAAGGCACCAGCCTCCTCCTGGGTTTTCTTCCCTCTTCTCTCCTGGTTTTTTTTCTTCCTCTTTTCTCTCTCTTTATCCTGTCTCCATTTTCTAGCCTCTAGTTTCTCTTTGTTCTTCTTGTCTTTTGGGTCCCGTAGTCTGATGTTTTGACTGGGTCCCCCCCTCTTTCCCCTATTATTTTTTTTTTCTCTTTTGTACTGGGGCTATATGCGCCTACGGTTGGGGTTATTCCCGTTTTCAACTTTATGTAACTATATGGTCATTTGGGTGAGATATCCTCTCCCCCTTTTTCCCCTTTTTCTTTTAGTCACTCTGAATATTATTAGTGTTCATATGTTTATGTGTTCTGTGAGCGCCCATGTTCTTGGGGTGGTTTTCACGATATGAAATGATGCTGTTACTGCACCTTCATTGCTTCTTTTTTGATTGGGGCCAGTGGCGGCTGGTGCTTAATTTTCTTGAGGGGGGGGCCGTGGCCTCCCCAGCCAACCAGCCACTAACCCCCCCCAGCCAGCCAGCTGACCAGCCAACCAAACAGCCCCCAACACTCACTCGCTCGATCACCACATCACTCGCCCGTTGCCTGCCAGGCCCCCTGCTAGCCCCTGCACTTACCCCATTCAGGTCACGGCTTCGGCGGCTTCTCCTAGCGGTCGCTTCTCCTACCCGCCAATCAGGACTTAGGACCCGCGACCAATCAGGTCTTAGGACTCCCGGCCAATCAGGTCTCGAACCCTCTTCCTGATTGGCCCGGGAGGAGAAACAGGAAAACCATAGTGAATATTAATTTGCTAATGTAACACAGCTGGGTGTGCTCCGGCGCAGTGCTCTGCCCCCTGAGCCCACCCTTTTCGAAGCCAATTAGAGCCTCAGGCTCTCATCATGTGTTTAAAAAAAAAACATTAGAATCCATGTGTCTGGCGCCCTGCATGTAGATTAGGGGCCGGGCGCATGGATTAGGGGAGCATCACCCTTTCGCCCTGCATGAGCGTCCACCACTGATTGAGGCCCTGGCCCATGTAGTCTCTTTGCACATTATCCACTTTGTACATTGACTTTTTTTTTTACACAATAAAACAGATTGAAAGAAAGAAATTAAAGAAAAAAATAAATAAAATTGATCCAAATCCCTTATAATTTACCTTTAATGAAAACATGAAACAGATCTCACTGATATAAAGATAGATCTTTAAACATAGGTCACAAAACTTGCCAATTATTGCACTTCACCTGGGATTACGTCTCTTGGGTATTTTAGAGAAATTAATGAGCAATTACATTGTTTCCATGTCTGGCAGATGGAACCCACCAGGGAGGCTGTTCATTTTTCGCATCTGTAAAAATAGTCACCATGGGACAATGAGAGTAAAATATGGAGCCTGGACACCGTCCATTAATGCTGGACTTCGGAGGTCAGTAAAGTGTAGAATCCCACAATCCACCGTACAGTGGAGTAGAGGCATTCATAATATAATCAATAGATGTAATAAAGGAGGGCAGACACAGTTTAGGGAACACAGTAAAGCTGTAATTACCCTGAATATCCAAACACTTGGCGGGAAATAAAAAAAATAAAAATAAAAAAAGTATTTTCTTGCCTATGATTTAATGATTGCAGTGTAGACTTTTTTTTCTGTTAATATTTACATGGTGTGCATACTCTGCTCATGATAAACATTCACCATTACATGGTTTCTGTGGGTTCAGAAGACATATTCCATTTCCATTTAGGTTTAGATACACTTTAACAAGACGATGGCTTCTCCATTAAAAATGATATTGACCCGCGTAAATAAAATTCTAAATTAAAAAAAAAATCATTATTAGGGAGTTGGTTTAAAATTTGCTGTGCTGGCAAATTTATCTTAGGATTCACCCAGTCAAAATCTTTTTAAACCATGATGCCCGGCATGGGCTTTGAACTGTGGCCAGCTTAGCGGGCTGAAGAGCTCAAGAGGAGCCACTGTGCTAACTATCTGCACTAACTATTGAGCTATTGTGTTTTGAAAAGTGGACCACCCCCCTCCAGAACGTAGTAGTCAGAGCTCTCAGCTGAAAGTACTGATCAGGTGCCGATCGGCAGACCTTTTTCGGCCATGCCCCATCGACAGAAGCTGGACGTTCAGCCATCTTCTGTCAAACCGGCTGTTGTACACATGGGCCGAATGTTGGATGGTTTCTATTGAACTGGCCGATACCACCCGATATTCATCCCGTGTGTACAGGACTTTAGAAGGACCAACAAGAGGACTTTTTAATGAGCCAGCCCCTCACTATAAATTGAGACATAGAGCAACCATAGTATCAGCATAGTGGATGCAGCTGTAGGTAAAGGATAGGGAAAGCCGACAACCTGCATAGGAATAGATTAGGGTCAATTGAGCAATTTTATTTTAATTCTGATTGCTAGCTCTTTGGGAAATCACCCTTTTTTTATTGTTGCTTTTATTTATTTTATTGTGTGGTTGATTTGAGGTTAACTGTCATTTGGCTGATGTCCTGTCGATGGCAAACTTTTTTTATGTTAAATCCCCTTTAAAAAGAATAATAATTGGGCCATTGTTTCAGAGTAGGGATGGGCTTTATGTTCGGGTCGAACATGAGTTCGACTCGAACATTGGCTGTTCACCCGTTCCCTGAATAGCGAACAATTTGGGGTGTTCGCGGCAAATTCGAAAGCCGCGGAACACCCTTTAAAAGTCTATGGGAGAAATCAAAAGTGCTAATTTTAAAGGCTTATATGCATGGTATTGTCATAAAAAGTGTTTGGGGACCCGGGTCCTGCCCCAAGGGACATGTATCAATGCAAAAAAAAGTTTTAAAAATGGCCGTTTTTTACGGGAGCAGTGATTTTAATAAAGCTTAAAGAGAAACAATAAAAGTGAAATATTCCTTTAAATTTCATACCTGGGGGGTTGTCTATAGTATGCCTGTAAAGGGGCACTTTTTTTCCGTGTTTAGAATAGTCTGACAGCAAAATTACATTTCTAAAGGGAAAAAAAAGTCATGAAGTAATAGCGGCTATAGTGAATTGTCTATGGGAGAAATCAAAAGTGCTAATTTTAAGGGTTAATATGCAAGTTATTGTTGTCATAAAAAGTGTTTGGGGACCTGGGTCCTGCCCCAGGGGACATGTATCAGTGCAAAAAAATGGCCGTTTTGTCGGGAGCAGTGATTTTAATAATGCTTAAAGTGGATTTTGAGGGGAACCCCCACGCCATTTTTTTTTAAATTTTGGTGCTGGATTCCCCTTAATATCCATACCAGACCTGCAGAGCCTGGTATGGAATTTAGGGGGACCCCCACGCATTTTTTATTTCAAATTTTGGTTCGGGGTTCCCCTGTGGGGAAATCCCATGCCATTTTTATCAATGAACTTTTATGTGTATTGACGGACCGACAATTCATTATAGCCGGCGCTAGCGCTAGTACTTTTAAATGTGATAGTAGTTTTAAATGACTTTTTTTTCCTTTAGAAATGCCATTTTGCTGTCAGACTGTTCTAAACACGGGAAACATGCGCCCCTTTACAGGCATACTATAGACACCCCCCAGGTACGAAATTTGAAGGAATATTACACTTTTATTGTTTCACTTTAAGCATTATTAAAATCACTGCTCCCGAAAAAACGGACGACACTTTTTATGACAATACCATGCATATAAGCCTTTAAAATTAGCACTTTTGATTTCTCCCATAGACTTTTAAAGGGTGTTCCATGGCTTTCGAATTTGCCGCGAACACCCCAAATTGTTCGCTGTTCGGCGAACGGGCGAACAGCCAATGTTCAAGTCGAACTCATGTTCGACCCGAACATAAAGCCCATCCCTAGTGACCAAGTTGTGTAGTCTGAAGAGATTAGTAGAAGACCAGGCAGCAAATGCATCAGGAGATTCCCATGCAGGTTAAAATGCCGGGTTCCTGAGAAATGAGAGGAGGGGTTATGAGTAGATTGTAGATTGCGTGTGGCTCTAAATTTATCCCAGATAAAGAGTGTTTCATTATGGGGTTTAGTATGGAAGGGGTAATACAACCGCTGGCAAACCCCCAAAACCACTGTGCCAGGGTTGTGGGGAAGAGGCCCTTGTCCATATTAACATAGAGACAGGGTGCTTTGCCAGGGGGTATCCGAACACCCTCCGATTCCATTTTGCACCAGAACATCTCGAACAGGCAAAAAGTTCTAGCGAACATGTAAACGCTATTAAAGTCTATGGGACACGAACATGAAAAACCAAAAGTGCTAATTTTAAAGGCTTATATGCAAGTTATTGCCATAATAAGTGTATGGGGACCTGGTTCCTGCCCCAGAGGACATGTATCAATGCAAAAAAGTTTTTAAAACTTTTGTTTTTAAAGGAGCAGTGATTTTAATGATGCTTAAAGTGAAACAATAAAAATGAAATATTCCTTTAAATATCGTGCCTGGGGGGTCCCCTTAGTCTGCCTGTAAAGTGGTGTATATGTGCGATGTATAGAACATGCTCCAGCAATAATTACATTTTTTAAAGGAAAAAATGTCATGTAAACTTCTTCACAGCTGTAATGTATTGCCGGCTCCCAGCAACATACTGTAATTGAAAAAAAAAATGAAAAAATCGGTGTGGGCCCCCCCCAAAATCCATACCAGACCCTTATCCAAGCATGCAGCCTGGCAGGTCAGGAAAAGGGGAGGGACGAGTGATCAGCCCCCCTCCTGAATGGGGAGTTGGGTGCTCTGGGGCAGGGGGGCTCTGCCACCCCCACCAAAAAGCACCTTGTTTTCATGTTTATGGGGACAAGGGCCTCTTCTCGACAACCCTGGGCTGTGGTTGTCGGGGTCTGTGGGCTTATCGGAATCTGGAAGCCCCCAGATCCCGCCCCCCCTATATGAATGGGTATCGGGTACATTGTACCCCTACCAATTCAACAAAAACCACAAGATTTTTTTAGACAAATCCTTTATTAACTGCTTGCCGACCAGCCACCATTGTTATACGGTGGCAAGTTGGTTCTCCTGCACGAATCGCCATAGCTGTATGTTGGCTCGCGCAGGCGCAGTTGCAGGTGGGCATGGTGGGCACGCTGCACGCTACAAAAGCATGCCCGTGGATCGGGCGGACTCGATGTCCACCGGCGACCTGCGATCGCCTAGTACAAAGGCAGAACTGGGTTCTAGTTTGTAGACGTTTGTTGAGATTTTTTTTACCAAAAAGATGTAGCAGAATACATATTGGCCTAAACTGATGAATACTTTTTTTATATATATTTTTGTTGGCTATGTATTATAGCAAGTAAAGTAAAGTTAGTAAAAAAAATTGTTTTTTTAAAAAAAATGTCATTCTTTGTTTATAGCACAAAAAATAAAAACTGCAGAGGTGATTAAATACCACCAGCTCTATTTGTGGAAAAAAAAAGGACATACATTTTGTTTGGGTACAACGTAGCACGACTGTGCAATTTTCAGCTAAAGCGACGCAGTGCCATATCACAAAAAATGGCCTGGTCATTAAGGGGGAAAATCCTTCTGGGGCTGACGTGGTTAAAAAAAAAAGTGTCCCGCGATGTAAATTCCACAGTCAATCATGCTACCCAACGGACCCAAAAAATGTAAACATCAGGCCCATCCCTACTTTCCTAGTGTAGAGTAGACTGCTAGGAACATTTAGCTAGCTCCTCTGTAAACAGTGGAGCAGGAGTTGCTTGTCTATCTTTTCTCTTACCTTTCTCTGTCTTCTACAGAATTCTAGAAGTATAGTGGGAGGAAGGTCAGAAGAAGCAGCCTGAATATTTATGGAACTCTCTAGCCAATCTGTGGGAAGGTGTGCCCAGAAGGTGGAGAAAAGCCCATGCATAGTCTTCGGCCTGGGCAGCAGAATGCAATGTTTCTGGGTCCAGTCCTGCTGGAGGAGACCTCTGTGCAGGGGTAGGAGGAGCCTTTGTGAAGACATTGAGGTCCCAGCTAGGCTTAGCTGGGGGGCCTATTCACAAAGTTCAAGTCCAAGGATAAAATTGGGTCTGGAGAAGCTCACTGGAGAGAGCCAGGAGGAAGTTGGTAGGAAATAGTCAAGCTGTCCTATGGTGAGGTGAGTCTACATCTCCCTCACTAGGAAGAGCCTGGTGAATATCGGCAGAAGGCAACCAATGATCATGTGGCTGAGTGAGAAGATGACTCCCAATGCTGAAGGAAAGCGACAGTGTATAGCTTTTAAATCTGGAAGGAGTACAGGTCACCTACAGTACAGAGCAAAGCAGCCAGAAATTGAGAAGTCCTCAGGTTATCCAGTTCTACAGTTTCAGAGTATCTCATGCTCCTTCTGCCTATACACATGCACATACAGTGCTGTGAAAAATGATCTGCCCCCTTTCCGATTTAAAAAATTTTTTTGCATATTTCTTACACTTAAATGATTTAGATCATCAAACAAATTTTAATATTACACAAAGATAACCTGAGTCAATCCAAGATGCAGTTTTTAAATGATTTCATTTATTAAGGGAAAAAAGCTGTTCCCAAACCTGCCTGGCCCTATGTGAAAAAGTAATTGCCCCCTCCTATGCTGAATCATGAATGAACTGTGATTAACCACAATTTTTTGGAAAGCTGAGGTAAATTTCACTTGCCATACCCAGGCCTGATTACTGCCGGACCTGTTGAATCAAGAAATCACATAAATAGAAACTGTTTGACAAAGTGAAGCATGCTAACAGAACACAAAAAGCTACACATCATGCCACAATCTAAAAAAATTAAAGAACAGATTAGAAACAAAGTAAAGTACATGTATCGTTCTAGGAAGGGTTTCAAAGTAATTTCTAAGGCTTTGGAAGTCCAGTGAACCACAGGGAGAGCCATTATCCACAAATGGTGATCATTTGGAACAGTGGTGAACCTTCCCAGGAGTGGCTGGCCTACAATAATTACTCCAAGAGCATGACGACGACTCATCCAGGAGGTCATAAAAGAACCGAGAACATCTAAAGAACTGCAGGCCTCACTTGCCTCAGGTAAGATCAGTGTTCATGATTCAACAATAAGAAAGAGACTGGGCAAAAATTACATCCATGGGAGAGTTTCAAGGCCAAAGCCACTGCTGACCAAAAAGAACACAAAGGCTCATCTCACATTTACCAAAAAACATCTTGATTATCCCCAAGACTTTTAGGCAAATGTTCCTTAGACTGATGAGACAAAAATTAAACTTTTTGGAAGGCGTGTGTCTCGCTACATCTGGCATAAAACTAATACAGCATTTCATAACAAGAACATCATACCAACAGTCAGACATGGTGGTGGTAGCGTGATAGTCTGAGGCTGCTTTGCAGCTTCACGACCTGGACATCTTACCATAATTGATGGAACCATGAATTTTGAGCTCTACTAGAAAATGATAAAGGAGAATGTCTGGCCATCAGTTTGTGACCTCAAGCTCAAGTGCACTTGGGTTATGCAGCAGGACAATGATCCGAAACACAACAGCAAGTCCACCTCCAAATGGTTCAAACTAAGCAAAATGTAGGTTTTGGAGTGGCCTAGTCAAAGCCCCCGGACTTAAATCCAATTGAGATGCTGTATCATGACCTTACACAGGCCGTTCATGCTGGAAAACCCTCCAAAGTGGCTGAATTAAAACAATTCTGCAAAGAAGAGTGCGACAAAATTGCTCCACAGCGATGTGAAAGACTCATTGCCAGTTATCACAAACGCTTGATTGCAGTTGTTGCCGCCAAGGGTGGCACAACCAGTTATTAGGTTTAGGGGCAATTTCTTTTTCACATAAAGCCAGGCAGGTTTTTTGTCTTAATAAATTAAACCATCATTTAAAAACTACAATTTGTATTCACTCAGGTTATCTTTGTGTAATAATAAAAATTGTTTGATGATCTGAGTCATTTAAGTCTGACAAATATGCAAAAAAAAATCAGAAATGTGGCAAATACTTTTTCAGAGCATTGTATATATATATATCTATCTATATATATATATCTATATATATATAGATAGATATATCTATCTATCTATATATATATAGATATATATATATATATAGGGCATTTTTAATGAGCTGCACTACATGCTAGAATCACGGAAAAAAAAATCCCTGGCTCTTTTCCAAAAACATGCCACACCAACAGACAGGAGGTAAATTCAGAATTACGAGCAGGGGTTTAGAGGTGAGTTTTGGACAGGGGTTTAGAGGTGAGTTTTGGACAGTTGTGGATGGGGGGGGGCAGAGGTGAACTGTGATCAAGGAAATGCAGAGGGTAGTTGTGGATGGGTGGTTCAGAGGTGAGTTGTGGATGGGTGGTCCAGAGGTGAGTTTTGGATGGGTGGTCCAGAGGTGGGTTGTGGATGGGTGGTCCAGAGGTGAGTTGTGGATGGGTGGTCCAGAGGTGGGTTGTGGACAGGGGAGCAGAAGTGAGTTGTGGATGGGGGCACAGAGATGAGGTGCAGACAGTATTTTTACAGGCTTGCAGAAGTGAGTTGTGGATGGCAGTGTAGAGGTGAGATTTGGACAGGGGTGCACAGGTGAGCTTAGGACGGGGGGCAGAGTTGAGTTTTACACTGGTAATCACCATAGATATTAGTAGAGGGAGGGGACATTTTCAGATTAGTGGAGTTCCACTTTCAGTTCTCATTTAAGGTGGTGGCATTGTCAGGGTCCATGGGGGTAAGTTTGATACCATATTAAATTGTTTGTTTTTTTTAGTTATGTCCTTTTTATAAATTTGGGTTTGTTACGTTAAGTTGATGGTTTTATTTAATGCCTATGGCAATTTGTAAAGCTATTAATTTACTAAATGTATTTGTTTTTATTATTCAGTTCATTTTCTCAATGAAATCTTATATTTGGTCAAATAATTTTTTAACAAGCTGCATTGTTGTGATGCAGTTCCTTACAGTAGATAGAAAGGAGCCAATTTGGCCGTACGATTGGTCATGAATGATGGCCATTAACAAACATACGGCGACACACAGTAGAAGAAAAGTTTGCTTCAACCCTCGCTTTTTTTTTTTTTTCAACCAACAATATCTTCAGGAGAAGCTAACTCCCTGTAAAGCTTGTTCAGCACATTGACATGTAATTAGGAGGTAGCGCGTTCTGCCGTCTCACAGGGGAGGGTCACTTGGGGGATCGTCCGGGATCCTCATCTGTATAAATACACCTGAGCAGACTGAGGCATCTGACAGAGTCTGCCCTGGTCTGCGCTGTACGGTAATTCCTGATGACACCAGAGGTAGGTGTTCAGACAACGGGGAAGGTCAGGAGCCCTCTGCCATGTGATTGATGAGAAAAACAGAGACGGCCAAAGAATAAGAGGTATTAGTTGAACAAAACACACATTTCTGTATTATCTGCTGGGTTCTCAAGGTCTGTCCTTATTTCTTCTCTGGAAAACCATTTAGATCCACCCCACTGAAAAATGGGCATGTTTTCTGAACATTTCAACCCTTCTGTCCTCTAAAACTGCCTATCTGAGTTACTTTGTTGCACCAACACAGTGACGCTCCAGCCTGGGGGGGGTGGCAATCAGACCACCGACCCCCCCCCTGGGGGGAGCAAACAGACCACCCGATCCCCCCCGCTTCTCCTCTCGGCCAATCGCGCTCCTCCCGATCCTGATTGACCAGAAGGAGAAGCAGGAAGACAATAGTGGATATTAATTTGCTATTGTCACACAAGTTGGTGGGCACTGAGCCCCGAGCCCACCCTTTTTTGAAGCCAATTAGAGAGTCAGGCTCTAATCATGTGCTTCCAAGGAAAAAAACATTGGAATGCATGCGTCCGACAGACGCCCTGCATGTAGATTAGGGCCCAGACGCATGGATTAGGGAGGCAGCGCCCCTTCGCCCCATATAGAGCGGCCACCACTGCACCAACGGTTATTTTTTAATACAGTTATTTTTCTTTTTATCAGCACAAGCTTTTGGGTTTGGAGTCTAAGCAGTCGTAATACACAGAGGGTCACCAAAATTGTAAGACGAATCTTCAGTCACCGTACCAATATAAATATAACAATGTATCTAAACCCTAGAGCAAAAATGCAATACAAATGTATCTTTTTCAGTCCCTAGATGTGGTGGCTGTGTTAGTTTTCTTTTTTTTTCAGGCCAAGAACTTATTTAGTAAGTACAGAAAATATCTGTTGCTCCTGTCAGAAATGTCATGTCCTTGTATTTTCTTGTAAACTGAAATGAGATATCAGTGTTATCAATAATTACTTTAATCATATACTTCTATGTTCTGTAAAATACCAGGAGTCCTTTTTCACATAAATGATTTTATGAAATCTATAGCCAAAACAAAGTAATATAAAAAATATTTTTTTCGTTTGTTTTTTGTGTGTTTTTTTGACCCATGGTAAAAAGTTTATTTAATTTTACTGCAAAAAAAAAGTATATGTTTTTGTCTATAACATGTCAAGTTTCTAGTGAAACTAAAATTATGCTTTAGTACAAAGTAAAGAAAAATTATCTGCAAATGAAAAAAAAAGTATTTGTTTTTTTTTCTGTAAAACTGCTCGTTTAACATTAATCAAAACACAAAACAACTAACTTTTTTTTTACCTATTTTTTTTTCTATAGATTTTATTTTAACACTTTTTTTTACAAAACTAACCCTTCTTCTAAAAAAAAAAATAATAATAAAAAAAAAAAACAAAAACAAATAATATGTAGAACGTTTTAGATAATAGAAGTTTTTGCAAAAAAAAAGCTGAAATACAGAAAGTGTTCTGCCCCATATGTATAGGCAGGAAAGCTGGACTGATTAGACAATACCGAAAAATGTAATATATTGTATTTCCAGTCCTTAGATGTAGTGGTTGCTTTAGTTGTTGTGTTTTTTTTTTTTTTTTTCATGTCAAGTATATTTACATGTCAAGTAAATTTTCAGTAATGCAAAAAATAACAGTTGATCTTCCCAGACTTTTCCAAACTTTTCCTTCCTTCGTTTCCATTACATTGGGGGACTGGTAGTTTACAGTAGATAGCTGGGAATAATGATTACTATTGTTTGGTAGGCCATTTAAATTTAGAAAAATATATAAGAATTTCTGGTAGGATAAACAGATGTTCTCTGTACTTCTGTTTTTTGGCAGCACAGGGGCATAGTGGTTAGAAAATAAGGTGAAACCTGAATTTAATCTGAATTTGAATCTCAACACTAGGGATGAGCCGAACACCCCCCCGGTTCGGTTCGCACCAGAACCTGAGTACGGACCGAAAATTCGCACGAACGTTAGAACCCCATTGATGTCTATGGGACTCGAATGTTCAAAATCAAAAGTGCTCATTTTAAAGGCTAATTTGCATGGTATTGTCCTAAAAAGGGTTTGTATCAATGCAAAAAAAAACATTAAAGGAAACATTAAAGGAAAAAAAGTCATTTAAAACTGCTTGCGGCTTTAATGTAATGTCGGGTCCTGGCAATATGGATGAAAATCAGTGAGACAAACGCAATGGGTACCCTCCAGTCCATTACCAGGCCCTTTGAGTCCTGTATGGATATTAAGGGGAACCCCGCACCCAAATTAATAAAAGGAAAGGCGTGGGGCCCCAAGGCCCTATATACTCTGAACAGCAGTATACAGGTGGTGCAAACAAGACAGGGACTGTAGGTTTGTTGTTAAGTAGAATCTGTTTATAATTTTGAACTGGTACATTTTTAAAGTGTAGCTCCAGCCAAAAAATCTATTTTAAGCTTTTTGGAAAACATAGGGAAGGGTTATCACCCCTGTAACATTTGTTTTGCTGTCTGTGCTCCTCTTCAGAAGATTTCATCTCACTTTCTGTCCCAATGACAAATGTTTTTTGAAAATTTTGGGTTTTTAGTGAAACAAGGATTGGTGATAAAGCATCAGTGGAAAGGAGAAAAGTTTTTCCTATATTAACTCTTACAGGAGAGAACTTCCCTTCCTATGGGGTAGATTTCATCTCACTTCCTGTTGTCTCCTTCCGTTTGCAAGTAGGAGTCATTTGTAAGTTGGATGTTTGAAAGTAGGGGCCTGCCCTATATACTCAACAGAAATTTGGGCCGTAGGTGTTGTTGTGGCCTCAACACTGTAAGCCCTCGTAGGGCCCTGCTGTGAAATATTAGATCAAGAATTGTAATTACATGCCCCTGTTGAACAGGGCCAGAAAAGTTGGGCCTTTGGTGATGGTAGTGCTGGTTCCACAGCACTGTAAGTCCTTACAGTTACTCTTGGTGGGCGCTGGAACAGGCCCTACTGTGAAATATTAGATCAAGAATTCTACTTACATGCCCCTCAGGGACTGAAAAATTGGGACTTTGTTGGTGGTGGTGCTGGTGGCACAACACTGTAAGTCCTCACAGTTAATCTTGGTGGGCGCAGAAACGGGCCCTGCTGTGAAATATTCAATAAAGAATTGTAATTACATGCCCCTGTTGAACAGGGCCAGAAAAATTGGGCCTTTGGTGTTGGTGGCACAACACTGTAAGTCCTCACGGTTAATCTTGGTGGGCGCAGAAATGGGCCCTGCTGTGAAATATTAGATCAAGAATTGTAATTACATGCCCCAGTTGAACAGGGACTGAAAAATTGGGCCTTAGGCTCTGGTGCTGGTGCCACAACACTGCAACCCCTCCCAGATACTCTAGTTGGAACGCAGGAACAAGCCCTGCTGCAAAGTATTGCATCAAAAATTGTAATTACACGCCCTGAAAAATTGGGCCTTAGGCACTGGTGGCGGCGCCCAGAACCAAAAATGTTCTTACAAGCTATAAGCATGATCATTGAGGAGGAAGAGGATAATTACTCAGGATAGTCACTCAGCATCAACATAGGCAGTCTTTGAAGGGATCTGAGATTTCAAAAAAAAATATTTGGTTACATCAGCATCAGGTGGTAGCTGGTGGTGATCCAAGACTGATTCATTTTTATGAAGGTCAGTCGATCGACCGAGTCGGTGGACAGACGCACCCTGTGATCGGTTACAAAGCCTCCAGCAGCACTGAATGTGCGTTCCAAAAGAACGCTGGATGCAGGACAGGCCAGTAGCTCAATTGCATACTGTGCAAGCTCTGGCCAGTGATCCATCCTCAAGACCCAGTAACCCAGAGGATTTTCGGTGGGAAAGGTGTCCAAGTCAGATCTTGCCCCTAGGTATTCCTGCACCATGTAAAACAGACGCTGCCGATGGTTGCTGGAACCGATCATACCTTGAGGCTGCAGACTAAAAAATTGTCTGAACGCATCGGTCAGATGGCCACCTTCTCCACCGCTCCTTCTTTGACTGACCGAAGCCTCAGCAACACGTTGTACAGAAACAGGAGTTTGTAACCTCCCAGTCTCTGGGAACGCATTGCACAGACCTTTCTGCAAGGCCTCCCGAAGATGTTTCATCCTCTGCTTCCTCTGCGACGGCAAGATAAGGTCTGCAACCTTACCCTTGTAACGTGGATCAAGGAGGGTTGCCAGCCAGTATTGGTCCTTCTCCTTGATACCACGAATACGAGGATCCTTACGCAGGCTTTGCAGGATCAGGGAGGCCATGCAGCATAGGTTTGCTGAGGCATTCGGTCCGGAGTCCTCTGGGTCACAAAGGACGACATGGTCCGCAGCCACGTACAAGTCCATGTGTTTCTTGGAACTGATCCCTTAAAGACTGCTGCTGATGCTGAGTGCCAGGCTCCACCTCCATACTGACACAATCCTCCTCCTCCCTCTCCTCCTCTTCCTGTGTGATCGGCGGGCACGCAGGAACACTGTCTGGATAAAGGGGGCCTTGAGAGCTAAGGAAGTCCTCCTCTTCCTGCCTCTGTTCTGCCTCAAGTGCCCTGTCCATTATTCCACGCAGCGTGTGCTCCAACAGGTGGACAAGGGGGACAGTGTCACTAATGCATGCACTGTCACTGCTCACCATCCTCGTGGCCTCCTCAAATGGTGACAGGACAGTGCATGCATCCCTGATCATGGCCCACTGGCGTGGGGAAAAAAAACAAGCTCCCCTGACCCTGTCCTGGTGCCATAGTCGCACAGGTACTCACTGATGGCCCTCTGCCATGCGTGTGCAGCTGCTGCAGCATGGCCAATGTTGAGTTCCACCTGGTGGGCATGTCACAGATTAGGCGGTTCTTGGGCAGGTTAAATTCCTTTTGGAGGTCTGCCAGCCGAGCACTGCATTATATGACCGGCGGAAATGCACACAGACTTTCCTGGCCTGCCTCAGGACATCCTGTATGCCCGGGTACCTGCCCAAGAACCGCTGCACCACCAAGTTAAGGACGTGAGCCAAACAGGGCACATGGGTCAGTTGGCCCTTGTCAGAGGGCAGAGAGGAGGTTGGTGCCATTGCCGCAAACCGCCATTCCTGCCTTAAATTGGCATGGCGTCAACCACCTCTGAACCTGCCTCTGCAGAGCTGCCAGAACCTCTGCCCCAGTGTGGCTCCTGTCCCCCAAGCACACCAGCTCAAGCACCGCATGGCATCTTTTGGCCTGCGTACTTGTGTAGCCCCTTGAACGCCTACGGTGCACCACTGGTTCCGAGTACAAAGCACAGGAAGAGGCCATGGAGGAAGAAGAAGAGGAGGGGGTGGAGGAGAGAAGTGTGTCACAATCATTAGTAGTGGCATTTTGGAGGCATGGTGGCAAAACAACCTCCAACACTACTGCACCTTGTCCTGCATCCCTCCCAGCTTCCAGCAGAATCACCCAATGCGCGGTGAAACTTAGGTAACGTCCCTGTCCATGCCTGCTGGACCATGAGTCAGCGGTAATATGCACCTTACCGCTGACCGCCCTGTCCAGCGAGGCATGAACATTGCCTTTCACATTTGCCTGGTACAATCTGACGTCGGTGTACCGAAAGCAGATTGCCCACAAGTACTTGGCTGTGACACACCTAATTCTATACCTTCATTCCTCTCAGTGCAGGTCTCAGAGAGGGCTGAAGGTATAGTTGGGTTGGAGATCTCAGCTGATGAGGAGCAAGGAGAGGTCCTCTTTGTTCTTTGGTGTGGGTCTTTTAGATACGCTTGCCAATGAACTGCATGGCAGGTCAACATATGTCTGGTCAAGTATGTGGTGCCCAAGCGGGAGATGTTTTGGCCATGCGAGATACGCTTGAGACATATGTTGCAAATAGCAGCGGTGCGATCTAATGCACTCGTCTCAAAAAAGGCCCACACCAAAGAACTTTTGGAATAACGCGCAGATAGAGCAGTGCCCTGCACATGCGGAGCTTTGGGGTGTGATGCAATCAGTGTGCTGCCCTTAGGCTGGCCCCTGGAGGGCATCCTGCCTCTTTGGTGATGTGCCTCCTCCTCCTCCTCTCTCCTATCAGGCACCCATGTTGAGTCAGTGACCTCATCATCCCCTCCCTCCTCATCTCTGGAACAAACCTGGCAGTATGCTGCAGCAGGGGGAGCATGACTGCGAGATTGCTTTCCTTCTTGGGCACCCCCTCTGTCCATGCTCAAGTTACTGCCTTCATCTAGCTCAGTATCATCATCAGAGTCTTCTAAATGCTGGGCATCCTCCCGAAGCATGTACCCAACACTGTGGTCAAACAGTTCGAGGGACTCCTCAGGAGGACATGGTGGGGCTAGGGAAGGAGTCACTAATGCCATTGAGCTGAGGGAAGAGGAGGCGTTGGCAGCTGCTTTGCCAGACAAAGTACCCTGAGCATGGGTGAGAGAGGATGAGGTGGATGAGGACGGCTTGGTCATCCACTCGACCAAGTCTTCCTCATGTTGCGGCTCAACACGGTCAGCTGCCGGAAAAAAGGACAAGCGTGTCCCACGGCCACGTGCTGCTGAGGATGCACCGTCTCCACGACCAGTACTGTTGCCTCTAGTCACAGAGCCTGCTTGCCAACTTTTATTGGCTTGTGACTGTCTGCCTCTCCTTCTTGGCCTTCCGGACATACTAATGGCCTGTAGCTGCACTAAGCTGGGATATATATACATATATATATATATATATATATATATATATATATATATATATATATATATATATATATATATACTGATACTGCAGCTAGCAAATTCAACTGCCTGCCTGTAGTATGAGAACACCACCAACCTTCTACAGGTAGCTTTAGCTGAACACTGTGCAGAGCTCGCACTACATTAACTTGTAGCTTATTTAGCTGCCTGCGGTAGTGATAGGATCAGGAAAACACCACCAACCTTCTACAGGTAGCTTTAGCTGAACACTGTGCAGAGCTCGCACTACACTAACTTGTAGTTTTAGCTGAACACTGTGAGGAGGACGCACTACACTAACTTGTAGCTTATTTAGCTGCCTGCGGTAGTGATAGGATCAGGAAAACACCACCAACCTTCAACAGGTAGCTTTAGCTGAACACTGTGCAGAACTCGCATTACACTAACTTGTAGCTTATTTAGCTGCCTGTGGTAGTGATAGGATCAGGAAAACACCACCAACCTTCTACAGGTAGCTTTAGCTGAACACTGTGCAGAGCTCGCACTACACTAACTTGTAGCTTATTTAGCTGCCTGCGGTAGTGATAGGATCAGGAAAACACCACCAACCTTCTACAGGTAGCTTTAGCTGAACACTGTGCAGAGCTCGCACTACACTAACTTGTAGTTTTAGCTGAACACTGTTCAGAGGATGCACTACACTAACTTGTAGCTTTAGCTGAACACTGTGCAGAGGTCGCACTACACTAACTTGTAGTTTTAGCTGAACACTGTGAGGAGGACGCACTACACTAACTTGTAACTTATTTAGCTGCCTGCGGTAGTGATAGGATCACCACCAACCTTCTACAGGTAGCTTTAGCTGAACCCTGTGCAGAGCTCGCACTACACTAACTTGTAGCTTTAGCTGAACACGGTTCAGAGGACGCACTACACTAACTTGTAGCTTTAGCTGAACACTGTGAGGAGGACACAGTACACTAACTTGTAGCTTTAGCTGAACACTGTGCAGAGGTCGCACTACACTAACTTGTAGTTTTAGCTGAACACTGTGAGGAGGACGCACTACACTAACTTGTAGCTTTAGCTGAACACTGTGCAGAGGTCGCACTACACTAACTTGTAGTTTTAGCTGAACACTGTGAGGAGGACGCACTACACTAACTTGTAGCTTTAGCTGAACACTGTGCAGAGGTCTTACTACACTAACTTGTAGTTTTAGCTGAACACTGTGAGGAGGACGCACTACACTAACTTGTAGCTTTAGCTGAACACTGTGAGGAGGACGCACTACCCTAACTTGTAGCTTTAGCTGAACACTGTGCACTACACTAACTTGTAGTTTTAGCTGAACACTGTGCAGAGGTCACACTAAACTAACTTGTAGCTTTAACTGAACACTGTGAGGAGGACGCACTACACTAACTGAAAATAGTCTAGCTGCCTGACTTGGGTACTAATAGGATCAAAAGAACACCAGCAATTTTCTTCAGGTAGCTGTAAATACTGTAACAAGACAAGCCTGCCTGTCAGTAGCAAGATAACAGGAACGGATCTAGCTAAACTGAGTACAGTATATATATATATATATATATATATATATATATATATATATATACAACACCTGGGATGCATATATATACACAATACACTGTAAGTGCAGCTAACTCACTGACTGTCCTGCCTAATCTATCTAACTTAAATCGAATGACACTGTCTCTCTGTCTATCTATCTATCTCAACGCCGGAACACACACTACACAGGGCCACCGTGCAGGCGGCCTTATATAGTGTGGGGCGTGTACTAAATCCCCTGAGCCATAATTGGCCAAAGCCTCCTTGGCTTTGGCCAATTACGGCTCTCTGTTCAGACGGCGCTGTGATTGGCCAAGTATGCGGGTCATAGTGCATGCTTGGCCAATCATCAGCCAGCAATGCACTGCGATGCCGCAGTGAATTATGGGCCGTGACGCGCCACACGAATTTGGCGCGAACGGCCCATATCGTGCGCAATTCCGCGAACGGGCGAACAGACGATGTTCGAGTCGAACATGGGTTCGACTCGAACATGAAGCTCATCCCTACTCAACACTATTGAGTGGTTGTCTGATAGCCCGGATTGGGGGTAGTTGGAAGATGTCTTATATGATGGGTTGCACTCTTTGAGGTCTTAGTGTATCCTTCTACTGACGGTTTTGTTGCTTTAACCTTTCTTATGGAAGGATTATTGTAGTACTATATTTTTTTTCCCCTGTCTTATGGGTTATAGAATATATGGTGATATCTAGTGTCCTGACTGGGTACGGTATCATATGTGGTGGTATCTGGTCTCCTGGCTGTGTTTGGTATCATATGTGGTGGTATCTGGTCTCCTGGCTGTGTATGGCATCATATGTGGTGGTATCTAGCCTCCTGGCCATGTATGGTATCATATGTGGTGGTATCTGGTCTCCTAGGTGTATGATTTCATATATGGTGGTATCTGATCTCCTAGGTGTATGATATTATATGTGGTGGTATCTGGTCTCCTGGCTGTGTATGATATCATATGTGGTGATATCTGGTCTCCCGGCTGTGTATGATATCATATATGGTGGTATCTGGTCTCCTAGGTGTATGATTTCATATGTGGTGGTATCTAGTCTCCTAGGTGTATGATATCATATGCGGTGGTATCTGGCCTCCTGGCCATGTATGGTATCATATGTGGTGGTATCTGGTCTCCTAGGTGTATGATTTCATATGTGGTGGTATCTGGTCTCCTAGGTGTATGATATCATATGTGGTGGTATCTGGCCTCCTGGCCGTGTATGGTATCATATGTGGTGGTATCTGGTCTCCCAGCTGTGTATGATATCATATGTGGTGGTATCTGGCCTCCTGGCTGTGTATGATATCATATGTGGTGGTATCTGGCCTCCTGGCTGTGTATGGTATCATATGTGGTGGTATATGGTCTCCTAGGTGTATGATATAATATGTGGTGGTATCTGGTCTCCTAGGTGTATGATATCATATGTGGTGGTATCTGGCCTCCTGGTTGTGTATGGTATCATATGTGGTGGTATCTGGTCTCCCAGCTGTGTATGATATCATATGTGGTGGTATCTGTCCTCCTGGCTGTGTATGATATCATATGTGGTGGTATCTGGTCTCCCGGCCGTGTACGATATCAAATGTGGTGGTATCTGGCCTCCTGGCTGTGTATGATATCATATGTGGTGATATCTGGTCTCCCGGCTGTGTATGATATCATATATGGTGGTATCTGGTCTCCTAGGTGTATGATTTCATATGTGGTGGTATCTAGTCTCCTAGGTGTATGATATCATATGTGGTGGTATCTGGCCTCCTGGCCATGTATGGTATCATATGTGGTGGTATCTGGTCTCCTAGGTGTATGATTTCATATGTGGTGGTATCTGGTCTCCTAGGTGTATGATATCATATGTGGTGGTATCTGGCCTCCTGGCCGTGTATGGTATCATATGTGGTGGTATCTGGTCTCCCAGCTGTGTATGATATCATATGTGGTGGTATCTGGCCTCCTGGCTGTGTATGATATCATATGTGGTGGTATCTGGTCTCCCGGCTGTGTACGATATCAAATGTGGTGGTATCTGGCCTCCTGGCTGTGTATGGTATCATATGTGGTGGTATATGGTCTCCTAGGTGTATGATATCATATGTGGTGGTATCTGGTCTCCTAGGTGTATGATATCATATGTGATATCATACATAGTTGATGCTTATTCCGGGAAAACGCGTTGGACAAGGAGCCAGTAGTTCTCATAATGTTTTGCTGTTTTTTACCCAATTTTTGTAAGTGCATCATTTTATTAAACCTAATTTATTTTTAAAGAGTTAATGGACTATGAGTTTTATTTTTTTTTTTTTTTTACCTCCTTCACACGGTATCAACTGAGCACATGAAGTCAGTGCTCTATTTATATACCAGTGATTGATTATCAGGAACCCATTTGCCTATTTGCCTTGGTCTGTGGACCTGGTTGAGAAGTGTGTACCTGCGGGTGGAGCCGGAGTCCAGCTCGAGTCTCAGAGAGCGATCCGTCACAGCTGACTTCCCTTTGTGGAGACATGCGTACTTAGATCCTAGGATCTTGTAAGCTGCTATCTATTACTTTAAACACGGTGGTGAAGCAGGGCTGGATAAGGTTGCCTGGAATTTCACGATTCCTTTCAGTTTGGGTGGACACAGTCTTTTTTCACGGTTGTTGATTCATCGATGGATTAACACATTTTATTCACACAGTTTTCGTTTTTGAACACCTTTGAACTTATTTAATAATAGATTTTTGAATCAAACATTTTTTTTATTTCAGGACTTATTGTTTTTCAGACACTGGTTTGTTTAATTTTTTTGTCACTTTGTATCCATTTGTTTATATAAATAATAGGGTATTCAAACATTCACTTCATAAAGAATTGTAACCTAGATTTTTCTGATCACCACAGTGTATGGAAAAAATTCTCAATAATAATATATATGTTCCATTTCTGTTTCTTGCTCTCTTTTTTGACACCATGAAATAATCACTGATCAAGTCAAGTCAAGCTTTATTTTCATTCTACTACACATGAGGACATACGGTAGAACGAAATGTCATATCTCACAGGGCTACGGTGCTACATACTAACTAAACATAATTATAACTACACAAAGAATAAAACACAGCGAAAAGAACTTAAAATAAAAACTGATAAACCTATACACATCTGGGAACTACATAACTGTACATACTAAGAAAAACTGAAATATCACATGGTCCTAAGTATTCAGACCCTTTGCTCAGTATTTAGTAGAAGCACCCTTTTGATCGAATACAGCCATGAGTCTTTTTGGAAAAGATGCAACAAGTTTTTCACACCTGGATTTGGGAATCCTCTGCCATTCCTCCTTGCAGATCCTCTCCAGTTCTGTCAGGTTGGATGTAAACGTTGGTGGACAGCTATTTTTAGGTCTCTCCAGAGATGCTCAATTGGGTTTAAGTCAGGGCTCTGGCTGGGCCATTCAAGAACAGTCACGGAGTTGTTGTGAAGCCACTCCTTCCTTGTTTTAGCTGTGTGTTTAGGGTCATTGACTTGTTGGAAGGTAAACCTTTGGCCCATTCTGAGTTCCTGAGCACTCTGGAGAAGGTTTTCGTCCAGGATATCCCTGTACTTGGCCGCATTCATCTTTCCCTCGATTGCAACCAGTCGTCCAGTCCCTGTAGCTGAAAAACACCCCCGCAGCATGATGCTGCCACCACCATGCTTCACTGTTGGGACTGTATTGGACAGGTGATGAGCAGTGCCTGGTTTTCTCCACACATACCGCTTAGAATGACGGCCAAAAAGTTCTATCTTGGTCTCATCAGACCAGAGAATCTTATTTCTCACCATCTTGGAGTCCTTTAGGTGTTTTTTAGCAAACTCCAAGTGGCCTTTCATGTGTCTTGCACTGAGGAGAGGCTTCTGTAGGGCCACTCTGCCATAAAGCCCCGACTGGTGGAGGGCTGCAGTGATGGTTGACTTTCTACAACTTTCTTCCATCTCCCGACTGCATCTCTGGAGCTCGACCACAGTGATCTTTGGGTTCTTCTTTACCTCCCTCACCAAGGCTCTTCTCCCCCTATAGCTCAGTTTGGCCGGACAGCCAGCTCTAGGAAGGGTTCTGGTGGTCCCAAACATCTTTCATTTAGGGGTTATGGAGGCCACTGTGCTCTTAGGAACCTTAAGTGCAGCAGAAATTTTTTTGTAACCTTGGTCAGATCTGTGCCTTGCCACAATTCTGTCTCTGAGCTCTTCAGGCAGTTCCTTTGAACTCATAATTCTCATTTGCTCTGACATGCACTGTGAGCTGTAAGGTCCTAAATAGACAGGTGTGTGGCTTTCCTAATCAAGTCCAATCAGTATAATCAAACACAGCTGGAGTCAAATGAAGGTGTAGAACCATCTCAAGGATGATCAGAAGACATGGATAGCACCTGAGTTAAATATATGAGTGTCACAGCAAAGGGTCTGAAAACTTAGGACCATGTGATATTTTGGTTTTTCTTTTTAATAGATCTGCAAAAATATCAACAATTCTGTGTTTTTCTGTTAATATGGGGTGCTGTGTGTACATTAAAGAGGAAAAAATGAACCTAAATGATTTTAGCAAATGGCTGCAATATAACAAAGAGTGAAAAATTTAAGGGGGTCTAAATACTTTCCGTCCCCACTGTATACTGTGTATTTCAAAGAGTCTTTGTAGCACCAAGTTTTTATAAAAGTGTCTAGTGCATATTCAAGAGTAAAAAGGAGGGGAAGTGAGACATTCCTGGTCACAATATATAGGTTGGAGAAGAGGTTTCAAAGAGGATTGGAGTTGAAGGCTCTCACAGCCTGGGAAAAAAACTTTTTCTGTAGTCTGACAGTCCTGGTTTTGATA
The DNA here is from genome assembly GCF_042186555.1 of Aquarana catesbeiana. NCBI lineage: Eukaryota > Metazoa > Chordata > Amphibia > Anura > Ranidae > Aquarana > Aquarana catesbeiana. The sequence goes on along the minus strand of NC_133325.1, from coordinate 18,544,973 downwards.
CTCCAGTACCTTCTACCTGATGGCAAGAGCTGGAAGAGACTGTGGGAGGGATGAGTAGGATCCTTCACGATACTGGCAGCTTTGCTGGAGCATCGTGTATGGAAAATGTCCAGGATGGAGGGGAGAGAGACACCAATAATCTTTTCAGCCGTCTTCACTAGCCGCTGCAGGAACTTGCGGTCAGCAGAACTGTAGGTCCCATACCAGACAATGGTGCAGCTGGTCAGCACACTCTCGATGGTTCCCCTATAGAATGTAGTAAGGATGGGTGGAAGGAGACTGGCTTTTTTTTTAAGGCGGCAGAGAAAATATAGGAGCTGCTGTGCCTTCTTGGTTAGTTTTGTTTTACTGTATTATCTACTCTTTCAACTTTGAGGCCGGGTTCACACTTGAGAACACAGCAGCTCACAGGAGGAGTCCAGTGTGTCTCCATTCAACGTTTCAGGTCTGATTTCAGCCCGAATTTTGGGCCGAATTTCGGACCTGAAAGGGAACCAAAAGACGCACAGGACTCTGCAGAGATATGTGAAATGTCTCCATAGAGAGCCGGTCACAATCTCCTGCTATGCAAATTGGATGCGGTAAAAACCAGCCTACGATTAGTAATGGTGTGAACTCGGCCTAAAGAGTGATGAAAAATGTAGGCTGCCATTGCTGACTTCTTCTAAAATGCATGGTGTCTGGCTGCTTCACTGAGCTAACATGGCCATTGCCGGAGCTGTTTTTTTTACTTTGCAGAGATTAAAGCAGATGTGAGGTAGATCTGGGATGATCTTACCAGGGGTTAACCAAAGCATTTTCTAATCTGGCCCTGGAGAGATTGGGGATTGGACCAGAACCCCTGTCCGGACTTTTAGTGTGACATCAGTTCCAGTGAAAGTGGGGAGTTTTCCTGTCACTTCCTGTTGTGTTCCAAAGACTGGAAGTCAGGATAATTTTTAAAAATGTCTATGTCTCCATATGGAAGCTCTATTCTTACTTCCTGCCCCGAGAGGAAGTGAGAGGAAATCCCACTGTCACCGGAACAGGTGTTCTTATTGGGAGATTTCCTTTCATTTGTAGTTCAGTGACAAGTGTACGATTTAAAGTTTCCCTTCAACGTGTATCTTGATAATGATGGCTAATGGACTCGGATGTGAGGGGAAATCTCCCAAATGAGGACACGGCAAAAAAAGCCCTAAAGCCAAAGTCTTTGTCATGATGATACAACACACTAATATGGTGTGTCCCATCATCTTATATCGTGAAAATAAGCTGCACTTGTGTAATGGCCCATTGTCCCCGGGATGTCTTGGTGATCTACAGTGCCTTGGAAAAGTATTCATACCCCTTGACATTTTCGACATTTTGTCATGTTACAACCAAAAACGTCAATTTATTTTACTGGGATTTTATGTGATAGACCAACACAAAGTGGCAAATAATTGTGAAGTGGAAGGAAAACGGTTTTCAACATTCTTTACAAATAAATCTGTGAAAAGTGTGGCGTGCATTTGTATTCAGCACCCTTTACTCTAAAACCTAAACTAAAATCTAGTGGAACCAATTGCCTTCAGAAGTCACCTAATTAGTAAATAGAGTCTACCTGTGTGTAATTTAATCTCAGTATAAATACAGCTGTTCTGTGAAGTCCTCTGAGGTTTGTTAGAGAACCTTAGTGAACAAACAGCATCATGAAGGCCAAGGAACACACCAGACAGATCAGAGATAAAGTTGTGGAGAAGGTTAAAGCAGGGTTAGGTTATAAAAAAATCCCAAGCTTTGAACATCTCACGGAGCTCTGTTCAATCCATCATCCGAAAATGGAAAGAGTATGGCACAACTGCAAACCTACCAAGACATGGCCATCCACCTAAACTGACAGGCCGGGCAAGGAGAACATTCATCAGAGAAGCAGCCAAGAGGTCCATGGTAACTCTGGAGGAGCTGCAGAGATCCACAGCTCAGGTGGAAGAATCTGTCCACAGGACAACTATTAGTCGTGTTCTCCACAAATCTGCCCTTTATGGAAGAGTGACAAGAAGAAAGACATTGTTGAAAGAAAGACATAAGAAGTCCCGTTTGCAGCTTGTGAGAAGCCATGTGGGGGACACAGCAAACATGTGGAAGAAGGTGCTCTGGTCAGAGGAGACCAAAATTCTATTTTTTTACCTAAAAGCAAAACGATATGTGTGGTGGAAAACTAACACTGCACATCACCCTGAACACACCATCCCCACCGTGAAACATGGTGGTGGCAGCATCATGTTGTGGAGATGCTTTTCTTCAGCAGGGACAGGGAAGCTGGTCAGAGTTGATGGGAAGATGAATGGAGCGAATACAAGACAATCTTAGAAGAAAACTGGGGCGAAAGACTTGAGACTGGGGCGGAAGTTCACCCTAGAGCAGGACAACGACCCTAAATATACAGCCAGAGCTGCAATGGAATGGTTTAGATCAAAGCATATTCATGTGTTAGAATGGCCCAGTCACAGTCCAGACCTAAATCCAATTGAGAATCTGTAGCAAGACTTGAAAATTGCTGATCACAGACGCTCTCCATCCAATCTGACGGATCTTAAGCTATTTTGCAAAGAAGAATGGGAAAAACTTTCACTCTCTAGCTGTGCGAAGCTGGTAGAGACATCCCCAAAAAGACTTGCAGCTGTAATTGCAGAGAAAGGAGCTACTACAAAATATTGACTAAGGGGGCTGAATACAAATGTACCCCCCCACACTTTTCACATATTTATTTGTAAAAAATTGTGAAAAACAGTTATCATTTTCCTTCCACTTCACAATTATGTGACACTTTGTGTTGGTTTATCATATAAAATCCCAATAAAATAAATTTACGTTTTTAGTTGTAGCATGACAAAATGTGGATATTTCAAGGGGTATATATATATATATTATCAGGGCCAGGCATGTACTGGCCATTGGGACTACCAGGAGTTTCCCAGCGGGCCGATGGCTCGGTGGGCCGGTTTCAGTGACAGCCTGTCAAATTTATAGCTGCGCTACCCACGCAGCCAATAATTTGAGCACTGCTGTACTGCACATGGCTAGGTATCGAGCTTCCGTACGGACATCTTCGGCTACCTCCGGGCCACATTCGTCCTTTCCCGTCACCGCTCGACTTCCCCCGCCCCCCTCCTCTCTGACAGCTCTTTGGATTTGTCCAGCAAAACTCGGCTATCCCTGGCGGCCCCCGCGGTAACGGTCGCTGTGAGTTTAAATGAGCCGGAGCCGCCCGTGTGATGCCCTGAGAGCAGCCGACAGGTAGAGAGGTCCCCGGAGCAGAAGAGGGAGGCCGGAGGATGACATTGCTGCAGGAACCCGTCCAGGTAACCCGGCACAGCCATTGAATACATTATATAGCAAAGGATGTGGCGCTGACTAAAATAACTTAAAAAATTCATTTGGTGCAAATAATGATTCAAACAATATGCAAAATCCAACGTAGCTAAAAGTTCATCAAAAGTGTCAATTAATATTGAAATGTGCATAAAAATATTTTCAGCAAAAAATGCATATATAATTTTTTTGCACTCTTTTTGCACTTTAATACAATGGACAAAGTTTGGATATAATGGTTTTAATTATAAGCATGGTTTATATATGAATTTTTTGCTGAAAATATTGTTATGCACTTATTTTTTGCACATTTCAATATTAATTGACACTTTTGATGAACTTTTAGCTACGTTGAATTTTGCATATTGTTTGAATCATTATTTGCACCGAATGGATTTTTGATGTAAATTAATTTAAAAATATATAATGCCAGAGCCAGGCTTCGGGCCTAGTCCTAGGGGGCAGGTGACAGGGGGGAGAGGGGGGCTGGAAGATACAAGACAACCAGGGGGTCCAGGGAATGAAGAGGCTCCTGTGGGAAGAAGGGGCCCTAAGGAATGAAGGGGGTGTTTGAGATATAGGGGCCCTACAAGAAGGACCCTATGGAATGAAGGGGGTTCCCAATGGGAAGAAGGACCCTATGGAATGTAGGGGGTTGTATGGGATGTAGGGGACCTAGAAGAAGGACCCTATAGAATGAAGGGGGCCCCAATGGTAAGAATTGGGGTTCTGGTTTCTGCATCAGTCTTGATGACATCAGAAGACCTTAGACGGCTGGAGCCATGGGGGAGAAGACTCTCTGAGGACCATTCTAGCAGGGTGGAGGATCAAGTAAGTAAATCTTTCTTTTTCATGCTGCCTGGACCTAAACAAGCCCTTGCGGTGTGGGCACGATTTTATTGTCACATGACAAACTTACCTTTGAAACGAAGCCCTCCAGCAGCGTGCGGTCACTGCTGCCGTGGGCCTTCCCCTTTCACCCCGGTCTTCCTTCTAGGTTTGCATGCTCCTGCTGTGTGAATAGCCGGGCCGCGATGATGTCACTCTCGTGCAAGTGCACAGGATACTGTTTTTGTGCCTGTTTGCAAAATTAGAGTGGGTTGGTCTGGATGAATTCCAGGGCCAAATTTTTGTCCCAGTCCAGCCCTGATCAAGGCAAAGAAATACAGATTGGGAGCTCCCTTTTAGAATTGTATGTGTGTGTGTGTGCAACTTACTTTGCCCTGCATGCGGGGGTACCTTTAGCGAAGAGCATGCTCATCAATGCCCATGACCAGGTGGAGACTGCGGTCAATCTAACATTAAGGCAGTTGAGATGAGCCCTTACACCATGTCCTGGGTTCCTCTGAAAATGTGGAGTCCCATGTCACTACACACAGTAACTTAGTAGATGTTGTATTGGGAGTGATGTGCTGAGCCTGCGCCCACTCAACCAGTCCAGCGTACCTCTGTTACCTCACTCTTAGTAACAGTCCTGCCATACACATGGCACGGACCTCATGTGTGCACTCGATGCCATGAATCCCTGTAACACAGTTTTGGTTCTCTTTGGGAGGGAGCCAGAATATCGACCCCCTGTCACCCATACCAGGTTCCATAGATGACGACTGGTTGCTTTATGTCTTGAACTTGAGCTTTGTTACTCTTAGCAACTACACTCCTCTTCCTTGTCTTGCAGAATTAACTCTTTTCGTAGTGGTGTTACTTCATACCCCTTTGTGCTTTTAAAGATCCCGGTTCTTTTGATACGCCAGAACCAACATTCACCCCTTTTTAAATAATTTCAGAACAGGCTCAGAACCAGGGGCGGACCGTCCATTAGGAACGCCCGGGTGCCGCCCCCCCTTATCTTCGCCATCCTTCCACAAACCCTTACATTTTCCTTCCCAGACACCTTTGTCCTCCACACCTGTACATAGTGCCCGCTGTCTTATCCTCCACACTCGTCTTGTGTACATAGTGACCACTTTCATAAAATCCTCTACTGTACATAGTGCCAGCTGTCATACCCGCCACACTCCTCTCCTGTACATACCACCCACTGTGATAACCTCCACACTCCTCTCCTGTACATACCACCCACTGTGATAACCTCCACACTCCTCTCCTGTACATACCACCCACTGTGATACCCTTCACACTCCTCTCCTGTACATACTGCCCACTTTCATAAACTCCTCTACTGTACATAGTGCCAACTGTCATACCCTCCACACTCCTCTCCTGTACATACTGCCAACTGTCATACCCTCCACACTCCTCTCCTGTACATACTGCCAAATGTCATACCCTCCACACTCCTCTCCTATACATAGTGCCCACTGTTATACCCCCCCCCCACAATCCTCTCCTGTACATACTGCCAACTGTCATACCCTCCACACTCCTCTCCTGTACATACTGCCAAATGTCATACCCTCCACACTCCTCTCCTATACATAGTGCCCACTGTTATACCCCCCCACAATCCTCTCCTGTACATAGTGCCCACTGTCATACACTTCTCTCCTGTACATACTGCCCCCAAAATACCTTCCACACTCCTCTCCTGTACATACTGCCAACTGTCATACCCTCCACACTCCTCTCCTTTACATACTGCCAGTTGTCATACCCTCCACACTCCTCTCCTGTACATACTGCCAACTGTCATACCCTTCACACTCCTCTCCTGTACATACTGCCAGTTGTCATACCCTCCACACTCCTCTCCTGTACATACTGCCAACTGCCATACCCTCCACACTCCTCTCCTGTGCATACTGCTCACTATCATACTGTCCACACTCCTCTCCTGTACATACCACCCACTGTGATATCCTCCACACTCCTCTCCTGTACATACTGCCAACTGTCTTTCTCTCCACACTCCTCTCCTGTACATACTGTCCCATCATACCCTCCACACTCCTCTCCTGTACATAATGCTCCCATCATATCCTCCACACTCCTCTCCTGTACATACTGCCAACTGTATTTCTCTCCACACTCCTCTCCTCTCCTTTACATACCTTCCACACTCCTCTCCTGTACATACTGCCCCCATCATACCCTCCACACTCCTCTCCTGTACATCGTGCCCATTGTCATACCCTCCACACTACTCTCCTGTACATAGCGCCTACTGTTATACCCTCCACACTACTCTCCCTCACCCGCACATACTTCCCACATTTATATCATCCATACTCCTCCCCTATGCCTCTTCAACTAAAGGAAATCTTCTCAGTCCTCATATTTGTTCTGCCCATTATTAGTACTCATTTAATTTTGTGATTACTACAGTGATGTATAGAGGAACATAGGGGATGTCAGCTACTCTAAATATACCACTGGTAAAAAAAAAAGTGTCCCTGAAAATATTTTTGAAATGTTGACAACTATGCACTTGGGCACTGCCCAAGGGCCACCGGGTCAATAGGGGGCCCCATGATAGGCTCCTGGGATCCTGTGATCATAAAGTGGTAGTAAACTTCACTAACATTACTACTTTTTAGAAGCCCTGAAGTAGGTTATGCCATAATGTACAGGTATACACAGCATATTAGCACATTAGGCTACACTTACCTGTCAGACTGAGCCCTCCAGCTCTGCGCTGTGATCAATCCAGTGGGTCCTGGGCGCTTCCATCTTCAACTGGTCTTCCTCCCGGGTTCTGTGTCTTTGGTCACTTGCTTTGGCTGGGCTGCTTTGCTGTCACTTCCACGCATGCTCATGCGCATCCTCTCTCTCTCATCCCCCCTCCTTTACCCCTCACCCCTCTCTCATCCCCTTTCTGTCTCTCTCATCCTCCCTCTCTCTATTAAATTTAATTTGTTATAACAAAAAATTGTTTGCACTTTTATTTTTTATAAAAAGCCCTACCAAAATCCTCAGCACCAGGCCCATGATGTTGGTAATCTGGCCCTGGATGGACTGGAGGAGAATGGCCAGAGAAGAGAGCCGGCATGGGTAGGAGTGAAAGAGAATGTCCAAGCAGCAGAGCAGGCATGGGTGGAAGTGAAGAAGAATGGGCAAGCAGGAGAATGGGCAAGGAAGAGAGAGGGCATGGGTAGAGGTAGGGGAGAATGGCCATAGAAATAAACAGACAGGAGTGGGAGTGACAAAGAATGACCTCAGATGAGAAAGTACATGGATGGCAATGGAGCAGAATGGGCAAGGATGAGAGAGGGCATCAGTAGGAGTAGAGAAGAATGGACAGAGAGGAGAGCAGACAGGAGATGGGATGGGGGAAAATAAGCAAAGGGGAGAGAAACAACCAAGTGGTCCATCGAGTCTGCCCCATATAGATAGATAGATAGATAGATAGATAGATAGATAGATAGATAGATAGATAGATAGATAGATAGATAGATAGATAGATAATGTAAAAAAAAAAAGTAGTTTGAACTGCAGGCATGGGTGGGAATAGGGTAAAATGGACAGAGAGAAAAAGAGGCTTGAGTGGTAGTGTCACAGGAGCAGTCATGTGTAGGAATGGAGGTGAATAATGAAGGAGAAGAGCATAGAGGTGAGGGGGGATGGTTGGGAAAAGAGAAGATTGGCCAGAGAGGAGAACAGGAATGAGTTGGATTGAAATAGAATAGCCACAAATGAGAACATGGTTGGGTGTGAGTGGAGGAGAATGGACAAGGAAGAGAGCATGTATCTCTAGGAGTGGAGGAGAATAGCCAAGGAGGAGAGTGGCATGGGTAGGAGTGGAGGAGAATAGCCAAGAAGGAGAGTGGCACAGGTAGGAGTGGAGGAGAATAGCTAAGGGGAAGAGTGGGCATGGATGGAAGTGGAAGAGAATGGCCACAGTGGAGAGCAGAGATCGGTGGAGGAGAAAGGTTTGAGATTACCGCAAGCTTGGGTGGGAGTAGAAAACCCAATGAGAAAAGCAGGTTTGGATGGAAGAGGAAAAAAGAGAGGTAAAAATGACTTGAGGGCTCCATCTAAGCAAGTTAGATTCAAGAGCAAAATGCTAAATACATCAGCAGCTGCTTTTAGTTAGCTAAATGCTCACACCCCAGAGAGTAAGTCTACATATAGTACTGCGGTGAGTTCCTCTGAAATGGTTCAACATATAAGAAAAAAATAGGAATTACAAAGACAATTCCAAAAAGCAATTCTTCAGAGAAGAACAGGCAATTTAGCAAAAATTATGAAATTTTATTATGCAAATTCACTTAAACACTAATCAAAAAATTTAATTTATTAGAAAAATACCACCAACATTTCACTAAAATTAGACAACGTTGTCAGCATACTCAGATGGCCACCACACATCCATACCCCCCCCAAATAGCTTATTAAATAATGGTCACTATTTAATCCTTTAATAGGAAGAGTAGTATTCCTCCAAGGAACATAAACGTAGTAAAAAGTCAAAAGAGATCAGAAAGCAATCAATCATGTACAAATCCGTCAGACTTTTATGTGATCGTGTGTAGGCAAGTCCGGTCGTTAGAAAGTCTGTTGAAAGTCTGCCAAAAGTCCGTCGAAAGTCTGTCGAAAGTCTGTCGGACGGGCTGTCGGACTTTTGTAGCTGAAAAGTCCGACCGTGTGTACGCGGCATAAGAATCACAAAATAGTCTTGCCAAATCTTGGCGCCTTATGCCAAAAATTATTATAATGTGTAATCTTTAAACAATGAGTTTGTTATATAACTTTTACAACAGTTACAGTGTCTACTTTAATAATGTTATTTTATAACATTAAAATAATATAAATATACTGTATATATAGTTCTTCTTTATTTTTGCTTGAGAGTTATGTTTTCCTTTGTGTCCTGTAGATAGCATGGCCAATAAATCGGAGGTCTTTCATTTTATCCTTGTTGGTTTCCCTGGTCTCCCGGAAAAGTTTTATGCCATGGCTGCTTCAGTAATAATCTGTGTCTACAGCCTATCTCTGTGTGCAAATATCACTGCGATCATGATAATCCTCCTGAAGGCCCATCTACACCAGCCCATGTATATCATTATCCTAAACCTGGCCGTTTCTGACCTAATTTTTGACACAGCAACCCTGCCGAATATGATTGTCAGATATTTTACTGGTGATGGGACTTTATCTTTTACTGGTTGTTTATTTCAGATGGGGATGGTCCATTCCTTGAACTTAGTGGATTCCTTAACCATTATGCTGATGGCCTTTGATCGGTATGTTGCCATCTGCAAGCCTCTTAGATATCACTCTATAATTACCAAAAGAGTGGCCATGGCCTTGTGTGGCCTTGTCTGGCTTGTTGCCTCCTCTATTGGATTATTTGTCATGAGCTGGGCTCTTCCTCTTCCATTCTGTGGACCAAACAGAATCCTGTTGTTTTACTGCTCGTTGGCTCAGGTCACTGTTCTATCATGTACGGACACTTCGGCAATCAGAAGAAATGGATTTTATGCTGGAATAATTATGCATGTAGGTCCTTTCACCTTAAATTTAATTTCATACATTGTCATCATTGCAAGTATTTGTCTGACATCCCGATCAGAAAATTGGAAGAAGCTCTACAACACCTGCATCGCACACTGGTTTGTCATCACCCTCTTCTACTTACCTCGGGTCATCGATTATGGCATCCAGGCTCAGATACTTTCCAGCACCGATGTCTTTGTGCTGCTCAGTTGCTTGTATGCCTTTATACCACACTTCAGCAGCCCCATCATTTTTTGTCTTCGAACCCAAGAAATAAGAAAAACCTTGAGAAAAATTCTAAGTGAAAAAAAATTATAAGTGAAAGACTGGTGTAGAGGTTCATGGTTCTATTGTGACTCTCCAAGTCATATACTCTCATTTACTGGCGTCTAAGCTACTGACTCCAAACAGTCCATACAAATGCTAGCATCTTTATTGGCAATTTGTTCATTTTTTCGTATGTTTTTTAAATATATAGTACATGTTTAAAGGAGATCAGCCTGATGTACTGTATATAAAGTTATCAATGCATGTTAATGTTTAAAAAAAAACTCTTTTCCTTTCCTCTTTACACACATATGCTCTGCTTCCTGCTTTGCAACACTACACAATGGTGGGACTTATATATATAAACCATTTATAGATTATATAAAGGATCAGAGATTGTTGACTGTGCAAGTGCTGGATGCAAGAAGGGGCTATGCTTGGACTTTTATAAATTCAATACTGCCATAAGTGGTCAATCAGTTCCAGAAGTGTTTCTCAGGGTCAGCTAATAAAATGTCATGCACATACTGGTTCTTCTGAGTGCCTTCTCCTCTATGTGCTGGTTTCCATTTTTTCAGGACACTGACTGGAGGCCATTCTATGTATAGGTAGGCCAACAAGGAGGGATCTGCAATAGTCAAGGCAAGACATAACTTGGGAAAAATTTGTAACTTTGTGGTGTAGCTGGTTAACAAGGGGTATGTGGAACGGAAGAACCCACTGCTCCAGGTGTATATGATGAGCTTGGATGGAACTGGATCAGGAGTGCCAGCCCTGGCCCGCCTCTGTGGAAATACTTGGAAATAAGAAGAAAAGGCCACACATCCAGAGGTTCCAATTCCCTTTATTAAATCACCATGATGACACCAGGGACACACATAGACATGTTTCACTCATACATCTTGTGCTTAATTGGGATTAAGCACAAGATGAATGTGTGAAACGTGTTTACGTGACTGGTTGCTCCTGTCCCTGGAGTCGTCACAGTGATTTAATAAAGACAATTGGAACCTCTGGATGTGGGGCCCTTTCTTCTTATTTCCAAGAAGGGGCATGTTTTGGAGATTTTGCAGAGGTTAAGGTGGCAAGTGGGTGTGGGCCATAAGGAGAGGTCATAATCCAGTATCACACCTAGCACCCAGGTACGAGGGGATGGACTGATAGTAGTACCATTGATCTTCATAGAGAAGTCAGAGGAGAGGGCAAAGGGTTATTAAATAATATGAGCTCATTTTTGTAAAGGTTTAGCCTAAGGATATAGTATGACATCCATACTATTACATCAATTAGTGTGTAAGCCTTTATATAACAGTTTGGGTTCTCTGAATGTCTAACAAGATTCGCCAAACCCTTGGCGGACCAAACCTGGCCAGATTTGCCATTTACTAGTCACTATCCTTCTTGCAAGATCCCAGGGAATGCCAAATCTCACAAGAAGATGCTCCAGCACACCCAGTGATCGTGATATTTGGGATACTTGTTGTTTTCCAGGAACTCATCTGAAGGATCATGATGTCACCCTTGCCTAGGTGAAACTGGCAGAAAGCAGAGGCAAGGTAAGAAAATGTACTAATGTGTCATGCATGTGTAGCTGGGTGCTGGCTGACTTTCCCTGAGTCATCGTGGAACATTCTGAAACACCAGCTTCAGTGAGCCTGTTTCCCCCTAGTGCTCAGACTGGATGCTGTGTCATCATTTCCTGAATACAAAGCAAACAGAGACCACAGCTGAGAGCAAGTGATCATGGGATATGTGGTCCAAGGAGCCAGTATTTGCATTGGAGCCAGACTGCAGCAGACTACACGTTCCAGCCAGCTGGAAGAGAGAGAAGAATGCTGGGTGAGATCATAATTATCCTGGTCCAGGAAGGAGTCTTTCTCTTGGGACCACAGCTTTCAGCTGAGAGCAGGGGACCCAGCCACTCAGGGAATGCAAGCAAGCACCACGATCTAGACTGCGTAGAGAGTCTCCGGCGAGTGAGCAAGCAGATGCACCATTGCAGCTCCCTGTTGGTCAAGTGATTGTCGGGGGTCACTGTCATCGTCACCAGTACAGACCCAGCCAGTTGGATGCTGTCTTCCCATGTGACTCTGGCAGCCATCTTGGGTCAGGCAGAGCCTATGTAAGGCCCTGGCTCCTGGGTTTGGCCTGCTTTATGTGAGTGAGTACCTCATTTGCGAGGGAAAACACTAGAGATAGGGAAAGGTTCCTGGTGAGGAGGCAAAGTGTAGGGTCCCAACTGTTCTGGATACCTTCCCGACTGGGCATGAGATGGCCAGGCCACATTCTGCCCCTCTCAACAGATACTGTCAGTTTGGCTAAAGTCTGCTCCTGTCACATTGCTGGAAACCGTGAGTGCACCCAGTTGGGTAGTCTGCCCCCCCAGTTTGTTGTGAACTGTTGCTGCGATTCTTCAATACAAGTTTTATATTGCAGTGCATTGCTGTATGATGATTGGCCAAAGCATGCACCATGACCTGCATGCTTTGGCCAATCCCAGCACCCTCAGCTAAGAGAGCCATAATTGGCCAAAAGCAGGGTGCCTTTTGCCAATAATGGCTCAGTCCATGCCCCACACTATATATGGCTGCCTGCACGTCGGCCCCGTTTAGTGTGTTGTTGGCGTGGACAGAGAGAGAGTGTCATTTAGATTGAGCAGGCAGGCAGATTATTCAGTTAGCTGCAGTGTATTTAATATATATATACAGACAGTCTCTCTCTCTCTATATATATATATATATATATATATATATATATATATATATATATATATATATATATATATATATCCACTGTATCCAGTTTAGCTATATCTGACTGCAGGCCGTTCCTGGTGTACTTTTTCTAATATACTTCAGGTGGTGTACACAGTACACAGTACTGTGCACCCATAGTGCAGTTGCTACTACTTTTCTGGTGTTGTATGCAGTACACCCATAGTTGATATTACACTTCTGTTGGTGTACACAGTAGCGTGCACCCATAGTGCAGTTGCTACTACTTTCCTGGTGGTGTACGCAATACAGTACACCCATAGTTGTTATTACGCTTCTGTTGGTTTACACAGTACCGTGCACCCCTAGTGCACTTGCTACTACTTTTCTAGTGGTGTACACAGTACACAATACAGTGTAGTGTGGTCTTGCTAAACAAAATTTACAGCATGTCCACAAGGCCACCAAGGAGAGGCAGACGCTCACAGTCCACTAAAAGAGGGCAAGCAGGCTCTGGGTCTACAGTCGACAGTGCTGATCATGGACACGGTGCATCCTCAGCATGTGGCCGTGGGGCACGCTTGTCCTTTTGTTCTGCAGCTGGCCGCGTTATTGATCCACAACATGCAGAAGAGTTGGTGGAATGTATAACAAATGGATAACAAAGCCCTCCTCATCCTCCTCATCCTTCGTCACCCAGGCTCAGAGTAGTTTGCCTGCCAATGTAGCTGCTAAAGCGGCCTATTCCATCAGCTCCATGTCAACAGTCACTCCTTCCCTAGCCCCACCATCATGCACGGAGGAGTCCCCCGAACTATTCGACCACAGTGTTGGGTACATGCTGCAGGAGAATGCACAGCGATCTGAAGGCTGCGATGATGGTACCCAGGTTGAGGAAGGGAGTAACGTGAGCCTAGAGAGAGCGGGTGCCCAAGAATGTCAATAAACTGGCAGTCATGTTCCCCGAGCTGCAGCATACTGCCAAGTTTGATCCAGTGACGAGGAGGGAGGGGATGATGAGGTCACTGACTCTACTTGGGTGCCTGATAGAAGAGAGGAGGAGGAGGAGGCACATCTCCAACGAGGCAGGATGCCCTCCAGGGGGCAGGTTAAGGGCAGCCACCCTATTGCATCACACCACAGAGCTAAGCAGGTGCAGGATGCTGCTGACCCCGCACATATTTTGAAAAGTTCTTTGGTGTGGGCCTTTTTTCACACGTGTGCAGCAGATCGCACCGTTGCTGTTTGCATATGTCTGAAGCGTATCAAGTGTGACCAAAACAGCAGCCGCTTGGGCACCAGATGCTTGACCAGACATATGACGACCTCCCATGCAGTCCGTTGGCAACAGCACTTAAAAGGCCCACATCAAAGAACAAAGCAGACCTCTCCTTGCTCCTCAACAGCTGGGATCTCCAACCCCACTATACCTCCAGTCCTCTCAGAAACCTGCACTAAGAGGAATGAAGGTATAGAAATAGGTGTTCCAAGTACTTGCGGCAAATCTGCTAGTGGTACACCAACATCGGATTTTAGCAGGCAAATTTCCCTACCCCAGATGCTAAACAGTCGAAAGAAATTCGGCCCCAGCCATCCACTTGCTCAGCGTCTGAATGCTAGCTTGACCAAATTGCTAGCACTGCAACTGCTGCCTTTTCATCTGGTAGACTCTGCCCCCTTCATGAATTTTTTGAAATGTGTGGGAACTGCAGGTTCCCAAACGCCATTTCTTTTCACGGAAGTCCATTCCGGCTCTCTACCAGCATGTGGAAGGCAATGACTTGGCCTCGTTGGACAGGGTGGTCAGCATTAAGGTGCATATTACTGCTGACTCATGGTCCAGCAGACATGGACAGGGGTGTTACCTTTCTTTCACGGCGCATTGGGTGACTCTGCTGACAGCTGGGAAGGATGCAGGACAGGGTTCAGTATTGTTGGAGCTTGTTCCGCCACCATGCTTCCAAAATGCTAGTGTTGGTTCTGCCAAAGCTCTCTCCTCCACGCCCTCCTCTTGTTCTTCCTCTATGGCCTCTTCCTCTGCATATTTGTCCTCTGAACCTGCAGTGCTCCGTAGGCGTTCAAAGGGCTACGCAAGCACTCAAGCAAAAAGATGCCATGCGGTGCTTGGGTTGGTTTGCTTAGGGAACAGGAGCCACACTGGGGCAGAGATTCTGTCAGCTCTGCAGGGGCAGGCTCAGAGGTGGTTGACGCCACGCCAGCTTGAGCCAGGAATGTTTGTATGCAACAATGGCGCCAACCTCCTCTCCGCCCTCCGACAGGGACACTTGACCCATGTTCCCTGTATGGCTCACGTCCTGAATTTGGTGGTGCATCAGTTCTTGAGTAGGTACCCTGGCTTACAGGATCTCCTGAGACAGGCCAGGAAAGTCTGTGGTCATTTCTGCCGGTCATATAATGCCAGTACTCGACTGGCTGACATTCAAAGAGAATGCAACCTACCCAAGAACTGCCTCATTTGTGACATGCCCACCAGGTGGAACTCAACGTTGGCAATGCTGCAGCGGCTGCACACACAGCAGAGGGCCATCAATGAGTACCTGCGTGAGTATGGCACCAGGACAGGGTCAGGGGAGCTTGGCTTTTTTTTGCCACGCCAGTGGCTACTGATCAAGAAAGCATGCACTGTCCTGTCACCATTTGAGGAGGCCACGAGGATGGTGAGCAGTGACAGTGCATGCATCGGTGATACTGTCCCTCTTGTCTTCCTGTTGGAGCACACACTTCGTGGAATAATAGACAGGGCACTTGAGGCAGAACAGTGGGAGGAAGAGGAGGACTCCCTTACCTCTCAAGGCCTCCTTTATCCAGATACTAGTATTCCTGCAGGCCCACCGATCACACAGGGAGAAGAAGAGGAGGAGGAGGATTGTGTCAGCATGGAGGTGAAGGATAACACTCAGCATCAGCAGCAGTCTTCAAGGGATCGTTTGCAGTCCCCAGAAACCCATGGAGTTGTACGTGGCTGGGGGGGGTGGTTGAGGATCATGTGATCCTTAGTGACTCAGAGGACTCAGGATCGAATGCCTCTGCAAACTTACGCTGCATGGCCTCCCTGATCCTGCAAAAGGACCATAGGATTTGTAGGTTCAAGGAGAGGGATCATTACTGGCTGGCAACCCTTCTTGATCCACGTTACAAGAGTAAGGTTGCAGAACTTATCCAGCCTTCGCAGAGGGAGCAGAGGATGAAACATCTTCGGGAGGCCTTGCAGAAAGGGCCAATGACAAATGTTTTTTGACAATTTGGGGTTTTTAGTGAAATAAGGATTGGTGATAAAGCATCAGTGGAGAGGAGACACGTTTTTCCCATATTAACTCTTACAGGAGAGAATTTCCCTTCCTAGGGGTAGATTTCATCTCACTTCCTGTTGTCTCCTTCCGCTTGCAAGTAGGAGTCATTTGTAACTTGGATGTTTGAAAGTAGGGGCCTGCCCTATATACTCTGCAGAAATTGCGGCCTTAGGTGTTGGTGTTGCCACAACACTGTAAGCCCTCACAGTTACACTTGGTGGGCGCAGGAACGGGCTCTGCTGTGAAATATTAGATCAAGAATTGTAATTACATGCCCCTGTTGAACAGGGTCAGAAAAATTGGGCCTTTGGTGGTGGTGGTGATGCTGGTGCCACAGCACTGTAAGTCCTCACAGTTACTCTTTGTGGGTGCAGAAATGGGCCCTGCTGTGAAATATTAGATCAAGAATTGTAATTACATGCACCTGTTGAACAGGGGCAGAAAAATTGGGCCTTTGGTGGTTGTGGTGTTGCCACAACATTGTCTTTGACTGACCGAAGCCTCAGCAACACGTTGTCCAGGAACAGGAGTTTGTAACCTCCCAGTCTCTGGGAATGCGTTGCACAGACCTTTCTGCAAGGCCTCCAGAAGATGTTTCATCCTCTGCTCCCTCTGCGACAGCAAGATAAGGTCCGCAACCTTACCCTTGTAACGTGGATCAAGGAGGGTTGCCAGTATTGATCCCTCTCCTTGATACCACGAATACGAGGATCCTTCCGCGGGCTTTGCAGGATCAGGGAGGCCATGCAGCGTAGGTTTGCTGAGGCATTCGGTCCGGAGTACTCTGGGTCAATAAGGATGACATGATCAGCAGCCACCTCCTCCCAGCCATGTACAAGTCCATGGGTTTCTTGGGACTGTAAATGATCCCTTAAAGACTGCTGCTGATGCTGAGTGCCAGGCTCCACCTCCATGCTGACACAATCCTCCTCTTCCTCGTCCTCTTCCTGTGTGATCGGCAGGCATGCAGGAACACTGTCTGGATAAAGGGGGCCTTGAGAGCTAAGGAAGTCCTCCTCTTCCTGCCTCTGTTCTGCCTCAAGTGCCCTGTCCATTATTCCATGCAGCATGTGCTCCAACAGGTGGACAAGGGAGACAGTGTCACTGATGCATGCACTGTCACTGCTCACCATCCTTGTGGCCTCCTCAAATGGTGACAGGACAGTCCATGCATCCCTGATCATGGCCCACTGGCGTGGGGAAAAAAAAACAAGCTCCCCTGACACTGTCCAGGTAACATAGTCGCACAGGTACTCATTGATGGCCATCTGTTGCGTGTGCAGCCGCTGCAGCATGGCCAACGTTGAGTTCCACCTGGTGGGCATGTCACAGATTAGGCGGTTCTTCGGCAGGTTAAATTCATTTTGGAGGTCAGCCAGCCGAACACTGGCATTATATGACCTGCGGAAATGCACACAGACTTTTCTGGCCTGCCTCAGGACATTCTGTAAGCCCGTGTACCTGCCCGCCCGCTGCACCACCAAGTTAAGGATGTGAGCCAAACAGGGCACATGGGTCAGTTGTCCCTGTCGGAGGGTGGAGAGGAGGTTGGTGCCATTGTCGCAAACCACCATACCTGCCTTAAGCTGGCGTGGCGTCAACCACTTCTGAACCTGCCCCTGCAGACCTGACAGAATCTCTGCCCCAGTGTGGCTCCGGTCCCCCAAGCACACCAGCTCAAGCACCTCATGGCATCTTTTGGCCTGCGGCCTTGTGTAGCACCTTGAATGCCTACGGAGCACCGCTGGTTCCGAAGACAAATCAGCACAGGAAGAGGCCATAGAGGAAGAAGAAGAGGAGGGGTTGGAGGAGAGAGGTGTGGAAGAATCACAACTAGTAGTATTTTGGAGGCGTGGTAGCGGAACAACCTCCAACACTACTGCACCCTGTCCTACATCCTTCCCAGCTGCCAGAAGAATTACCCAGTGTGCGGTGAAAGATAGGTAACGTCCCTGTCCATGCCTGCTGGACCATGAGTCAGCGGTAATATACACGTTACCGCTGACCACCCAGTCCAGCGAGGCCAAGACATTGCCTTCCACATGCCGGTAAAGAGCCGGAATCACCTTCTGTGAGAAAAAGTGGCGTTTGGGAACCTGCCACTGAGGAACCGCACATTTCACAAACTCACGGAAGGGTGCAGAGTCTACCAACTGAAAAGGTAGCAGTTGAAGTGCTAGCAATTTAGCCAAGCTAGCATTCAACCGCTGGGCATGTGGATGGCTGAGAGTGAACTTCTTTCGGCGGTGCAGCAGCTGGGGCAGGGAAATTTGCCTGGTACAATCTGACGTCAGTGTACCGATAGCAGATTGCCCCCAAGTACTTGGCTGTGACACACCTAATTCTACACCTTCATTCCTCTCAGTGCAGGTTTCAGAGAGGACTGAAGGTATAGTGGGGTTGTAGATCCCAGCTGATGAGGAGCAAGGAGAGGTCCTCTTTGTTCTTTGGTGTGGGTCTTTTAGGTACGCTTGCCAATGAACTGCATGGCAGGTCAACATATGTCTAGTCAAGCATGTGGTGCCCAAGCAGGAGATGTTTTGGCCACGCGAGATACGCCGCTTGAGACATATGTTGCAAATAGCAGCGGTGGGATCTGATGCACTCGTCTCAAAAAAGGCCCACACCAAAGAACTTTTGGAATAACGCACAGAGACAGCAGCGCCCTGCACATGCGGAGCTCTGCGGTGTGATGCAGTTGGTGTGCTGCCCTTAAGCTGGCCCCTGCAGGGCATCCTGCCTCATTGGTGATGTGCCTCCTCCTCCTCTCTCCTATCAGGCACCCACGTGGAGTCAGTGACCTCATCATCCCCTCCCTCCTCATCACTGGAGCAAAGCTGGCAGTATGCTGCAGCTGGGGGAACATGACTGCTAGATTGCTGTCCTTCTTGGGCACCCCCTGTCTCTGGGCTCACGTTACTGCCTTCCTCTAGCTGGGTACCATCATCGGAGCCTTCAAAACGCTGGGCATCCTCCTGGAGCATGTACCCAACATTGTGGTCAAACAGTTCAGGGGACTCCTCAGGAGGACATGGTGGGGCTAGGGAAGGAGTGACTGATGCCATTGAGCCGGAGGAAGAGGCCGCGTTGGCAGCTGCTTTGCCAGACAAAGTACCCTGAGCCTGGGTGAGAGAGGATGAGGACGGCTTGGTCATCCACTCTACCAAGTCTTCCGCATGTTGCGGCTTAACACGGCCAGCTGCCGAAAAAAAGGACAAGCGTGTCCCACGGCCACGTGCTGATGAGGATGCACTGTCTCCATGACCAGCACTGTTGCCTCTAGACACAGAGCCTGCTTGCCCTCTTTTATTGGCTTGTGACTGTCTGCCTCTCCTTGTTGGCCTTCCAGACATACTAATGGCCTGCAGTGAGATGTAGCTGCACAAAGCTGGGATGTATATATATATTATATATATATATATATATATATATATATATATATATATATATATATATATATATATATATATATACACTGATACTGCAGCCAGCAGAATCAACTGCCTGTAGTATTATTAGTATGAGAACACCACCAATTGTCTTCAGGTAGCTTTAGGTGCACACTGTGCAGAAGACACACTACACTAACTGTAAATATTGCAGCTGCCTGCCTATGGTACTTATAGGATCAGAAGAACACCAGCAAATTTCTTCAGGTAGCTTTAGGTGCACACTGTGCAGAGGACACAGTACACTAACTGTAAATACTGCAGCTGCCTGCCTGTGGTACTAATAGGATCAGAAGAACACCAGTAATTTTCTTCAGGTAGCTTTAGGTGCACACTGTGCAGAGGACACAGTACACGAACTGTAAATACTGCAGCTGCCTGCCTGTGGTATTAATAGGATCAGAACAACAGCAATTGTCTTCAGGTAGCTTTAGGTGCACACTGTGCAGAGGACACAGTACACTAACTGTAAATACTGCAGCTGTCTGCCTGTGGTACTAATAGGCTCAGAAGAACACCAGCAATTTTCTTCAGGTAGCTTTAGGTGCACACTGTGCAGAGGACACAGTACACTAACTGTAAATACTGCAGCTGCCTGCCTGTGGTACTAATAGGATCAGAAGAACACCACCAATTTCCTTCAGGTAGCTTTGAGTACACACTGTGCAGAGGACACAGTACACTAACTGTAAATACTGCAGCTGCCTGCCTGTGGTACTAATAGAATCAGAAGAACACCACCAATTTTCTTCAGGTAGCTTTGGGTGCACACTGTGCAGAGGACACAGTACACTAACTGTAAATACTGTAGCTGCCTGCCTGTGGTACTAATAGGATCAGAAGAACACCAGCAATTGTCTTCAGGTAGGTTTAGGTGGACAGTGTGCAGAGGATGTTCGAGAAAGAAATATATATATATATATATATATATATATTACACACACAATACCTAGGATGCATATATATATAAATATCAATATATATATATATATATATATATATATATATACATACACACACACACACACAATACACTAAGTGCAGCTAACTGACTTGCCTGCCTACTCTATCTAACTTAAATCAAATGATACGGTCTCTCTCTCTCCACTGCAACACACTACACAAGGCCGCCACGCAGGTGGCCTTTTATAGTGTGGGGCGTGTACTAAACCCCCTGAGCCATAATTGGCCAAAGCCACCGTGGCTTTGGCCAATTACGGCTCTCTGTACAGACGGCGCTGTGATTGGCCAAGCATGCGGGTCATAGTGCATGCTTGGCCAATCATCAGCCAGCAATGCACTGTGATGCCGCAGAGAATTATGGGCTGTGACACGCCACTCGAATGTGGTGCGAACGGCCCATAACTTTCGCAATTCGATGAACGGTCAAATAGGCAATGTTCGAGTTGAACATGGGTTCGACTCGAACTCGAAGCTCATCCCTACTGAAGAGTCATGATAAATATAAGTTCCACCTTCTGCACATGCTGTTCCTTTAAATGCACAGACCAAGCCTGGCCAAAGCACAGGCCTCCAGTTTTTCAATCAGTCTGAAGAACAAGTGATTGGTCCTTAAAACTGGTTCTGAGTGGTGAGAGCACAAGTTGGAGGGAGGGGGCATGCACAGGCTGTTGTCTAATAGGTGCACGATTCCTTGGATTTGTGGCTTTTGTCCACAGGAGGCTAAAGTGGTGGGAACATGCGGCTATGAAGTCAGGCACTGACATCTATCTTGGTGCTTGAGCTTTGGGAACCTCACTGTCCTAGCACAACAGGGGTACTGTGATCTGCTACAAACAAATGGTGACTGCCCTCACCTATAACTGGCCTTTGCAGCAAGGAGCACATAAAAGGGCAACGCATGCAAAACAAAACCAAACCAAAGAAATTCCAAGCTCAACTTACTGACCAGCTTGCAACCAACTGAATTACCCTGTATAACAGTATGCGTTAAACAAAAACAGGGGTTTAGTTTGAACACATTTGCAAATACATGCGTAAGCTACAGAGCCCTGTCAAGGCACCCCAGTATTATCTGCAGTCTTAACTCTAAATTTTAAGGGCCTCCACAGTGGAAGCACATGCATTATAATGGACAGACAGATAGGCTTGGTGCTTGAGCTTCAGGAACCTCGCTGTCTGAGCACAGCAGGGGTACTGTGACCTGCTGACTAGATCCTAGACAAGGATCTGGTATAGTAATGGGGGACCCCTACACAAAAGAAGTTGTGGGGTTCCCCCATAATTCATACCATGTCATATAGGTTGGGTATTAATTTTAAGGGGATGCCAAGAAAACACAGTAAGAGTTGACCCCCAAATTCTATCTATGAATTTTTTTGGAGGGAATATTATACAAAAATCAAGAAAAAAAAAGCATGCGGTCCCCTGCAAAATTCCATGCCAGACCCTTATCCGAAAATGAGACTGGCGGGGCAGGAAAGGGGGGGGGGCGTATGCCTACCTCCTGAATTATACCAAGCCATATGCCTTCAACAAGGGGGTCACATGTTGATGGTGATCAGACCTTCTTCTCCACAATCCTGGTCTGGTAGTTATGGGGTTCTGTAGCAGGGTTCCTGGAATCTGGAAAGCTCTCTTTAAAAATAAGGAGACACACAGATACTGTCCCCCACCCCCGCATGTGAATCAGTAATGGGTATGGAAAGTGTAACTAAAAAGACAGGGACAGTCTTGGACAAGTCCTTTATTTATTCATTTATTCCCACAATGCACATCCATGATGCCTGATGCTTGCCAAAAGCAAAAACCCAACGATGACTACTTTCTGAATAACCTCTCCCTGAGCTTTCATCGGCAATAAAAGAAAAGGGATGGGCATAGTGGTCACATAATTGGCCAAAATTATCATATTTAGACAATGATGTGACCACCCCATTCCTAACACCTTTGATTATGTGGCTAGGGACTCCCGGCCATGTAAGTGAATGGGCTAGGTGACGTCAGTGGTTGGTATGGATGCAGTGGATGCAAGCACCCACTGCTTGCTTAGAGCCCAACACAGGGCAATTTTTCTTTCCCCCATGCAGTGGGGCTGTGCCCACACTGCATGGGTCAACTACTCGTTTTTTCTTGGGGTGCGAACAAAGTTCATACTCACTTGATCCACTGAACCTCCAGAAAATCCAGCTCCCCCACAGTCCAGCAGACAGTTTCTGTCTATGGAGAGGGCTGACTTCAGGAACAGTCCATTTTCAAGACGGCTGGAGCGAGGGGGTGCCAGACTGGTCTTGTGTGAGGAGGATCGTCAGGTAAGGTAAATACATCTCTGCTGTTCTCTCCCCTAGAAAAAAAGCAAGCAGTTAACCCATGCAGTGTGGGCACAGCCCCACTCTACATGAAAAAAAAAATTGCCCAGAGTTCTGTTTTAACACCAATGTCTATGTCTGCCAAATGCAGAAGAAGAGGTTCCATGAGACAATCAATGTCAACCATATTCAGGCAAATGTGGAGTCCCACAGTACAATCCATATCCTCCACATGCAGTACAGTGTGGAGTCCCGACGGTCAATGTATGTCTTCCACATTTAGGACAATAGGGAGCCAAGGAGGACAATCTTTGTCTACCAAATGCACATCAATATGGTGTCCCATGGGACAATCTATGTTTGGATTAGACAACATGGAGAACTGTGGAACTACATCTGCCACATGGCTAGGATAATGTGGAGTCTGTGGGACAATCTATGTCCTCCACATGGTTTAAACATTGCAGAATCCTGTGGTACAATCTACGTTCATCATGTGGATTGGAAAATGTAGAGTTTCATGAGATAGACTATGTTGGTCATATGCAGGACAATGTTGACTCGTATTGTATATTAGACATGCAGAGCAAATGTGAAGTCCATGGGACAATCTATCTCCTCAACATGCAGGACAGTGTAGAGTCCTGAGAGTCATTCTATGTCTTCCACATTCAGGACAATATAGATCCAGGAGGAACAACCTTTGTTTGCCACATGCAAAAGATTGTAGACGCATGCAAGACAATCTATGACCACCACATGGATTGCAAAATGTGGAGTCCCATGGAACAATCTACTGTGTGTCCCTCACATGGACAATTTATGCCCACAAAATGAAGTCCCATAGGACAATCTATATCCACCATATGCAAAGATGACGTGGAGTCTCATAGGAAAATCTAAGTCTGTCACATGCAGAACAATGTAAAGTTCCATGGGGCAATCTAATTCCACAACATTGAAGACTATATGGAATCCCATGGTACCATATATGTCTGCCACATGCAGAATCATTGTTGAGCCCCGTAGAAAAATCTATTGCCATCTTTGCAATGATGTGGCATCTCGTAGAAAAATTGATGTCCAGCTCATGCAGAACAATATGAAGTCCAATGGGGCAATCTATATCCACAACATTCAGGACAATGTGGCGCCGCACAGGACAATATATATCTGTCAAATGTAGAGACAATGTTGAGTTTTGCCAGACAATCTATGCCCACTACATGGATTGAACTTCTTGCTGCTTCTCAAAGGCCTTGGAAGGTTTAATATTGCTTCCTTGCTGGGTCACTCTCCAGCAGGCAGTGAACCCTGCTATTCCATGCTCCAGACCTTATATACACCTCTCAGCCAACTGCTGGTCACTCACCTGACCAGGGATTGGCTGAGGCTGCATACACAATCAGCTCAGGCTCTACCTTCTCCACCACAATTTTTCAGCACTTTCTGGAAAAACAGGTGGAAACATGCAAGCCTGCAGCTGCAGAACGTAGAACAGCCTACACTAGTCAAACCTACCTCCACTGAGTACAGCTGAGCCCAAAATAACTACAGTACATCTACCTAAATCCTACCTACACATTAGCACCTAACTAATAGAGTGCTACATACCATATGCAGGAAAACATGGAGTCTCATAGGATGATCTGTGTCTACCACATGCAGCAACAATGTGGGGTCTCAGTGTCACACGAAGCATATGGATACCCTTCGGATGATCTATTTCTGCCACATGAAGAACAATACGAAGTCCAGTGATACAACCTATATCCTACACACATGTAAACATTTTTTAAATCTAATGGGATAATCTACATTTGCCACATGCAGGACAACGTGGAGCTGTATGGGACAATTCATGTCCACTCCATGAAGGACAATATGTAGACTGTGAGGCTATCTTTGTCCATCATGTGGATTGGATAGTGTGGAGTCCCATTGGACAATCTATGTCCCCCACATGGACTGGACAACATTGAATCCTTTGGGGCAATCTAAGTCCATTACATGGATTGAATAAAGTGGACTCCATGCGATAACCTACAGTATATCTGCCACATGAAGGACAGCACAGAGTCACATTAGACTATTTATGTCTGCAACATGTATTGAAGTGGAGTAATTTGGAACAATCTGTTTTCTACATTCAAGACAGAGTGGAGCCCCAAGTGACTGCTAATGCTGAATAATATGGAGTCCTGTGAGACAATCTAACTCCTCCACAGGCAGGACAGGCTATGTCCACCACATGAAAGATAATGTGGAGTCTCATGGGATAAACTATGGCCTGCCAATAGCAGGCCAAGACTGGGTCCTATGGAACATTATACTGTATGTTCCCCACATGCTGGCTATTGCAGAGTGCCATGGGGCAATCTGTGTCCACCACATGTAGGACAACATATTGCGGACATAGATTTTTGCAATGCAACTACACATTTTCCTGTAGTGGCAGAAGTAGATTGTCCTACAAGTTCATCATTGACCTTCATGCATGGGAATGTTTGATCATTCTTCCAGAAGCGCATTTGTGAGGTCACTGATGTGGAAGAGAAGGCCTGGCTCGCAGTCTCCACTCTAATTCATCCCAAAGGTGTCCTATTGGGTTGAGGTCAGGACTCCCTTCACTGGAACTAAGGGGTCAAGCTCAACCCCTGAAAAACACCTCAAACCATAATCCCCCCTCCACCAAATGATTTGACCAGTGCACAAAGCCAAGGTCCATAAAGACACGGATGAACAAGTTTGGGGTGGAAGAACTTGACTGGCCTGCACAGAGTCCTGACCTCAACCCGATAGAACACCTTTGGGATGAATTTGAGCGCAGACTGCAAGCCAGGCCTTCTTGTCCAACATCAGTGCCTAATCTTACAAATGCGCTTCTGGAAGAATGGTCAAAAATTCCCATAGACACACTCCAAAACGTTGTGGACAGCCTTCCCAGAAGAGTTGAAGCTGCTATAGCTGCAAAGGGTGGGCCAACTTAATATTGAATCCTATGGACTAAGACTGGGATGCCATTAAAGTTCATGTGCATGTAAAGGCAGGCGTCCCAATACTTTTGGTAATATAGTGAATGTCTGACTTATGCAAGACAATATGTAGTGCCATGAGAAAATCCATGTCCACTACATGTACAGATAATGCGGAGTCCCATGGGACAATCATATGCCTGCCACATACAGTACAATATTGAGTCCGGTAAAACTATTTACGTCCACTGATGAATTGGACAGTGGGGATTGGGGAGTCCCATGGGCGAATTTATGTCTGCCACATGCAGGACAATGTGGAGTTCCATGACACAATCGGTGTTCACCACGTGAAGTCCAAAATAGAGTCCCATGGGAAAAATCTATGTCTGACAAACGCAGGTCAGTGTGTAGTTTTGTGAATAATCTATGTCCACAATATGTAGGCCAATTTGGAGTCCCTATGTACGTCTCTTGCAGGACAAGGTGGAGTTCTGTGGCACTATCTCTATTTGTCACGTCAGGATATTGTTGAGTCCCTTCAGACAATCTATGTCCACCACATGCCGGACAATGTGGAGTGTTGTTGGAGATTCTATGTCTGCCACATACAGGAGAATGCGGGGTAATCTATTACCAGCATATGCACCGTTAAGTCCCATGGGAACATCCATATTTGCCAATTCAAGAGGTAATTTGGAGTCCCATGGGAAATTCTAAATCTGCCACATGCAGACCAATGTAGAGACCAATGGGACAATCTATGATTTTCATATGCAGGACAATATGTAGTAAAGCTACTGTAAATCAGTTACATGCAAGACAATGTTGTGTTCTGTGGAACAATTTATGTCCACTACAAGTTGGTCGATGTTGAATCACATCTATCTATGTCTGCCAGATGCAGGACAATGTGGGATCTCGTAGTATGAGCTATGTTCTCCACATACAGGCCTATGTTGAGTACCATGGGACAATTTATTTTTATCACATTGGAATATGTGGAGATGCATAAGACAAATCTATGCCGCCACATGGAGGCCAATGTGGAATCACATGAAATAATCTCTGCCACATATAGATTGCTCCATAGCACATTGTCCTATAACTGTCATATGCGGAAAAATGTGGAGCCCCATGGGAAATCTATGTCTGGTCTGCCACATGCAGGATAATGTTGAGTCCCATGATACAATTTATATCCACCACATGGATTGGACAATGAGCAGACTTGTGGACAATCTTTGTCCACCACATGCAAAATTATGTGGGGTCCTGTAGAATAATCTAGGTGTGTCACATGTTGAAAAATTGTATAGAACCATGGGACAATTTAAGTCTACCACATGCAGGACAATGTGGAGCACCTTGGGACAATTTATGACCACAACATGGATTTGAAAATGTGGAATCCTGTGGGACAATCTATGTTCACCACGTTTATTGAACAACATGGAGTTCCTTTAGAATAGCTTATGTTTCCCACGTGTTTTAAAATGTAGAGTCCCGTGGCACAATGTACACTACATGCCGGACACAATTGAGTCCAAGGAAACATTTTTTGCCAACTGGCAAAACATTGTGGAGGGAAAATCTTTGCTGGCCACATGTAGGACAATGTGGAGTCCTGTGGGACAATCAATATCTGCCACATGCAAGACAATATGAAGTTTTGTGGGATGCTCTCTGTCTGTCACATGTAGAACAATGTGGTGTCCCACGGGACAATCTATATCCACCACATGCATTACAACGTTCAGTCATCTGGGAAAATGTATTTCCGCGACATATAGGGCAATAATGAGTTCCATGGGATCAATTTCTGCCACGTCATAAGTAGAGAAAACATCACTGTATTTTATCAGCTGCTCACCTAGTGTCTATGTATGTTCTGCATGATTATCCTCATTATCCAAGTGAAAGTTTAAATATGATTTCTTGCTCCTCAACTTTGGCAGGATAAGAATTATTGGCTTCCACTAGGTGGCAACATGCCACTGTCTAGCTGGCTGTTATTACAGTTGAGTAAATTGTAAAAAGATGCATCGTAACAACAAGACATTTAGAACAATAGTCTTTACTTTTGGGTATGACATCCCAGACATTATTTGCAGCCTCTTTGGGTCTTTCCAGTCTTTAGAAGAAAAAAAAGGTGGCATTTGTCCCTGGTAAGAATTCCACATAAACCACTTAGACTCATTACCCTAGTTGCGTGGGTATCAGAGTCTTCCCCTCTGCTGCCATAAAAGAAAAAAAAGTGACTTACATGGTGCCTTGGCCATTCAGGAAGAGCCTCATATTTTTTTTTATGAATACAAGGCTTACTCTAATTGTCCAAGGTGGAGTGGTGGCTCATATCACAATCTAAACCTCATCTAATCAAAGCATGCCTTGGCATGCCTTGTATTCGTCATTTCTTCAATCCACAAGAGAGGCATACTACAAGGTTTTATTGTCTTTTAGTGCCTCCTGTAGTATGTTGGAGCTCACAGAGATAGGTGCACATGATAGAACAAATATTTTGTAGACAGTCCCTCATCCTGGGCCCTGCCTCAAAGCTTCTGTAGATGATATAGTAATATTTTAAAGTCCTTATCTAAGATAATCTCAATAGTGCCTCCAATTGTTGCCCAATTTTACACCCTCTGCAGGCTACTGTTTTGTTGTTGAGCCCGTGTGACATTAACCACCTAAGCTCCAGAAGGTTTTACCCCTTCATGACCAGGCCATTTGACACTGCACTACTTTAACCGGCAAATGCATTGTCATGCAACACTGTACACAAATTAATTGTATATCTTTTTTCACAGAAATAGAGCTTTTGGTGCTATTTGATTACCACTGTTTTTTTTTTTGCTAAAGTATTGAAATGTAGGAACAAGTAACATCCAGTAAAACAAACTTTTTTTTTTTATAAACAGGAACATTATTACGTTGTATTGTCTTCATAGCGTGTCTCAGTGAGGCGATGCTCCATTAACGTATAGTCTGTGACCTGTGTTCAGAGATCCACTTTCTCTGTCCATGTGTTCTCCTTGAAGACTTACCTAATTATCCATTGCAATAGGCAGGTCACTCTTGATGAGTTCATCAAAAATTGAAGAGGGCACAGCAGCCATATTTATAAAGGGCAAAACAAAAACATGATGAGTGAATGTCAGTCTGGAGGAATGGATGTATTTAGGCAAGTTGACTTGTGTGCAAACCACCCTAGTGTAGCAATGACCCCCAAAGGGCCATTAGAAGAAAATGTGGTCCCTTTTAACCTGTTCACGGGCAGCTTGCATCCAGTCATAATAGCACACTAAAAAAAAAAAATCAGGCTCCAGTCTAGAGGCCTTCAATTCAAGTCAGCAACCAGGTGAGGCTGAATAAAATGTCTTTGTTTCGTCCAAGGAGTACACGTTTCAAATGGAGCCAACAGTAACACGTTTCAGCCTATCAAGGCCTTACTCATAGTTTTTATGGGTAAGGCCCTAATAGGCAGAAACACGTTAGAGTTGGCTGTTTGTAACATGTGTACACCATGGACGAAAGAGAGACATTTTATTCAACCTCGCCTGGTTGCCAAATTTATCTACATACAGTGGAGAAGATAATTATTTGATCACCTGCAGATTTTGTAAGTTTGCCCACTTAAAAATTATAGACCCTTCATTCCTTTGCATCATATGTGTATTTTAAATGATATCAACCAAAAATGCAGAAAAAACACATGATACAAATGTTATAAATTGAGTTGCAGTTCAGTGAGTAAAAGAAGTATTTGATCCCCAAGCAAAACAGAACTTAGTACTTTGTGGAGAAACCCTTGTTGGCAAGCACAGAGGTAAGACGTTCCTTGTAGTTGGTGACCAGGTTTGCACACATCTCAGGAGGAATTTTGGTCCACTCTTCTTCACAGATCTTCTCTAAATCCTTAAGATTTCTTTGCTGTCACTTGGCAAATCAAAGTTTTAGCTCCCTCAATAAATTTTCTATAGGACTGAGGTCTGGTGATTGGCTAGGCCACACCATGACCATAATGTGCTTCTTCTTGAGCCACTTCTTTGTTGCCTTGGTGGTATGGTTTGGGTAATTGTCATGCACATCCACGACCCATCTTCAGTGTTCTGGCTGAGGGAAGAAGGTTCTCATCCAAGATTTTACAATACATGGCCCTATGCATTGGCCCCTCAATGCGGCAAAATCTGCCAGTACCTTTAGCAGAGACACAGCCCCAAAGCATAATGTTTCCACCTCCATGCTTGACTGTAGAAATGGTGTTCTTAGGATCAAAGTCAGCATTTTTCTTCCTCCAAACATGGCGAGTCAAGGGGGACCTTTACGGGTGCTGCAGGATTTCAATCCATGGCGGCGGTAAGAGTACTCATCAGATCCTCCCAAATATTTATAGTCTCTCCAGCCGTGCCTTCTGAGTCAGACTCTCAGGGATTAGCCAAGGTCCAATAAACATTCACAACCCCAGTGACTGGTCCTCTTGTAGCATGGCTAGAACCTTCTTCCAACAGCAGACAGGAACAATGTTCAAGCAGACCTTAAAAATAGATTGCGGGGCAACTGGGTGCAGCTCAGCTAGAACACTAAAATTTAGCCAACCCAAGGCTGGGGTACTCTCCACATGTCATTCTGAGCAGGGGCGGACTGACCATTGAGCCACTCGGGCACAGACCGAGGGCTCTGGGCCACTAGGGGGCCCCTTCAGGGTTGCCAGCCTCAGTAAAACCAGGGACAGTATGTATAAATCTGTGTTTTTTTTACATCTGTCTGTGTATACTGTGTGATTGTATACTGTGTGGCCGCATAATCTCTGATTGCCTGGGGGCCCCATAATCTCCTATTGCCCGGGGGCCCCATGAGTTATCAGTCCGCCCCTGATTCTGAGACTCCATGATTAAAAGAACTGAAACCCAATTAATGAAAGGGGCGTGCCAGGGACAGTCAGGTTGGGGAGAAAGAGGCTAGATGATGCTGGACTTCCTCCAGACTGGAAATAAGGGTGGGGCTCTATCTGACTTGCTGCAGCTTCTAGGGCACATTGTGGAGAAGCTCAATGTGCAGTGAAATCAGAGTAAGCCATTTCAGTACAAAAGAAGAGCCTGTGCAAATCTAAAAGGGAAGGCCAGAGGTAATATTTAAATAAGTAGCATTGCTTTTAAGTGATACAATTAGCTTACAATCCATCCTATCAGACTCCTTTAACTTAAGTATGACGATGTGGATAGATGTGTTGTAGAAGAAACCGGACCACCGTGTTGTGCAGTGAAAATGTAATACAAGTTTATTAAAACACACACGATAGATAGATAGATAGAGCATTTTAACAACAAAATAAAAAAAGCTCTATTGTTTATATTTCAAAGATATATTCATAGCATTTATATCATCTATGCTAAGAAACTGATTAACATATGACACTCTCCTCATTACTACCAGACAGGCCCATTTAGGACATTACTCTGGGTTCAGCATTATTAGTCCCCAGCTGCTGTGGCCAGGGAAGGAGCTGATGGAGTATAATCTGTCCTTGACCATAGTTTTTGGGGGTCCAGAGGTGACAGTAGGGGTCCAACATACCTATTATATCTCCTTAAAGAGGACCTGTGGTCAGCAATATTCTATCATATGGGGGACTTCTGTGGTAGCAATAAAGTTAAGTAAAAAAATAAAGTAGTATTCGATTAATAAATAAAAAAAACACAAAGTGTTAAAGCCGCCATGTACATGCACAAATGTAAAAGGCATGTGTCCAGCGTGGCTACCTACAAAAACAACAACCGCAATCCACTCACTCTAAACTAATGAACTGTGAAGACTTTTTAGGCATTATGGATAATTTTGGGTATTGAAGATTGTCACTATATCATGGGCACATAAAATTTTAAGGCATGCTTGGTATCCATTTACTCGACTCAAACTCATCTTTTATATTCCACCCCAAAAAAAAAAAAAGGGTAATGTACTGTGTTTGTGCACACTAAACTTAGTGGGTTTGAGAAAACATTTGCCCCGATATCATGGTACATAAAATTATTGCAGTTACCACCATTTTAATCTTCAGAGTCTCTGCTTTCAGAAAAAAAAATAGAGGGGGATTTATCAAAACCAGAATCTGGATCAGGCGTGCAAGGCATCCAATTGGCTTCCATCTTTAAATTTTCAAAGCATAACTGAACAACATGAAGACGGAAGCTGATCGATAGCCAAAGCTGCTCCAGCTTCTAGTTCTGAAAAATTCCCACCAGAATGTCAAGAGCTGGTTCTGACCAGCTCAGTAGATTTTTTTTTTTTTTGTTAAAGCAAAGGCTGGGATTCTTTCCTAAATGTACATAATATAACTGGGTACTAACATTTATAGGTAAAGTTGATCCAGAGAATATCCGATTGCCTCTTTGGGGGGGGGGGGGGGATCAAGAAGCAATTGTTCCCCTGCTGGAGCAAATTGGATCATGCTTTATTGGGGATTTTTTTGCCTTTCTATTTGTGTGTGTTTTGTTTTGGGTTTTTTTCTGCGAGTTGAACTGGATGGACTTGTGTCTTCTTTCAACCAGATTAATGATTTGGGTTTTAGCTGGTCTTCAGGCGTAAAATGTGCATTGTTCAAAAAAAAAGACAAAAACTCCAACACAGCAATGTGTAAAAATACTATCAAAACTATAGTAGCAACTAAAGGTTTAGGAAGCAAACACACCATATTATTCAACCAAGTTCCAACTCATTCCCATCCAAGAAAATGGATCCTACTTAATCCCAAATCAGATGCCTGTTGGAACTCCTTTATCTTGTGTAGATGACCGCATATGAGATCCTCATGATCTGAAATGAATGTACAACACTCTGACACCAGTTGGTAGACTCCACCTTGGGCATCTGAGAGCTAGTCACCAGCCATGTAGTTCTGTGACACCGTCTTAGGCAGGCCATGCACGGTGCAAATTACTTTCCTGCAACCATGGGTTGCAGGAAAAAAATTTGCACGATTACCCCATCAGCATGGACAGTGCTGACAGGGGAGTCCCTCGTGCCGAGCTATTGTCTGCTCCCAGGGAAGCCGCCCTCGCCAGTAGAAGACAGTGAGAAATTGCTAGCAGCTATAGCTAGCGATAATTATAAGAGACTCTGGCAGGTTGGTTGTACCCAAATTAATTCATCAATCTACTTGGTAGATTCAGCCTATCCTTTAAACAGTTTGAATCTCAGCCGGTTCCTGCTGAACCAACCGAGATTCGAAGTGTGTATGGCTGGCCTTAAGTGTTTGAGTCGCTTCTGCTGTCAGATCTGCTATATCTTCAATGATTTCACTGGTTATCTGATCCATGACTCCAGTACACTGGGTCATCTTACTCATCATTCCCCATCCCATTTATGAAGAGTTTGCTGTATAAAACATATCCACTCTAGAGATACTGGTTGCAGCCAGTAATAGATCATGGATGGAAGTGATCTGCTGCTGCACAGATGCCTGTGTGGGTCTGAATCTGGTCTCCACTGACCATTTCCAGGACCCACCAAGAGCAAATAAAGTGCGAGGAAAAAAAAAAAAAAAAGGGGGAATGCAGCTCTGCTAAAAGTAAAACATGGACCATCACTCTGAGCTTTACCATTCCACTACATTATATAAAAATCACACTATTGTGATATCATTTGAAATCAGCAGACTGTTGATTATATTTTGAAATAAAACATTTGGCGGTGCATAACATTACCTGAAACGCCATGTTGGGAAAACATACAGGGAATTTTTTTTTCAAATTTCTACTATTTCTTATAAAAGCCAAAGAAAAAAAAATATACGTATCCAAATTTCCTACCAAATGAAAGCCCTATCTGTCCCAAAAAACTGAAGTACAATTCATTTGTGTAGACTACAGATGCTAAAAAGGTATAAATGCACAGAACTGAGACTTTGCCAAAAAAGAAAAAAAAAAAAGAAAGAAAATACTCTGTGACTCAAGGGGTTAAGGTGGAGAAAGGTCAGGGGACCAAAATGGTTAATGATAGGTTTCAGCATTTATGTAGTTACTGATATTACCTATAGTTACACCTTAGGTCCAACATCGTAACATTTCTAGGATCAAATATTGTTTTTCACAAACAAACCTTTCCAAAAAGAAAAAGCTCTATCCACGCAGAGTCAATTAAGAGAACCCCAATTGTAGGAATATGATTACACACTTAGCAAGCTCAGATCTCTTTCAGTTGTACAGTGTGATTAGTCTATGGAGATGAGCAAACAGAGAAATAAGTTTGGAAAGGACATCCAATCTTCACCTTTTGGAATCTCTAAAGCCTCATACACAAGATCAGATTTCAATCCGTGGAATTTTGTCCGAAGGGCGTTGACCGTGAACTTGGTATGCATTCAAACGGCATAACTTTTTCAGCAACACACTGTTGGAAAGCTTATACCAGCTTAGGAAGTTGCTTTCTCACTGAACAAAGAATTTGCCTGTAAAAATGTCATCCATGAGAGGGGGTGGGATGTTGAAAGAAGGTGTAGACAAGGTGGAATTAGCTGGAACCTTCAAGCATCACTGATGTCTCAACAGTCAGAAGAATGTGGAAAGGACTTTCCCCTAACACTCTAAAGGCTTGGAAAGATGCCACTTGACCACTATTCTCTGGTACTGAGGCAGTGTTATTGCATGAGCTCAGGATCTTGCAATGATAAGGCACTTGGGAACACAGCTCAGTTAGTGAAGGATAAAAATGCATTAAATGTTCAACCAAGTTTGTTGTTAGTTTGGATTTTAAAGTAGGGTTATACTTTTTCACTAGTTTGTGGGATGACATGGGGCGTGAAACTAAAGAGACACCTGCATCTCTTTCATTGGGGCTTACCCCTTTATAATCCACCCTTCTCCCAGAGTTATCTCACTGCAGCTGAAGCTTGTGAATCCTCTGCATTAATTGTAAAAGCTTTGTCTCATTCTGGCTTCTCTGCAGTGTGGACCCTCTGATGTCTGAGAAGACCCATCTTCTGAGTAAAAGCTTTATCACATTCAGTACACTCATAAGGCTTCTCTCCAGTGTGAATCATTTGATGTCTGATGAGATCTTTTTTCACTGTAAAAGCTTTGCCGCATTCCGAACACTGATATGGATTCTCACCCTTGTGCGCCTTCTGGTGTATAATAAAGCTTTCCTTATGTTTAAAAGCTTTATCACATTCTGAACATTGAAACGGCTTCTCTCCAGAGTGAACTATCTGGTGTCTGATAAGGCCATCCTTACGTGAAAAATCTTTACCACACTCAGAACATTGATAAGGCTTCTCTCCAGTGTGAACCATCTTGTGTCTGATAAACTCTGGCCGCATTGTAAAAGCTCTGTCACACTCAGAGCATTTATATGGCTTCTCTCCAGCGTGAATCCTCTGGTGTCTGATATACTCCTTCTTCCCGGGAAAAGCTTTGTCACATTCAGAACACTGATACGGCTTCTCTCCAGTGTGAATCCTCTCATGTATGATAAGCCTTGACTTTACTGTAAAAGCTTGTTCGCATTCTGAACACTGAAACGGCTTCTCTCCAGTGTGAATCTTCTGGTGTCCGAAAAGCTGTGACTTATGTGAAAAACATTTATCACATTCAGAACAATGATATGGCTTCTCTCCAGTGTGACGTATCTGGTGAACGATAAGCTCTGAGTTCAATGCAAAAGTCATGTTACATACAGAACACTGATGTGGCTTCGCTCCGGTGTGAACTTTCTGGTGTGTGATCAGGCTTTCATTATGTCTAAAAGCTTTACCACATACAGAACATTGATATGGTTTCCCTCCAATGTGAATTCTCTGGTGTCTGTTGAGAGTTGGCTTCAGTGTAAAAGCTTTGCCACATTCAGAACACTTAAACGGCTTCTCTCCAGTGTGAATCCTCTGGTGTAGGATAAGATGTTGCTTGTTTGCAAAAGCTTTCCGACATTCAGAACACTCATGCAACTTCTCTCCAGTGTGAATCCTCTGGTGTTGTTTAAGGCTTTCCTTATGTGCAAAAGCTTTATCACATTCAGAACACTGATACAGCTTCTCTCCAGTGTGAATCTTCTGGTGTGAGATAAGATTAGCCTTCAATTGAAAAGCTTTATCACATTCAGAACACTCATAGGGCTTCTCTCCAGTGTGAATCATCGTATGAGTGATAAGACCTGATTTTGTAGTAAATGCTTTATCACATTCAGAACATTGATATGGCTTCTTTCCAGTGTGAACCCACTGGTGTGAGATAAGCTGTACCTTCTGTGGAAAAGATTTGTCACATTTGGAACACTGAAATCCTTTCTCCCCTGTGTGAATCCTCTTGTGTACATTAAGGCCTTCCTCATATCTAAAAGTTTTGTCACATTCAGAACACTGATATGGCTTTTCTCCAGTGTGAACCCTCTGGTGTCTGATCAGATCTGCCTTCGCTATAAAAGCTTTGTCACATTCAGAGCACTGAAATGGCTTCTCACCGGTGTGAACCATTTTGTGTTTGTTAAGATTACCATTGGTTGTAAAACATTTGTCACATTCAGAACACTGATATGACTTCTCTCCAGTATGGAGAAACTTGTGTGTGATAAAATGTGACTTTGTTTTAAAAGCTTTGTCACATTCTGAACACTGAAATGGTTTCTCTCCAGTGTGAAACGTCTGGCGTCTGATAAGTTTTGCCTTCATGATAAAACTTTGTCACGTTTCAAACAAGAAATTGCTTTTGAAATGATTTCTCTTATGTATGAATGGGCTGTAAAGTGATTGTCAATTCCAGAATGCCAAATATACTTCTCTCCTGTTGTCCTCTGAAGCTGGATCGATGTTGAAGAGCATCCAAAACATTTATGACATTAAGAACACCAATATGGCTTGTGTCCTGTGGGAATCCTCCTGTGAACTGTAATAAAGCCTTTTAGTCCCTTAAAAATTACCCATATGGCTTGTTACCTGTGGGACTTAGTTGTACTTATGAAGGCCAACATGACAAAAAAAAAAAAAAGTTGATTCTTCAGTCCACCTATACAGAAAAAAAAAATAAAATTAAAACATAAAAGTCAGAATTCTATATAAAGGGATGAATAAAGTGTTATTTAACAAGTACCTCCACTTTTGTTGAAAACAAAAAAACAATCCCCTCTGGGTGACCAATGTACATTACTGGGAATTTTAACAAACCTTGTTGCAAATTCTCACCTTTTTCTGAGCAGAAGAAAAAGCCGTTTGCCTATGTTGATGCACAAAGTGAATCTGAATTAGCGTGAATCTTTCATTATTATTCAGCTGATGCACTTGCCGTGGTCAAACAAACATAGAAAGTTCCAGTGTAGGCATTTCTTATAAAACGGATAACGATTTTGAGAGTATCTAAAAAAAAAAAAAAAAAAAAAAGAAAATTAAAAATTTTTGTTGCAGAGGATGCCTTAACCACTTGAAGCCCGCGCTATAGCCAAAAGACAGCTACAGCGTGAGCTTAAATTGCCAGGAGGGCGTACATGGATGTCCTCCTGTGCTCGGGCTGCCTGCGTGCCCCCTGCGGCGCGGTCTGTGATCACCAAGTCCTTGGGACTCGGCTGATCACAGGATCGGAGTGAAGGGTCAATCCCGACCTTTTACCAGGTGATCAGCCGTCAGACAGTTTCATACATCAACCGTGTACAAAACACCTCCGGGCTGCTGTATTGGATTGAATTTTAACCACCTAGCCAATTCTGACACTTCTTTCCAAAATGTAAACACAAAAAAAAAAAAAAAAAAAAAAAATCATAATTTTT
Organism: Aquarana catesbeiana; assembly: GCF_042186555.1. Classification (NCBI taxonomy): domain Eukaryota; kingdom Metazoa; phylum Chordata; class Amphibia; order Anura; family Ranidae; genus Aquarana; species Aquarana catesbeiana. The sequence goes on along the minus strand of NC_133325.1, from coordinate 18,507,505 downwards.
TTGCTAGAAAATTACTCAGAACTCCCAAACATGAAAGACGATGTTAAGCCAAGTAAAGAGATACCAAACATGGAAAATTGCCTACACTCCTGGAATTTCGCCAAAACACAATACATAAAGAAAAATCTCCATAGGCAACGCTGTAAAATTTTTTTTTTTTACAGGATTACCAGTTTAGAGCTACAGGGAAGATCTAGTGCTATAAACATTGCCCTCACTAATGATCGTAGCGATACCTCACACGCGTGGTTCGAATACCGTTTACATATGCATTTGTTTCTGCGTGCTAGCAGGAGGGGACAGGGCGCTTTAACCACTTCAGCCCCGGACCATTTTGCTGACCAGAGCACTTTGTGATTCGGCTCTGCGTCGCTTTAACTGACAATTGCGCAGTCGTGTGACGTGGCACCCAAACAAAATATCCCCCCAAAAAAATTTACAAAAAACATTTTTTCCTCAGTTTAGGCCGATACGTATTCTTCTACATATTTTTGGTAAAAAAATAAATAAATAAATCGCAATAAATGTTTGATTGGTTTGCGCAAAAGTTATAGCATCTACAAAATTTAGTTAGTTTTATGGCATTTTTTTTTTTTTTTACTAGTAATGGCGGCGAGCTGCGATTTTTATCGCGACTGCGACATTATGGCCGACACATCGGACACTTTTGACACATTTTTGGGACCATTCACATTTTTTACAGCGATCAGTGCTATAAAATTGCACTGATTACTGTAAAAATTAAACTGGCAGTGAAGGGGTTAACCACTAGCTTGCTAGGAAGGGGTTAAGTGTGTCCTAAGGAGTGATTCTAACTATGGGGGGGAGGGGCCATGTGTGACACATTACTGATTATAGCTCCCGATCACAGGGAGCTGTGATCAGTGTCACTAGGCAGAACGAAGAGAGGCTTGTTTACATTAGAATCTCCCCGTTCTTCCTCTCCGTGAGACAATCGTGGGTATCCCTGTGGACATAGAGTCCGCAGGACCCACGATCCTACTCACGGAGCTCACAGCTGGCGCACATGCGATGGCATGGTGGGAAATTCAAAGGGACGTACAGGTACGCCCATTTGCGCAGCCGTGCCATTCTGCCGACGTAAATGTACAGGCAGCGGTCGGCATGCAGTTAAATGTAAGGACTTATTCTTGCTGGTAGTTAGAATCTTTAATATTTGCAAACAAAATGAAGGTTTCCTATTTAAAATAAGCTGTCAGGTTAGTAAAACAGCGATATCAGAACCGATTCAATCATACAGTTCGTAGTGTACATTGATTTGCAAAACAATGGGATAAAGGAATATTCCGGAACTTTGTTTTATCTCATGGTTACTGTGAAATTGCATGAATGCATCAATGCAGTGCATGTTATCTCAGCTTGCATTCATTGAATGAATTTACCAAAAAAAAATAAAAAATATTTCAGAATATACAGCCTCGTGCTACATAACTAAGCTCCATTTCATGCTGAATCAACTATTAATGTATCTTTAGATCTATTTTTTTCAAATTTATTTTAAGAAAATGCTTTGAGTAAAAATCGATTTTAATAAAAAAAAAAACTGATTTTTTAAAAAAAAATAATTGATTTATATCCACCCTGGTGCTAATTAACTCTGCCATTGTCTGAAGGTGTTCTGTGTTTATACTTCCAATAATGTGTATTGTAGTTTGTGAGCTAGGAGACGGCAAGTCTGACCTGGAAGGTCAGACCTCCGAGTCATCCAGGGGGTTAATGAACCTCATGTTTATAGTAGATGTCTGTTGTTGTAATTATATTCCTGTGTGCAGTTTCTATTGTTAGGGTAATCTGATCAGAAGGGGGTGGGGGGGATGTCCTTCTCAAGCGTATAAAAGCCTGTATACTTGTTCAAATAAACAGTTCTTATTCTGGTTTATTCCAAGACTGGTGTTGTCTGGTTCTTGGGGAAACTATAGCCAGATCCACGGCCTCGTGTTCCAGAGTTTAGGAAGCGATATACTGACAGAAGCACTCAAGTGTAGTGTGGGACGTTCCGTTACAGACCCTATGTGAAGTTCATCTCCCACAGAATGGGTAGATGTGCGGGCATTTGTTCGAACTACCAAATAGCCAAGGTTTGGTCCGAGCTTGTGTTCAGACCAGATCTTATGTTCATTCCTCTTGTTAAAGTCTAGTGAAAGGGTTTAAGGGCGGTGTATGCAGTCACTACAACATATTGGGTGCTTGTTTCGGCAAATTTAAGGCACTCCGTTTTTTTTTTTCTTTTTATTGAAAATATAAAAACCATGCTTCTTAAGACCCTCCCACTTTAAAGTTAGGCCACATCTGCTTTTTTGCTGTGGCACACCACAGCTGTCTACCTCCCCTAAATGGCCCTTATTGTCAAGTTTGAAAGTTAGGAGGTGTGCATGACATGTGCAGCGGTACAGGCTAGTACCTAAAGCACATGTAGGGCCACTTCCAAACAGTTGTCCAGCATGGAAACCCTACATTTAACCGCTTGCCGGCCGTCAAATGACAGCCAGGCGGCGCAGCTCTCGTTGCGAGCGGGCGTCATATGACGTCCTCGCTTTCCTAGGCCACCAGGGGGAGCGCGTGCACCGCCGCCGATCGCGTGCGACCGCCGTGTCACTAGGCACCCGGTGCGCGTGGCCGGCGGTCGCGATGTCCGCTGGGCACCCGCGATTACCGGTAACACAGCAGGACCGTGGATCTGTGTGTGTAAACACACAGATCCACGTTCCTGTCAGAGGAGAGGAGACCGATGGTGTGTTCCCAGTACAGAGGAACACCGATCGGTCTCCTCCCCTAGTGAGTCCCCGCCCCCTACAGTTAGAATCACTCCTTAGCAACACAGTTAACCCCTTCACTGCCTGTCACATTTATACAGTAATCAATGCATTTTTATAGCACGGATCGCTGTATAAATGTGAATGGTCCCAAATATGTGTCAAAAGTGTCCGATGTGTCCGCCGCAATATCGCAGTCACGATAAAAATCGCAGATCGCCGCCATTACTAGTAAAAAAAATGTAAAAAATTTAAATGTTATAAAACTATCACCTATTTTGTAGACGCTATAAATTTTGCACAAACCAATCTATATACGCTTATTGCGATTTTTTTTTACCAAAAATATGTACAAGAATACATATCGGCCTAAACTGAGAAAAAATTTGTTTTAAAGAAAAAAAAAATTGGATATTTATTTTCGCAAAAGGTAAAAATTATTGTGTTTTTTTTAAAACTTGTCACTCTTCTTTTGTTTATAGCGCAAAAAATAAAAACCGCAGAGGTGATCAAATACCACTAAAAGAAAGCTCTATTTGTGGGGAAAAAAATGATAACAATTTAATTTGAGTACAGTGTTGTATGACTGGGCAATTGTCATTCAAAGTGCGACAGCGCTGAAAGCTGAAAAATGGCTTGGGCAGGAAGGGGGCGAAAATGCCCAGTATTGAGGTGGTTAATGAATGCGATAGGTAAACTAGTGTGCATGTCACAGGCTAGTGGAATTCTGAACCCTCGGTGCAGTCTGCATGTTTGATGGAGGTGTAAGCCCTAAGGCTTCATGTACACTAGCATCCTCTACACTTGAGTTTAGGAGCTTTTGGCGTTTTTTTTTTTTGCCAAAGCTCCTAAACTCAACTCCATAAAAGCCTACTTGTCAATGTACACATAGGCTTTTAGCAGAGTTTAGGAGCCGCTGCGGTTAGGTAAGGTTCAACCTTCCTCAAGCACCCTCTCCTGAATTCAGAAGAACCGCATTCAGGGTAGGAAACTTTTGACAGCCGGCAATGAGAAAAACACAAAACTGTGGTGTGATTTTGCCACATTTTGCGTTTTCCCATAGCAAATGACGGCCAAGTATATATGAAGCCAAAGAATGGCCAAGGCCCAGAGGTTGTTGGAGAAAGTGGGCTCACAAAAGTGCAAGGCTCTCAAAAAAAAGGCACAAGAGTGCAGAGGTCACTGGCCTTCACAGGAGTTACTGGAGACACAGGGGTTCCTTCAGGGGGTCTGAAGTCCGCTCTCTGCTGATGTCACTGGAATCAGTCCAGGCACTGCGCCATAGCGGCAATAAAGTCTGAGCCTGGCCTCTCCTCGCCCCTCCACAGCTCAGCACTCCAGTGAGTGTGGGGGCAGAGCGGAGAGCCACTGACTATCTGCTCAGGGAGCTGAGAGAACTGAGCCATCGGGGGTGTTCGATCTCTCGGTTCTCAGTGCAGAGGTTTCGGGGGACAGATGAAGCATCGGACCGATGTTGCATCCACCCAGGTAAGTATGAATAGGCAAAAAAAACCTTTAGTTCTCTTTTAAAGGAGAAGTACAGCCAAAGCTTGTTTGGCTGTGCTGAAGGCCACTCCCTGGTGATGTCACAGAGCCGGTCCAGGCTCGGGTAAGATTGCTATATGGTCGGGATCCACCCAGGAGCAAGCCGCTGATAGCTTGAGCCAGCCGTTCTCTCCCCTCCATAGCTCAGTGCTCCAGTGAGCGTGGGGGTCACCAGCTCCCTGCTCAGAGCGGCAGAGAGAACTGAGCGATCAGTGGTGTTTGATTGCTCAGTTCTCATCCTCAGCTTGTCTGTGCTTGTGGGAGCTGGGGAGAGTATAGTGATATGTAATGCTAAACACGTGTATTTAAAAAAAAAAAAAACAGATGAGAGATTGTATACAAAACACTAGAGGTCAACGGATATTTGGCATTTTTTAATTAATCGGCAGCTGATAAAAAAGGCTGGTTTAAAACTTAAGCGCGACTTGCAAATGACATCTGTAATAGAAGTCAATGCAAGTTGCCTGAAGTCTTTCCATGGAGCGACTTGTTTCTCCTCTCTGGGCAGCCGGCCAAGTCTGAGAAAAAGAAGCTTAAGAGATACAATGTTTATACTGATCAATGTACTGAACTCTGTGTGTAGGAGTTCTCAGCCAAAGCGGTTTGCAGTACTGCTTTTGGCCTGAGGTGGGGGGGGGCGCCGGAGCCAAGCAGAGCCAAATGTCACGTTCGGAAATGCACGGAAAGGCCCGAGTACAGCACGGCAAATCTCGGGTAGGAAGTCTTTCCAAGGTCAACAGAAGTGTGTTCGGGCCTTTTCAGCCGTTTGAGGCTCTCCGGCGCCCCCCCCCCCCACCTCTGGCCGCATGTGGTATTGCATCCCATTGAAGTCAATGCGGAACAAATTATTTTCATTGACTTCAATGGAAAAACTCGCTTTGATATGTGAGTACTTTGGATTACGAGCATAGTCCTGGAACGGAATATGCTCGTAATCCGAGGTTCCACTGTATATATATATTTTTTTAGCAGAGACCCTAAGGGAATAAAATAGCAGTTGTTGCCATATTTTATGTCACACGGCATTTGCGCAGCGGTCTTTCAAATGCAAATTTTTTGGAAAAAAATACACTAATGAATTGAAAAAAAAAAAAAAAAAAAAAAAAAAAAAAAAAAAAGGAAAGTTAGCCCATTTTTTTTTCGTCCAAAAGTTTTGATTACATGTTTTTTGTGCATTTAATATTTAAGATATAGTTTTTATTAATCTAAATTCTACATACAAGTGAACCAATTGGAGGTTTGTTTTGTTTAATAAATGTTTAAAATGTAAGAAATTTTCTGTATCGCTTATTACTTAAGGCTGCTTTCACACTGGAGCGGGCATGCGATGACGGTAAAAACGCTGCTAGTTTTAGCTGCGCTTTACCGTCATTTTAGCAGCGCTATTTGGCCGCTAGCGGGGGGGGGGGGGCGTTTATAACCCAGCTAGCGGCCGATTAAGGGGTTAAATGCGCCCGTGTAGCGCCGCTGCCAAAACGCTTAGCAGGCTCCCATTAATTTCAATGGGCAGGAGTGGTGGAGGAGCAGTATACACCGCTCCAAAGATGCTGCCCGCAGGAGGTTTTTTTGTTTTTTTTTTTAACATCCTGCCAGCGCATCGCCTCAGTGTGAGAGCGCTCAGGCTTTCACAGAGACTGCAGGGGAGTCGTTTTGCAGGCACTTTACAGGCGCTATTTTTAGCCCAAAAGCGCCTGAAAAACGCCCCAGTGTGAAAGGGGTCTAATGCCGTGTACACATGGACAGACTTTTCGGCCAGACTGGTCCGATGGAACGAATCCATATCGGACAATCCGACCGTGTGTGGGCTTCAGCGGACGAAAAACCAGACGGACTTTAGATTCGAAATGGGTTTCAAATCTTTCCGACGAATTCGAGTCCGGTCCAAAAATCTGCTCGTCTGTATACTAGTCCGACGGACGAAAACCGACGCTAGGGGAGCTATTGGCTACTGGCTATAAACTTCCTTATTTTAGTCCGGTCGTACGTCACACCCGTACGAATCCGTCGGACTTTGGTGTGATCGTGTGTAGGCAAGTCCGTAAGTTCGGAAGTCCGTCAAAAGTCTGTCGAAAGTCAGTCGGAAAGACCGTTGGACCTTTGATGTCGAAAAGTCCGCCCGTGTGTACACGGCATAACTGTTAGATTTTATGAGATGAAGGGGGAAAGGAAAAAAATAAATAAATAAATCGGCATCATATACCGGCCACCGATATATCGCCCGCCGCGATTTCTAAATATCGGCATCGGCCAGAGAAAAACCCATATGGGTCGACCTCTACAAAACACTAATAGTTTTCGGTTCAGGTCTTCTCAGTCTATGTATGTTATGTGCTGCTTTCCTCCCAACTACAGCTGTGTGTGCGGGTTCCTGAACCGCAGCCATTAGGGTTGCTGGCTACAAGGTGCTGGCACCTCAAGAAGAATTAAGAGATCCAAATGTAGCGAGAGAGGCTTCACCGCACAGGTATGGATTCAAGCCAGGTGTGAACCAAATGATTGTCTCAAAAGAGAAAGAGCCCCAGGTGCTGGCTAATGCTGAGTCATGCTGGAAGTATACGAAAAAAATCCGAACGGCCGCACACCGGGAAAAATGCAAATGTCTTTATTATAAAATCAGGATCATAGAGCATACAGGACACTGTAGCGGAAAAAGTACAGGCAATCAGCTAACACGTTTCGCACTTATGCTAAGTGCTTACTCATAGCTCATAAGTGCGAAACGCGTTAGCTGATTGCCTGTACTTTTTCCGCTACAGTGTCCTGTATGCTCTATGATCCTGATTTTATAATAAAGACATTTGCATTTTTCCCGGTGTGCGGCCGTCCGGATTTTTTCGTATACTTCCAAGAATTAAGAGATGTCGTTATTTCAACTGGCATCTCCCACGAAGGGGCTATAACTGTGTGCATAAATGTGAGTAAGACACGTCGTGTGGTAAGTGACCATCTTGCTAAGCGAGAGAGTGACAGTATTTGTCCAAGTAAAACGCAGAGTACTAAATGTAACAATACTATTGTCCTCATCTATCTTCACACCTTGTGGGACTATCCAGGAGTTTCACTTTCGTTTTTTCACATTGACGACTCCTGGCTTCGCAGGGTCCTAAAAGGACCTTGTTTAACCACATCAATACCGGGCACTTTCGCCCCCTTCCTTCCCAGACCAATTTTCAGCTTTCAGCGCTCTCGCACCTTCAATGACAATTGCGCGGTCATGCAACGCTGTACCCAAATTACATTTTTATCATTTTGTTCACACAAATAGAGCTTTCTTTTGGTGGTATTCACGACTCAGTTCTTTTTTTGTTTGTTTTTTGGCGACATAAGCGAAAAAAAAAGGAGCGAAAATTTGAAGGGAAAAAAAAACAATATTTTCCTTTTTCTATTTTAAAAGAAATCCAATCAAATCAAATTTTGTCATAAATTTAAGCCAAAATGTATTCTGCTACATGTCTTTGGTAAAAAAATCCTGTTAAGTGTATAATAATTGGTTTGTGTGATCACGGACAGATGTACGCAGATAATCATGTACAGATGTGCGCAGCTGATCACAGACATATGTGTGCAAATGATCATTGGGGCATGCGATTTTACTGGGACATACAGTATCTCACAAAAGTGAATACTCCCCTCACATTTCGGAAAATATTATATCTTTTCATGTGACAACACTGAAGAAATGACACTTTGCTAGAATGTAAAGTAGTGAGTGTACAGCTTGTATAACAGTGTAAATTTGCTGCCCCCCCCAAAATAACTCAACACACAGCCATTAATGTCTAAACCGCTGAGTACACCCCTAAGGTCTCAGGTGTAAATGGGGAGCGGGTGTGTTAAATTTGGTGTTATTGCTCTCACTCTCTCATACTGGTCACTGGAAGTTCAACATGGCACCTCATGGCAAAGAACTATCTGGGGATCTGGAAAAAAAAAAAAAAAAAAAAAAAAAAAAAAAAAAAAATTGTTCCTCTACATAAAGATGGCCTAGGCTATAAGAAGATTGCCAAGACCCTGAAACTGATCTGCAGCCAAGACCATACAGCGGTTTAACAGGACAGGTTCCATTCAGAACAGGCTTAGCCATGGTCGACCAAAGAAGGTTGTCTTTGGGAAATAGACGTATGAGTGCTGCCAGCATTGCTGCAGAGGTTGTATGGGTGGGGGGTCAGCCTGTCAGTGCTCAGACCATACGCCGCACACTGCATCAAATTGGTCTGCATGGCTGTCATCCCAGAAGGAAGCCTCTTCTAAAGATGATGCACAAGAAAACCCGCAAACAGTTTGCTGAAGACAAGCAGACTAAGGACATGGATTACTGGAACCATGTCCTGTGGTCTGAGGAGACCAATATAAACTTATTTGGTTCAGTTGGTGTCAAGCGTGTGTGATGAGTACAGGTGAGGAGTACAAAGACAAGTGTGTCTTGCCTACAGTCAAGCATGGTGGTGGGAGTGTCATGGTCCGGCACTGGGGATCTACAGTTCATTGAGGGAACCATGAATGCCAACATGTACTGTGACATACTGAAGCAGAGAATGATCCCCTCCCTTTGGAGACTGGGCCGCAGGGCAGTATTCCAACATAACGACTCCAAACACACCTCCAAGACGACCACTGCCTTACTAAAGAAGCTGAGGGTAAAGGTGATGGACTGGCCAAGCATGTCTCCAGACCTAAACCCTATTGAGCATCTGTGGGACATCCTCAAATGGAAGGTGGAGGAGCACAAGGTCTCTAACATCCACCAGCTCCATGATGTCGTCATTGAGGAGTGGAAGAGGACTCCAGTGGCAACCTGTGAAGCTCTGGTGAACTCCATGCCCAAGAGGGTTAAGGCAGTGCTGGAAAATAATGGTGGCCACACAAAATACTGACACTTCGGGCATTTTTACTTAGGGGTGTACTCACTTTTGTTGCCAGCGGTTCAGACATTAATGGCTGTGTGTTGAGTTATTTTGAGGGGACAGCAAATTTACACTGTTATACAAGCTGTACACTCACACTTTACATTGTAGCAAAAGTATAATTTCTTCAGTGTTGTCACATGAAAAGATAGAATAAAATATTTACAAAAGTATGAGGGGTGTACTCACTTTTGTGAGATACTGTATGTGGCGGACAGGTGTTTTGGGGACGTGTGTTATTTGGGGACGTGTGTTATTTGGGGATACTAGGCTGTGATCAGTGATCAGTGTGTAAAAGCTGTAAAAAAACGCTCATACTCACTGATCACCGGGCGGCTGCAGAGATCCGCTCTCCTCACCGACAACTTCTGTGTGGAGAGCCGATTGCCTAGCAACCGGCTCTCTATTTACATCACATGAGGGCTGCGATTGGACACGGCCGTCATGTGTTTAGAGGGGCCAATCGCAGAGCCCTCCTGCCAATTGGAGATGTGCCGCGTCCGGGAGACACGAGCGCATCGGGATCGCGCCGCAGCGCGGGCACGTGCGCGACCCCCTTCTTCTGAGGGACGTTCCTGAATGTCCACTCAGAAGAAGAGAGCGCCCCCCCGGCCACATATGTACAGTGGCCGGGTGGGAAGTGGTTAAGGTTGAGTACACCTTGTCCTGACAGTCTCGGGAAAAATCCTCACAAGGAGGCAAGGGGTGTAAAGGTGCCACATCAGTCTTAGTAGGCTGTCCAAGTGGTGGACCGCTGAACACCAAGTTGATTAATCTTTGAACTTGTTCGAAGATTAAAAAAGTGAATATGTCTTAGCTTGCGCACCCCTAAACCAATGAAGCTGATCAATGTAGCGGCTGGAGGGATATGAGCCTTTCGCCTGCGACACCTGAGTGGTGGCAGAAGGATTGGAGAAAATAAACCCATGTGGTGCTTCTGTCTTTTTACTTTCCCGTCACTATCTCTGCCTTTCATACTACATTTCTAAGTGTTCAGTGTTAACACCCCAACTACGCTAGCTGTGCAAATTGGCTGGGATGCTCGGGTTTAATCGCCCGAGTGAGGACAGTGCGCTGTCTGATCTGATGCAAAAATCCTGGCTGCTTGCCAACAATGTGACTCGATGTACTAACAGAGCGAGAACCAAGTCTGTTGGATGGATAATGACATACTGGACATAGCTGCAGAATACATTAACATACAGTCAGGTCCATAAATATTGGGACATCAACACAATTCTAATCTTTTTGGCTCTATAAACCAAGTCATGCTTGGCCACCACGCAATGGATTTGAAATAAAACGAACAAGATGTGCTTTAACTGCAGACTTTCAGCTTTAATTTGAGGGTATTTACATCCAAATCAGGTGAACGGTGTAGGAATTACAACAATTTGTATATGTGCCTCCCACTTTTTAAGGGACCAAAAGTAATGGGACAATTGGCTGCTCAGCTGTTCCATGGCCAGGTGTGTGTTATTCCCTCATTATCCTATTCACAAGGAGCAGATACAAGGTCCAGAGTTCATTTCAAGTGTGCTATTTGCATTTGGAATCTGTTGCTGTCAACTCTCAATATGAGATCCAAAGAACTGTCACTATCAGTGAAGCAAGCCATCATTAGGCTGAAAAAACAAAATAAACCCATCAGAGAGATAGCAAAAAACATTAAGTGTGGCCAAATCAACTGTTTGGAACATCCTTAAAAAGAAAGAACGCACCGGTGAGCTCAGCAACACCAAAAGACCCAGAAGACCACAGAAAACAACTGTGGTGGATGACCAAAGAATTCTTTCCCTGGTGAAGAAAACACTCTTCACAACAGTTGGCCAGATCAAGAACACTCTCCAGGAGGTAGGTGTATGTGTGTCAAAGTGAACAATCAAGAGAAGACTTCACCAGAGTGAATACAGAGGGTTCATCACAAGATGTAAACCATTGGTGAGCCTCAAAAACAGGAAGGCCAGATTAGAGTTTGCCAAACAACATCTAAAAAAGCCTTCACAGCTCTGGAACAACATTCTATGGACAGATGAGATCAAGATCAACTTGTACCAGAGTGATGGGAAGAGAAGAGTATGGAGAAGGAAAGGAACTGCTCATGATCCAAAGCATACCACCTCATCAGTGAAGCATGGTGGTGGTAGTGTCATTACGTGGGCATGTATGGCTGCCAATGGAACTGGTTCTCTTGTATTTATTGATGATGTGACTGCTCACAAAAGCAACAGGATGAATTCTGAAGTGTTTTAGGCAATATTATCTGCTCATATTCAGCAAAATGCTTCAGAACTCATTGGACTGCGCTTCACAGTGCAGATGGACAATAACCCGAAGCATACTGCGAAAGCAACCAAAGAGTTTTTTAAGGGATGAAGTGGAATGTTATGCAATGGCCAAGTCAATCACCTGACCTGAATCCGATTGAGCATGCATTTCACTTGCTGAAGACAAAACTGAAGGGAAAATGCCCCAAGAACAAGCAGGAACTGAAGACAGTTGCAGTAGAGGCCTGGCAGAGCATCACCAGGGATGAAACCCAGCGTCTGGTGATGTCTATGTGTTCCAGACTTAAGACTGTAATTGACAGCAAAGGACCTGCAACCAAGTATTAAAAAGTGAAAGTTTGATGGATGATTGTTAACCTGTCCCATTACTTTTGGTCCCTTAAAAAGTGGGAGGCACATATACAAACTGTTGTAATTCATACACCGTTCACCTGATTTGGATGTAAATACCCTCAAATTAAAGCTGAAAGTCTGCAGTTAAAGCACATCTTGTTCATTTCATTTCAGATCCATTGTGGTGGTGTATAGAGCCAAAAAGATTAGAATTGTGTCGGTGTTCCAATATTTATGGACCTGACTGTATGTCTTCATTGATATTAGTTGTATAGTGTTTTAATCATTCTAGAGTCTGCATAACGATAAGATACCTAATTCTATGCATGTTTTTCTATAATAGCTATAGGCAAGTAGGGGGCAAAGTGGATAGTAACGTACAATTTGCAATGAATAATACTTTAGGATGAATGTCAAATACCATTGAGGATTTTTGAAACTATTGTGGTTGCATGGTGAGCTATTGCATGGATTTTATTAGTGTTTAACCGCTTCAGCCCCGGAAGATTTTACCCCCTTCCTGACCAGAGCGTTTTTTGCGATTCGGCACTGCGTCGCTTTAACTGACAATTGCGCGGTCATGCGACATGGCTCCCAAACAAAATTGATGTCCTATTTTTCCCACAAATAGAGCTTTCTTTTGGTGGTATTTGATTGCCTCTGCGATTTTTATTTTTTGCGCTATAAACAAAATAAGAGCGACAATTTTGAAAAAAAAACGCATTCTTTTTTACATTTTTCTATAATAAATATCCCCCAAAAATATATAACAAAACATTTTTTTTCCTCAGTTTAGGCCGATCGTATTCTTCTACATATTTTTGGAAAAAAAAAAAAAAAAAAAATCACGATAAGCATTTGATTGGTTTGCGCAAAAGTTATAGCGTTTACTAAATAGGGGATAGTTTTATGGCATTTTTATTAATAATTTTTTTTTTTTACTAGTAATGGGGGCGATCAGTGCGATTAAAAATGCACCGATTACTGTGTAAATGACACTGGCAGTGAAGGGGTTAACCACTAGGGGGCGGGGAGGGGTTAAGTATGTCCTATGGGAGTGATTGCTAACTGTAGGTGGATCTGCTGTGTGTGTGATGTCACTGATCTCTGCTCCGATGACAGGGAGCAGAGATCGAGTGACACTGTCACTAGGCAGAACGGGGAGATACTGTTTACATCAGCATCTCCCCGTTCGTCCTCTCTGTGAGGCGATCGCGGGTATCCCCGTGGCAATCGAGTCCGCGGGACCCGCGACCCGACTTACAGAGCTCCCGGCCGGCGCGCACGCAGTGGCACGGCGGGGAATTCAAATGGACGTACCTGTAAGTCCATTTGCCCAGCCGTGCCATTCTGCCGACATACATCGGCGTGCACCAGTCGGGAACTGGTTAACCAACAACTACATCCACTACTCATCCACGACCCCAATCAAGTCACTGATAAGGGAGGACAGTATATAAAGGTCGCATAGCTTCTCCCATGCCTCCACCCAATGCGACTCTTCCATGTTATCCTCCAGTAATTAGTGATACAGATAATGCATTGGGACTGCTAAATTGATACCTTTTTTATCTCCTATTGTATTGTTTATGTTCTTTTTCTGGTATTAAGAATTTGGTGGGATAGACAGAGAGGCTTTATAATCTGTGGTCTAAAGTATTCCATATAAGTGTCAGTTTGTGCCAATCACTATAGGGGTGTGCCAGGTGTGCCTGGGCACACCCTAATCACCCCATATGCATTAGCATTATCCAGGGGTGGCACCAGGTGGGTGGTTGGGGTGCCGGTGGCCAGTGTAAATGCCCCTATTATATTAAAGGCTAGGTTCAACTAGGAACACATTACACCTATACTTAGGATGTAAGGTAATATGCTCCCAATCAACTGTCTCCCACCATCAGAGCCTCCTCCCTGTGACAGCAGGTGGCCTTCATGTGTGTTTAAACTTTGGGGTGCACATCCTAATGCAATAGGCTGCGCACACCTTTGCCAATCACCCCAAGTGTGTTAAATTTGTGAAAAGGGGGGGGGGGGGGGAGTTAAAAGCACCTTGGTGGTAAGAGGGCTACCTCTTTGTTCTGTGTGATACTCACTGTATAGGGTACTTGTGAGCTGCGTAAGACTACCCCAAGTAAGTGGTAGCAGCGGGGCAGGAGTAAAAAAAAATAATCATTGGTATACATGCACACCAAGTGGGTGATTACTAATTCTGGTGATCTTATTAGCCATCCTTTTTTGATCCACCTTCTGGGGGTGGTTACGTGCCTTAATTCCAGTGGCAGAGGAACAAGGCGCAAGAGAATTGAGTGTTCTGTTCAGGGGGAATTCACCTTCTAGAAGTAAGGTGCAGTGTAGGAAGGAGAAGCCTTTGGCCCGGCTTCTGCCTACTCAATTCTGTGGTAAAAAGGGAGTGTATATATATGTATATATATATATATATATATATATATATATATATATATATATATATATATATATATATATATATATATATATGTGTATATGTATGTATATATATATATATCTGACGAAACACATAGGGCGGGACTAACAGCGTCATTGCATCACTTTTGGTTTCGAGCAGTGGATGGCAGATCGCTCCGGCTTCCTGATTTTAAACATTTTTTGCATTAACGATTTTTATCAAATGTGAGTACCCATCAGTCTTACTAATAAATATTTGGATATTTGTACGGTATTACACTATGGAGTTTCTTTCCTCTCTGCAACATTTAAGAGGTTAACAGGAAGGAGACCACTTACATCACAGACAAGGAGGGACTTGGAGGATACAGGACAGGAAGTTTTCCTACTCCACAGGCTGCAGAGTGGCTCATACTGTGAAAGTGAAATAACCCCTTGTGGGGTGAATAATAGCGGTGAGTGCGTTTCTTATGGGGCACTGTTTTCTAAGAAGCACAGAACAATTTGAAGGAGGACATTGTCACTTTATTGTTGGACTTTTTCTATACACCAGGGTTTAAAGGAAGGTATATGCATCTGAGCCCAGTTTCACAGCAATACTATATACCAGACATATATGTTGTATTTTTGGCACAGACATGTTACTTTGAATTGCAGATTTTGCAATTTTTGTTCTATTGGTTTTTTTCACTTTTATTTTTCACTTTATTTTTGTTTGAATGCACATAGCTTCTAACAGTATGCATTATAAATAAGCGATCAGGAAGTTTACACAGTAGGATATCCTTTACATTTTCTATTTTCTGCACTTCTTATTTGTCACTTTTTGCATTAAATGCACCCGTGGTATACACACCCCTCAAGTATCTAGAGGTTGCAGATTACCTCTTAAGAGCAGCGCCATATCTATACCTTTGTTCACAGATGAGGAGGGTGACATATCAGAAGAAATGGTTCCCAGTCCTCATATTACTAGGCCACAACCCTTACAAGAAATCCAGAGAATGCACAGAGGGAAGGAGTATCAAGTAGTGGTCCAAGGGTATCTAGTGTTGCTCCCCACCCACCTCCATATACGGCTGCCTCAGCTCAAGAAGATATACCCCGCTGGTCTGAGGAAAGCACATCAAAGTGAAAAGTCTAGTGGTGCATCACCACAGAAGGCGGAAGGAAATATTAGTACCCCTAGAGAAAGCCTCTCCCAAACAGTATTCTCTCGATTCATTCCCTTCCTTGCTCGACGATCCAGAATGAGATCGGGAGGACGCTACTGATTCCACTGATCTAGTGGACAAGGAACCAAGGTATGATCTAAGGAGGGACAGAAAAGCAATAGGGAAAAACGTATCCCGTAAGAAGACAAAGGGCCCATAATTAAAGGGACTTAACAGGGATGATAACTCATCATGTTCCCTGGTCCCCGGGGTGGAGATGAGCACATTTTTAAATACTATTCTAAAACCAGGACAGAGTCCGAAATTATTTGCTCAGCAGGAAATATTTTTTTTTTATTTTGCTCAGCAGAGATGTAACATAGCAACCAGCTACAACGCAAATTGGCAGGATATGTTGCGTATCGTATGGTACAAGATTTAAGAGCCATAAAGTAACAAAAAAAAAAAAAGCATAGGGTTCCCATTGTCCCTCATCAAAATGCAATGCTTTCTAACATTCCCAGGGAAGCAGCATATTTTACAGCGATAGATATTGCAAACTCCTACTTCTCAAATCAGGTTGGAGGAGACGTGTACATATCTCTTTACCTTTCAGTAAAGGCCTACACCTGGAAAAAGCTTCCACAGGGCTTGTCCATCTCACCTAGTGTATTTAATCAAGCCCTTAAACAGGTGTTGGATCAATGGGAAGCCCCACCAAGGATTACCTTACTTCAGTATGTTGATGACCTCTGCTTGGCCACAGACACTTACAAGGGCTGCGAGGATGCCCCACTTATGCCCCGTACACGCGATAGCAATTTCCTATGGAAAATGTGCGATAGGACCTTGTTGTCGGAAATTCCGACCGTGTATAGGCTACATCAAACATTTTCAATAGGAATTTCCATCACACAAAATTTGAGGGCTGGTTCTCAAATTTTAAGATAACAAAATCCGTTGCCGGAAATTCCGATCATGTGTACACAATTCCGACGCACAAAGTGCCACGCGTGCTCGGAATCAAGCAGAAGAGCCGCACTGGCTATTGAACTTCATTTTTCTCGGCTCGTCGTACGTGTTGTACGTCACCACGTTCTTGACGTTCGGAATTTCCGACCAACTTTGTGTGACCGTGTGTATGCAAGACAAATTTGAGCCAACATCCGTCGGAAAAAAAAAAAAAAAAAAACATGGATTTTGTTGTTGGAAAATCCTATTGTGTGTACAGGGCATAAGCCTTTTGCGATTTTTGGCTGAGCAGGGATGTAAAATTTCTAACAAAAAGCTACAAATGGTGCCAGGACAAAGTTGTTTTCCTGGGACATTGTATCTTTAAGGGGGGGTTAACATCTTACATGGGAGAGAAAAGCTGTAATACAGGCATAACCCCCTTCCAAAGAATCAAAAAGCCGCTTAGGGCAGTTTTGGGTCTTGTGGGTTAGTGCAGAACCTGGACCCCAAATATGGTCACAACTTGCTAAGCCCCTCTATGAATTAACATCTAGTAAGCTTGTACATTGTGACCTCACGGAGGAACAGAAACAAGCTGTAGAGATGTTAAAATAGCAATAAATGACAAGCCCATGTCTGGTTTTGCCTGGTTATAAGAGAGATTATTATCTGTTCTGTCATGAGGCAAATAATCAGGCATTAGGAGTATTAGCGCAGAAACAGGGATAAAAATAAACCGGTGGGATATTATTCTCAGGCATTAGATCCCGTTATCTGCGCAGCAGCACCATGTGTTAAAGCTACAGCAGTAATGTTGGGAAAAAACGCTGAAATAGTGTTGGGAAAAGCTCTGATTTTGACGGTCCCACGTGCTGCCCGGCTAACCAGGTATGAGTTAGCGTTGCTAACATCAAGTAATATTCAAATTAAAAAAGGTGTAATGTGTTAAAATCCGGCCACGCTACCACCCATCATGCCTGACCTACCAGAAGTGTGGGAGCACGACAGAACAGAGGCCTACTATGAGCTTGCAGGAACAGTGACCAATGTGGCTCTTGAGAACCCCGGTATGGAGTTATGGATCAGGGTGGAGGGGTGTTTCAGGAAGCACTACCTGGTCACTGTTCAGTCCAAATTGGAAATAAGGAAGAAATGGGGAAAGGTCCAGTGCAGACAAACTGAGGAAAGGTATTTGGCATGACGACGATGGGAGGCCCTGTGCCCACGTTCTATGTATTTCGTTCTGTGCTGAATGGCACATCTTCCATCTCACGTGGCCAAAGGAGGGATGGTTGATGTCATTTAAAAAAGGTACGGTTTGCACCGGGTATTGAGACAACTTCAGAAACAATTTTGTCAAACATGTTTGATTTGTGCACAAATAAAAGAAAGCTACAGCATTTAAGGGCTAAGAAGTTGATACAGGAAGTAGTAGTATGTAGGTATGGGATTCCAGGGATAATAGAGAGTGATAAGGGAAAGCATTTCACAGGTCAGATAATGAAGAAAATACTGACAGCTTTCAACATAGAACAGCGCCTGTTAGGGTTGTCACTTTAAGACCGAGTACAAGTAGCGATACTTTTTTCCCCAAGTACTCGCCAATACCGATTATCGATACTTTTTTTAATGTCATGTGACAGTTTGACTGATAGGCACTGATAGGTGGCACTGACTGATGGCATTTATAGGTGGCTGGCACTGAAAGGCGGCACTTATGGGCAAGCACTGAAATTCAGCAATAAATTACATGAGAGGAAAGGATTTTGTAATGCTGTGCTGCGACCCCCATCTTGGTGCACCCTGAACTCGGCCACAGTAAGCAGCAGCGGACATCTTGTTACACCCAGCCCAAACTATATGGGCTGGGTGCAACATGCCCGCTGCTGGCTTACTGCGGCCGGGTGTACCAAGATGGGCGTCGGGATGTTCGACCGCTGACAGCCACGGAATGCGACGGCTCCGGTCACGGATCCTGATGGGGCTGCGCCCTGCACCCCTTGCCAGCTTACCTAGCTAGTCCCATTGCCGTCATGGACTCGCTCTCCGCTCTGCTGATTCCACCCGCCCTCTCCGACCATTGACCCCACTCACTGACTCCACCCGCTGACTTCCGGTTGTGCGCAGCCTCTGACTCCGCCCGCCTCTCCCAAGTATCGGGTCAAGCATCGGGAGCATTTGTGCGAGTAAAGGTACCGATACCAGTATTGGGATCGGGACAACCCTAGCACCTATTATATCATACAAATACCATATAATCCTGCTGCAAGTGGTAAAATAGAAAATATAATGGGTTGTTAAAAAGCAAGGCTGGGAAAACTCAGAGCAGAGACAGAATTGAATTGGTTACACTGTTCTCTTTGAGAACCACTCCCAAGCAAAAAGAAAAAGATATCTCCTTATGAGATACTCTTTGGATCAGTGCCAAGACAGGTTTGTACTACCCCACAGGCCTCAACTAAATCCTACGGCACACTCACCGAGTGTGTGGTAGGATTACAAAACACCTTAATCAATTGCATAGCAAAATCTATGCTTCACTTCCAGGTCATCTTGAAGTGACAAGTTTCAACCAGGTGACGCTTAGGAAGAACCAAAGGAAAGGACTCGAGCCTAGGTGGTGGGGACCCCAACATGTAGTAATGGTGACGCCAACAGCTGTAAAGCTTGGAGGCAAAGAGGCTTGGGTGCATGCATCACATTGCAAACACATGCACAAGGCCGTGGTATCTGAGCAATCAGGCTAGCTTGAGGGATGGAGGCCTCAGAGGGGGCCCCGGATCTTGGCAGGTGGTGCTTGGGAAAAGAATAAATTGTGTCCTTTTCATTTTCAGAGTAAATGATCTGTGGAGAAGGAAGATGAGAGCATGGCAAGGTGTCCTGATGGTGGTGGGCCTGGGGCCGATATATGGGAAGCCAGACCCTCTTGAAACAGGATGGTCCGAATGCATGAGGTGATCAGTAATCAATTCAATCTCTCAGATTGTTGGATATGTACTATGATTCCCCCCAGTGTCCGTCTCAAACCCATAGTTAGTCAATATACTATTTGTAGACATATTTAACATGTGTTAGGGTGAAAAGGATTGCTCCAAATGTACTAATGAAACCTTGGAGCAATCAAAAGCTGCTTCAGATGCTATGACTGATATTGCACAAAAAGTGCAGTGCATCAGTATGTCAGGAAGCTTTTAAGGCTTGGACTTATGCTCCATCCTTTTCTGGATGGGGACATGATATGACGAACAGGATCAACAGCTATGCAAATAGACTAATAAAATGTTAGGTCATGTCCAAGCAGCATTAAAAGGCGAAGCAGAAGAGTTAATAGAAATAAGAATACAGGTAATTGCTAACCATATGGGTCTAGACTCGGCTCAAGGAGGATTGTGTACTTATATGGTTAACAATAACTATGGCATAAAATGCCCATCTGTCAGCAGTAGAAGAATTACAAGGTGATGTACATGGTATCCTCGACCATAACTTAGATTTAATCTGAGTGGGGTGGAGGTGTGCTGTCATGAACATCTTGGTGAAACCCATTTAATTGGTTCAGGGGAATTGGTGATGTTTTTGAACCACCTATAGGTGGTTAGGAATAGTAGGAATTGTGTTAGGAGTAATAAAATGATTGCTCCTGTGATAGAACCTAAAATTGTGATTGCAGAAAGAGATTTAACATTTTAAAGATAAGAAAAACTCAGATGTGTTTGTCACTTCATTTCAAGGAACAATGGAAAGCAGGAGAGAAGGACATGAGATGCCCAATCTGTCACCAATCCATGAGGCATCTTTAAAACAGACATTGATTCATCCCAAGATGACCTTGAATTTGAGATGCTCACTCCAACACCAATGTGCCATTCGCAACTCTTGATGAAAAAGCAGGCCTGACCATGATGACTCTGAAAGATGTAACATCTCCGTTTGAGGTCGCTGTAGATACTCCGATTATAAGTTCTCTTCCACTGCTTCCTGAAGGAAAATGAACTGTGCCTGCATTGGTTGTTCCATCACCTACCAGTGGTGGACTGACGCAACAGTACTCGGTTTACCCCAATTGTGCTGAAGAAGCTCCAGGACTGGCTCAAAGTCCACAGAAAGTTAAAAAGAATACAACCCCTGGCAAAAATTATGGAATCACCAGTCCCTGAGGATGTTCCTTTAGTTGTTTATTGTTGTAGAAAAAAAGCAGATCACAGACATGGCCAAAAACTAAAGGCATTTCAAATGGCAACTTTCTGGCTTTAAGAAACACTAAAAGAAATCAAGAAAAATAATTGTGGTGGCCAGTAACAGTTAGATTTATGGAACAAGTGGACTGACATGAAGCATGGCTCCAACACCAGAGATGTCAATTGAAAAAAAGGAGAGGATTATCAAACTCCTTTAAGAGGGTAAATCATCACGCAGTGTTGCACAAGATGTTGGTTGTTCACAGTCGGCTGTGTCTAAAACATGGACCAAATACAAACAACATGGGAAGGTGGTTAAAGGCAAGCCTACTGGTAGACCAAGGAAGACATTAAAGCGTCAAGACAGAAATCCAATCATCCACAGTCCACGATTGCCTTTCCTTAGCCCATTGTAACCTTGTTTTTTTGTGTTTAGGTGTTAGAGATGGGTTTTTTTTAGCTTTTCTGTATGTAAATCCCATTGCTTTTAGGCGGTTTCTTACAGTTCGGTCACAAATGTTGACTCCAGTTTCCTCCCATTTGTTCCTCATTTGTTTTGTTGTCCATTTTCTGTTTTCAAGGCATATTGCTTTAAGTTTTCTGTCTTGACGCTTTGATGTCTTCCTTGGTCTACCAGTATGCTTGCCTTTAACCACCTTCCCATGTTGTTTGTATTTGGTCCATGTTTTAGACACAGCCGACTGTGAACAACCAACATCTTGTGCAACACTGCGTGATGATTTACCCTCTTAAAGGAGTTTGATAATCCTCTCCTATTTTTCAATTGACATCTCTGGTGTTGGAGCCATGCTTCATGTCAGTCCACTTGTTGCAACAGCTCTCCCAAGTGTGATCACTCCTTTTTACCTACATACTAACAAGCAGATTTAATCTGATGCCAGTGTTAGTGTTTGTAATGAAAATTTACAGGGTGATTCCATAATTTTTTCCTCAGAATTGAGTGATTCCATAATTTATTCCCTGTGCTTGTTCTATAAATCTAACTGTTACTGGCCACCACAATTATTTTTCTTGATTTCTTTTAGGGTTTCTTAAAGCCAGAAAGTTGCCATTTGAAATGCCTTTAGTTTTTGGCCATGTCTGTGATCTGCTTTTTTTCTACAACAATAAACAACTGAAGGAACATCCTCAGGGACTGGTGATTCCATAATTTTTGCCAGGGGTTGTATTATAATGTTGGACATTCATATATGCAGGGCACATTCTGGAGTCATATGGCTGAATATGGAAAATTTGGGGTTAAAATCTGGTGGGTGGGCCAGAGAGGAAGTTACACCTTAGGTTTATTAAAAATAATGAAGGGGGATATGCAGTGGATGAGAGAACTCTTCCCAACATGCACATAGTTTTTCCACATACAATAAACCGACCCTTATGGAGAGTTGATAGTGTCAGACAGGAGTTTAACTGGGAATGGTACGGGGCTCTATATGAGATTAATGGGTTTGTGTATTACAAGTCGGATGTTCGCAACTCGGGGACTTCCTGTACTTGTTAATGCTAATGAATGATTAATCATGGAAAAGATAAAGAAGTAACTAAGAAATGAGCCTTCCTTGATTACGTGTGTCAGGGAACGAGACTATGAGATGAATGATCAAAGGAGGGTTTATGTAGAAGGATAATAATATGATCGTTACAGGATCATACATCATAGTGCAAAACACATTTGTAACCAGCGTTTTATGCAAAACACATAATATACTGTTTTCTGTCCCCCCGTAAACTGCTTGCTGCCCTCCACTGTATACTGCCCCCCATAGTATGCAGGGGGGCACACAAACCACCACTGTAAAAACATCCCACACCAACACAGATGTAACCAGCATGCGAAGGCCCTGGACAGGGCTGGAGAGACATAGACCTGCACCCACAAGAGCTGACTGTAGACTTTATGACCCTTATGGAGATGGGGGCTTGGACGGATTGAAATAGGGGTTTTAGGCCAGTCCAAGTATTCCCTGGAGAGAGGCTATTCCCCTGGAGGGTCTGGGGAGAGGTCTCTACCCTCAAGGAGCTTACAATCTAAGATCCCTAACTCACATTCATACATACTAGGGACAATTTAGACAGGATCCAATTAACCTACCAGCATGTCTTTGGAGTGTGGGAGGAAACCGGAGTACCCGGAGGAAACCCACACAGGCACAGGGAGAACATGCAAACCCCAGGCAGGTAGTGTCGTGGTCGGGATTCGAACCAGTGACCCTTCTTACTGCTAGGTGAAGGTGCTATCCACTACACAAGTGTGCCGCCCAATGTCCTTGTGATGTGTCTGTTTTACCATTTTCCAAGTACCATCAGTAAAGTGCAGCAACCCCAATTTATGTGTGGACATTTCTTTCTTGGGATATAAATGTTAACAGCCAGGAATGTCATGTGGAGGCCTCTGGCATGGAGTGAGGCAAAATATGATGGAGGGGGTCGGCATCAGTAGGAGGGGCAATGTTCTATCAGGACAGGAGTGTGGGCAGGGACCTGTGCTCTTAGCGCCATTACTAGCCAAACAGCCGCTTTTACGCATTTCGTCATGTGGTACCGAAACGGCTGGTACATTTATCATAGCTGCTACATTTTAGGCAGAAGCTGCAGACCACAGCAGTCTTGTTGATAGCAGAGACCCAAACTGCAAAAGCCCTTTCAACTTGCTGTTTATTCTTGGGTACCATCCTGATGCCAGCCAATTTCTGTCAAATGCATACCTGAAGTCTATATTTAGAATATTTTGGGGATACAGGAATATGAGGGGGTTCAGGGAATGTGAGGTTGTGGCTCAGAAGTGTTTTGGTACACTCCGTTTGGATATTGTATTAAAATATTAGAATACAGTGTTGTACTGTGAAAATAGAAGCACACAAACTATACTGTAAAGCAGGCATGTCCAAAGTCCAGCCCGCGTTCCGGTTTAATACGGCCCCCCTGGTAATTTTGATATATACAGTATCTCACACAAATGAGTACACCCCTGACATTTTTGAAAATATTTCATTATATCTTTTCATGTGACAACACTGAAGAAATGACACTTGTCTACAATGTAAAGTAGTGAGTGTACAGCTTGTATAACAGTGTAAATTTGCTGTCCCCTCAAAATAACTCAACACACAGCCATTAATGTCTAAACCGCTGGCAACAAAAGGGAGTACACCCCTAAGTAAAAAAATGTCCAAATAGGGCCCAATTAGCCATTTTCCCTCCCCCGGTGTCATGGACTCGTTAGTGTTACAAGGTCTCAGGTGTGAATGTGGAGCAGGTGTGTTAAATTTGGTGTTATTGCTCTCACTCTCTCATACTGGTCACTGGAAGTTCAACATGGCACCTCATGGCAAAGAACTCTCTAAGGATCTGAAAAATAGAATTGTTGCTTTACATAAAGATGGCCTAGGCTATAAGAAGATTGGCAAGACCCTGAAACTGAGCTGCAGCACGGTGGCCAAGACCATACAGCAGTTTAACAGGACAGGTTCCACTTAGAACAGGACTCGCCATGGTCGACCAAAGAAGTTGAGTGCATGTGCTCAGCGTCATATCCAGAGGTTGTCTTTGGGAAATAGACATATGAGTGCTGCCAGCATTGCTGCAGAGGTTGTAGGGGTGGGGGGTCAGCCTGTCACTGCTCAGACCATACGCCACACACTGCATCAAATTGGTCTGCACGGCTGTCGTCCCAGAAGGAAGCCTCTTCTAAAGATGATGCACAAGAAAGCCCGCAAACAGTTTGCTAAAGACAAGCAGACTAAAGGACATGGATTACTGGAACCATGTCCTGTGGTCTGATGAGACCAAGATAAACTTATTTGGTTCAGATGGTGACAAGCGTGTGTGGCGGCAACCAGGTGAGGAGTACAAAAACAAGTGTGTCTTGTCTACAGTCAAGCATGGTGGTGGGAGTGTCATGGTCTGGGGCTGCATGAGTGCTGCCGGC
The DNA here is from genome assembly GCF_042186555.1 of Aquarana catesbeiana. Taxonomy (NCBI): domain Eukaryota; kingdom Metazoa; phylum Chordata; class Amphibia; order Anura; family Ranidae; genus Aquarana; species Aquarana catesbeiana. The sequence continues at coordinate 18,483,005 of NC_133325.1, read as the reverse complement.
ACTGGGGAGCTACAGATCATTGAGGGAACCATGAATGCCAACATGTACTGTGATATACTGAAGCAGAGCATGATCCCCTCCCTTCAGAGACTGGACCGCAGGGCAGTATTCCAACATGATAACAACCCCAAACACACCTCCAAGATGACCACTGCCTTGCTAAAGAAGCTGAGGGTAAAGGTGATGGACTGGCCAAGCATGTCTCCAGACCTAAACCCTATTGAGCATCTGTGGGGCATCCTCAAATGGAAGGTGGAGGAGCGCAAGGTCTCCAACATCCACCAGCTCCGTGATGTGGTCATGGAGGAGTGGAAGAGGACTCCAGTGACAACCTGTGAAGCTCTGGTGAACTCCATACCCAAGAGGGTTAAGGCAGTGCTGGAAAATAATGGTGGCCACACAAAATATTGACACTTTGGGCCCCAATTTGGACATTTTCACTTAGGGGTGTACTCACTTTTGTTGCCAGCGGTTTAGACATTAATGGCTGTGTGTTGAGTTATTTTGAGGGGACAGCAAATTTACACTGTTATACAAGCTGTACACTCACTACTTTACATTGTAGACAAGTGTCATTTCTTCAGTGTTGTCACATGAAAAGATAGAATAAAATATTTACCAAAATGTGAGGGGTGTACTTACTTTAGGGAGATACTGTATATATCTTTTGTGGCCCCCAGGGCTGCCTTGAAGGGGACAGGGAGGGGGCGGGACGAGTGCTGTCAGATTACATACAGAAGAATCTCCTGTTTACTCGGCGGTGACAGTAATATGGACGACTGTTCTATTATAGGAGGCAGAACTTTGTATTAAAGAGGCCACCGAGTAAACAGGAGATTCTCCTGTATGTAATCTGTCAGCGCTCGTCCCGCCCCCTCCCTGTCCCTTACAAGGCCGCACTGAGGCAATGGATAAGGCCGCATTCATGTCAATGGTGAGGCAGATGGGCACTGACCCTTCTTTTGCTTCACAGTTCTTTATTTAAAACTTATTTTTCCTGAAACTTCCCTCTTAAAGTGAAGGTGCGTGTTATACGCCGATAAATACGGTCTATCCAAATACCACATCCGAGCTCGTCCTGAGCGGACTTTTGTTTTTAGATCTGCTGTTACACTAAAAAAAAAAATTAAAAAAAAAATATTCTAGTTATAATGAATCAGATTGATTTGAACACATCTGAAAAGGACCTAAACCAGCCAACAAAAATTAGCATTAGATTTTATTTTTTTCAGAATAAATAAATACAAAACCCCAAAATATTTTAGGGATTACCATATATACTCGAGTATAAGCCGAGTTTTTCAGCACTTTTTTTGTGCTGAAAATGCCCCCCTCGGCTTATACTCAAGTCAAACACTTTTCTGCAGCAGAGAATGACATTTTCCAAACTGATTTTGGGGCCCCGTATCTCTGGGTCACTTGGTGCTAGGAACCCCTTCTTTGGATATGTTGACTGGGTTTGCACACCAAACTTGGGGTTCCTAGCACCAAGTGACCCCGAGATATGGGGCCCCAAAGTCAGTCAACTGTGTCCACCTGCAGCGATGTCATTTCGGGACCCTTTGGGTCCAGAGACCCCAAATTCTGGCTGCAGCTAGGAACCCTTAACTACCAAGTTTGAAGTTCGGGGCACCTATGGCTGTAAATGGGCACAGTGAGGCTGCAAGTGGGCATTGTTGACCCTCTTTTCCACTTACAGTAGCTGCGCATTTCTCACCCTAGGCTTATACTCGAGTCAATAAGTTTTCCCATTTTTTTGTGGTAAAATCAGGTGCCTCGGCTTATATTCGAGTCGGCTTATACTCGAGTATATACAGTACATGCACAGCATTTGTTCTCTGTGACCCTGTATTTTTTTTTTTACCCACTTGTCACCCAAGCCAATTCTCACAATTTCTTCATTTTCCAAAGAATTTTGCCATTTTGCGAGCATTCCGGAGCTGTATGGACACCACACACACGGAGGCATGGATCTGAATACAAGCACAGGAGAGGTTTCTTCAAGTGACTTGGAGTATGCTATATACGGATGATAAGAGGCTATACTGAGGCTTTCTACAGCATCTCCTCACGACTTTAAAAAAAAAAAAAAAAACACATTGTATATCACCACCTCCTGGCTACCCCCTCCATATTTATTTTTTTCTCTCCGATCACCCGGAAAATGAGAGATTTCCTTTACTTGGGGAATCATTTTTATTCGTGGGGTCACTTGGCGGGCTCCCATCGATGCGATCTCCTGCAGTGTTCTATTAATTTTTCTTAGTTGCATAGCAACACATCACATGACAAAATCTAATACCCCTGACGAAGGGCTTGAACCAGAAACGCGTCGGGTACCGGAGAGAACACTCAATCACTGGAGAGTATCTTTAATACTGTTCCATGCTTGGCTATGTAATTTGTCTTGTCTTTTTGTCTATTTTTCGTTTTGTCTTTTTGGATATGACATATTTTTAAAACGATCATATTTGTGAATGCTCTATTTTAATGTACAACAATAAATATTTTTCTACTTTAACAATGTAGCCACAGGAACAATTAAAATTGAGGGGGGGGTATCAGAAGCCACCTCTAACAGATCTCCGGGCCACTGTGTCTGCCATTCTAAACCAAGTTCTGGGCAGGGGACCAGAGGAGGCGCTGGAGTTGGACCGGGTCCATAGGTTCCAAGACCCATATTCATGGACAGACCCAACGACACTCTGCAGGGTCCACTTCTATAATATTATAGAAAAAGATCCTTCATACTGCCTGGCGTACAAGTCCAGCCAGATTTGATGAAGCTTCTTTTTCAAATATTTCCATATGTCTCAAAAGGACACTCCAAATAAGACAAATGTCTCAAACCCCAACTGGACCAGATCACCACATCTGGAGCCAGCTATCAATTGGGTTACCCCTTCCACATCTGGAAAGACCATATCACTTTTTTACTACACCAGCCCCTCCCAACTTCCAGAACGATTTGAGCTCCTGGAGATTCCATCTATGCAGGTACCAGACGGGACAGTCGTGGAGGTCCCACAAACACAGCCAACACACAAACGCCATCAACAAAAGATGCTCTCGGTCAGCTGGGTATGACACTCAGCGAGCCAATCAACCAGAAACTATGGCCCGAGAACAGTGATCATTCAGGATGCATCGATGCTCTCATTGGAGGTTGACTTACTGGGCCTTTGTTGTAATTTTTTTTTTTTCTTATTTATCATACGCGGAGGCCAGGTTTGTCTTAAAGCGGAGTTCCACCCATTTAAAAAAAGTCAGCAGCTACAAAAAGTGTAGCTGCTGACTTAATAATCAGACACTCACCAGTCCCACGGTCCAGCGATGCGGGCAAACGAAGCCCCGCTCCTCTCCCCCACCTCTGCGGCGCCAGCATTGTAACTGTGGGCACCCGGCTGTGGCTGTGATTGGCCATGCTGTGATTGGCCGGGCAATCTTCTGGGAAGTGTCCCAGAAGATTGCAGGGAGGGAGGGCGGAGAGGTGAGCTTCCTTCCGTCGCCGCAGAGCCAGGGGAGGAAGTGGGAGCTGGATGCCTCTAGAAAGAGGGTACCCCCCCCCAAAAAAAGAAAATGACATGCCAAAAATGGCATGTCAGAGGGTCACCATCACTTAAAGCGGGCGGGAAGTGATACCTTGCTGCCCTTTTCTTTTTAGAAGCTCCCCTGGACACCCCTGGTACTTCACCAGTCTTCTATTTAATTTATACCACAACCCTGTCTGTGGGCTATTGTAGTTATATTTTCAGATGATGGAGCCGTGTAGCTAACCCTCTTTGGCTTCCGTAGAAAAATATTCTGTAATGCCTTTCATTGTTTAGCCAACATTGAGCCCCTATGGGATAGCCTGGGGAGGTTTCTTAACAAGAGCCCTTAACCCCCAAACCAAAGAGGGTAATCCTAATTTTACTGCTTTTAGTTTGGCAGTCTGGACCCTGAGCCCTCCATGGCGGGTGTGCTGAGGGACCTGGGGTCTGAGGTTACAGAATCCCTCCTGACCTGAAGGATTCTGGCTGTGGACTCTAACAAAGAGACTTTTCCTACAAAATGTGAAATGAGACCAGGTCCATGGGCTCCCAGACCCCTCAGCGTACCTTGCAATTCCAGGGTGAAGATGTGACTTGAATGCATTGAACACGCAGCACTGGAATGTGTACAGAGGAACAGAGGGTGGGAGCAACCTACCGTTTAGACGTCTGTGCATTTCTTGCTCGGAACCAACCTCAAATTGACTGCACACTCTGGACCAGTGGTCATCAACCCTGTCCTCAGGGCCCACTAACAGGCCAGGTTTTATGTATTACCTTGGGTAGATGTAGACCAGAATGCTGCAATCACTGAGCAGCAAATGATATGACCTGGGATGTATTTCAGTTATCTTGCAAACCTGGCCTGTTAGTGGGTCCTGAGGACAGGGTTGATGACCACTGCTCTAGACATGCCCCTGCAACGCCATCCTCCCACAGTGTCCTAATCTTTCTCTGGTTTTGGAGCCAGTTATGATTACTTTCATCCTATTGGGAATGTGAACAATTCCAATAGTTGACCATTCGTGGAAATGGGTCTGGGCAAGGAGCGCTGCTACCCAAAGGTCGGGAGACCCAGCTTGGGCGATGCGCAGGAGGAGAGATGACGCGCAGCCCCACCTGGCCCTGTTCAGCCTTGAGGAGACCGAGTCAATGAAAAAGGGATCTTTCCCCATTGCTGGGACCTTAGGCGAATCTCGGCCACCCGGTCTTTCCTCCTCACCTCCCAGGCCTCTCACCCATAATCTTTATTTCTAATTTTCACCATTACACGGACCCATTCCAATTGTGAGAATATTTATTACTTTGTTGCTGTTAAACTAGATGCGCCGCAGGGCCTTTGTAACTAGGTCTTCAAATAAAATTTTCTTCACTCTCGGCAGCACTTACCCTTCATACAATGGTGAGGGAAAGAGGAAAAAAAAAACTCTGGAATTAGAAGACTAAAGAGGCTTTTCTGGATCTTATCCGGTTCCCGACAGTATACTGCAGATATACGGTGGCAAGGAGGCTCTCCTGAGCAGGATCGCATACCTAGCTCCCGCTGCCATTTGACACAGCAGAAGCCGATTGGTGGGTACGGTGAACTTGATGTCTGCCGGCACCCGCCGATGCTTCGGTACACTGACAAAAACGGCGGATTATCTACGTAAACAAGGCAGATCGCCGTTCTGTCCCTACAGAAGACATAGACCCTGGGTCTCTGCTAAGCAGGGGCACCGATCGATGCCTTCTCCTAGTACAAGCACCTCCCCCACACTAGTAAAGCCCAATTTAGCCAACTCCCATCATAGGAGATTAACCACTTCCGGACCGCCGCACGACTATACACATCGGCACTTTGAAGAGGGATATCTCTGTTATGGCATCAGCTAGATAACCCGGGTATCCATCTCTTCAGGCGGTGGTCCGGTATACGATAACGGTGGTCTCTGCGGCGGATTCGCCTGCGAGATCACCGTTATTGGCGGCGGGAGAGGGGGCCCCCCTCCCGTGCCCCCCCCGCCGCTTACCGGAGGCAATCGGATCCTCTCTCCTGCTTGGTATGGAGAGGAGTGAGGGGAAGATGGCCCTCACCCGTCTCCATACCATAGCAGGGCGGAAGTGACGTCAAATCGTCACTTCCGCCCATACGTCTTAAAGGGCCATTTTTTTTTTGTCATTTCTTCAAATTACAAATTATTTTTTTTATTATTATTGCATTTTAGTTTAAATATGAGATCTGAAGTCTTTTTTGACCCCCAGATCTCATATTTAAGAGGACCTGTTAAGCTTTATTTCTATTACAAGGGTTGTTTACATTCCTTGTAATAAGAATAAAAGTGACCCCAATTTATTTATTTATTTATTTATTTTTAAACAGTAAAATAAAAAAATAAATTTTTTTTTATAGCGCGTAGGTAGGTAGAGCCGCACAATTAATCGTTAAAAAAAAAAAATCGTGATCTCGATTCAACCCCCCTGACGATCTCTATTGCAGACTTATCTGCTCACTCAGCTGTCAAAAGAAAACATCCTGGCAGTCTGCCAAGTTTATAACTTGAAACATTGTAACTAACTTCCTTCTTAGATCAAAAGGGATGTAAACTTGTGTGAAAAAAAAAAAAAAAAATCCGGGCAGTCTGCCAAGTTTTTAAACAACCTGTAAAATGCAGGAAAATTAACCACTTAAAGTCTAAATCTTTTTCCGACACTTGTTTAAGTTAAAATCAATATTTTATGCTAGAAAAATTACTTGGAACCCCCAAACATTATATTTTAGCAGAGGCCCTAGGGAATAAAATGTCATATTAAAATATTGTATTATAATATAATAAAATATTGCATGCGACGCTGTATTTGCCCAGCGGTCTTTCAAACGTAATTTTTTGGGAAAAAATACACTTCAATAAATAAAAAAAAAATGAAACAGTAAAGTTACCCCAATTTTTAATGTGAAAGATGATGTTACGCCGTGAGAATCATGAGAGAATCGTGATCTATCTTCTAAGCAAAAAAAAAAAAATCGTGATTCTCATTTTAGCCAGAATCGTGCAGCTCTAATGTGAGATATCGCCGCGATCGGTAGAGCGAGAGCAATCATTCTAGCCCCAGACCTCCTCTGTAACGCAAAACACGCAACCTGTAGAATTTCTTAAACGTCGCTTATGGAGATTTTTAAGAGGTAGGGTCGGTTCACACTGGGACGACTTGGGATCCGACTTGTACGGCCTCAAGTCGCCCCAGAAAGAGATTCACATTTAAGTGAATGGGAGCATCTTAATAGACACTACTGAAGTCGCTCCGACTTCAGAGCGTACTCCCTGTACTACTTTGATCCGACTTCAGCCTATTGACTATCATTGAAGTAGGATCAAAGTCGGATCGCCGTCTCGCATGATCCGACTTCGGCATGCGACTTGTGCTCAGATGATCTTGAGGGGGAACTCCGCGCCAAATTTTAAATAAAAATCCGGCATGGGTTCCCCCTCCAAGAGCATACCAGGCCCTTGGGTCTGGTATGGACCTTGAGGGGAACCCCCTACGCCGAAAAAACGGCGTGGGGGGTCCCCCAATCCATACTAGACCCTTATCCGAGCACGCAGCCCGGCCGGACAGGAATGGGGGTGGGGGACGAGCGAGCGCCCCCCCCCCCATCCTGAACCGTACCAGGCCGCATGCCCTCAACATGGGGGGGTTGGTGCCTTGGGGGAGGGGGGCGCGCTGCGGGCCCCCCCCCACCCCAAAGCACCTTGTCCCCATGTTGAGGACAAGGGCCTCTTCCCGACAACCCTGGCCGTTGGTTGTCGGGGTCTGTGGGCTTATTGGAATCCGGGAGCCCCCTTTAATAAGAGGGCCCCCAGATCCCGGCCCCCCACCCTATGTGAATGAGTATGGGGTACATCGAACCCCTACCCATTCACCTAGGGAAAGTGTCAATTTAAAAAAAAAAACACTACACAGATTTTTAAAGTAATTTATTAGACAGCTCCGGGGGTCTTCTTCCGACTTCGGGGGTCTCTCCGGTTCTTCTCCGCGCTCTCCGGGTCTTCTGCCGGGCTCCTCCGCTATTTTCTGCTCTTTTGCTATAGCGGAGGAGCCCGGTCTGCTGCCTTCTTCTCTTCGGGGGTCTCTCCGGTTCTTCTCCGCGCTCTCTGGATCTTCTGCCGGGCTCCTCTGCTATAGCGAAGGAGCCCGGTCTTCAATCTTCTGCCTTCTGCCCTCTTCTCCTGATGTTGACACGACGCTCTCTGGGGCTGGAATGCACTCTGAGCGCTCTGCTCTGACTTATATAGGTGGTGACCACGCCCCCTTATGCCGTCACAGTCCCTGGGCATGCTGGGACTGTGACGTTTTAGGGGGCGTGGTCATCACCCAATGACCACGCCCCCTTATGCAGTCATAGTCCCAGCATGCCCAGGGACTGTGACGGCATAAGGGGGCGGGGTCACCACCTATATAAGTCAGAGCAGAGCGCACAGAGAGCATTCTAGCCGGAGAGAGCGTCGTGTCAACATCAGGAGAAAAGAGGGCAGAAGACGGAAGACCGGGCTCCTCTGCTTTAGCAAAAGAGCGGCAGAAGAGAGCGGAGGAGCCCGGAGGAAGATCCGGAGAGCGTGGAGAAGAACCGGAGAGACCCCCGGAGCTGTCTAATAAAATACTTTAAAAATCTATGTAGTGTTTTTTTTTTTTTAAATTGACACTTTTTCCCTAGGTGAATGGGTAGGGGTACGATGTACCCCATACTCATTCACATAGGGTGGGGGGCCGGGATCTGGGGGCCCCCTTATTAAAGGGGGCTCCCGGATTCCGATAAGCCCTCCGCCCGCAGACCCCGACAACCAACGGCCAGGGTTGTCGGGAAGAGCAAGCCTTTGTCCTCATCAACGTGGGGACAAGGTGCTTTGGGGTGGGGGGGCCGCAGCGCGCCCCCTCCCCCAAGGCACCAACCCCCCCATGTTGAGGGCATGCGGCCTGGTACGGTTCAGGAGGGGGGGGGGGGGGCGCTCGCTCGTCCCCACCCCCATTCCTGTCCGGCCGGGCTGCGTGCTCGGATAAGGGTCTGGTATGGATTGGGGGGGACCCCCCACGCCGTTTTTTTCGGCGTAGGGGGTTCCCCTCAAGATCCATACCAGACCCAAGGGCCTGGTATGCTCCTGGAGGGGGAACCCATGCCGGTTTTTTTATTTAAAATTTGGCGCAGAGTTCCCCCTAAAGATTCATACCAAACACAGTGGTGGGGATCCAAGTCGGATACCCATTCATTGAAAGTCGGACACATGCCGGCTTCATGTCGCAGGGCAAAGTTGGATCCAAAGTAGGACGGCTGTCGTGTTGCCCCAGTGTGAACCGACCCTAAAAGTTAGATGCCATTCCACAAGCATGTTGGGTATCAATTTACTCGGCGTAACATTATCTTTCAGAATATAAAAAAAAAAATTGGGCTATACAATTTTTTTTGGGGGGGGGGGGGGGGGGGGGCGGGTTTTGAGCAATTTTCTAGCAAAAGAAATACAGATTTTTACTTGTAAACACCAAACTTCAGAAAAGGCCAGGGGGTTATCTTGGTGACAGACAGTGGCAAAGTGTGAAAAAAAATAAAATAAATAAACACATTATATACACTATATTACCAAAAGTATTGGGACGCCTGCCTTTACACACACATGAACTTTAATGACATCCCAGTCTTAGTCCGTAGGGTTCAATATTGAGTTGGCCCACCCTTTACAGCTATAACATCTTCAACTCTTCTGGGAAGGCCGTCCACAAGGTTTAGGAGTGTGTCTATGGGAATGTTTGACCATTCTTCCAGAGGCGCATTTGTGAGGTCAGGCACCGATGTTGGATGAGAAGGCCTGGCTCAGTCTCCTCTCTAATACATCCCAAAGGTGTTCTATTGGGTTGAGATCAGGGTTCTGTGCAGGCCAGTCAAATTCCTCCACCCCAAAGTCGCTCATCCATGTCTTTATGGACCTTGCTTTGTGCACTGTTCCAAATCATTTGTTGGAGGAGGGATTATGGTGTGGGGTTGTTTTTCAGGGGTTGGGCTTGGCCCCTTAGTTCCAGTGAAGAAAGCTCTTAAGGCGTCAGCATAATAAGACATTTTGAACAATTTAATGCCCCCAACTTTGTGGGAACAGTTTGGGGGTGGCCCCTTCCTGTTCCAACATGACTGCCCACCAGTGCACAAAGCAAGGTCCACAAAGACATGGATGAGTTTGGGGTGGAGGAACTTGACTGGCCTGCACAGAGTCCTGACCTCAACCTGATAGAACACCTTTGAGTGGAGACTGCGAGCCAGGCCTTCTCGTCCAACATCGGTGCCTGACCTCACAAATGCTCTTCTGGAAGAATGGTCAAACATTCCCATAGACACACTCCTAAACCTTGTGGACAGCCTTCCCAGAAGAGTTGAAGCTGTTATAGCTGCAAAGGGTGGGCCAACTCAATATTGAACCCTGCGGACTAAGACTGGGATGTCATTAAAGTTCATGTGTGTGTAAAGGCAGGCGTCACAATAGTGTGTGTGTGTGTGTGTGTGTGTGTGTGTGTGTGTGTGTGTGTGTGTGTGTGTGTGTGTGTGTGTGTGTGTGTGTGTGTGTATATATATATGTGTGTGTGTGTATATATCTGCACAGTGTACACCCAGATCAATAATCACGAGGAGGAACATCGGGTCTCAGATCATAGATACACCTAAAGTACGGACAGGAGCCCTGAACTATGAAGAGGACATCCACCATGACTTACCTGTGTGGTCGGAGGTAGAAGAACTCTCATGCTGTCCCTATGGTGGTCGTGTCTTCAGGATGGAGACTGAGAAGAACTTGTTCACCATGTGGAAGGCTCTAAAATGGCCGAAAACAGTAAAACAGGACAGGAAGTGACATTTCGGACATGCTCAGACCGGTATTTCCTGGATTTGTCAGGAGGGTCTTTAAAATAACAGCACTGATAAACACAGAGGGTGCAGTATGGAGAGCCCACGCTAGATGGTGCTGGTACAAATATCTGAAAAGTATAAAACAAAAAGAAAAAAAAAAATAAAAACAGCAGGAAAATTAAAAAAGGCAAAAGAAGAAATGAGTGAAAAGACCCCAGTAAGAGGGCAAAATGGGAGTGTTGGAGGAACAACCAAAACATGGTTAAAAAAAATGTAATTATAGAACAAAATACAAGAAAAAAAAAAAAAGTAGTGAGTTCAGGCAGCTGGAGGAAGCCAACAAACAACGTGTGTCACCAGTGCATTGCAACTGAAGAAGTGAGACTACATAACTGTGTGTATCAAAGGGTTATATAGGGTTATGGGCATTTTGCCGATATAAAAAATAAAAGGTGCAGATAATGGCATGCTGCATTCCATAGACTGCAATACAAAAACGTCCCATTGCTTGGAATGCCAAATCCCATCTCATTCAATGTAAAAAACGCCACCTATTGACTGCAAAGCAAAAACACCCCTATTGACTGCAATGCAAAATCGCATCCAATTGACTTCAATGCAAAAACGCCCCCCTATTGACTGCAATGCAAAATGGCGTCCGGTTGATTTCAATGCCAAAATCGCATCCAATTGACTTCAATGCAAAAACGCCCCCTATTGACTGCAATGCAAACATCGCATCCATTGACTTCAATGTAAAAACACCCCCATTGACTGCAATGCAAAATCGCGTCCAATTGGCTTAATTGCAAAAATCACATCCAATTGACTTCAATGCAAAAATGCCTCTGATTGACTGTAAAGCAAAAACGCCCCCTTATTACCTGCAGTGCAAAACTGTGTCCCATTGACTTTAATGCAAAAACGCCCCCTATTGACTGCAATGCAGAAATCACATCCCATTGACTTTAATGCAAAAACACCCCCTATTGACTGCAAAACTAAATTGCATCCCATTGACTTCTCTGCAAAAATGCCCCCTAATGACTGCATGCAAAATCGCATCTGATTGACTTCAATGCAAAAATTTCATTCAATTGACTTAAATTCAAACATACTTCCTATTGACTGCAATGCCGAAATCGCATCCCATTGACTTCAATGCAAAAATGCCCTCTATTGACTACAATGTTAAATCGCAATCCATTGACTAAAATTCAAAATCGGGTCCTGTTGACTTCAGTGTAAAAACGCCCCCTATTGACTGCAATGCAAAATCGCATCCGATTGACCCCAATGCAAAAAACGCCCCCTATTACCTGCAATGCAAAATCATTTCCTATTGACTTCAATGCAAAATCGCATCACATTGACTTCAATGCAAAAATGCCCCCTATTGACTGTAAAGCAAAAGCACCCCTATTACCTGTAATGCAAAAATCACATCCCATTGACTGCAATGCAAAAACGCCCCTATTGACTGCAATGCAAAAACGCCCCCTATTGACTGCAATGCAAAAATCGCATCCGATTTACTTCAATGCAAAAATTTCATTCAGTTGACTTAAATTCAAACATACTTCCTATTGACTGCAATGCCGAAATCGCATCCCATTGACTTCAATTCAATATCGGGTCCCGTTGACTTCAATGCAAAAACGCCCCTATTGACTGCAATGCAAAAACACCCCCTATTGACTGCAATACAAAATCGCATCCCACTGACTGCAAAGCAAAAATGCCCGCAATGTAAAAATCATGTCCTATTGACTTCAATGCAAAATTGCATCCCATTGACTACTGTGACGATCGCCGTAAATGCTTTCTCTGTCCGCTACCACACGATCCAAGATCTTCTAGCCCACCCAGTCACCAGCCGTAACACAGTGTAGACATCAAACTGATTTATTTTCACACAGATATCTAACTCAGGACCATCACCCCCCCCCCCCCCCCCCCCTTGGAATTCAGGGCGGGGTAAACTGTCCAATCAGCAGGTACTGAAAAACACATCCAATTGAATTCAATCCAAAAATGCCCCCTATTGACTTCAATGCAAAATCGCGTCCCATGCTGTTGGAGGAATAACCCCCCCCACAGCTAGGGCAGACAGAGACAATCAAACAATGGGGAATACAACCACACCCCAAACAATCTCAGCAAAGGAGTCCAACAGTATGAGACAACACACAATATATACATATATACAAGGTTCATTATATACATATATACAGGGTTCATTATATACATATATACAAGGTTCATTATATACAAGGTTCATTATATACATATATACAAGGTTCATTATATACATATATACAAGGTTCATTATATACAAGGTTCCTGTGTGGCTGTAAATAGAGTCCGACTAGTACAGATCAGAATAGAGTTCTCGGGCACCCTACCCAAAGTGACTCCCGTCACAACTACAATGCAAAATTCGCGTCCCATTGACTTCAATGCAAAATCCCATCCTGTTGACTCCAATGCAAAAATGCCCCTTATTCACTGCAATGCAAAATCCCGTCCCATTGACTTCAATGCAAAAATTGCACCCAATTGACTTAAATTCAAAACGCCCCCTATTGACTGCAATGCTAAATCTCATCCCATTGACTTCAATGCAAAAACGCCCCTATTGAGTGCACCGAAAAATCGCGTCCCATTCACTTCAATGCAAAAATCGCATCCAATTGACTCCAATGCAAAAATGCCCCCTATTGACTGCAATGCAAATTCGTCACCTATTGACTGTAAAGCAAAAGCGCCCCTATTACCTGTAATGCAAAATCGCATCCCATTGACTTCAATGCAAAAATGCCCCCTATTGACTGCAATGCAAAATTACGTCCGATTGACTTCAATGCAAAAATTGCATCCAATTGACTTAAGACTAAACATACTCCCTATTGACTGCAATGCAGAAATCGCATCATATTGACTTCAATGCAAAAATGCCCCCTATTGACTGCAATGTTAAATTACATCCCATTGACCGCAAAGAAAAAATGCCCCCTATTGACTGCAATGTAAAAATCATGTCCCATTGACCTCAATGCAAAATTTCATCCCATTGACTTCAATGCAAAAACGCCCCCTATTGACTGCAAAGCAAAATCGCATCCTATCGACTTCAATATAATTGACTGCAACGCATCCCATTGACTTCAATGCGAAATTGCATCCCGTTGACTCCAATGCCAAAATGCCCCCTATTCACTGCAATGCAAAATCGCATCCCATTGACTTCAATGCAAATATTGCGTCCCATTGACTTCAATGCAAAAATGCCAGCCACGTTATTTAAATTAAAGTTTCTTAAATTTCAGGTTTTGGATTTGTTTTTGGCCACATCCATCCTGAATTTTCGGTTTTGGCACCTTTCTATAGGAAGTTTTAGGAAGTTAGAAGGCCTTTTGAGGTTGGCTCTGGTGTGCGCCAAGGATGTCCTCTGAGCCCCCTGCTATATGTATTCGCAATCCACCCCTTCATAAGAAGGCTAGAGAGTGGAACTTTGTGCGGGTTGCCTTTGGGCATTGCTGGTGTGCCGCTTTTGAAGGTCGTGGCCTATGCCGATTATGTGTCTGTTATTGTCTCTGGGATGGAGGAGGCACAGGAGGTGGTCTCTTTGATAGAGCAGTAGACGGAGGCTTCTGATTCTAAAGTCAATCATGAAAAGAGTGACGTTTTCTGGATAGGTGAGGAGGGTGAAAGCTTCGAACTTCCGGATGCCTTCCCAGAGCCCCAGCAGGAAATTAAAGTGTTGGGCATCAAATTTGGTCCTGGTAACTATGGTCATGGAAATTGGTAAAGCAGATCGGTGGGTGCCAATGCCAAAAGTAGCAAGCTGGAAGAAATGGAAACTTTCTTTGAGGGAGAGGGTTGATGTAACGGCTTACCTTGGTTGGACTCCATAGTGCAGAGATGTATGCTCACCCTTGTAAATACACACAGCCCAGGTAACTAGGTAAAAGGCTAACAAGACAAGGAATTGGTCGCACACTGGAACTCCAAATGATCTCGATGTCATCTTTATTGTCAAAAAAAGGGTCAGACAGATACAGGCAAATGGTAGACGTTTCATAAGCAATAGCTTGCTTGTTCACAACCAATGTAACACTAAACAGACAGGCCTTTTAAGGGAGTCAACCCAAATTGGGATACACCCAAAAACACACCTGGCTCTAATAGTGCCACATACAAACAACGTTTCAACCAACATTTTAAAACGCATACATATGTCTAAACAAATGCACACAAAAACAATAACAGTCATAATAAAAATATATATGTAAGCTTGTGGTCATGTATCCACAGTTAAATCACAAGCAAATCATGAAAAAGGAGAAAAGTAAAGAAAAGGACAATAAAGCCTAGAAGAAAAAAAAAAGGGACACAAAGTGTCCAAATCCAGGCTTGTAAATGCCCAAAAAGGGTTAACCAAAAACACACCTGTTCATTGAATATATGAAATGCAAAATATCTATGTACACATTATGAACATGAACATAGGTGTGTATGTAAATAGATGTATACAGCAAAATCTCATCGGGTATTAAAAGTTCAGAACCAAAACTGAACCTCAGTGTAATTGGACTATTGATGTGAAAAATGCATAGAGCTGACTGGGGATGAAAAAATAGCCATCAAAAGTCAAATCTATGAAGGATATGAGGACAAAAGGAGCATTGTAACAAAAAACATTGAATTCCGCTGTAAAATATAAACATCAGAATGTGCAAATCGCAACAGTGACAAAATAATAAGAAAAGATATGGAATTGATATACACATATATGTACACACACATATACATATACATATATATATATACACACACACATACACATGCATGTCTGAAATGGTTGACATGCACTGTAAAAATAAATATATATGTGGACCTGGATGGAACAAAAACAAATCTAAAAGGCTACCTGAAGAGCTTCTTGAAGACGCAACACTGATTGCGAAATGCGTAGAGGCTTCTGGGTAACGACGACATCACTTCCTGCCCGTACCCGAACGATAGTGAGGCTTGGAACGCACGCTAACCATAGGGGAGCGCACGCTGACATATCAGCCCCATATGCGCTGCTGGAAAGGATTTGTGCCGGCCTCCTGGCACTGGAATTTGTGAGTGCAATATTTTATACCTTATTTTATCAATACACAGCAAATATATTGCGCAATTATGGCTGTTTATTTTTATATGAGATCCTGAGATAAGCCAGCACGGATGTTTAAGAAGTAATTATTGGCATACCGATCGGAGAGAGTTTCAGATTGATCCCTATGAGTGGAGTGGTTATCCCTTATCTTATATGAATACCAAAGGCACATATGTAGCTTGTTTCTGGTGAGTGACCATTTCAGAAGGTGGTGGTGTCTTCACAAGTTGGCGGATAAATAGCGTTGTTCAGCCAAGGATGAGGAATTGAGCACATGGGAAATAGTTGATCAGCATTGAAGAAATAATACTGGGACCGTACTTCCTCTTGCATTCATATTTTATATATATTATTTTTTTTTTGATTTTTCGATTTTTCTTGTTTTTTTTTTAATTTTGTTTTTGGCATCATATAATTGCTTTGTTTTATATTTTATTATTGGAAGCACAGGTTTGTGTGGGATATTCAATGTAATTGTATATTTTTCCTAGCACATTGTGGCACTTTATTAATATTCACTGCTGAAATAGAAGTGTTATAATACACAGTAATACACAGTTAGCACATTTTTTCCTGTAAAAGGCTACCCGGGCTGTGAATCTGAGCATGGCAGCTTGACAGGAAAAGGGATCTGGATATCCAATGCAAAGAGGGAAATTACCAAAGGATTGTCGAGGTGAAGCCGTAGTCAGGGGATTCTAGAAGTCAGAGTTAACGAGGAGCAGAGCCAGGGTCAGAAGCCGGGGTCAGCCTTGGAACACTGAAACTTGCAAAGAAGAACACAGGAAAACAGGAACCTTTGGCAATACAAGAGACAATGAACTGACACAGCCCTAAGGGTGAGGCAGTGTTTTATACCCAGCTGATTTGATAAGCTGCCTCAGCTGAACCATGAGTGACAGGTGCTAAATGCAAAGCAAGATCCAGGAGTATAGCCCTCAGTGCTGCATGCAGGACAAGGCATAGTTGGAAACCAGGCTGAATAATCAGCTGAGGTGTGGCTCAGAGGCAATACAGCGGGACCAGTACACAGAAAGTCATGGGTTCAAAACCTCCTGGAGTCACCTGGGGGGTGGCCACGCCTGGCCGTTTGCATGGCACAGTAGGAACCATGACAGTTGACTTGGGAAAAACATACCTGGTCCCAATTTTTCTATATGTCAGCTTCGTCTGTATCTTGCCAGAATCTCTCTATGCAAGGGTGTACAGCTGTTTTTTCCAACTGTTATGGGGAAATAGGTTGAACCTGATCAAACGCAATGTAACTTACCTGTCCAGGCAGGAGGGTGGCCTAGCAATGGTCAACCCAATAGTTTTTCTTTTCTCTGCTCTTTTTAAAGTACAATCTTGGTAACATGCTAGCAGAGAACCTGCCAGGATGGGTAGGTATCTTTCAATCTTGTTTTAGGCCTTTTCTGCGCTACTGGGAAGATGGCGAGCCAGTCTTTGGGGGGAACCTGTGTTTCTATTGTGGAGAAAGAGGGCACTTTATCTCTCTCTGCCCAACTCGCCCAACTCGCCCACCCCAAAGGTTCTCCCAGTGGGTACTATTAGGATCCATTCTGCCATCCCTGCTAATCAGCCTATAAACTGCCAAGGTTGCTGTAAGACCTGTCCACGTTCAATGACACAAGTGGGTACCCTGACTAACGATACCAGTGTCCCTCAAGAACCTGCAACCGATACCCCTGAGAAGCCCCTACCATCTGGCCTAGAGGCAACTATGTAACCTCTTGACAACAGACCAGTTCCTTGTTGTAGTCATCCCAAGCTCCACAGTGGTAAGTGCAGTAACATCACCCTGTCCTGCCAAAGAACCACCTCCTGCTCCAGAGACAACTTCCTTACCTCCTGAGAAAACACCTGTTCTTGATGCCATCACCACTTCTGTAGTGACAGGCACCATCACTACTTCCTGTCCTGCCAAGGAAGTTCTACCACTTGACTGCACGTATGCCTCGAATGGAGCTTTTGGAAGCAGTATGGGCCCCCTATGAAGTTGCAGCGGTCCACTGAAGTCGCCATCAGAAGGGAGACTCCCAAGTGGCTAGAGGAAATAAGAAAGCAGATCAAACAGCCAAGGATGCAGCACTACAGCGGCCCCCATCACTGATAATGGCCCCTGCCCCCTATTCCCAGTAGCACTCTCTGAATGGGATCCGGTCTATACAAAGGCAGAACAAGATAGGATAGAGATTGAACCTGGAAAGTACAGGGAAGACCGGTGGTACCAACTGCAGGACGGGGGAATTGTCATCCCAGCTTCTGTAGCAACCAAATTAGTCACAGAATTCCAAAAATGAACATACATGGGAAAAACAGTCATTGAAACAGTCATTGAAAAGGCCCTAGAGAGACCTTTTTACATCCTCCTGGCTACCTACACTGGCACAAGCTGCAGCCAGCAAATGTGTAGAATGTGCCTGAAACAACCCAAGACAAAGGCCCGTACCAACTCCTGGAGTACAAGCTGTAGGAGCCTCACCGATGGTAGAAATACTAGTTGACTTCACTGTCACGCCCCCCTCAGGAGGATACAAATATTTGCTGGTGGCCGTCTGTACCTATTCAGGCTGGGTAGAAGTCTGGCCAACACAGACTGAGACTACAAAGGAAATGGTCAAATGCCTAATCCAGGAAATTATCTCCAGATATGGAATCCCCTCTGCCATAGTCTCAGGCAACGGCCCTGCCTTTGTTCATAAGTGCCTCCAGGAATTGGCATGGCTCCTTGCAGTTGTGCCTCCTCCTCACTTTCCTTCTCTGTTCTCTCAGGCACCCAAATATGGTCAGTGACCTCATCATCCCCTCCCTCCTCATTACTGGAGCAAACTTGGTAGTATGCTGTAGCTGAGGGAACATAACTGTTAGTTTCTTGTCCTTCTGTGGCACCCCCTCTCTCTAGGCTCATGCTACTCCCTTCCTCAACCTGGGAACCAACATCAGAGCATTCAAATTGCTGTGTATCCTCCAACAGCATGTAACTGATGCTATGATGGAATAATTCTGGTGACTCCTCCATGCATGATGGTGGGGCTAATGAAGGAGTAGCTGTGGACAAGGAGCTGGTGGAATGGGCCGCTTTGGCAGCTGCAGTGGAAGGCAAACTAGTATGAGCCTGGGTGACAGAGGATGAGGACGGCTTAGTTATCCACTCCACCAACTCTTCTGCATGTTGTGGCTTAATAACACGGCCAGCAGTGGGAAGAAAAAGTACAAGCGTGCCCCACCTGCAGAGGATGCACCATGTCCGCAACCACCACTTTTCGCTGTAGACACAGAGGCTGCCCACCCTCTTTAAGTGGCCTGTGAGCATCTGCCTCTCCTTGTTGGCCTTTCAGACATGATGGGGATTTTTTTGGGGGATTCTTATTTTATTTTTATTCACTACTGTGGAGCAATCGATATCTGTCATATGTGGAGCCCCATGGGATGATTTATGTCTGGTCTGTCACATGCAGGATCATTTTGAACCCCATGATACAATTTATATTCCACCACATGGATTGGACAATGAGGTGTTTTGCAGACAATCCTTGTCTACCACATCCAAAATTATGTGGGGTCCTGTGGGATGATCTAGTGTGTCACATGCTAAACATTTGTATAGAACCAAGGGATAAATTATATATGAAAAAAATGCGCCGCGCCCAGGGGTGTAACTGAATAACTGTAAATCTAAGTACAAATCATAGATAATAAAGCGTGCAAATCAAATAGAGCCTAAAGCTCTGATCACTTACTAAGATCACCTGCTGTGTGAGTCCTAAAGCTCTGATCACTTACTAAGATCACCTGCTGTGTGAATCCTATGACCAAACACACTAAAAAATAACTAGTGCAATAAAACACAAAGTGCAATGTGCATAGAAAAACGTAATAAGATAAATATACAATCCACAGTGATTAAAATATAATCATTCCTAATAAGGTGTATATGCTAAAAAATGTTACACATATGTAGATCCACTGTGATTAAAATGAAAAAGAAAAAAAATTAAATAAAACAATATATATATTCGTAAAACACAAACAGAGTAAATCAATCACATGCATGGGCGAATTGAAACTATAATCGCCTTAATAAAAGTGTTCAAATCACATCCGTGAAAGAATCTTCCAATCCAGTAACATAAAGTGACCAAGTTCAAATAAAAGTCAGTGTAATGGTGATGGTTCAAAGAAAAAGTTCCGGTTTTGAATCAAACGTGCCCAAAGAAAAACATGCTGTGAAGTGCCTTGGTGACCCCCAATGTGATTGCGCTCACCTTGGAGCGTGTGACACAGGTTTTAATTGTGTCAATACACGCTTTTGGAGCCACCCCTGGGCTCAGTATTAGGTACAGCTGATTCCCACACTAGATTCTTTATGGCTCCACTCACATCAGACCATATAAAAGAAAAAGGCTAATGTAGTATAATACCGTAGGACATATAGGACACATAGGACATATCCCCCTGATGAAGACACGTGACTCCCTGTGTCGAAGACGCGTAGGGGAGGGGCCAGGACGGAGCGATCAGCACAGAGCTGGGTTGTGGAGCTCTCACACCCCGCAGCACGCCGCACAGCCGTTTTTTCCTATGTTATGTTTGGTGCACATGAGCACCTTATAAATGTGAGTACCCCATGTGGGGATTGGGTGTGATTTTAATAAAAGTATCCTACGGTATTATACTATATTAGCCTTTTTCTTTTATATGGTCTGATGTGAGTGGAGCCATAAAGAATCTAGTGTGGGAATCAGCTGTACCTAATACTGAGCCCAGGGGTGGCTCCAAAAGCGTGTATTGACACAATTAAAACCTGTGTCACACGCTCCAAGGTGAGCGCAATCACATTGGGGGTCACCAAGGCACTTCACAGCATGTTTTTCTTTGGGCACGTTTGATTCAAAACCGGAACTTTTTCTTTGAACCATCACCATTACACTGACTTTTATTTGAACTTGGTCACTTTATGTTACTGGATTGGAAGATTCTTTCACGGATGTGATTTGAACACTTTTATTAAGGCGATTATAGTTTCAATTCGCCCATGCATGTGATTGATTTACTCTGTTTGTGTTTTACGAATATATATATTGTTTTATTTAATTTTTTTTCTTTTTCATTTTAATCACAGTGGATCTACATATGTGTAACATTTTTTAGCATATACACCTTATTAGGAATGATTATATTTTAATCACTGTGGATTGTATATTTATCTTATTACGTTTTTCTATGCACATTGCACTTTGTGTTTTATTGCACTAGTTATTTTTTAGTGTGTTTGGTCATAGGATTCACACAGCAGGTGATCTTAGTAAGTGATCAGAGCTTTAGGCTCTATTTGATTTGCACGCTTTATTATCTATGATTTGTACTTAGATTTACAGTTATTCAGTTACACCCCTGGGCGCGGCGCATTTTTTTCATATATCATTTATCGCACGGTCATGAATACGTGATCTGCGCCTGCAGCCGGGTAGCTGTTTGGTTGAATTTCCATTAAGGCACTGGATAATTGTGGCTCGCAGGATTTTTTTCCATAAAGGGATAAATTATGCTTGCCACATGCAGGACAATGTGGAGCACTTTGGGACAATCTTTGACCACAACATGGATTGGAAAATGTGGAATCATGTGGAATAATCTGTCTACCATGTGTATTGAACAACATGGAGTCCCGTCCCTTAGAATAGCTTGTGTTCACCACATGCGTGAAAATGTGGACTTCTGTGGCTATATATATATATATATATATATGCCACATGCGGGTCCAAATTGAGTTCACGGAAAACATATTTTTTGCCCAAAACTTGCAAAACATTGTGGAGTCATGAGGGACAATCTTTGATGACCACATGTAGGACAATGTTGAGTCCCGTGGGACAATCAATGTCTGGTATGTACAGGGCAATATTGAGTTTGGTGGAATGATCTCTGTCGGTCACATGTAGGCAATGTGGTGTCCTTCATATGCAGAAAAATGTTGAGTCCCGTAGGACAATCTATGTATACCCCAGTCATGACAATGTGAAGTTCTGTGGGACAATCTATAGCCACCACATGCATTACAATCGTCAATAAGGGAATCCAGCTAGTGCTCATTCTCGTGCAGCTTATGCTTGTTTCTGCACATCAGTGGCGGCTCTTGCTCAAAATATTTTGGGGGGCCCCTACAAACTGAAAAAAAACCCCATCAATTGTAGCCACTGTGCCCATCAAGTGCAGCTACTGTACCCATCAATTGCCGCCACTGTGCCCATCAATTGCTGCCAGTGTGCCCCATCAATTGCCGCTACTGTGCCCCATCAAATGCTGCCAGTGTGCCCCATCAATTGCCGCTACTGTGCCCCATCAAATGCTGCCAGTGTGCATCCCCCGCCTGGCACTTACCTGTCTCGGGTCATGGCGCTGTCCTCCACACTCCGAGTCCTCGATGTCTTCTCCCGTCCTCTTCCCATCCTCTGCTATGATTGAATGCCTGATTGGCTGAAGCGACAGGCGCTGTGATTGGACGCCTATCAGGTAACAGGTAACCAGACCCGAGCACTTGATTGGCTAAGAGGCGGGTCAGTGTTAGGAAAGCGATTTATTTGCTTCCCTAACACACTAAGTAAACAGTGAACACAGCATTGCGCCCGCTGTTTACCAATTTGGAAGCCGATTAGAGCCTATGGCTCTAATCAGGACACTTCCAAAAAAAACTTGCCGCTGTAATTCAGATGCCCGGCGTCCAACAAGGGGCCGGACACCTGAATAGGGGGCGGCAGCGGCAACAATAGATAGATTCATGCAATGCATGAATCTATCTATTGGTTAAAGACAGGTGGCAGGAGAGAGGGGGCGGCTCTCCTGCGCTCTTTATGGACGTGCCGCCACTGCTGAACAGTTAATGCTCATTCCCCTGCAGCTAATGATTGTGCACTTGTACTAGCACACACATGAGCTCGGGCTAACATCCAGCGTGCAATGACACATAGGCACATTTCTGAGCACATGGGCCCTGCACATCTACACACATTGTCGCTAAGCTTCCTATTTAAAGTAGACCCTGGTGTGTGCTAATCGCTGGATGTTTTTCAGCTTTCCCGTGACCCAGCTTGTTTCTGACCTTGCTCTGTGGATTCTGGATACTGACTCCGGCTTGCCTCTGACTATTCTCTGATGTAAAGAGCTGCGTAAACTGTTGGCGCTACATAAATCGTGTATAATATAATTCCCTGGTACTGACCTTGGCCTGCTCTTGGACTTTGCACTGCCTGATTCCCTGGTTTTGATCTCGACTTGCTCCTGGACTTTGTTCTGCCTGCTCTCTGTCCATGCTGTTGCATCATCATGTAAGACCCTTGCTGACCTTGACTATGTCTCTGTCTGTGGCAATCACCTGCTACCTAGCTACCGGCGCCCATGCTTCTTTGAGCCTTGTACCTCTCATCACATTCAGGGATGCTTGGACCAGAGCCGCAATGGAATCCCTCTCATCAACTCAACCTCTAACCAAAGTACTTGATGACAAAGTTTAATCATCCAGGACAATCTATTTCTGATACATGTGGGGCAATATGGGGTCCCATGGGATCTATGTCTGCCAAATGTCATAAGTAGAGAAAAACATCACTGTGTTTTATCAGCTGCTCATCTAGTGCCTGTATGTGCTCTCCATGATTATCCTCATTATCCAATTGAAAGTTTAAAATGGTTTATTGCTCCTCAACCCTGGCAGGATAGGAATTAATGGTTCATACTAGGTGACTAGACCGGGGGCCAGTCTACCTCAAATCGCCTGAGACGCAGCCACCGCACCACCTACCGCACCAAGCTCCCCCTCCTTCACCTTCCGGACCTTCAGCACAGGTAAGCCACCGGGGGCACTCGAGAAGTTGATCCAGGGCCCTTGTCCGATCGCCCCTCGGGGGGGTCAGGAAGGAATTTTTTCCTCGACTGCACCATTGGCCCACGCAGCCAGGGGTTTTTTTTGCCTTCCTCTGGATCAACGAGAGGGAGGTAGGCAGCCCACCTCCCTCCAGTACCTCCGCTCCAACACTCAGCCGTCACTCTCACCACTCCAGAGCAGTGGTCAGCCATCCGATCCCTCCATCCCCCTGCAAGGCTATCATCGCCACACCAGTGCCTTCGTCATACAAATTTCTTTTCTAGCAACGCCGCCTTCCGCATCATGTGCAACTTCAAGTACACAGCAGACACCCTCCACAGGCTAAGAAACACGGCCGCAACTTTACCGACCACCACGCAAAAAAGACTAAAAAAAGAACAATTACTAAGGACCAACCCACAATCAACCATCAAAGGCAGGGAGACACCGATCCAACCGCAACAACTAGCATGCGCCCTGATCAACACCAGATCTGCAGTCAAGCACAGGCTGGAAATCCGCGATTTCATCATCGAAAACAACATAGACTGCCTCTTCATTACAGAAAGCTGGCTAACTTCCGACTGCAACACCATCCTAACTGAATTGGTGCCCAAGAACTACAGTATCCTATCTGAGCATAGAATAGGAAAAAAAGGAGGAGGTCTAGCAGTGATTTTCAAATCGCACCTGGGGTTCACCAAACCAAACTTACAGAACTCAGTGCCTTTCATGGAAACACTCTCACTGCATCTTCAAACAACACCTCAAGACACCATTCACATACTACTATGCTACAGACCACCAGGACCAAAGACCAATCTCCTCACACCGCTCACTGAATTCTTCTCAATGCACACCTTGAAAACCAAAAACCTTCTGGTACTTGAGGATTTCAATCTGTGGGCAAACTCCGCCCAAGACCCTATTGCAACCGCCTGCGTTAACCAAGTGGAAGAACTTGGCCTGCAACAACTGATAAATGCTCCTACGCATGGTTCAGGACACACTTTAGATCTCATCTTCAAACAGAATATGGACATCGACGTATTGAACAACACCCCACTACCATGGACGGACCACCATGCTATCAAATTTAAAATCACCACTAACACCACCCTCCAAAAACAGAAACGGGCAATAGCAACACACTGGAATAGATCTCAGAAGAAACTACACTCTGAACTCTTCAAAACTACATTGTCGAGCAAAATTCTTCTGCTAAACCCAAACCTCTCAACGGAACAAACACTCAACTCCCTAAACAATGTTTTACTACAAACAGCAGACTCCGTGGCGCCAAAACGCAGAACACCCGTCCGCACAAAAAACTCGAGTTGGTTTAATGGCACTCTCACCCTACTCAAGCAAGAACGCAGAAGAGCTGAGAGAACTTGGAGAAGAAATCCCACCAAGGAAAACCATGCTAACTACAAAGCACTCACGGTGAAATACCACAAGGCAATCTTCAAAGCCAAAAAAGAACATTTTGCAGACACCGTCTCATCCGCCTTAAACCGCCCACGGGAACTTTTCAAAATAGTTGCTCAATCAATGAACCCGACCTGCCTAGAACCCCCTGAAAACGATACTCAAGAATTCTGCAATGAGTTATCAGATTTCTTCATCGACAAAATCGACAACATTCGGAAAGCAATTCATCAGAAAATAACAACCAACCTCACCCAACCAATGCAAAAAGAGGATATCGACACGAACATCACTCAACCACCGAAGTTCTTTTTGTCCCCAATCACCACGGACACGACTAAAAACATCATCGGAAGCCTTCGCGACAGCACATCACCGAACGACATCATCCCCACCAAATTGTTCAAAGAATGTTCCGACATCCTGGCCCCCACCCTAACACATCTCATAAATCAATCATTCAAAGAAGGGACTGTGCCAACCTCCCTCAAGCAAGGCATCGTCAAACCCCTGCTAAAGAAACCTAATCTCGACCCTAAAGACCCTAACTGCCGCAGACCAATAACAAGCCTCAACACCATCTCCAAGATTATAGAGAAAGCAGTAGTACAGCAGCTACAACACCACCTGGAGACACACCACCTCCTGGACCCTCTGCAATCAGGCTTCCGCCCAGGCCATGGCACAGAAACAGCACTTCTCAAAATATGGGACGACGCCCTCGAAGCAGCAGATGACGGGGAACCGAGTCTCCTGGTACTGTTAGACCTCAGCGCAGCATTCGATACAGTGGACCACAATACTTTACTTGTCCGCCTCTCAGAAGTTGCAGGAGCCACAGATTCTGCCCTAAAATGGTTTACATCCTTCTTAGAGAATCGCTCTCAGACAGTGAAACTGGGAACATTCACCTCGGAATCTCGGGCAGTCTCCTGTGGAGTCCCTCAGGGCTCACCCTTGTCACCAGTGCTATTTAACATCTACATCCGCCCGCTTCTCAATATCATCAGGAAAACGGACCTCTGCTTCCACTCATACGCAGACGACACCCAACTCTACCTTCGCATTAATGGACAAAAAGATCATCATCAGCAACTACAGAAATGCCTCACTTTAATCAATGACTGGATGACCGCTAGCTCCCTCAAACTTAACGAATCAAAAACAGAACTTCTTCTCCTGCAAGCCAACAAAAATTCCAAAATTAAGACTCCGTGGACACCACCCTCCATCCTCGGACAGACCATCTCCCCCAGCACCAAAGTCAAGAGTCTCGGAGTCATCTTTGACTCAGGAATGACAATGGATGCACAAATAGGATCGGTGGTGAGCGGATCCCACCACCTCCTCCGCCTGCTTCGCAGACTCATCCCCTTCATCCCAGAAGAGGACAAAGCGGCAGTTGTGGGAACGATCATCAATTCCCGACTCGACTACGCAAATTCCCTCTACGTAGGTCTACCCCAATATCAGCTTGCGCGCTTGCAACTCATGCAAAATACGGCGGCAAGACTGTTAACAGGAAAAAAGCCCTGGGAATCCATCTCCCCATCCCTAAAAAGCCTACATTGGCTAACTGTGAAGAATCGGATCATATTCAAGACCCTCTGCCTCACCCATAAATGCATACAAGGAAACGCTCCGCAATATCTCCGGGAAAAAATAAAACACTACACACCGAATCGCAGTCTTCGATCAGCTAACCAAAACCTCCTCCTCATTCCCAAATACCGCTACAAAGCAAAGGGAGAACGTAGATTTGCAGTCCAAGGACCTCGACTATGGAATGCTCTCCCAACCAACCTCCGCATGGAAGAAAACCAGCAGGCTTTCAGGAAAAAACTAAAGACCTTCCTTTTCTAGAAGCTGGCTACAGAGAACACATCTAGCGCCTTGAGGCGATTCAGTTCGCAATTGCAGCGCTTTACAAATCATTCATTCATTCATTCATTCATTCACAATATGCCATTGTCTAGCTGGCTGGTATTACAGTTGAGTAAATAGTAATATTCTGGATCATAACAATGTAACATAACAAGAGTTTCACATAAACCACCAGGGCTCTCACTCAACCTGGTGGATGCTACCAGGCACCAAGGATTCCCTACACATCCTCCAGGAAGATAATGCACAAAAGTTTAAAATGTTGAAGTTCTGGAGCTACAGGCAATGCAGGAGTGGCTATGTGCCTAGAGAAACTGTATGAAAGCAGCTTCAGCTGCTTCAACATTGGATCACACAGTTATAGGAGTTGACTCATTACCCTAGGCCAGTGATGGCGAACCTTGGCACCCCAGATGTTTGGAACTACATTTCCCATGATGCTCATGCACTCTGCAGTACAGTAGAGCATCATGGGAAATGTAGTTCCAAAACATCTGGGTTGCCAAGGTTTGCCATCACTGCCCTAGGTGCATGGGTATCGGAGTCTTCCCCTCTGCTGCCATAAAAAAAAAAAAAAAAAATCACTTACATGGCCAAGGTGGGGTGGTGGCTGATGTAACAATCTGGACCTCATCCAATTAAAGCACTCCTTGCATTTGTCTTCTCTTCTGTCCACAGGAGAGGCATACTACGAGGTCTCATTGTCTTTTAGTGCCTAGTACGTGATCCTGTACTTCCTGCATGATCCTAGTATGTGTTTCTGCACTTCTGGGTCTGGGACGCACATGCACGCTGTCAGCGACCCGCTGCCGCTGTGATTAGACACAGCGGGAGCTGATCTGCAGGTACCTGTTTTGCTTGCGTCTATCTAGTAAGGTTATTTTGCGGGATAAGCAAGGAAGTTGAGACCTCTGCAGTGTGTAAATTTACTGAACAAAAATGCTATACATACAAAACTACTACATTGAAATGTGTATGAATGGTACCGACCTATACAGTGTACATAGGTCGCTGCTAGACAAATTTACTCAAGATTTTTACCTGATGGTGGATGTGGCATTCTACCATAATGTCATATCCAAACAAATATGGGAATTCATAAGAGTAGGCTTCCCTAGAGAAGCCACCTTTTATGCTTTGCCCAAGCGACATAAGCACTCCACGAATCCCCCAGGTAGACCCATTTATATCTGGGTGTGGCAACGTAACTGAAAATCTCAGTCGTGTAATGGACAGTCATCTTAAACCTTTTGTAACATGTATGCCATCCTATGTACGGGACACCATCCACTTTTTGCAAATCATTCAAGATATGCACATTGATAATAAGACTCAATTGGTCGCTGTAGATGTTGAGGCCCTGTATAGCACCATTCCTCAAGAGAAGGGCCTTGCAGTGATACGTCACGTGTTGTCACAATCTAACGCAGTGATGGCGAACCTTTTTGAGCCCGAGTGCCCAAACTGCAACGCAAAACTAACTAATTTCTTTCAAAATGGCAACACAGAATTAAACCTGCCAGCGTCTCTGTACAGAGGATGGGACTGATCAACCCTCTGAATGAGCCCTAAGGGACCAAAAAGAATGCAGAATGCACTGTGCAACATACACTGACCTGACCATTGCACTCACCTACCTGACCATTGCACTCACCTACCTGACCAATGCACTCACCTACCTGACTCATACACTCACCTACCTGACCATTGCACTCACCTACCTGATCATTGCACTCACCTACCTGACACATGCTCTCACCTACCTGACATACACTCACCTACCTGACCAATGCACTCACCTACCTGATCATTGCACTCACCTACATGACACATGCACTCACCTACCTGATCATTGCACTCACCTACCTGACCATTGCACTCACCTACCTGATCATTGCACTCACCTACCTGACACATGCTCTCACCTACCTGACACATGCACTCACCTACCTGACACATGCACTCACCTACCCGACACATGCACTCACCTACCTGACCAATGCACTCACCTACCTGACTCATACACTCACCTACCTGACCATTGCACTCACCTACCTGATCATTGCACTCACCTACATGACACATGCACTCACCTACCTGACACATGCTCTCACCTACCTGACATACACTCACCTACCTGACCAATGCACTCACCTACCTGATCATTGCACTCACCTACATGACACATGCACTCACCTACCTGACACATGCACTCACCTACCTGACACATGCACTCACCTACCTGACACATGCTCTCACCTACCTGACATACACTCACCTACCTGACCAATGCACTCACCTACCTGACCCATACACTCACCTACCTGACCATTGCACTCACCTACCTGATCATTGCACTCACCTACCTGACACATGCTCTCACCTACCTGACACATGCACTCCCCTACCTGACACATGCACTCACCTACCCGACACATGCTCTTACCTACCTGACACATGCACTCACCTACCTGACACATGCACTCACCTACCTGACACATGCTCTCACCTACCTGACACATACACTCACCTACCTGACCATTGCACTCACCTACCTGACACATAAACTCACCTACCCTACTACCTGACATATACACTCACCTGACACATGCTTCCTGTACTACTAACATCCCCCCCACACAGTACAATGTAGATCGGAGGATCCATCCTCCTCCTTACTTTTCCATGGCCTCATCGTCCAGCTCTCCCCGGGCATTATTGTAGGAATCCCCGCCATCCAGCCGCTCCTCGATATCCCCGCCGCCAGGATGTCAGCTAGCAGCCATTGCACCTCTCCCCATAGACGATCTGCTCCGAGCTCTGCCCCTCCCCCTCTGCTTTTCCACAGACTGCACTAGGACAGACTGAACCAAAGTCGTCCTGGAGCAGGGGGAGCTGGAATAGAGTGCCTGCAGAAAGGAATCCCCGAATGCCTTACCAGAGGTGTAGGGGAGGCAATAAGCTGCAGAACAGTCGGGACGTGGAGGAAAAATTTTACACCCCTCCTAAACAGCAAGCATGGAATAAGATGACTGGCTGCCCACCCCCCTGCCCAGAGCTTGACAAAGGAGCGCCGCCGTCACACCATTCACGGCGTGCCAGCTTAGGAAACGCGTCGCATATCGTGTGACGTCATCATCCCTCGACTGGATCGGCTGCCATCCAAGCCTCGCTCTGGTGCCTGTCTCTACTGCTCGGCCGAGTACATCCAGCGCCTTGAGACTGCCCAGACCCCCTACATCTACCAGCAGAGATGAGATGACTCCACGGACCCCCCGGATTGACCTGGGACATTTTTATGCTTAATATCGATTACGCAAATGTGAGTGCATTACCACTTGTTGCTTTTTTAATAAATTGTTTTAAACGTCTGCACCTAGAGGCGCCTCCTCCTTGTTTTGTTAGACAGGAGCAATCAACCACCACATTTAACCACTTCCAGCCCAAGGACATCAAATTACGTCTTTGGCTTTGAGTGGGGATAGCTAAATGATGAGTGCAGCTACAGGCATCATGCAGAGCAGGAGGAGACATGGAGAAACAATCCGTCGCCGCTGGACGTGGATCATAGAGATTTCCGGAGACCAGATGGTCCCCAGTCATCTCTGTGACCTTTGGAGGCCCGGGTGCAACGTCACGTCTGGCTGGCAGAAGTAAACAATGCCGCTGGAAAGAAAGAGATCGTTCCCTAATGTATTGAAATCTATCCTACCTTTCATTTTGTATAAAGCCAAGGGATATTCCCCTTAATAAAATGAACATATTTTTGACCTCATCGTGTGTGCATGTCATTTGTGTGTTCCTGGGATCCTGAGTGGGGGCTAGTCAGCCGTCTGGTTCAAGTCCCCGACAGTCGCTTATGGAGATTTTTAAGTACCAAAGTTTGGCGCCATTCCACATGTGTGCGCAATTTTAAAGCATGACATGTTAGGTATTTATTTACTCGGCGTAATATCATCTTTCGCATTATATTAAAAAATTGGGCTGACTTTACTGTTTTGTTATTTTTTAATTCGTGAAAAATTGTTGCGCAAATACCGTGTGACATAAAAAGTTGCAACAACCGCAATTTTTATTCGCTGGGGTCTCTGCTAAAAAAAAAACATATACAATGTTTGGGGGGTTCTGAGTAAGTTTCTAGCAAAAGATACTAATTTAAACTTGTAAACAAAAAGTTCCAGAAAAGGCCCGCAGACCTAAAAGATAGATTGCAGCTCAGCTGGGTACAGCTCAATTATAACACAAGATTTAGCCAACCCAAAGCTGGGGTACCCTCCACATGTAGACATGTGCAGGATGAAAAAAATTGTTTAGTTTCATTTTGATTCCTTATTTAACTAAATCAGTTTAGTTAAATTCGTTGCATTTGTTGCATTCGTTACATTCGTTTTCGGGATTCGCTTCGTTTCGTATTCGAAAACAGTCGAAAAAAAATCTACCGAATTCGAAAAAAAATCTACTGAATTCGAAAAAATTCGACTGAATTTGAATAAGTAAACTATATATAACCATTTTCCGAAATTCGACATTCATATAGAATGAAATCGAATTCCAACAGAAAAGATTAGCATAGAATAGAAAATAATAGAAAAGAATAGCATAGAAAAGCAATAGAACAGAATAGAAAAAAATATAATATATTATATTCTAATATTTTCTATTCAAATTCATTCTGTACCAAATTAGAATTTATGAAAATGGTTTTTATATATATATATATACCATTTTCCAAAATTCGAATTTCGTATAGAATGAATTAGAATAGAATAGAAAAGAATAGACTAGAAAAACAATAGAACAGAATAGAATAAAATATGATATATATTATATTTTATTCTATTCTGTTCTATTGTTTTTCTATTTTATCATTTTCTAATCGAGTTCATTCTATATGAAATTAGAATTTCAGAAATTTCTAAAATTTGAATAGAAAAGATTATAATAGAATGGAAAATAATAGATAAGAATAGCATAGAAAAACAATAGAACAGGGAAAAAAATAAAGCAGAATAGAATAAAATATAATATATATATATATATATATATATATATATATATATATATATATATATATATATATTATAATATATTCTATTCTGTTCTATTGTTTTTCTAGTCTATTCTTTTCTATCATTTTCTATTCTAATCTTTTGTATTCAAATTTGAATTAATTCTATACGAAATTCAAACTTCAGAAGCCATCTTCCGAAATTCAAATTTCGTATAGAATGAATTTGAATTCTAATAGAAAAGTTTAGAATAGAATTGAAAAGAATAGCATAGAAAAACAATGGAACAGAATAGAAAAAAAAATATAATATATGTTTTTCTAGTTTATTCTTTTCTATTGTTTTCTATTCTATTCAAATTTCAGAAGGTGTTATATAAATATATATTTCTATGCTATTCTTTTCTATTCTAATCTTTTCTATTTGAATTCAACTTCATTCTATATGGTATTCGAATTTCGGAAGATGTTTAATATATATATTATATATTTTTCTATTCTGTTCTATCGTTTTTCTAGTCTATTCAAATCTTTTCTATTCAAATTCATTCTATATGAAATTCGAACTTCAAAAGCCATCTTCTGAGAATCGGAATGAAACGAAATGCACATGTCTAATTCTGAGGCTCCATAATTGAAAGAACTGAAACCCAATGAATGAAAGGGGTGTGCCAGGGACATTCAGGTTGGGAAGGAAGAGGCTAGGTGATGCTGGGCGTCCTCCAGCCAGGAATTGAGACAGGCTCTATCTGACTTGCTGCAGCTTCTAATGCACATTGTGAGACGCTCACAGTGTGCAGTGAAATCACAGTAAAGCATTTCAGTACAGAAGAGGGTCCGGTACAACTGTGCAAGACTATTGGGAAAGCCAGAGGTAATATTTAAATAAGGAACATCACTTCTTAGTGCTTTTAAGTAATACAATCAGTTTGCGATCCATTCCACCAGACTCCTTTCACTGAAATATGACATTTTGGGTGGATGTGTTGTAGAAGTATATCGAGGAGACGTTACTGGAAGTGGCAGTAGAGGAGAAATGCTGAGGTTTGACATTCCATGACTCCTGCCCTGACTTTGGAAATTATTTTGAATGGTGGCCTTTTTTCCCGTTGGATGATTGATGATTTGTTGGAGGATTCGTTTTCGGAGAGTGACATCCACATTGCCCGTGATTAGTGATTTGAGGCTCATCTTAAATCTTTATCTGGTAAGCATTATTGACACACCTGGGTGTTAAGTGCTCTTTGCCTTATGCACTGGAAGTGGTGAAGGGCTCTTCATACTATCTACATCTTCAGTGAATGAACTTTCTTTTTTTCCAAAAAGTTTATTAGATTTTCAAGTTATACAAACAAGCACAACAGATTTGTAGTCATTACATTAGGTATAGATAGTTTTACATTTGACTGGAGAAATATCAACAAAGAACACGTTTCATAATCTGCATATCTGCAAATTTAACCCCTACAATATGTATCTAAATATCCTACCAAAAAACTGAAGTTGAATTCACTTTGGTAGACTACAAATGGTAAAAAGGTATAATGCACAGAATTAAGACATTACCAAAAATGAAAAAAAAACCGAAAAAACAAAACTCTCTGGCACTTAAGGAGAGAAAGGCTGGGGGACTAAAATGGTTAATGACAGATTCCAGCATTGCCCATAATTACACCTTATGGCCAACATCATAACATTTCTAGGATCAAATGTTGTTTTCCACAAACAAAACTTTTCCAAAAAAGAACTCTGTCCACGCGAAGTCAATAAAGAGAACCCCAATTGTAGCAATATATCTATACTGTGTGATTAGTCTATGGCAGTGTTTCTCAACTCCAACAGGTTGGCACCCCAACAGGTCATGTTTTCAGGATTTCCCTCAGATGAAACGGCTGTGGTATTACTAAAGCAGTAAAACTTATCAAATCACCTGTGCAAAATAATGGAGAGCCTGGAAACATGACCTTTTGGGGCGCCTCCAGGACTGGAGTTGAGAAACACTGGTCTATGGAGCAATAGCTGGACAGAGAAATAAGATGGGAAGGACATCCAATCTTCACCTGATGGAATCTTTTAGACCTGCAGCAAAACTGGATGGAACACATATGACCAGCTGGGTTTTATTGGTACTGTCAAGCACATCCCAAAAAACTGTAGCAACTCACTGTTGGAAGGCTTACGCCAGCTTAGGAAGTCTCCCTGAACAAAGACTTCTCCTTGGCTGATGTCTCTGCCAGAGACCTGCCTTTGATGATGTCATCCATGGAGTGGAATGTTGAAAGAAGGCGTGGATTATGGGAGCAGATGTGGAATGTATAATGGGAGATGTGGACAAGGTGGAATTAGCTCGAACCTTCAAGCATCACTGATGATGAATCAACAGTCAGAAGAACATAGAAAGGACTTTCCCGCTAAGACTTTAAAGACGTGGCAAGATGCCACTTGACTACTATCTAGTCTCTGGTACTGAGGCAGTGTTGTTATTGCATTAGCTCAGGATCTGGCAATGAAAAGGCACTTGGGAACAAAGCTCAGTTAGTGAAGGATGAAAATGCATTACATGTTCAATCAAACCTCTTAAAACAGGAGATGAGCAAGATGTGAATCATGAGGAAACACAGTTCAGTCGTTGGTGCTTCTCTGAGAAAAAATATCAAAAAGGTAAAATGTTCACAGACTATAGGTGTGTGCAGATGGAGATAAGTACTAATCTCAAGGAATCCATCCATTACATTCTTGTTTGCTCACAATTTTTAGTTTGTTTTTTTAAGGTAGCATTACACTTTTTCACTAGGTTGTGGGATGACATGAGGTGTGAAACTAAAGAGACACCTGCAACTCCTATTGTGGCTTAGGATGTTACCCCCTTTATAATCCCCCTTCTCCCAATTTTCTCACTGTAGCTGAAGCTTGTGAATCTTTTGGTGTTTGATTAGCCCTGCATTAATCATAAAAGCTTTGTTTCATTCTGACTTCTCTCCAGTGTGGACCCTCTGGTGTCTGATAAGACCTACTTTTTGTGTAAAAGCTTGATCACATTCAGTACACTCATAAGGCTTCTCTCCAGTGTGAGTTCTTTGATGTCTGATTAGATCTTTTTTCACTGTAAAAGCTTTGCCACATTCTGTACACTGATATGGATTCTCTCCCTTGTGAGCCTTCTGGTGTATAATAAAGCTTTCCTTATGTTTAAAAGCTTTATCACATTCTGTACATTGAAATTGCTTCACTGCAGAGTGAACTATCTGGTGTCTGATAAGGCTTTCCTTACGTGCAAAATCTTTACCACACTCAGAACATTGATAAGACTTCTCTCCAGTGTGAACCATCTTGTGTCTGATAAACTCTGGCCGCATTGTAAAAGCTTTGTCACACTCAGAGCATTGATATGGCTTCTCTCCAGCGTGAATCCTCTGGTGTCTGATAAACACTTTCTTGCAGGGAAAAGCTTTGTCACATTCAGAACACTGATATGGCTTCTCTCCAGTGTGAATCCTCTCATGTATGATAAGCCTTGACTTTACTATGAAAGCTTTTTCGCATTCTGAACACTGAAACGGCTTCTCTCCAGTGTGAATCTTCTGGTGTCTGAAAAGCTTTGACTTGTGTGTAAAAGCTTTATCACATTCAGAACAATGATATGGCCTCTCTCCAGTGTGAAGTATCTGGTGAACGATAAGCTCTGAGTTCAATGCAAAGGTCATGTTACATACAGAACACTGATGTGGCTTCTTTCCTGTGTGAACTTTCTGGTGTGTGATGAGGCTTTCAGTATGTCTAAAAGTTTTACCACACACCGAACATTTATATGGCTTCTCTCCAATGTGAATCCTCTGGTGTCGGATAAGGCTGTTCTTATGTGCAAAATCTTTATCACATTCAGAACACTGATACAGCTTCTCTCCAGTGTGAATCTTCTGGTGTTGGATAAGCTGATTCTTGGTTGTAAAAGCTTTCCCACATTCTGAACACTTATACCGCTTCTCTCCCGTGTGAATCTTCTGGTGTTGGATAAGCTGATTCTTGGTTGTAAAAGCTTTCCCACATTCTGAACACTTATACCGCTTCTCTCCCGTGTGAATCCTCTGGTGTTTGATAAGGCTTTTCTTATGTGCAAAATCTTTATCACATTCAGAACAATGATAGAGCTTCTCTCCAGTGTGAATCTTCTGGTGTGAGAGAAGATTCGCCTTCTCTTTGAAAGCTTTATCACATTCAGAACACTCATATGGCTTCTCTCCAGTGTGATTCATCTTATGTGTGATAAGACCTGATTTTGTTATAAAAGCTTTATCACATTCAGAACATTGATATGGCTTCTTTCCAGTGTGAACCCACTGGTGTGAGATAAGCTGTACCTTCCGTGGAAAAGATTTGTCACATTTGCAACACTGAAATAGTTTCTCTCCTGTGTGAATCCTCTTGTGTACATTAAGGCCTTCCTTAGATTTAAAAGTTTTGTCACATTCAGAACACTGATATGGCTTCTCTCCAGTGTGAACCCTCTGGTGTCTGATCAGATCTGCGTTCGATGTAAAAGCCTTGTCACATTCAGAACACTGAAATGGTTTCTCTCCAGTGTGAATCTTCTGGTGTACGAAAAGATTTGACTTATATAAAAAAGCTTTATCACATTCAGAACAATGATATGGCTTCTCTGCAGTGTGAACCTGCTGGTGTCTGATACGTTTTGTCTTCATGGTAAAACCTTTTGTCAGATTCCAAACAATAGCTTTCGAAATGACTCCTCTTATGTATACATGGGCTGTAAAGCTATTATCACTTTCAGAACACCGAATTGCCTGATGTCCTCTGAAGCTGGACTGATGTTGAAGAGCATTTAAAACATTTATGACATTAAGAACACCAATATGGCTTGTGCCCTGTGGGAATCCTCCAGTGAACTGCAATAAGACTTTCAGTCCATTAAAACACCCATATGACTCGTTTCCTGTGGGACTTTGTTGTAACTATAATGACCAACATGACAAGATCGATTCCTCAGTCCACCTATACGGGAAAAAAAAAAAGTCAGAACTCTATATAAAAGGGAAGAATAAACTTGTTTTTAATTTTAAACGCGCAACCACTTTTGTTGAAAACACAATCCCCTCTGGGTGATCAATGTTCATTGCCAGAAACTTGAAAAAACTTTGTTTGTTGTAAATTTCTACCTTTTCCCATTCTGAAGAAGCTGTTTGTCTTATGTCGATGTGCAAAGTGAATCTGAGTGAGCATGAATCTTTCATTTATTATTCAGCTGATGCACTTGCAGTGATCGAATATAGAAAGTTCCAGTGCAGGCATCCCTTTAGAAGTGATTAAAAAAAGTAGGGGGAGAACCGAGTGATCAAACACCGCCGATGGCTCAGTTCTCAGAGCTCTGTGAGCACAGAGCTGGTGACTGTCAGTCACTGGCTCTCTCCTCTCCCCCCCTCCCATGTTCACTGGAGCGCTGGGCTCAACTGCGGGAGAAACTGGCTTAGGCGATCAGCGGCTCACTGTAAGGCTGAGCTGGGTGCCGGTCCAGGCATGTGGGTGGATCCCAACCATATGGTTCCGACCCTTTACGAGCCTGGACCAGCTGTGTAACCTCAACCCACTGTCTGTTGAAAATTGGTCACAGGACCAACAAACTGCACTCCTGTGATCCACAGGAGAAGTACAGCCAAACGAGCTTTGGCTGTACGTCTCCTTTAGGCTTTTGAGAGTATCTCACCAAATATGAAATTTTGTTACAGGGGATGCCTTAAAATTGGCTTGTATGTTAGTCCAAACTTGTAGGAAAAACAGTGAACCAATCACACAAGCAGGAAATTACATTTCTCTCGGGGGAGTTTCGTACATCAACTGTGTACAAAATACCTCCGGACTACTGTATTGCATCAAATTGTAAGGCTGGGTTCACACTGCAGACGGATGTGGCTGACAATCAGGTGTCCAGTGCGTCCCTGTTCTCAGTATCAGGAATGAATCAGGCCCAAATTTTTGCCTGAATTCGGACCTGAAATTGAGCCAAAAGACGCATAGGACTCCTGTGCAATGCGCTCTGCAGCCGCCACGGAGATGTGGGAACCGGCTCCTTAGAGAGACAATCACAAACTCCTGTCATGTGAACTGGATGCGGTGAAACGGTCATCTAATTTGTATCAGTGGGAACCCAGCCTAAAGAAAGTTACAACTCTGCACAGTGATAAAGGAAAGGTCATTTTTAATAATATTGGAGTTACAATATGGCTCGTGTAGCAATTGTACATTTTTTTTATTTGCCCTTTTTTTTCTTTGCCTTTAAACATATCTAATATATAGAAGGAACATCTATATTATTGTACATGTTTATATTTTGTTTCATGGGAGGACACTATATTATTCCCATTGACTGATAAAATTGTCAGTTTTATTATCTTATTCTTTGTTACCATTCAGAGCATTGTGCTGCATAGTGATGGGCAAAGGTGCTTGGTCTCAGATTTGTGGGTGCGATTGGCAAGTGCGTCAAAAAAAATCAAAATTTTGCAGACTTAGGCAGGCCATACAGGATGCGAATTTCAAATAATCCGTCAAGCGATAAAACGAAAGTGGTGCTCACGGACAGCATGCGAGTGTGCCATCGATTAGGTTGGAAAATCGTACTTCCAAACACTATGCCAGTAGAGGAAGTGATGCGTAGAGGAAGTGATGCCATGTTGTTTAACTCCTTGCCGCCCGCCCAATGTCATATGGCGCCGTCGGGTTTGAGTGGTGATATCTGAATGAAGCCTGCAGCTACAGACATCATTCAGATATCTTCTTTTAGCGCCGGCGATTCCCTACACCATAAGAACGATCATAGCGGCTGTTCAGCCGATTAATCGTTCTTACAGGTGGCGGGAGAGGACAACCCCCCACCTCCCGCCGCCCTCCGGTGCTTCTACCAACTCACCCCTGCGATCGGTGAGCCAGAGAAGGGATCAGCTGGCGCCTGACCATAGAGATTTCCAGCAGGCCAGATGGTCCCCGGAGCCTCTATGTTTGTTCGGTGGCTGAGCGTGATGTTACGACGTCACGCCCAGCCTCTGCATTTGAAAAAAAGATATCTTCTTATTTCTTTTTTTTTCATTTCAGGCTACCCAGCTTAGAGGTGAGATTTGGGGACTTATTGACCCCAGATCTCACTGTAAAGAGGACCAGTCATGCCATATTCCTATTACAAGGGATGTTTAAATTCCTTGTAATAGGATCAAAAAAAAAATGGAAAAAGAAAGCATCAAACTAGAAAAATTAAAGTAAAATTAACAATAAAAAAAATAAAATAAAACATTTTAAAGTGCCCCTGTCCCCGCGTGCTCACTCGCAGAAGCAAATGCATAAAAAAGTCGCGCCCACATATGTAAACGGCGTTAAAACCACACATGTGAGTTATCACCGTGAACTTTAGAATGAGAGCAATAATTCTAGCCCTAGACCTTCCCTAACTCAAAACATGTAACCTGTAAAAAAAAAAAAACTTAAAGCGTCGCCTATGAAGATTTTCAAGTACCGAAGTTTGGCGCCATTCCACGAGCGTGTGCAATTTTGAAGCGTGACATGTTAGGTATCCATTTACTCAACGTAACATCATCTTTCACATTATACAAAAAAATTGGACTACCTTTACAGTTTTTTTTTTTTTAATTAAAAAAAATGCATTTGAAAAATTGCTGCGCAAATACTGTGCGAGATAAAAAGTTGCAACAATCACTATTTTATTCTCTAGGGCAGTGATGGCGAAACTTGCCACCCCAGATGTTTTGGAACTACATTTCCCATGATGCTCATGCACGCTGCAGTGTTGTTGAGCATCATGGGAAATGTAGTTCCAAAACATCTGGAGTGCCAAGGTTTGCCATCACTGCTCTAGGGTCTTTGCTAAAAAAATAAATATATAATGTTTAGGGGGTTCTGTGTAAATATCCAGCAAGAAAAAAGTTTTTTACAAGTAGGAGAGAAGTGTCAGAATTGGCCTGGGTGGTAAGGGGTTAAACCTTTTAACCACACCTCTACTGGACACACCACTACTGTACAAAATCGGGTCACGCCATTTACGAAAAGAGCATTCTTTCCTCACAGTTCACGACCATTCGCTCAAAGAAAAATGTCTTACATAGTAGGTGAGGTTGAAAAAGACACAAGTCCTTCAAGTCCAACCTATGTGTGTGATTATGTGTCAGTATTATATTGTATATCCCTGTATGTTGCTGTCGTTCAGGTGCTTATCTAATAGTTTCTTGAAACTAATTGATGCTCCCCGCTGAGACCACCGCCTGTGGAAGGGAATTCCATGTCCTTGCCACTCTTATGCCCCGTACACATGGTCGGATTTTCCGACGGAAAATGTGTGATAGGACCTTGTTGTCGGAAATTCCGACCGTGTGTGGGCTCCATCACACATTTTCCATCGGAATTTCCGGCACACAAAGTTTGAGAGCAGGATATAAAATTTTCCGACAATAAAATCCATTGTCAGAATTTCCGATCCTGTGTACACAAATCTGACGCACAGAGTGCCACGCATGCTCAGAATAAATTAAGAGACGAAAGCAATTGGCTACTGCCTCGTTTATAGTCCCGACGTACGTATTGTACGTAACCGCGTTCAGAACGATCGGATTTTCCGACAACTTTGTGCGACCGTGTGTATGCAAGACAAGTTTGAGCCAACATCCGTCCATGGATTTTGTTGTCGGAATATCCGTTCAATGTCCGACCGTGTGTACGGGGCATAACAGTAAAGAACCCTCTACGTAGTTTAAGGTTAAACCTCTTTTCTTCTACTTTTAATGAGTGGCCACGTGTCTTGGTAAACTCCCTTTCACAAAAAAGTTTTATCCCTATTGTGGGGTCACCAGTACAGTATTTGTAAATTGAAATCATATCCCCTCTCAAGTGTCTCTTCTCCAGAGATAATAAGTTCAGCGCTCGCAAACCTTTCCTCATAACTAATATCCTCCAGACCCTTTATTTGCTTTGTTGCCCTTCTTTGTACTCGCTCCATTTCCAGTACATCCCTCCTGAGGACTGGTGCCCAGAACTGGACGGCATACTCCAGGTGCGGCCAGACCAGAGTCTTGTAGAGTGGGAAAATTATCATTTTAGCTCTGGAGTTAATCCCCTTTTTAATACATGCCAATATTCTGTTTGGTTTGCTAGCAGCAGCTTGGCATTGCATGCCATTGCTGAGCCTATCATCTACTAGGACCCCCAGGTCCTTTTCCATCCTAGATTCCCCCAGAGGTTCTCCCCCCAGTGTATAGATTGCATTCATGTTTTTGCCACCCAAATGCATTATTTTACATTTTTCTACATTGAGCCTCATTTGCCATGTAGTTGCCCACCCCATTAATTTGTTTAGATCTTCTTGCAAGGTTTCCACATCCTGCTGAGAAGTTATTGCCCTGATTAGCTGTGTTGCTATGGCCATTTGTATTGTCTTGATAGCAATAATATAGAGTTTAGGTTTAGTAAGAGCATATGTTTAGAGGCTCTTCCCCCTCCATTGATATGTAAATAACTGAGATAGGAAGTTCTTTGCAGGAAGTAGGTGTATGTAGGAAATGAGTGGGAGGGGTTTGGGGAGCTTTTGAAAGAAACATGTGTTCGGACAAGAGATGTGTTTGGAAGGACAGAGAGGAAGACATGGCTGCCTGAAGCTGGAGAGTAGGGATGAGCTTCGAGTTCAAGTCGAACTCATGTTCGACTCGAACATCGGCTGTTCGCCAGTTTGCCGAACAGCGAACAATTTGGGGTGTTTGCGGCAAATTCGAATGCCGCGGAACACCCTTTAAAAGTCTATGGGAGAAATCAAAAGTGCTAATTTTAAAGGCTTAGATGCATGGTATTGTCATAAAAAGTGTTTGGGGACCTGGGTCCTGCCCCAGGGGACATGGATCAATGCAAAAAAAAGTTTTAAAAACGGCCGTTTTTTCGGGAGCAGTGATTTTAATAATGCTTAAAGTAAACAATAAAAGTGTAATATCTCTTTAAATTTCGTACCTGGGGGGTGTCTATAGTATGCCTGTAAAGGGGCGCATGTTTCCCATGTTTAGAACAGTCTGACAGCAAAATGACATTTCAAAGGAAAAAAAGTCATTTAAAACTACTCGCGGCTATAATTTCATTTCAAGTTCATTGATAAAAACGGCATGGGAATTCACCACAGGGGAACCCCGAACCAAAATTTTAAAAAAAAATGACGTGGGGGGGGCCCCCCTAAATTCCATACCAGGCCCTTCAGGTATGGTATGGATATTAAGGGGAACCCCGGCCAAAATTTTTTTTAAAAATGGCGTGGGGTCCCCCTCAAAATCTATACCCGTTACATAACCCCGCCCCCATCTGATGTCACGGGAATGCCACAGGGAAGTCCCCGTCAAGTCCCTGTGCGTCAGAGGGGGGCGGGGTCACCGGGTACCCCCCCGTTATTTAAGAACCGTCAGAAGAGGAGAAGCGTCACACAGCGGGAGCCTCCCTCCATGCCATCATGGATGCGGAGCGGCCCGAAAAGAAAATGAAGACAAGAAGATGAAGAGAAGAAGATGAAGGGAAAAAGATGAAGAGAGAAGCATCACACAGCAGGAGCCTCCCTCCATGCCATCATGGATGCGGAGCGGCCCAAGGAGAAGAACATTAATCGCTGCAGAGGAGATGCCGGACGAGAACATCGGATGATGAACCAGAAGAACCAGAAGAAGAAGATGGAGGAAGAAACCGAAGGAAGATAGAAGATAGACGAAAGAAGAAGCATTTAAATAAAGGAATTGTCAAAAACTGTCTCTTGTCATTTTTAACATTTTTGACAGTTTTTTTGTGAAATGGTAGGGGTACATTTGTACCCCCTTACCATTTCACACAGGGGGGAGGGCCGGGATCTGGGGGTCCCCTTGTTAAAGGGGGCTTCCAGATTCTGATAAGCCCCCCACCCACAGACCCCCACAACCACCGGGCAAGGGTTGTGGGGATGAGGCCCTTGTCCCCATCAACATGGGGACAAGGTGTTTTGGGGGGCTACCCCAAAGCACCCTCCCAATGTTGAGGGCATGTGGCCTGGTACGGTTCAGGAGGGGGGGGCGCTCTCTCGTCCCCCCGTCTTTTCCTGTGGCCTGCCAGGTTGCATGCTCGGATAAGGGTCTGGTATGGATTTTTGGGGGGACCCCACGCCGTTTTTTTTTTCAATTTTGGCGTGGGGTTCCTCTTAAAATCCATACCAGACCTGAAGGGTCTGGTATAGATTTTGAGGGGGACCCCACGCCATTTTTTTTTTTTGTCCGGGGTTTCCCTTAATATCCATACCAGACCTGAAGGGCCTGGTATGGAATTTAGGGAGACTCCCACATCATTTTTTTTTTTTAATTTTGGTTCGGGGTTCCCATGTGGGGAATTCCCATGCCATTTTTATCAATGAACTTTTATGTGTATTGTCGGACCGGCAATTCGTTATAGCCGTGAGTAGTTTTAAATGACTTTTTTTCCTTTGAAATGTCATTTTGCTGTCAGACTGTTCTAAATACGGGAAACATGCGCTTTACAGGCATACTATAGACACCCCCCAGGTATGAAATTTAAAGGGATATTACACTTTTATTGTTTCACTTTAAACATTATTAAAATCACTGCTCCTGAAAAAACGGCTGTTTTTAGAACTTTTTTTGGATTGATCCATGTCCCCTGGGGCAGGACCCAGGTTCCCAAACACTTTTTATGACAATAACTTGCATATAAGCCTTTAAAATTAGCACTTTTGATTTTTCATGTTCGTGTCCCATAGACTTTAATGGTGTTCGAGTGTTCGAACAAATTTTTTGCTTGTTCGCAAGTTCTGGTGCGAACCAAACAGGGGGGTGTTCGGCTCATCCCTAGTGGAGAGTTTTGGAGAACTTGAGTTGGACTGAGCAAGGAACCATGAAGGACATTACATTTTAAACCATAAGTTGTTTTTTTAAATCAAAATTAAGTTTATTGAAAAAAGAACACATTTGTATAAATACACATACGATCAATAGGAGAACATAGCTGAGGTTACATGCATAATTTCTTTTCATTCTGGTAACTTATACATACACTATTATGTATTTACCGTAGGTAAGGTTTCTGTGGACCTAAGGGCCACGTTTGATATA
The DNA here is from genome assembly GCF_042186555.1 of Aquarana catesbeiana. Lineage (NCBI taxonomy): Eukaryota > Metazoa > Chordata > Amphibia > Anura > Ranidae > Aquarana > Aquarana catesbeiana. The sequence goes on along the minus strand of NC_133325.1, from coordinate 18,439,119 downwards.
ATGTAGTAGGTCAGCAAGTTACAAAACAGGGATATATAACCTTGATTCTAAATGCATCTATGATCCGTTGACAAGACAATATTGTTGTGTAACAGCAATTAAAGAGAAAATAAAACAGTTATACCCCTAATGGGTACATACAACGTAATGTCAACCAACTTTTCAGGCTATAGATTATGTCCACCCCTACCATACTATTCTTGCAGCTCATTTCCAGACTATAGTGCATCTCATAATTTAACTCACCCATGTTCCCTGCGCTTACTTTACATTTGTAGGAGTCTGTCTTTCACTAATTGGGTTGGGCCTAGTCCCGGAGTATCTAACCAAGATTGCCACATTGAATAAAACTTTTTCAGGGCATTACGATGTTGATAGGTCATTTTTTCACGTATAAGCAAACCATTTACCAATTTCATCCACTGTTCGCCTGTTAGTACCCTCGAGGTTATCCACAGTCTCGCAATTGCCTTACGAGCTATATATAATAAGCGCAATACAGCAGTGTGACCGTTAGAGGAGAGTGAGGGTATCTCCAGGGCACCCAGTAGGCATATCACTGGATCCTGTATAATTGGAAATTGGAATACCTATTAGATAGTATTGAGGACATAGCTCCAGTATCTTAAAAGTTTTGGGCACTTCCACATCATGTGTATCAAATCACCATTATGAGTGCCACATTTCGGACATAGAGCAGTGTCACAGACCTAGCCAGAACAGAGGCTGTTGGAGAGGACTGTATGCAAGCCTGTTGCCCACCGATTATGGGCCCTAGCATTTGGGGGAATGGTGCTCTCTGTGAGCTGTATGCCTGGGGACCCTGGGGTTGGTGTTACTTTGAATTCAGCTCCATGTCCCCCCAAAACACACAGACTCTGGAACCCGTTATATGCCATATTAGAATGATAAGACTGAATTATACTGTTGGGACACATCCTGTGAGGAGATGCTAATGTCATCATCTCCACTCACCTGTCTGATGTCAGCTATAATGGGTTTAATGTAAATAAGTTTAGTCTAGGTTCTAAAGGTATTCAACTCATTGTTGTTTGTTCTAATTAACCCTGTGTTGATGTTTATGGTAATGTGTGTTAATTGAATGAGCTGATCACATTGTCCTCTATACAATGTAGGAGACGGGACGACTCCTATTGGAGCTCATGTTAATTAGGTTAATTAGGTTATGTTTGTATTGTTAATTGTAATTAGCTCCAGCTATTGTGTTTATATTCCTGTGTGAAGCTCGGTGACCACAAGTCTGGGCGAAAGGTCATGTCTCAGCCACCTAGGCTGTATAAAGGATGAGATAATTAGCTCATGTTAATTAGGTTAGCTTTGAGTCAGCCTGGTGTATAAATGTGTGTGATATCTCAAATAAAAAACAGTTCTGATGTACTCCAAGACTGGTGATGTCTAGTTCTTGGGGTTCCTATGGCCAGATCCATTGGACTCGTGTTCCAGAACTTAGGAAGCGGTATATGACGGAAGCACTCAAGCGGAGTGTGGGGCGTTCCGTGACAAGAGGTATCTCTAAATCCCCATTTATGCAAGCGAACCGGGGTTCTGTATACTCTATGTAGTAAATAGAGATGGGATAATCTCTGTGATGTCGATACCGACACTAATGGAGCAGAGGTTAGACATAACTCCCAAGTGTCTCCGTCTATAGGTCCCAAATCTCGTTCCCATCCCCTTCTACAGGCTAATGTATTAGCATCATGTGTGGAATTAAGCAACCTGATATAGACTCTTGAAATCATACCCTTTTTCTCATCAGTAGACAGTACATCGTTCATTAATGGGTGCACTATCACCCCCAGTGGAGACACCCTACCCTCACTTTGAATAGCATGCCTCAACTGGAGGTATTTATAAAATTGTGTTCTAGGAAGACAGAACTCCTCACTAAGTTCTGTAAAGGATTTGAGTATGGTCCCAGAAAACAACTGAGTAATGTAATGAATGTCTGCTTCCTCCCATGGGCGGAAATCCTTTAGTTTGAGAAGCTCTTTAAAGTATGCATTCCTCCATATGGGAGTCCAAGAACACACCCCCTTAATCTTCAGAAGAGATCTAACGTATTTCCATAAAGTATTTAGTAGTGTGATGGTGGGAAGTGAATTTGGCAGATATGTGAATCCTGCCTCTAAATGGGCTAATGCTGGGAGACTAGATACATCTGGGAGCAACAAAGATCTGATAGGGGCTGATGTGTCTACTTCCCCCCAGTTACTCAGCTGTTGCAACTGGGAAGCTACAAAGTAGTACCTGGCATGTGGACCTGCCATACCACCTTGGTCCTTAGCAAGTTGTAATGAACGCAAACGAATACGCGCCTGCTGATTTCCCCAAATTAAATCCCTGAAATGAGTGTCTCTTCTTGTAAACCACTTGTGAGTTATCCATATTGGGGAGTTGTGTAATATGTAAAGAAGTTGGGGGGCCCATACCATTTTAATTAAGTTTACTCTCCCTGTAACTGACAGGGGTAGTTTTTTCCATGCAACACATTTCACTTTGAATTTTTGGAGCAATGTTGTCACGTTCTGGTCTAAGTACTGGGTGGAATCTGGTGATATTTGTATGCCTAGATAGCGGAATTCCTCAGTTACCACAATATCTTCTGCACATACAGGCAGGGATTTTGGCAAAGGGTCTAGGGGCATTAACACTGATTTGTTCCAATTGATGCTAAAACCCGATAGCTTCCCAAGGTCAACGATCAGGTTCATTACATTTTGAAGTGATTTATCAGTATCTCCCAGGTATATCAGGGTATCGTCTGCGTATAAGGATACTTTATCTTGTCTAGAGCCCCGCCGAAATCCTACAATGTTTTGTGAAGATCTAATATGTATAGCCAAAGGCTCCAAGGCTAAGGCAAACAGCAGGGGGGACAAAGGGCACCCCTGCCGTGTGCCTCTATGAAGTTGAAAAGGGGATGATATGGCAGCATTTATACGCATTCTTGCCGACAGGGAGCTATATAACAGTTGAACCCATCTCAAGAAGGAGCTACCCACCACAAATCTGGTAAGTACCTCCCATAGATAGTGCCATTCAATGCTATTGAACGCTTTAGCAGCGTCCAGCGAGAGAATGGCCCTATTACCCGGATTGTCAAAACCTGTTAGTCTGGAACTATTAACCAATCAAACTGATATAAATGAGATGGCTAATATTACTATTAGGCCCAATCCCATTATCTTTTCAGGTTACACTGATGAGCCAGACTTTTGCTTCCTAAATGGTGCATCACTGATAGAAGGAGGAATCCCTAATGGAGAATTTTGTAGGAACACAAAAGTAAATTTTACACTTCGAGATGTACAAAAGTTCTTGGCAGAAAGATCATTTGAAATCGTGGGGTTGAATATTACCACGATCGCTGATGCGGATGAAAGAGTAGGTAATTATACACTCTATAGTATTTCAGATTGTGTTCATGCCAGACCTGGAATGGATAAAACACCTTTGCATGACTGGCTGGACACCTATCATATGGGAGACCCCTTCTTCACATCTGACTCAACTCCAAGCTTAGGAGACTGGCTATGCTTGGTAGGGCTCCGTTCAGGACGCAGTGTCCAGAAAGAAATTTCCCCCGCCCCACACCTGCCTAGAGGTTGGATGGTGTGTTGTGGTCTCACCTGTCACACCTCCATCCCTATCCCCATCGACTCTGAGAGAGGAGGATGGTGCACCCTAGCTCGAATGATTCCATACATGGGTATATCAGGTGATTCTCAAACCGTCCACATGGTTCCAGCCCATGGGACACTTTCATTCTCGCGCCCCAAGAGAGCGGTCACTACCTGGTGGGAGAAATTATTAGCCTCCATAGGAGGATTAGGAATGTGGTCTGCACTGGAGAATATAGATAGATACACTGACATCATACTTGGTTTAATAAACTCCACATCCAGAGATATCAACCTATTAAATGAAGAAACTCTTAAACTGAGAATGCAACAAGAACTTATTATTATACATCAGGAACAAATGTTAGCTGCTATTACTGGTCTATGTAACCTTATGGATGATAAGGAAATGTGTTGTACTTATATCCATAACTTTACTACCCCAATTGAACATTTGACTGTACCTGATTATCATGATATAATACAGAATCATGCCACTCAAAGAGGTATACTATTAGAACAGGCCAGGACGTTCACAGATGACTGGAATCCTTTTTCAGCTGTGGGAGGTTGGTTCGGAGGAGCTTGGTCCAACATTACAGGGTTCTTTAAAAAGATAGGCATAGTGTTACTCTTGATAATAGTTCTGTTTTTCGCCATATACCTAGTTGTTAAGCTGGTATTCTGTATCCTGGGTAAAACAGGAAAACTAAAGGTATCAAAGGAGCCTACCCCGGACCCTAACCTGCTCCTTTCATTGCTCCCCCCAAATGAAGAAGAGAAATGGTATGAGAATGCTATGTAACTTGATCAATGACATCTAGATAGACGACATGATCAAAGGGAGGTTTATAAGGATAAATTGCTTCTATTTGATTTATAAGTGGATATATAAAAGCCTGTACTTTAATTGAACTTATAACTTTTGTGATGTTCCAGCTAGATTTTTAGTTCTGCTTTTTAGTTATGGAAGCAAAAATATAAATTTAGATGTTAGGTGTTAGTTTAGGATAAGTTCCCTTTTTCTCATACATTTGTTTCGGCCACAGGCCTTGACATTTGAATTTTTAGAATGTGTTTACGCGCTTCTGCTTAAGTGACGCACGAGCTTAGTCTGTGCAGGATGAGAACCTAGGAAGTGTGCTAATAAAAACGCTATGTGGTAACACACAAAGGGAAGTCATGCTATGAGGTATAATGTGTAACTTTAACTTGTATTTTGATTGGTCCACCTACGAGTGGAGTACATGACAGTTACTGTATATATTCTGCTCCAAAGCTAGCATTAAATTGTATTCATTATTCACGTACAACCTGTGTATGTGTCTTGTTTACCTCACCGGTGAAGGGGTTGAAATCCACACACCCAGTGTCCGAGCCTAGGCTAAGAGGTCCAAAAGAACCGAACCTAACACGCAGGCCACCCGTGATCACTCCTCAGAGAGACAGAACGGGGATCTGTCAATGTAAACAGATCTCTGTTCTGTCAGGGGAGGAGAGACCGATCTGCTGTTCCAAGTGAATAGGAACAGCGATCTCTCTCCTTCTCCAGTCACTACACCCCACAGTTAGAACCCACATGAGGGGACACCTAACCCCTTAATCGCCCCCTAGTGTTAACCCCTTCCCTGCCAGTGACATTTATACAGTAATCAGTGGCTATTTTTAGCAATGATCGTTGTATAAATGTCAGTGGTCCCAAAAAAAAAAAAGTGTCAAAAGTGTCCGATCTGTTCGTCGCAATGTCATAGTCCCGCTAAATATCGCAGATCGCCACCATTACTAGTAAAAAAAAAAAAATAATAAAAATGCCATAAATATATCCACTATTTTGTAGACGCTATAACTTTTGGGTAAACCAATATACACTTATTGCGATTTTTTTTTTATTTACCCAAATTATGTAGAATACATATCAGCCTAAACTGATGAAGAATTTTTTCTTTTTTACTTTTTTTGGGATATTTATTATAGCAAAAAGTATTTTTTTTTTCTCAAAAATGTCATTTTTTTTTTTTGTTATTAGAGCAAAAAATAAAAACCACAGAGGTGATCAAACACCACCAAAAGAAAGCTCTATTTGTGGGGAAAAAAGGACATCAATTTGGTTTGGGTACAATGTCGCATGAACGTGCAATTGTCAGTTAAAGCGTCCCAGTGCCATATTGCAAAAAATAGCCTGGTCATTAACCACTTCAGCCCCGGACCATATATCACAGATTATGCCCTTCATCCTCTACAGGACGGCTGGATATAGTGAAATCCAAAGATTTGGCACTCAAAAACGTAACCCAGCAGCTGTGTAAAAACATATTTGTAAGGAAAATGATAAAGGTGAAAAGACCTCTCCAATTCCCAAAGGGAAATTCTACCCAAGTGAGGGGGACAAAAACTTACTATATAGCATGTGGGACGATTGAAATCCTCCAGAAGAAGCCGTCAAGAAGCCGCTCAGTGGTAGTTTTGCTCCTCCGCTGTCCAGCCAAGGAGGGGAATGACGCCATGTGCCATCCCTGGTGTCCCTTTATGTGGTCTGTGGCGGAAGACCGTGACGCGTCACTTTGCCGTGATGACGTGACACGTCCGGCCATTGAATTGCGTCCAGGACATGATGCAGAACCACTTCCTGTTCCCCTGATGTTAACATCCGGAAGTCTAGGCCGGCGGCCATGCTGGAAAAACCACGGCGGCATAAGACGCCACAGCATTGCACCAAAGAACCGCCACAAGAAAACTTGCAGCATAGCCACCTGGTCATAAGCCACCATATGTCCCGGATGTGAACATCCGGCGCAAGTGGGGGCGGCCAGTTGGGACAAAAAAACACTGACACATAATGCGAAAGAATACGAGCTGCCATGTCTGTGAGGACACGAGGGCCCCTTTGTGTCTGGTAGATATGTAAAAGCTAATAAATGTGGAAGATCCCCTAAAAAAGGGCGGAGGGGAGGAAAAAATTCCTTAACTCATCACATGGGGAATGCCTTCTGCTGTACAAAAGATTTTTTGGATCACATAAACATAATCTTCTCCTATAGACCATCTCATTTCAAAGATGCCTAAATTACAGAGAGAGAACATTAACGATAAACATAATTATAATTGAGTAAATAAAGAAACCCTATATGTGTGCATCTCATTTTCAGAAATCCTTGGGGTCCGAAGACATGAAAGGATACCTACAGTGGATGAAAAGAGTGAAAAAAAATTGCCCAAGATGGAATATGTCAAGAAGGCATATCCAGGCTCTGAAGTATTGGATTTGCATTGATCTATAGAGATAAGATACCAGTCCCCCCCATATACAGAAACCAAAAGGACTTTAAGATGATTTTTTTTAATTTTTGAAAGGGGGAAATTTTCACATTATTAGATATTTTGGTCAGTCTTTCCTGAGCCGAAGCCATCCAGGAAAGGTCTGAAACTGTGGCGTCTTATGCCGCCATGGTTTTTCCAGCATGGCTGCCGGCCTAGACTTCCGGATGTTTACATCTTCGGAACAGGAAGTGGTTCTGTGTCACGTCCTGGCCGCAATTCAACTGCCGGACGCGTTGCGTCATTATGGCGGCGGGACTTGCACCACAGACCACATAAAGGGACGTCGGGGATGGCACATGGTGCCATTCCCCTCCTCAGCTGGACAGCGGAGGAGAAAAACTACCTGTGAGCGGCTTCTTGACGGCTTCTTTAGCACTGGAGGATTTCAATCGTCCCACATGCTATATAGTAAGTTTTTTTGTCCCCCTCACTTGGGTAGAATTTCCCTTTGTTTGGGAATTGGAGAGGTCTTTATCATTTTCCTTACAAATAATATGTTTTTACACAGCTGCTGGGTTACGTTTTTCAGTGCCAACTCTTTGGATTTCACTATATGCAGCCGTCCTGTAGAGGATGAAGGGCATAATCTGTGGATATTGGATCTCTCCTTGCCTTAATATGGGGAATGCATCTGCTATTCTTTGACTATGTATTGAAAATGTAAGTCAATATTTATACATTAACAGATATATTATATCTACTTGTATGGAATATGATACTTATAAGCATTTCCTAACATTGCATTTTTTACTTTCTATAGATAGTGATACAATATCCCTGATGAAGATTTTTTTGAATACCACTTATTGAAACGCGTTGGAGTTCCGCTACTCATCAACGCCTGTCTGCACCGGTGGTCACTGAACTATGTATTGGGCAGTATCACTTCCATCTTATTTCAATATACAATGCTTTTTAATATTTGTACTTCATATACAACATGTTAAAACTTCAGTGAATTTTCTTTTCTACAAATGTTTACTAAATAAAATGAATTTTTTTAAGAATACAAATTCTATTCATTGCCTTAAAAATCCCCAAATAGAGGTTTTTACATTGTTCTTATGTTATATGGGATGATGGCAATTACATGTCCAATCACATGAGTCGTTCTAAACTTTTTGACTATTTTTGTTTATAGCGCAAAAAATAAAACCCGCAGAGGTTTAAATAAAATGAATTTTTTTAAGAATACAAATTCTTCTCATTGCCTTAAAAATCCCCAAATAGAGGTTTTTACATTTTTCTTATAAACAAAAATAGAGCGATAATAAATATCATAATAATATAATAAATATCCCCAAAAATTATATAAAAAAAAAAACAATTTTTTTTCCTCAGTTTAGGCCGATACATATTCTTCTACATATTTTTGGTAAAAAAAAAAAAAAATCGCAATAAGCGTTTATTGATTGCTATGTGCAAAAGTTATAGCGTCTTCAAAATAGGGGGTAGTTTTATGGCATTTGTATTAATTTTTTATTTTTTTTTTTACTAGTAATGGAGGCGATCAGTGATTTTTATCATGACTGCAACATTATGGCGGACACATTGGACACTTTTGGAGCTATTTTGGGAGCATTCACATTTATACAGCGATCAGTGCTATAAAAAGGCACTTATTACTGTGTAAATGTGACTGGCAGTGAAGAGGTTAACCACTAGGGGGCTAGGAATGGGTTAAGTGTGTCCTAGGGAGTGATTCTAACTATGTGGGCGCTGGGCTACATGTGACACGACACTGATCGCTGCTCCCGATGAGAGGGAGCAGACGATCAGTGTCCTGTCACTAGGCAGAACAGGGAGATGCTTGTTTACACAGGCATCCCCCCGTTCTGCAGCTCCGTGACGCACGATCGTGGGAGACCGGCGGACACTAAGTCTGCGGGTCCCATCACGGAGCTCGCGCCAGGGGCGCGCGCACCCACGCGGAGGCAAATTTAAAGAGACTATATATATGCCAGTTTGCCTGTCCGTGCCATTCTGCCAGCGTAAATGTTCATGCGGCGGTAGTTAAGTGGTTAAGGGGGCAAATCCTTCCGGACCTTAAGTGGTTAAACTTTAATAGTTTTTGTATTTGTAAGAAGACACAGGATACACCGGGGACATTTAAATTTTGGAACACAGGAACTCAGGACCTGGGGCAATGTGTAAAATCTATTTCCACAATTTTAAAACAGTTGAGACACTAGCTAGATTTTAATCAAAACTCAATATAAAAATGTATTTATTTCCAGAAAAAAGCCCCCAGATAGTGTAGCGACGTACAGAATTTATTTATTTTATTTTATTAGATCACATTGTGAATAGGACCCACACTAGACAACTTTCAATAAAAAACAAAAACACCATTAGGGCTCATTTACACTTGCTTCAGGTTCAACACACATTAGGGCTAGTTTACACTTACACCTTGCTTTTGCTTTGCTTCAAAAATTATACCCCATGTCGCTTTAGTTGTGCTTCAAAGCGTCTTCAAAGCCTCTATAGAAGTCTATGGCAAAGCTCGCTTGAAGCCCCACCAAAGCCCCAACAAAGGCTCATCAAAGCCCCACCAGGGCCCACCAAAGCCCCACCAAAGCCTCATCGAAGCCCCACCAGGGCCCACCAAAGCCCCATCGAAGCCCCACCAAAGCCCCATCGAAGCTCAACCAAAGCACCAACAAAAGCAGGACTGTAAGCTAACCATTTTATTTAGTGATAGGAGCTTTGACTGGCGTTCAGAGAGCTTACAAAAGCGTGTCTGAAGCCATGCTTTGAAGCAAATGTAAACTAGCCCTAGTTTTTTTTTTTTTTAAAACGCCCGTCCCGACGAGCTTGCGCGCATAAGAGAACGCATACGTGAGTAGCGCCCGCATATGAAACCGGTGGTCAAACCACACATGTGAGGTATCGCCGCGATAGTTAGAGCGAGAGCAATAGACGTCCGCTGTAACGCAAAACATGCAACCTGTAGAATTTTTTAAACGTCGCCTATGGAGATTTTTGAGGGTAAAAGTTTGACACGATTCCACGAGCGGGCGCAATTTTGAAGCCTGACATGTTGGGTATCAATTTACTTGGCATAACATTATCTTTCACAATATTAAAAAAATTGGGCTAACTTTACTGTTGTCCTATTTTTTTATTCAAAAAAGTGATTTTTATTTTTTAAAAAGTGGGCTTGTAAGACCGCTGCGCAAATACGGTGTGAAAAAAAGTATTGCAATGACCGCAATTTTATTCTCTAGGGTGTTAGAAAAAAAACAATATATAATGTTTGGGGGTTCTAAGTAATTTTCTAGCAAAAAAAAAAATGTTTTAAACTTGTAAACACCTAAATTCCAAAACGAGGCTGGTCTTTAAGTGGTTAAAGACTAAACCTTTTTCTGACACTTGCTGCTTACAAGTTAAAATCAGTATTTTTTGCTAGAAAATTACTTAGAACCCCCCAAACATTATATATATTCTTTTTAGCAGAGACCTTAGAGAATAAAATGGCGATTGTTGCAATATTTTAGGTCAAATGGTATTTGCGCAGCTGTCTTTCAAACGCAATTTTTTCTAGAAAAAATACATTTTAATGAATTTAAAAAAAAAAAAAAAAACTAAAAACAGTAAAGTTAGGCCAATGTTTCTGTATAATGTGAAAGATGTTACGCTGTGAGAATCGTGATCTTTATTCCAAGCAAAAAAATTGTGATTTGCATTTTAGCCAAAATCGTGCAACTTTAATACACCCTTTGGTTCACACATGTGCACTGGCGAGCCACTCCCATAATCGCTGTGTCCAGCAGATTATGGTTCTTGGTACCTGGTCGCTTTGAGCGGCCGGGGGGGGGGGGGGGGGGATCACATGATCAATATGCAATCACATTATATACACTTCTGTTATGAAAGAGTTTCATTCATAACAGCTGTGTTTTCTGTAGTGATGCTGCGATTGGACCACAGCTATCACATGGTACCTGGGCAAATCACAGCACCCTGTACCATGTTATTAGCTGTAGCCAATCACAGTATGTTAACAGAAAGCAAGTTCTCATGAATGGAAACCTCTTCATGACAGCTCAAATGATTGCGGTTAGTGTTCATTACTGTAACAACAATCACAGTGTAGAAAGAAAAAAAAATAAATAAAAAGCCTAATCAACCCAATCAATTGAATTAAAAATTCTTATTTTTTTTGGTGAACATACTGTCACCAGTCAGTGTCCTTGATCATTGCCACACCAGTCATATGATTATCTGATTATCTGTACTGTATTGGTGGCAGTATGTAAAAGTAAAAAAAAAAAAAAGTGACAAAAAAAATGACAACCACTTCACCATACAGACAGCCACTTTCTCCCCCTTTCCTGCCCAGTCCAATTTTCAGCTCTGTCGCATTTTGAATGACAATTGCGCGGTCATGCAACACTGTACCCAAACAACATTTTTATATATCTTTTCCCCTCTAATATAGAGCTTTCTTTTGGTAGTATTTGATCACCACTGGGTTTTTTTTTTTTGTGCTCCAAATAAAGAAGACCGAAAATTTTGAAAAAAAAAAAAAAGTTTTTTCTTTGTTTCCGTTTCAAAACTTTGTAAATAAGTAAATTTTCTCCTTCACTGATGAGGCTGCACTGACAGGCACTGATGGGGTGGCACTGATGAGGTGGCACCGATATGCAGCACTGATAGGCACTGATAAATAGCACTGATAGGTGAAAGGAAATGTTACATCTGACGACCACCCTTATGCACCGGTAGACAAGGAGGACCCTCAGAGCTCCGGAGACACCAAATGAGACACGCAGTGTGTTCAAAAGATGTCTGGTTTATTAAAGGTAGAAATCATAGCTTATATCTGGCTTATATTTTGGTATATTTGGTAGAAAAGGATAGGCGTAGTTATCATAAAGCATACGTGTTCATTTACTAGTATACGTTGAATACCACATCTTTGCGATAAGAACAGGATGTAACTTATAAGAATAACTTAAGAGTGTTAGCCGATTCCCGGAAACACGCTTAACCACAGACTATGAGTCAATACCGTGTGGGTGAAATTCAACACAATATAGAAGTAACATATCTTGTACTCTATACTTATAACATAAAATGGGGACGTAGACAGAAAATGGATGCCATAAACAAAATGGAGTCTCATATTCATTCAATACTCTTTTAAATCATAATTTACTTAAAAGAAGCTGTACCACAAGCGCGTTGAAGGCTGAGATAGGACAAACTAGCAGCAGCTGGGTCAGGGGAACAGGTTGCTCAGGAGATTATAAACATAATAGTTTTAAAACAAGCATATAGAAAAAGCAATATCAATAGGCAGCGCTGTTCAGGAGGCACTGACAGGCAATCACTGATGGGCACAGAGTGCCATCCTAATTGGCATCCCTGGTGGGCTCACCTGGTAGTCTCCAGTGAGAATCCTCGATTGGTGGGTGAAAATGTAGCGCTAATATTAAATACAGTAAAAATCAAACTGTAAAAATTCAAACTGTGAAAATTCAAACATAAAAATATATGAGTCCCAACTGTGTGAAAGTGTGGGGACAACTGATGAGTCCCAAGTGAATCAGTCCAAACAAATGGCGAATCCACCCCAAACAGATAGTTGTTCATATGGGAAGTAAATACACAGCTGAAATGGTATAACATCCGTGGAACAATGACATCCCAGATGGAATAAGAATGGTTACTCTTACCGGAACCAATGGACCTGGATGCCAGCGACACCAGGTCAGTCAAGCATGGATATCCCAACCAGCGGTTCAGCAGAAACGATCCAAGGGGACAAAAGATCTCTCGGTAGGGTCTCGATGGTAGAGACAGCTAATGAGCCGTGAATGACCGGATGGGAAGGTGCACAAAACAAAAGATATGCAAAAAAAGAAGAAGACTTCCGATGGTGAAGATCAAAAAAGAGTTAAAAATGTGATCACGAATAAAAGGCAATATGAGGAGTGGAGAAACCAAGCCCTATGCGTTTCGTCCTAATAGGACTTCTACTGGGGCATCTAACAGTTCCCCCATATTGCTCATATATTTAGAGAGATCTAAAAATATTACAACCAATCAGAGGCCCAATCAAGAAATGGTAGTAACAGATTCTCAGATGGGAGGAAAACTGGTCACATGACAGCCCATGTTCAAACCCCCTAGTAGGAACCAATCACATCTCAGTGTACATGGCCCTATACTAAACTACGGAATCACCCGGAAGTAAATGTATGAACACTCGGTGCAAACAACGTGGTCGGAAAGCAAATGCGTTGAGTGACCATAGATTGAAAGGTGTCACTCTTACGTCTGCCACAAACATTATAGAGGCAGATGTTGCATTTATGGCATGGGTAGTACTCCTTACATTGTTAAAAAAAGGGGGTGTGTTTGGGGGATCTATCACATTAGGCGTGATCTGCCCCTGGATGGAGCCTGCTCCCCTAAAAATGACGCCAGCGCTTTTTTTAGGGGAGCATGCTCCATCCAGGGGCTTATCGTGCCTAATGTGAGAGATCCCCCCAAACACACACCTTTTTTTCAGCAATGTAAGGGGTACTACCCATGTCGTAAATGCAACGTCTGCCGCTATAATGTTTGCGGCAGACGTAAGAGTGACACCTTTCAATCTATGGCCACTTAACGCATTTACTCCATGGAACATTTCACCACATGTGCCACCAAACTTGTGGTCTATTTGCTGAATTGTCCTTCTAACATGCAGTACATAGGACGTACCATCAGAACATTCTCTACCCGGGTTAATGAACATCTGACTAATATTAAAAATGGGAAGACCAATCATAGTGTTCCCCGTCACTATCTGGAACACCATGATCGAGATCCCACTGGAACACAATTTGTTTTCATTGACAAGTTTGTTCCTCACTGGAGAGGCGAGTCCCGCCTTCGCTGGGTTTCTCGCTTGGAAACCTATTGGATCTACGAGCTCAGGACCTACTCACCGTTCGACATGAACATCGAGTGGGATATTAATTCATTTATTAATAAAGTTTATATAGGTCCTTTATTATTTTGTATTCTATTTATTTATTTTTCATTTCAGTGCTACCTTTTTATTTCATTCTCCATTTTCATTTATTTTCTTGCTGGGTTTGTATACCATGATTGCAGGTATTGTTTGGGGCATTGATCTGTATGTCTCTCTAATTTTTATAGGTTTACTTTAGTAGTCATGCAAGGATTGTTTACCCCTTACACTTTCCTGTTTTTATTCATTTATTATCGCCTACATCACGTTGTTACATTCATCATGCGGTTATTATGTGACATTTTTTTAGGTGCATTTATGTCCTTCCTCTTCTATGTGCCCTACCTTCCAGTGACCATAATGGCGCCGGCTGTGCAGTGTCGCTCTGCATATTCGGATTTAGTGTGTCACGTGATCGGGATTCATGACGTGCCATCTGATTGGGTGATAGTAGTCATGGGTTGGCCCGGTCAGGTGGTAACGACTGGCCCAATTAGGAGGTTTTGTTCGGTCGTCTCACGCTTTGCGGCTGACGCACTTTATGCGTCATGGCGCCGACGCGATTGACAACGTTACTTCCGGCAAGCGTTCGTCTCTCCAAGCCCCATCATGGGGCGAGCGCCGACTCTTCCCGGAGGTGTGTACAGATCTGGATCCTTATTGGTGGCTGTGCGTTATGCGCCTATCATGCTTACAGCACCGACCAGGATTTGTTGGTGTCAATCACATGGTGTTTATGTCTATTTTCGCTGGCTTTCCACTCACGTTGTTTGCGGGCTTGTTGCGTTGTTGTTTGATTGCTTCCTACTAGGGGGTTTGAACATGGGCTGTCATGTGACCAGTTTTCCTCCTATCTGAGAATCTGTTACTACCATTCCTTGATTGGGCCACCGATTGGTTATAATATTTCTTTATTTATAAATATATATATATATAAGCAATATGGGGGAGCTGTTAGATGCCCCAGTAGAAGTCCTATTGGGACGAAACACGTAGGGCTTGGCTTCTCCGCTCCTCATATTGCCTTTTATTCGTGATCACATTTTTAACTTGTATGCTGGTTTTTATGGCAAATCTTTTTTGATCTGCACCATCAGAAGTCGTCTTTTTTTGCATCTTTTGTTTTGTGAACCTTCCATCCGGTCATTCATGGCTCATTGGCTGTCTCTACCATGGAGACCCTACGGAGAGATCTTTTGACCTTGGAGGACCCCTTAGATCGTTCCTGCTGAACCGCTAATTGGGATATCCATGCTTGACTGACCTGGCGTTGCTGGCATCCAGGTCCATTGGTTCCGGTAAGAGAAACCATTCTTATTCCATCTGGGATGTCATTGTTCCACGGATACCAAATATATACTAAAAAAAATAATTTTTTTTTATCAGTTTAGGCCGATACGTATTCTTCTACATATTTTTGGTAAAAAAAAAAAATCACAATAAGCGTTTATTGATTGGTTTGCGCAAAAGTTATAGCGTCTACAAAATAGGGGATAGTTTTATGGCATTTTTATTAATAATTTTTTTTTATACTAGTAATGGCAGCGATCAGCGATTTTTATTGTGACTGCGACATTATGGCGGACACATCGGACATTTTTTACACATTTTTGGGACCATTGTCATTTATACAGCAATCAGTGCTATACAAATGCGTTGATTCCTGTGTAAATGACACTGGCAGTGAAGGAGTTAACCACTAGGGGGCAGTTAAGGCGGTTAAGTGTATCCTGGGGAGTGTTTCTAACTGTGGGGAGCGTGGCTATGTGTGGCACGTCACTGATCTCTGCTCCCGATCACAGGGAGCAGAGATCAGTGACACTGTCACTAGGCAGAATGGGGAGATGCTTGTTTACATTAGCATCTCCCCATTCTTCCTCTCCG
This sequence comes from Aquarana catesbeiana, assembly GCF_042186555.1. Lineage (NCBI taxonomy): Eukaryota > Metazoa > Chordata > Amphibia > Anura > Ranidae > Aquarana > Aquarana catesbeiana. The sequence continues at coordinate 18,423,303 of NC_133325.1, read as the reverse complement.
TGAGACAATCGCGGGTTTCCCTGCGGCCATCAAGTCCGCGCGACCCGCGACCCGACTCATGGAGCTTGCCGTGGGCGCGTGCCCGTAGGCCGCCTATTAAAGGGCAAAGTACAGGTACGTTAGTTTGCCTGTATGAGCCCTTCTGCTGACGTATTTCAGCGTGAGGCGGTCAGCAAGCGGTTAATATTAGCGCTACATTTTCACCCACTGTTCTGCATGAATTTTTGTCACATGCGTATGTAGCAGCTCACTTTTCTTTTACAGGGTAGCGCAATAATTCTTTTGCACTTTAACAGGCATCCTCGATTGATTATCAGTGTAGACCTATGCGCTGATCATCAGCACAAGACCCCCCCTGTCAGGAGAGCAGCAGATCGACTCTCCTCTGCTCGCGTCTGTCTGTGCGAGTGGAGGAAAAGACGATCAACGGTTCTTCCTATTTACACTGTGATCAGCTGTGATTGGACACAGCTGATCACACTGGTAAAGAGCCTCCGTCAGAGGCTCTTTACCTGGATTGGAGATGCGGTGCGTCAGACTGACACACAACACCACCGAGCACCACGCTGCGGGGCGCTGCGGGGCACCACGGGCACGTGCGTTAGCGGCTCATCCTGCTGAATGTCATATGGCATCCAGTAAGGATAACAACCACTTTGCGGCTGTTATTTCGTTATATTGCGGGCGGGAAGTGGTTACATTTCTTAATTTTCCAAAAAATTGTGACAAAAAATTAAAACTGCAAAAAAAACCTCACCATGCCTCTTATTAAATACCTTGGACTGTCTACTTTCCAAAAAGGGGTCATTTAAGAATTAGAACATATTTATGGATTTTTTTATTTTTGGTGTTAACAAACAGATCCTGTTCCCATAGAGCATGTTATACAGCACAGTGCCTGTCCTGTGTCATTTAGCCCCCTGTAACACCTGAAAAACCTGGCTGATCCTGCCTGGCTATGCCCTCCCCTCTGCAAACTGACCACGATAATCGGGGCTGCTAAGCTCTGACACCGTGGTCAGTTTACGTGATTCCGTCATCTGCAGCCTGCTATCTGCTCTCCAGTGTCCTCTCTATCATCCTCCCCCTCCCCTCACGGCCTGCGGTTACCAGCGCCCCCCTGTCATAACTGCAGCTAAATCCTCTTATCCCCTCAGCACCACAATATCAAGCAGTGCCGGGACAAGGTCATCCAGAGCCCAGGGCGAACATGCCAAACTGACCCCCCCAACATGTATGAGCTTTATGTGTCAGCAAAAATTCCCCCACAAAAACACTGAGAACTAATCTGTATGTTTACCCCAAACATAAATTCCCCCTCCTACAAAAACAAATCTGCCCACCCCACGCTTAAATCCCCCCTCAGCGCAAATCTTTGCCTCCTCATCCCCCCAGCTCAAATGCCCCCCCCCCAAAAAAAATGAAAAAAAAATCACTTTTCCTAGCACAAATCCTCAACCCCTACCATTTCCCCTGCTAATACACCTCCCCCCAACTTCAAATCTCCCCCTCCCAGCACAAATTCCACCCAAATCCCCCCTTTCCTAGCACAAATATTCTTCCCCCCACCCCCCCTCCCTACACTAATCCCCCCTCTTAGCACCCCCCCTCAAATTTCCCCTTCTAGAACAATACTTACCCTCTGCCTCCCACAAAATCCCCCTTCCACAACAAATCCCCTCTCCACCAATCTCCTTGTGGTGCCCCCCCTAACCTCAAATGATACCACAGTACCCAGGGCAGCTGCCCCTCCTGCCCACCCCTTGTCCCGGCCCTGATAATAAGTGTCCCTGTGCCTGTGTAATGTCAAAAAATCTTCCGATCTATACCTATATGAGGGGGGGATGAGCCGAACACCCCCCTGTTCGGTTCGCACTAGAACATGCGAACAGGCAAAAAATTTGTTCGAACACGCGAACACCGTTAAAGTCTATGGGACACGAACATGAATAATCAAATTTTAAAGGCTTATATGCAAGTTATTGTCATAAAAAGTGTTTGGGGACCCGGGTCCTGGCCCAGGGGACATGGATCAATGCAAAAAAAAGTTTTAAAAACGGACGTTTTTTCAGGAGCAGTGATTTTAATAATGCTTAAAGTGAAACAATAAAAGTGTAATATCCCTTTAAATTTCATACCTGGGGGGTGTCTATAGTATGCCTGTAAAGGGGTGCATGTTTCCCGTGTTTAGAACAGTCTGACAGCAAAATGACATTTCAAAGGAAAAAAAGTCATTTCAAACTACTCGCGGCTATTAATGCATTGCCGGTCTGACAATACATATAAAAGTTCATTGATAAAAACGGCATGGGATTTCCCCACAGAGGAACCCCGAACCAAAATTAAAAAAAAAAAAAATTACGTGGGGGTCCCCCTAAATTCCATACCAGGCCCTTCAGGTCTGGTATGGATATTAAGGGGAACCCCGCGCCAAAATTTTTAAAAAACGGCATGGGGTCCCCCCAAAGAATCCATACCAGACCCTTATCCGAGCACACAATCTGGCAGGCCGCAGGAAAAGAGGGGGGATGAAAGAGCAGGGATCTGGGGGTCCCCTTGTTAAAGGGGGCTTCCAGATTACGATAAGCCCCCACCCGCAGACCCCCACATCCACCGGCTAGGGTTGTGGGGATGAGGCCCTTGTCCTCATCAACATGGGGACAAGGTGTTTTGGGGGGCTACCCCAAAGCACCCTCCCAATGTTGAGGGCATGTGGCCTGGTACAGTTCAGGAGGGGGGGCGCTCTTTCATCCCCCCTCTTTTCCTGCGGCCTGCCAGGTTGCGTGCTCGGATAAGGGTCTGGTATGGATTTTCAGTGGGGTACCCCACGCCATTTTTTTTTTTAATTTTGGTGCTGGGTACCCCTTAATACCCATACCAGACCTGAAGGTCTGGTATTTTTTAGTTCGGGGTTCCCCTGTGGGGAATTCCCATGCCGTTTTTATCAATGAACTTCTATGTGTATTGTCGGACCGGCAATGCATTAATAGCCGCGAGTAGTTTTACATTTTCCTTTGAAATGTCATTTTGCTGTCAGGCTGTTCTAAACACGGGAAACATGCTCCCCTTTATAGGCATACCATAGACACCCCCCAGGAACGAAATTTAAAGGAATATTACACTTTTATTGTTTGACTTTAAGCATTATTAAAATCACTGCTCCTGAAAAAACGGCCGTTTTTAAAACTTTTTTTTGCATTGATCCTTGTCCCCTGGGGCAGGACCTAGGTCCCCAAACACTTTTTATGTCAATACCTTGAATATAAGCCTTTAAAATTAGCACTTTTGATTTCTCCCATAGACTTTTAAAGGGTGTCCCGTGGCATTCGAATTTGCCGCGAACACCCCAAATTGTTCGCTATTCGGCGAACTTGCGAACTCATGTTCGACTCGAAGCTTATTCCTAATGAGGGGCGCTCAGCTGACACACGGCACTCTCTCTCCCTCCTCCCCGGATGACGTCAGTGGGACCGCTCGGCCCCATCCACTGCAGCTGTGAGTGGGAGAGTGAAGAGAGCTGACAAGTCAGCTGAGCGCCTGGAGCGGAGCTCATATAGGAACAGATCGGAAGATTTTTTACATTACGCAGGCACAGGGACACGTGTTATTATGGTACAGAGGGGATAAGAGGAATTAGCTGGAGTAGGTTGAAGACCACTTTAACCTCCCTTGCAGTATGATTATGTCAGATTTTTGAATTGCAAAAGCGGTACATTGTTTTGCATGGAAATTTGAACTTAAGCGTGATCATCGCACTATTAAGAGATTTGAGGCTGATTCAGAGTTTGACTGGTTTTGTGCAGATAAAGGCGCATTGAGGAAGATTTCTGCCAGATCTATGCATCGGATCAAGAGAGCAGCTGCTAAAACACCATTACATAGCACCAAACAGATATATGAAGCTGCTGGTGCCTCTGGAGTCCCACGGACATCAAGGTGTAGAGTCCACCAGAGTCTTGCAACTGTGTATAAACCTTCCATTCGGCAATCACTAACCAATGCTCACAAGCAGAAACGGCTGCATTGGGCAGAATAATACATGAAGACTAATTTTCAAACAGTCCTGTTCACTTATGAGTGCCGTGCAACCAGGGCCGGACTGACAACTCATGGGGCCCCCGGGCAATAGGAGATTATGGGGCCCCCGGGCAATAGGAGAAGATTAGGGGGCCCCCGGGCAATAGGAGATTATGGGGCCCCCAGGCAATAGATTATGGAGCCACACAGTATACACACACACATAAAGTATTCACACACAGACAGACAATATACACACACAGTATACACACACAGAATACACATACACACACTGAAAAGGTACTGTAGAGGCGGGGCAGCTATAATCTTGGTATTTTTAAAAAAACACAGATTTTTACATACTGTCCCTGGTTTTACTGAGGCTGGCAACCCTGATGGGGCCCCTTAGTGGCATGGGGCCCTCGGGCAGTGCCCGAGTGCCCGAATGGTCAGTCCGCTCCTGCGTGCAACCCTGGATGGTCCAGATGGATGGAGTAGTGGATGGTTGGTGGACGGCTACCCTGTTCCAACAAGGCTGCGATGTCAGCAAGGCGGTGGTGGAGTCATTTTTTGGGCCGGAATCATGGGAAGAGAGCTGGTCGGCCCCTTTAGGGTCCTGGAAGGTGTAAAGATGACCTCTGCAAAGTATGTGGAGTTCCTGACTGACCACTTCCTTCCCTGGTACAGAAGGAAGAACTATGCTTTCCGTAATAAAATCATCTTCATGCATGACAATGCACCATCTCATGCTGCAAAGAATACCTCTGCATCAATGGCTGCTATGGGGATAAAAGGAGAGAAAGTCATGGTGTGGCCTCCATCCTCCCCTGACCTCAATCCTATTGAGAACCTTTGGAGCATCCTCAAGCAAAACATCTATGAGGGTGGGAGGCAGTTTACATCCAAACAGCAGCTCTGGGAGGCTATTCTGACATCTTGCAAACAAATTCAAGCAGAAACTGTCCAAAAACTCACAAGTTCAATGGATGCAAGACTTGTGAAGCTGCTATCAAATAAGGGGTTCTATGTTAAAATGTAATGTGACCTGTTAAAATGTTGTTCAAAGTTTGATTGAAATAGCTTTTGAGTTCAGTAAATATGCTGCAAACACAACAAATGACAATTTTCAGTTCTTTACAAACTATAAAGTGTTTTGAAACTTACTGTGTGTAATAATTTAGAACAGTGCATGGTACAGTTTTTTATTTAGAAAGAAAAAAAAACTGTTATTATTAGGAGGTTTGTTCAATAAAATTTGAATTGTACTCTTAATAGTTGATAACATGAGAATTATACCGACTGTTGTTTATTTAGGCAAATGAGAAAATATCATTGGCACAATAATTTGGAACAGGGTATCATTATCATTTAGGTAATTATTTAGGTAAATGAGAAAATATCATTGGCATAATAATTTGGAACAGGGTAATATATATATATATATATATATATATACACACGATTCTCGTGGCGTAAAATCTTTCACATTATACAAAAAAAATTGGGCTAACTTTGCTAGTTAGTTTTTTTTTTTATTCATTAAAGTAAGTTTTTCCAAAAAAATTGCATTTGAAAGACCGCTGCACAAATATAGTGTGAAATAAAATATTGCAACAACCACCATTTTATTCTCTAGGGTCTCTGAAAAATGAAACCAACAAATGTCAGAAAAAGATTTAGTGTTTAAGTGGTTAAACTTTCCTCGTTTACACACCGAAGTCTATTCCTTTGATATAAAGGACAAATCGTTACAATGTTTAAACTTATGCCGCGTACACACGAGCGGACTTCGACCGGACTGGTTTCACAGACAATTCGACCGTGTGTGGGCTTCATCGGACCTGCAGCGGACTTTTTCGGTCGAAAATCTGACGGACTTTAGATTTGGAACATGATTCAAATCTTTCTGACGGATTCGAGTCCGGTTGAAAAGTCCGCTCGTCTGTATGCTAGTCCGACGGACGAAAACCGACGCTAGGGCAGCTATTGGCTACTAACTTCCTTATTTTAGTCCGGTCGTACATCGTTACGTATGAATCCGTCGGACTTTGGTGTGATCGTGTGTAGGCAAGTCCGTTTGTTCTGAAAGTCCGTCGGAAGTCCACCGAAAGTCCGTCGGATAGACCGTCGGACCAGTCCGGTCGAAAAGTCTGCTCGTGTGTATGCGGCATTAGTTCCACTGCTAAAGAATGTTGTGATACTTGGCAGACTGCCCGTTTTTTTCCCTCTTTCTTTTGAGGGCTGTGGCTTCAGCAGAGCAGAGAGAATTCTCTGCATAGAAAGATTGGGAAATACTTTGTCAAGATCGCAACGGGGGGGGAAAAAAATTGCGGTAACGATTCATAGTGCAGCTCCAATATATATATATATATATATATATATATATATATATATATATATATATATATATATATATATATATATATATATATATATATATATTATATAAAAGTGCATGCAGGGCATTGGACAAAGCACTAGGGACAAAACTGAGGTGAGGTGAAATGATTTGATACAGTAATTTAATCTTACAGATTACAGTGTATTGTATGTGTTCTGTATTTTACACTTTTTTGAATTTACCCCCGGGCTCCGCCCCCATGCGTTGCGACGCTCGCAGACAACGGAGGCCTGAACAGTAATACATCGGGTGGGGATACAGTGGGAGGACATTGCAGGATCTTGGGGACAAGGTAAGTAACCTGTAATAAAGATCTTGCGATGCAATGCCGAGTGTGGCTCGGGGTTACCGCTTTTGGTAATGAAAATTCACCCCGAGCCCCACTCGGGAATAGTACCAGGGAGGTTAATCTCTTCTTGTTTTCTAAATGGGACATTTGCTGTGGTGTACACTGCCTCTAAATCAGTGGATCTCAACCATGGTAGTGCCGTGACCCCTTGATAAAATTTCCCAAGTTGTGGGGACCCCTAACAGTAACATTTTTGTAGCGTGGGTTGTCAGCACCCAAGGCAAGACAAGTAATTTTCGCCCCTAACCCATGGACATTTAGCGATGAGTCCCTTCCACTTGTACAGTATTAAAACCCCTTATGGTACATTTTAGGATATACCACTCTCTTTGTTCTCCTTTCTTTGCCTTTTATCTCTCTCTATCCCACCTTCTTGTTTTTTCCCCATTCCTCTATCTAGTTGTCTTTCTTGTTCTTTCTCTTATTCTTTCTCTCCCTTTTTCTTTGTTCCTCCCCCTCTTTTCCTCTCCCTTCCATGTATTCTCTATTTTTATTCCTTCTCTTACTCCTTGGTGGGGGGGGGGTGGGATCAGTGGCAGTGCTGGTGGGAAGTTCTAATCAGCCAACTTAGGGGCTCTTGATCAAGGTCATTTGCTGATCTGAGAGAACTGTAGTGGGGACTTTTAATGGCAACTATAATCACAGGTAGTGTTACTTACTGTGTTTCCATCTCTGTGGTGTCTCGTGGCAGTGACACCTATGCCAAAATCAGGAGATAGGGTCTCCTCCAGCCCCTCCCACTTCACCAGTCAGCTGACCTCTAGATACAACCACTTTAACCACTTCAGCCCCGGAAGGATTTGCCCCCTTGTGATACAGCACTGCGTTGCTTTAACTGACAATTGCGCGGTCGTGCGACGTTGTACCCAAACAAAATTGACGTCCTTTTTTTTCCCACAAATAGAGCTTTCTTTTTGTGGTGTTTGAGAACCTCTGCGGTTTTTATCTTTTGTGCTATAAACAAAAAAAAAAAAAGAAGGGCAACAATTTTGAAAAAAAAAAAATTTACTTTTTGCTATAATAAATATCCCCCAATTTTTAAAAAAAAAAAAAAAAAAGCAAAATGTATTCAGTTTAGGCCAATATGCATTCTACATATTTTTGGTTAAAAATAAATAAAAATATCACAATAAGCGTATATTGATTGGTTTGCACTAGAGCTGCACGATTAATCGTCAAGAATTGTTATTGCGATTTTTTCCCTATTGCGATCTTAAGTATTACCCGATCTTTCTATGTAGAGAATTCTCTCTGCTCTGCTGAAGCCAAAGCCGTCAAAGGATAGGGGAAAAAAAATCCGGACAGTCTGCCAAGTATCACAACTTTCTTTATCAGGGGAGCTTAAGTTTAAACATTGTAACAATTTGCCCTTTACATCAAAGGAATAGACTTCTGTGTGTAAACGAGGAAAGTTTAACCACTTAACCTTTTTCTGACATTTGTTGGTTTCAAGTTAATATCGTTTATTTATTTTTTTGCTCAAAAATTACTTAGAACCCCAAACATACATACATACATACATATATACACACACACACACACACACACATATATATCTCTTTTTTTTTTTTTTTTTAGTAGAGACCCTCTGATCTTCTGAAGCCACAGCCATCAAAAGAAAGGAAGAGAAAAACTGGGCAGTCTGCCAAGAATCAAAACATTCTTTATCAGTTGAACTTAAGTATAAACATTGTAACAATTTGTCAATGGAATAGACTTTGTGTGTAAGTGAAAAAAGTTCAACCACTTAAACACTAAACCTTTTTCTGACATTTGTTGGTTTCAAGTTAAAATCTTTTTTTTTTTTTTGCTAGAAAATTACTTAGAACCCCCAAACATTATATATTTTTTTTTAGTAGACACCCTAGAGAATAAAATGGTGGTTGTTGCAATATTTTATGTCACACTGTATTTGCACAGCGGTCTTTCAAATGCAATTTTTTTGGAAAAAATTACTTTAATGAACTTCAAAAAAAAAAAAAAAAAACAGTAAAGTTAACCCATTTTTTTTGTATAATGTGAAAGATTTTACGTCACGAGAATTGTGAGAGAACCATGATCTTTTTATTCTAAGCAAAAAAATTGTGATTCTCATTTTGGCCAGAATCGTGCAACTCTAGGTTGTTGCAATATTTTATGTCACACTGTATTTGTGAAGGGGTCTTTCAAATGCAATTTTTTTGGAGAGATCCCCCTGAGGAAGACACGTGATTAGCCCTGTGTCGTCACATGTAGGGGAGGGGCCAGGACGGTGGAAGAGCTCAGATACATGCTTGTTTGTAAAAGCTGTTGACACATACAAGCTTGGAAGTGGTTTGGAGAGGAATCCTATGCTTTTATAGTTTGGTGCGCTGGAAGCACCTGAAACGTGTGAGTACCCTGATGTTATGTTTTCTAAATACATTTTTAAACTAGCGATAACGCACTGTCCAGCCTCTTTCTTGTTTTAAAACTGAGGAGAACTTCTTTGGATTTTCCTGTGGGATCCTGCTGAGCCAGCTTCACTTAGAGCCCAGGAGTGGTTCAACTGCTTATGTGGACCAAACTTAAGTGTGCGGTCACACTGTTGAAGGTGAGCGCATTCACACGGGGGAGGGGGGCGGGGGGCACTTGTGTGAAGTCACCTTCTTCTGATATCAGGAATATCATCACTACAGTCCGTTTTTGGACAGTAATAAGTATAATACCCCAATTTGCACTTTTGTTTTTGTGGATTGATGAAAATTGGGAGAAAAAAAATCTTTTTTTTTGGACACTTGATATTAAGGAACAATACTACATTTCTTTCACTGTGAGCTTGCTTGTTACACAAAAAAAATGTATGTTCATAGTTACATTTTTTAGCAATATTGTTTATGGCACTACCCTTGCATTTGTAAATTTCAGTATCACACAGTGCTGCATTTTTTTTTTGTTTACTGTATAAATGACACTGGAAGGGAAGGGGTTAACACTAGGGGGTGATCAAGGGGTTAAATGTGTTCCCTGGGAGGTGTTTCTAACTGTGGGGGGGGGTGGGACTCACTGGAGGAGGAGACAGATCGTTATTCCTAATCTTTAGGAGCAGACGATTCGTTTCTCCTCTCCTGACAGAACCTGGATTTGTGTTTTTTTCACACACAGATCCTCATTCTGGCTCTCGTGCCTGCGATTGTGGCTGGCCAGCAGGGCATCGCGACCACCGGCCATGCACATTGCGTCCCCCCGACATGCAGCGGGCGCGAGCGCCTGCTAAGGCTCTTTAGAGGAGCCGACGTACCTGTACAGGGCAGGGCTGCCAACCTGCCGCAGTACAGTATATGTAGGGCAGCCGGTCGGGAAGTGGTTAATCTTCTCAGCGGGAGTTGCGTCATCCTTCTTATCACACTTAGATAAAATAGAACCCATTATGCAAAAATAATCAGCCCTTCTAGCAACTTTACAGTCTCACATAGAAAAAGGGTGCAAAGGTTAAAGTAAGATTTTTAAACACAGAAGGCAGCATGTGTTTCTTATCTCCATGAGCTTATAACTATATACTTCTTTGTAAGTAATTCAGTGGGAAGACACTTCAGTTCCCTATTGGAATTGACACATAAATTGATGTTATTACGGATGTTTTGAGGGTGCCAATACTTGTGCAGCACACAATGCAACAGGTAGACTTTCCTTCTCAGAGAAAGTTTATCACTGAATCGCCCTTTGCCGCACAAAAGCACCTTATCTTATTTCAAGCAGACAAGTGTATACATGTGGATACTACCTTCATTGTGTTTCAAATTTTTTTTTTTTTTAACCATTTTAGCCCCCGGAGGATTTGGCTGGCCAAATGACCGGGCCACTTTTTTGCGATTCGGCACTGCGTCGCTTAAACTGACAATTGCGCGGTCGTGCGATGTTGCGCCCAAACAAAATTGATGTCCTTTTTTCCCCACAAATAGAGCTTTCTTTTGGTGGTATTTGATCACCTCTGCTGTTTGTATTTTTTGCGCTATAAACAAAAATAGAGCGACAATTTTGAAAAAAAAAAGCAACATTTGTTACTTTTTGCTATAATAAATATCCCCCAAAAAAATATATAAAAAAAAAGAATTTTTTTCCCAGTTTCGGCCGATATGTATTCTTCTACATATTTTTGGTATAAAAGAAAAAAAAAAAAAAATCGCAATAAGTGTATATTGATTGCTTTGCGCAAAAGTTATAGGGTCTACAAAATAAGGGATAGTTTATGGCATTTTTATTACATTTTTTTTTTTTTTTTTTTTTTACTAGTAATGGCGGCGATCTGCGATTTTTATCGCGACTGCGATATTGCGGCGGACACATCGGACACTTTTGGCGCTATTTTGGGACTATTGTGATTTATACATCGATCAGTGCTATAAAAATGCACTGATTACTGTGTAAATGACACTGGCAGGGAAGGGGTTAAAGTTCCACCCAAAAAAAAAAAAAACATTTCATTTATGTGCTTTAAAAAAAAAAAAAAAAAAAAAAAAAAGAAAATTTTTTTTTACTCACCTCCAAATGGCTTTTGCTAGGGGGTCCCTCGTAGTCTGCCTCCTTCAGTGCCTTGGCTCTTGACGTCACTTCACTCAGCGCAGGAAGGGAGATCAGCTCTGCCCCCTCCCTCTTGTCAATCATCTGGGACACATGACAGGTCCCAGATGATTGCGCGGCCAATCAGGCATGCGCAGTGGGTGCCCAGCTGTGGCGCCAAGTTACAACGCCGGCGTCGCCGAGCGGAGGGGGAGACGTGCAGGGCTTCGATCCCCCGCATCGCTGGACCCTGGGACAGGTAAGTGTCCGATTATTAAAAGTCAGCAGCTGCAGTATTTGGTGTCCTAGGGAGTGATTCTAACTGTGTGGGGGCTGGGCTACATGTGACACGACACTGATCCCGATGACAGGGAGCAGAAGATCAGTGTTCTGTCACAAGACAGAACAGGGAAATGCCTTGTTTACACAGGGAAATATCTCACTGCCTGCAGCTCAGTGCCGACTTCCTGGCGGGCTCCGCATGTGGGTTGTGCGAACACGCCGGAGCCCATCCTTAGTGGCCACCTGTGAAGCTCTGGTGAGCTCCATGCCCAAGAGGGTTAAGGCAGTGCTGGAAAATAATGGTGGCCACACAAAATATTGACAATTTGGGGCCCAATTTGGACATTTTCACTTGAGACCTTGTAACACTAACGAGTCACATGACACCGGGGAGGGAAAATGGCTAATTGGACCCAATTTGGACATTTTCACTTAGGGGTGTACTCACTTTTGTTGCCAGCGGTTTAGACATTAATGGCTGTGTGTTGAGTTATTTTGAGGGGACAGCAAATTTACACTGTTATACAAGCTGTACACTCACTACTTTACATTGTAGACAAGTGTCATTTCTTCAGTGTTGTCACATGAAAAGATAGAAGAAAAGATTTACAAAAATGTGAGGGGTGTACTTACTTTGTGAGATACTGTATATACATATACACACGTGTGTTTGTGTGTGTGTGTACATATACATACATACACAGATCATTAGTCAAAAGAAGGAACAGCCGGTCACAGATCATAGATACACCTAAAATAGGGACAGGAGCCCTGAACTATGAAGAGGACATCCACCATGACTTACCTGTGTGGTTGGAGGTAGAAGAACTCCTATTGTAGCCGTGTGTTCAGGATGGAGACTGAGAAGAACGTGTTCACCATATGGAAGGCAGCTCTACAATGTCAGAAAACAGCAAAACAGGAGAGGAAGTGACACTTTGCACAAGCTGAGATCAGTATTTCCTGGATTTGTCTCATAAAGAGGGTGTTCCGGAGTTCTGTCAAAATAGCCAACTCGTCAGAAACTGCAACTACTTAAATTCCGGTTTCTTTAAACCCTTTCATGACTAAGCCTATTTTTGACATTTGGTGTTTACAAGTTAAAATCCGTATTTTTTGCTAGAAAATTACTTAGAGCACTAGATAGATTAGATAGATAGATAGATTAGATAGATTAGATAGATTAGATAGATTAGATAGATAAGATAGATTAGATAGATTAGATAGATAGATTAGATAGATAGATTAGATAGATAGATAGATAGATAGATAGATAGATAGATAGATAGATAGATAGATAGATAGATTAGATAGATAGATAGATAGATAGATTAGATAGATAGATAGATAGATAGATAGATAGATAGATAGATAGATAGATAGATAGATAGATAGATAGATAGATAGATAGATAGATAGATAGATAGATAGATAGATAGATAGATAGATAGATAGATAGATAGATAGATAGATAGATAGATAGATAGATAGATAGATAGATAGATAGATAGATAGATAGATAGATAGATAGATAGATAGATAGATAGATAGATAGATAGATAGATAGATAGATAGATAGATAGATAGATAGATAGATAGATAGATAGATAGATAGATAGATAGATAGATAGATAGATAGATAGATAGATAGATAGATAGATAGATAGATAGATAGATAGATAGATAGATAGATAGATAGATAGATAGATAGATAGATAGATAGATAGATAGATAGATAGATAGATAGATAGATAGATAGATAGATAGATAGATAGATAGATAGATAGATAGATAGATAGATAGATAGATAGATAGATAGATAGATAGATAGATAGATAGATAGATAGATAGATAGATAGATAGATAGATAGATAGATAGATAGATAGATAGATAGATAGATAGATAGATAGATAGATAGATAGATAGATAGATAGATAGATAGATAGATAGATAGATAGATAGATAGATAGATAGATAGATAGATAGATAGATAGATAGATAGATAGATAGATAGATAGATAGATAGATAGATAGATAGATAGATAGATAGATAGATAGATAGATAGATAGATAGATAGATAGATAGATAGATAGATAGATAGATAGATAGATAGATAGATAGATAGATAGATAGATAGATAGATAGATAGATAGATAGATAGATAGATAGATAGATAGATAGATAGATAGATAGATAGATAGATAGATAGATAGATAGATAGATAGATAGATAGATAGATAGATAGATAGATAGATAGATAGATAGATAGATAGATAGATAGATAGATAGATAGATAGATAGATAGATAGATAGATAGATAGATAGATAGATAGATAGATAGATAGATAGATAGATAGATAGATAGATAGATAGATAGATAGATAGATAGATAGATAGATAGATAGATAGATAGATAGATAGATAGATAGATAGATAGATAGATAGATAGATAGATAGATAGATAGATAGATAGATAGATAGATAGATAGATAGATAGATAGATAGATAGATAGATAGATAGATAGATAGATAGATAGATAGATAGATAGATAGATAGATAGATAGATAGATAGATAGATAGATAGATAGATAGATAGATAGATAGATAGATAGATAGATAGATAGATAGATAGATAGATAGATAGATAGATAGATAGATAGATAGATAGATAGATAGATAGATAGATAGATAGATAGATAGATAGATAGATAGATAGATAGATAGATAGATAGATAGATAGATAGATAGATAGATAGATAGATAGATAGATAGATAGATAGATAGATAGATAGATAGATAGATAGATAGATAGATAGATAGATAGATAGATAGATAGATAGATAGATAGATAGATAGATAGATAGATAGATAGATAGATAGATAGATAGATAGATAGATAGATAGATAGATAGATAGATAGATAGATAGATAGATAGATAGATAGATAGATAGATAGATAGATAGATAGATAGATAGATAGATAGATAGATAGATAGATAGATAGATAGATAGATAGATAGATAGATAGATAGATAGATAGATAGATAGATAGATAGATAGATAGATAGATAGATAGATAGATAGATAGATAGATAGATAGATAGATAGATAGATAGATAGATAGATAGATAGATAGATAGATAGATAGATAGATAGATAGATAGATAGATAGATAGATAGATAGATAGATAGATAGATAGATAGATAGATAGATAGATAGATAGATAGATAGATAGATAGATAGATAGATAGATAGATAGATAGATAGATAGATAGATAGATAGATAGATAGATAGATAGATAGATAGATAGATAGATAGATAGATAGATAGATAGATAGATAGATAGATAGATAGATAGATAGATAGATAGATAGATAGATAGATAGATAGATAGATAGATAGATAGATAGATAGATAGATAGATAGATAGATAGATAGATAGATAGATAGATAGATAGATAGATAGATAGATAGATAGATAGATAGATAGATAGATAGATAGATAGATAGATAGATAGATAGATAGATAGATAGATAGATAGATAGATAGATAGATAGATAGATAGATAGATAGATAGATAGATAGATAGATAGATAGATAGATAGATAGATAGATAGATAGATAGATAGATAGATAGATAGATAGATAGATAGATAGATAGATAGATAGATAGATAGATAGATAGATAGATAGATAGATAGATAGATAGATAGATAGATAGATAGATAGATAGATAGATAGATAGATAGATAGATAGATAGATAGATAGATAGATAGATAGATAGATAGATAGATAGATAGATAGATAGATAGATAGATAGATAGATAGATAGATAGATAGATAGATAGATAGATAGATAGATAGATAGATAGATAGATAGATAGATAGATAGATAGATAGATAGATAGATAGATAGATAGATAGATAGATAGATAGATAGATAGATAGATAGATAGATAGATAGATAGATAGATAGATAGATAGATAGATAGATAGATAGATAGATAGATAGATAGATAGATAGATAGATAGATAGATAGATAGATAGATAGATAGATAGATAGATAGATAGATAGATAGATAGATAGATAGATAGATAGATAGATAGATAGATAGATAGATAGATAGATAGATAGATAGATAGATAGATAGATAGATAGATAGATAGATAGATAGATAGATAGATAGATAGATAGATAGATAGATAGATAGATAGATAGATAGATAGATAGATAGATAGATAGATAGATAGATAGATAGATAGATAGATAGATAGATAGATAGATAGATAGATAGATAGATAGATAGATAGATAGATAGATAGATAGATAGATAGATAGATAGATAGATAGATAGATAGATAGATAGATAGATAGATAGATAGATAGATAGATAGATAGATAGATAGATAGATAGATAAGCAGAGAATCTAGAGAATAAAATGGCGATTGTTGCAATATTTTACATCACAGCGGTGCTTTAAACGCAACTTTTTGGGAAATGGGACACTTTCATGAATTTAAAAAAAAACAGTAAAGTTAGCCCAAGTTTTTTTGTATAATGTGAAAGATGATGTTACGCCAAGTAAATAGATACCAAATATGTCACGCTTTATAATAAAATCTCCACAGGCGACGCTTTAAATTTTTTTTACGGTTACCAGGTTAGAGTTACAGAGGAGGTCTAGTGCTAGAATTATTGCTCTCGCTCTGACGATCGCGGCGATACCTCACATGTGTGATTTGAACACCATGTACATATGTTGGCGCGACTTCCGTATGCGTTTTCTTTGCTGCATGAGCTCGCGGGGACGGGGGTGCTTTAAAAAAAATTTTTTTTTCTTATTTATTTTTATATTAATAAATTGTGTTTTTAAAAAAAAAATTTTTTGATCACTTTTATTGCTGTCACAAGGAATGTAAACATCCCTTGTGACAGTAATAGGAGGTGACAGGTACTCTTTATGGAGGGATCGGGGGTCTAAAAGACACGACAGCGAATCTGAATACTGTATATTTTTTTTTAAACCGGCGCCATTGGCAGCCGAGTAAACGGGAAGTGACGTCATGACGTCGCTTCCGTGTTTACAGTTAGGAGGCTGGCTCACGGCTTCGTTCCAGACTGTCTCTAGCCGCCGGAGGCGGCGGATTGGTGATCGGGCCTCCCGATGGAACAGGAGGCCTGGTAAGAGCGGCGGGAGGGGGGGGTGTCCCCTCCCGCCCCTCCAGTATAACAGCCGAGCAGCTTTTAGCCGCATCGGTTGTTATACTCGGATAGCCGATCGCCGGCTCAAAAAACAGTACCGGGAAGATGCCTGCAGCTGCGAGCATCAACCTGGTATAACCCCCGAAAGCCGAGGCCGCACATCTGCGTGCGCTCGGCGGGAAGGGGTTAAACCATCAGCAATTTTAAATATATTGATTTATGATATGAGTTAGAAGAAGGGGGAATTCACTTTATAATTTAGTTTTATCATATTTGTACGTGGGGGGGAAGAGCTGGGGTAAATTAATATTAAGGATGGGGGTGGAGGGAAGAATGCACAATTTATTACTTATGGATTATAGTGATTTATGACACGAATTGAATAAGGGGGAAACTCATGTTCTAATCTTATTTAAACACATTTGGATGGGGGGGGGGGGAGTTGGGTAAATTAATATTAAAGATCCCCCTTTCTCACATGCACAAATTATATAATTATGAATTATAGGGATTTATGACACGAATTAGAATATGGGGGAAAACCACTTTATAATCTCATTTAATTACGTTTGCACGTTGAGAGGAAGTGCTGGAGTAAATTAATATTAAGGAGGTGGGGAGGTGATATCTCGGATAGTAAGGAAGGAGAGGGGAAAAAAAAAGAAAAAAAGGGAATTTTTTTTTTTTTTTATAATTAGGGGAAGTCACTTTATAATACTGTTCAATCACGTTTGTATGTTGGGGGGAAGGAGTTGGAGTAATTAATACCAAGGATAGGGGTGAACGGAGGAACTTTTTATTTAAAATTTTTTTTTTTTTTTTTTTTTGTAATTTATAAACCTCGGTTAAATGGGATAGGTGGGGTAATCTGTAGTTTTGTTATTGGGTTGAATGTAGGGGTATAGTATGTTGTATAAATTATGTATTATATAAACGAATAAAAATTTTGATTATTAAAAAAAAAAAACCCATCAGCAATTTTGAGATTTTGACGTTTAAAGACTCCGGAAGTTACGTAGTTGGAGTTTCTGACGAGTTTGCTAATTGACAGAATAACAGAACTGATAAATACAGAGGTATAAATGGAGAGTCCACACTAGATGGGACTGGTACAAATATCTGAAAAGTATAAAACACCAAAAAAACAAAAAGAAGAAAAAACAAATAGCAGGAAAAGCAAAAGAAGAAATGATGAGTGAAAAGACCACAGTAAGAAGAAAAAAGGTTAATGTTGGGAAACAACCAAAACAGCAAAAACATGGTGACAAAATAATATAAAAAAAATACAAATGCAAAAATAAATAAGAAAAAATAGATAGTGGCGTGGGGTCCCCCTCAAAATCTATACCAGACCCTTCAGGTCCATACCAGGCCCTTATCCGAGCACGCAACCTGGCAGGCCACAGGAAAAGAGGGGGGACGAGAGAGCACCCCCCCTCCTGAACCGTACCAGGCCACATGCCCTCAACATTGGGAGGGTGCTTTGGGGTAGCCCCCCAAAACACCTTGTCCCCATGTGTATGGGGACAAGGGCCTCATCCCCACAACCCTTGCCCGGTGGTTGTGGGGGTCTGTGAGCGGGGGGCTTACCAGAATCTGGAAGCCTCCTTTAACAAGGGGACCCCCAGATCCCGGCCCTCCCCCCTGTGTGAAATGGTAAGGGGGTACAAAAGTACCCCTACCATTTCACAAAAAAACTGTCAAAAATGACAAGAGACAGTTTTTGACAATTCCTTTGCTTCTATCTTCTTCTATCTTCTTCTATTTTCTTTCGTTTCTTCCTCCGGTGTTCTCTCCGGCATCTTCCTCTGTGGCATCGGCGTCTTCTTTCCTTCTTCTCCTCGGGCTGCTCCGCATCCATGATGGCATGGAGGGTGGCTCCCGCTGTGTGACGCTTCTCCTCTTCTGACAGTTCTTAAATAACGGGGGCGGGGCCACCCGGTGACCCCGCCCCCTCTGACACACGGGGACTTGACGGGGACTTCCCTGTGGCATTCCCCGTGAGTCAGAGGGGGCGGAGTCACTGGGTGGCCCGCCCCCCCCCCGCTATTTAAGAACCGTCAGAAGAGGAGAAGCGTCACACAGCGGGAGCCTCCCTCCATGCCATCATGGATGCGGAGCGGCCCGAGGAGAAGAAGGAAAGAAGACGTCGATGCCACAGAGGAAGATGCCAGACGAGAACACCGGAGGAAGAACCAGAAGACCCAGAAGAACCAGAAGGAGAAGAAGATGGAGGAAGAAACCAAAGGAAGATAGAAGAAAGAAGAAGCATTTAAATAAAGGAATTGTCAAAAACTGTCTCGTCATTTTTTACATTTTTGACAGTTTTTTTGTGAAATGGTAGGGGTACTTTTGTACCCCCTTACCATTTCACACAGGGAGGAGGGCCAGGATCTGGGGGTCCCCTTGTTAAACGGGGCTTCCAGATTCCGATAAGCCCCCCGCCCGCAGACCCCCACAACCACCGGGCAAGGGTTGTGGGGATGAGGCCCTTCTCCTCATCAACATGGGGACAAGGTGTTTTGGGGGGCTACCCCAAAGCACCCTCCCAATGTTGAGGGCAAGTGGCCTGGTACGGTTCAGGAGGGGGGGCGCTCTCTCATCCCCCCCTCTTTTCCTGCGGCCTGCCAGGTTGCGTGCTCAGATAATGGTCTGGTATGGATTTGTGGGGGGACCCCACGCCATTTTTTTTTTATTTGGCGCGGGGTTCCCCTTAAAATCCATACCAGACCTAAAGGGTCTGGTATAGATTTTGAGGGGGACCCCACACAATTTTTTTTTTAAATTTTGGCCGGGGTTCCCCTTAATATCCATACCAGACCTGAAGGGCCTGGTATGGAATTTAGGGGGACCCCCCACATCATTTTTTTTTTAAATTTTGGTTCAGGGTTCCCCTGTGGGGAATTCCCATGCCGTTTTTATCAATGAACTTTTATGTGTATTGTCGGACCGGCAATTCATTATAGCCGCGAGTAGTTTTAAATGACTTTTTTTCCTTTGAAATCTCATTTTGCTGTCAGACTGTTCAAAACACGGGAAACATGCGCCCCTTTACAGGCATACTATAGACACCCCCCCGGTACTAAATTTGAAGGGATATTACACTTTTATTGTTTCCCTTTAAGCATTATTAAAATCACTGCTCCCTAAAAAACGGCCGTTTTTAAAACTTTTTTTGCATTGATCCTTGTCCCCTGGGGCAGGACCCAGGTCCCCAAACACTTTTTATGACAATAAGGCTTTAAAATTAGCACTTTTGATTTCTCCCATAGACTTTTAAAGGGTGTTCCGCGGCTTTCGAAATTTGCCACGAACACCCCAAATTGTTTGCTGTTCGGCGAACTGGCGAACAGCCGATGTTTGAGTCGAACTCAAAGCTCATCCCTAGTGATCAGTGTGAAGAATGTTCCTTACATTGGTGATCAGTGGGAAGAATGTTCCTTACATTGGTGATCAGTGAGAAGAATGTTCCTTACATTGGTGATCAGTGGGAAGAATGTTCCTTACATTGGTGATCAGTGGGAAGAATGTTCCTTACATTGGTGATCAGTATGGATGAGCCGAACACCCCCCGGTTCGGTTCGCACCAGAACCTGCGAACGGACCGAAACTTCGTACGAACGTTAGAACCCCATTGAAGTCTATGGGACTTGAACGTTCAAAATCAAAAGTGCTAATTTTAAAGGCTATTTTGGATGGTATAAAGGGTTTGGGGACCCAGGTCCTACCCCAGGGGACATGTATCAATGCAAAAAAAAAAAGTTTTAAAAACGGCCGTTTTTTCGGGAGCAGTGATTTTAATGATGCTTAAAGTGAAAAAAAAGGTGAAATATTCCTTTAAATATCATACCTGTGGGGTGTCTATAGTATGCCTGTAAAGTGGCGCGTGTTTCCCGTGCTTAGAACAGTCCCTGCACAAAATGACATTTTTAAAGGAATAAAAGTCATTTAAAATTGCTTGCGGGTTTAATGTAATGTCGGGTCCCGGCAATATGGATGAAAATCAGTGAGACAAACGGCATGGGTACCCCCCAGTCCATTACCAGGCCCTTTGGGTCTTGTATGGATATTAAGGGGAACCCCGCACCCAAATTAAAAAAAGGAAAGGCGTGGGGCCACCAGGCCCTATATACTCTGAACAGCAGTATACAGGCGGTGCAAACAAGACAGGGACTGTAGGTTTGTTGTTAAGTGAAATCTGTTTGTAATTTTGAACTGGTACATTTTTAACATGTTTAGCTCCAGCCAGTCTATTTTAAGCTTTTTGGAAAACATAGGGAAGGGTTATCACCCCTGTGACATTTGTTTTGCTGTCTGTGCTCCTCTTTAGAAGATTTCACCTCATTTTCTGTCACAATGACAAATGTTTTTAGAAAATTTGGGGTTTTTAGTGAAACAAGGATTGGCGATAAAGCATCAGTGGAAAGGAGAAACGTTTTTCCCATATTAACTCTTACAGGAGAGAATTTCCCTTCCTAGGGGTAGATTTCATCTCACTTCCTGTTGTCTCCTTCAGTTTGCAAGTAGGAGTCGTTTGTAAGTTGGATGTTTGAAAGTAGGGGCTTGCCCTATATATTCTGCAGAAATTGTGGCCTTAGGTGTTGCCACAACACTGTAAGCCCTCACAGGGCCCTGCTGTGAAATATTAGATTAAGAATTGTAATTACATGCCCCTGTTGAACAGGGTCAGAAAAATTGGGCCTTTGGTGGTGGTGCTGGTGCCACAACACTGTAAGTACTCACAGTTACTTTTGGTGGGTGCTGGAACGGGCCCTGCTGTGAAATATTAGATCAAGAATTGTAATTACATGCACCTGTTGAACAGGGGCAGAAAATTGGGCCTTTGGTGGTGGTGGTGCTGGTGCCACAACACTGTAAGTCCTCACAGATACTTTAGTTGGAGTGCAGGAACGGGCCCTCCTGCAAATAATTGCATCAAAAATTTTAATTACACACCCCTGTTAAACAGGGGCTGAAAAATTGGGCACCCAGAAACAAAAATATTCTTACAAGCTATCAGCATGATCATTGAGGAGGAAGAGGATAGTCACCCAGCATAACAGGATAGTCACTCAGCATCAGCATAGGCAGTCTTGAAGGGATCTGACATTTCAAAAAAATGTATTCGGAATTTAGGGGGACCCCCACGTCATTTTTTTTTTTAATTTTGGTTCGGGGTTCCCCTGTGAGGAATTCCCATGCCATTTTTATCAATGAACTTCTATGTGTATTGTCGGACCGGCAATGCAATAGCCGCGAGTAGTTTTAATTTGCTTTTTTCCTTTGAAATGTCATTTTGCTGTCAGATTGTTCTAAACACAGGAAACATGCGCCCCTTTACAGGCATACTATAGACACCCCCCAGCTACGAAATTTAAAGGGATATTACACTTTTATTGTTTGACTTTAAGCATTATTAAAATCACTGCTCCTGAAAAAACGGCCATTTTTAAAACTTTTTTTTGCATTGATCCATGTCCCCTGGGGCAGGACCCAGGTCCCCAAACACTTTTTATGACAATAACTTGCATATAAGCCTTTAAAATTAGCACTTTTGATTATTCATGTTCGTGTCCCATAGACTTTAACGGTGTTCGAACTAACTTTTTTCCTGTTCGCATGTTCTGGTGCGAACCGAACAGGGGGGTGTTCGGCTCTTCCCTATCCTGCACCATGTAAAACAGACGCTGGCGATGGTTGCTGGAACCGATCATACCTTTGGGCTGTGGACTAAAAAAAATTGTCTGAACGCATCGGTCAGACGGCCACCTTCTTCACGGCTCCTTCTTTGACTGACCGAAGCCTCGGCAACATGTTGTCCAGAAACAGGAGTTTGTAAGCTCCCAGTCTCTGGGAACGCATTGCACAGACCTTTCTGCAAGGCCTCCCGAAGATGTTTCATCCTCTGCTCCCTCTGCGATGGCAAGATTAGGTCTGCAACCTTACTCTTGTAACGTGGATCAAGGAGGGTTGCCAGCTAGTAACGATCCCTCTCCTTGATACCACGAATACGAGGATCCTTCCGCAGGCTTTGCTGGATCAGGGAGGCCATGTAGCGTAGGTTTGCTGAGGCATTCGGTCCGGAGTCCTCTGGGTCACTAAGGACGACATGATCCGTAGCCACCTCCTCCCAGCCACGTACAAGTCCATGGGTTTCTTGGCACTGTAAATGATCCCTTAAAGACTGCTGCTGATGCTTAGTGCCAGGCTCCACCTCCATGCTGACACAATCCTCCTCCTCTTCCTGTGTGATCGGTGGGCACAGTGGGAACTGTCTGGATAAAGGGGACCTTGAGAGCTAAGGAAGTCCTCCTCTTCCTGCCTCTGTTCTGCCTCAAGTGCCCTGTCCATTATTCCACGCAGGTGGACAAGGGGGATAGTGTCACTGATGCTTGCACTGTCACCATCCTCGTGGCCTCCTCAAATGTTGACAGGGCAGTGCATGCATCCCTGATCATGGCCCACTGGCGTGGGGAAAAAAAAACAAGCTCCCCTGACCCTGTCCTGGTGCCATAGTCGCACAGGTACTCATTGATGGACCATGGCCAATGTTGAGTTCCACCTGGTGGGCATGTCACGGATTAGGCGATTCTTGGGCAGGTTAAATTCCTTTTGGAGGTCTGCCAGCCGAGCTGTCAAGTCTGTAGTGTGAGGCCGGGTTGCTGAGAGGGCGCTCCTTGCGGCTGAGTGCAGCACGTCCCTGGATTTGGGTACAGGGAATGCGATGCACAGAGGTGCACGGGTTGCCAGGAATACTGCAAGCTGGCTGGTTGGCTGTAAGTAGCTAGAGTGCGTTGTGGCAGCCGTGCGGAGAGTCAGCCAAGCCGGGGTCAGAGCGAGGAGATAAACAGGAACACAGGTCAAGCCGGGCAGAGGTCAAGCAGGGGTCTTCAGAGTATACAAGGCACAGGAACACAGGAGCTGTTTGATAATCCAGCAAACTGCAAGTGTCAGTGGCAGGTTTAAATAGGCCAGAGGGGTGTGCCTACAAGATCAGGGTGTGCTCACTAGACTCGCCTGCCACCATGACGGTTACTGGCGGAATTGCCCACAACACGGCCATTTCCCTGACACGAGCACTGGCATTATATGACCGGCGGAAATGCACACAGACTTTCCTGGCCTGCCTCAGGACATCCTGTACGCCCGGGTACCTGCCCAAGAACCGCTGCACCACCAAGTTAAAGACGTGAGCCAAACAGGGCACATGGGTCAGTTGTCCCTGTCGGAGGGCGGAGAGGAGGTTGGTGCCATTGTCGCAAACCACCATTCCTGGCTTAAAATCAACCACCTCTGAACCTGCCCCTGCAGAGCTGACATAATCTCTGCCCCAGTGTGGCTCCTGTCCCCCAGGCACACCAGCTCAAGCACCGCATTGCATCTTTTGGCCTGCGTACTTACGTAGCCCCTTGAACGCCTACGGAGCACCGCTGGTTCCGAGGACAAAGCACAGGAAGAGGCCATGGAGGAAGAAGAAGAGGAGGGGGTGGAGGAGAGAGGTATGTCAGAATCACCAGTAGTGGCATTTTGGAGGCATGGTGGTGGAACAACCTCCAACACTACTGCACCTTGTCCTGCATCCTTTCCAGCTGCGTAGCTGTCACCCAGTACGCCGTGAAACTTAGGTAACGTCCCTGTCCATGCCTGCTGGACCATGAGTCAGCGGTAATATGCACCTTACCGCTGACCGCCCTGTCCAGCGAGGCCAAGACATTGCCTTCCACATGTCGGTTGAGAGCCGGAATTGCCTTCCATGAGAAAAAGTGGCGTTTGGGAACCTGCCACTGAGGAACTGCACATTCCACAAACTCACAGAAGGGGGCAGAGTCTACCAACTGAAAAGGTAGCAGTTGAAGTGCTAGCAATTTTTCCAAGCTAGCATTCAACCGCTGGGCATGTGGATGGCTGGGAGCTAACTTCTTTCTGCGGTGCAGCAGCTGGGGCAGGGAAATTTGCCTGGTACAATCTGACGTTGGTGTTGGTAGCAGATTGCGCGCAAGTACTTGGCTGTGACACACCTAATTCTACACCTTCATTCCTCTCAGTGCAGATCTCAGAGAGGACTGAAGGTATAGTGGGATTGGAGATCCCAGCTGATGAGGAGCAAGGAGAGGTCCTCTTTGTTCTTTGGTGTGGGTCTTTTAGATACGCTTGCCAACGAACTGCATGGCAGGTCAACATATGTCTGGTCAAGCATGTGGTGCCCAAGCGGGAGATGTTTTGGCCACGCAAGATACGCTTGAGACTTATGTTGCAAATAGCAGCGGTGCGATCTGATGCACTCATCTCAAAAAGGCCCACACCAAAGAACTTTTGGAATAACGCGCAGAGACAGCAGTGCCCTGCACATGCGGAGCTCTGCGGTGTGATGCAGTCAGTGTGCTGCCCTTAGGCTGGCCCCTGGAGGGCATCCTGCTTCGTTGGTGATGTGCCCCCTCCTCCTCTCTCCTATCAGGCACCCACGTGGAGTCAGTGACCTCATCATCCCCTCCCTCCTCATCACTGGAGCAAACCTGGCAGTATGCTGCAGCAGGGGGAACATGACTGCCAGATTGCTGTCCTTCTTGGGTACCCCCTCTGTCTGGGCTCACGTTACTGCCTTCCTCTAGCTGAGTACCATCATCAGAGCCTTCAAAGTGCTGGGCATCCTCCTGGAGCATGTACCCAACACTGTGGTCAAACAGTTCGAGGGACTCCTCAGGAGGACATAGTGGGGCTAGGGAAGGATTCACTGATGCCATTGAGCCGAGGGAAGAGGCCGCGTTGGCAGCTGCTTTTCCAGACAAAGTACCCAGAGCCTGGGTGAGAGATGATGAGGAGGATGAGGACGGCTTGGTCATCCACTCAACCAAGTCTTCCGCATGTTGCAGCTTAACATGGCCAGCTGTTAAAAAAAGGCCAAGCGTGTCCCAGGGCCACGTGCTGATGAGGATGCACCGTGTCCACGACCAGCACTGTTGCCTCTAGACACAGAGCCTGCTTGCCCTCTTTTATTGGCTTGTGACTGTCTGCCTCTCCTTGTTGACCTTCCAGACATACTATTGGCCTGCAGTGAGATATAGCTGCACAAAACTGGGATGTATATATATATATATATATATATATATATATATATATATATATATCGATTATACTGCAGCTAGCAGAATCAACTGCCTGCCTGTAGTATTAGTATGAGAACACCTGCACTTGTCTTCAGGTAGCTATACTGTAGGTGCAATTGTGCAGGGTACACAGTACAGTAACTGGAAATACGTAAAGAGCCTACACAAGCACCTGGCTCCTGGTAGCTATACTGTAGGTGCAACTGTGCAGGGTACACAGCAGAGTAACTGGAAATACTGTAAAAACACCTGCCTGCCAGTATATTAGGAAGAGAAGAACAGGATCTAGCTAAACTGAATACAGTGTATATATATATATATATATATATATATACACACACACACACACACATACATACACGCAACACCTGGGATGCATATATATATATATACACACAATACACTGTAAGTGCAGCTACCTGACTCGACCTTCCTACTCTATCTAACTTAAATCAAATTACACTGTCTGTCTCTCTCTCTCAACGCCGGAACACACTACACAGGTCCGATGTGCAGGCGGCTTTATATTGTGTGGGGCGTGTACTAAACCTCCTGAGCCATAATTCCCTATAGCCTCCTCAGTTAGAGCTTCCCACTGGTTAATGGTTGGGTTGGAAGGCCTTTTGAGGTTGGCTCTGGTGTGAGCCAGGAATGTCCTCTAAGCCCCCTGCTATATGTAATCGTAATTCACCCCTTCATAAGAAGGCTAGAGAGTGGAGCTTTGTGCGGGTTGCCTTTGAGAATTGCTGGTGTGCCGCTTTTGAAGGTCGTGGCCTATGCCGATTATGTGTCTGTTATTGTCTATGGGACAGAGGAGGCACAGGAGGTGGTCTCTTTAATAGAGCTGTACACAGAGGCTTCTGGTTCTAAAGTCAGCCATGAAAAGAGTGACGTTTTCTGGATGGGTGAGGAGGGTGAAAGCATCGAACTTCCGGATGCCTTCCCAGAGCCCCAGCAGGAAATTAAAGTGTTGGGCATCAAATTTGGTCCTGGTAACTATGGTCATCAAAATTGGTAAAGCAGGTTGGTGGGTGCCAATGCCAAAGTAGCAAGCTGGAAGAAATGGAAACTTTCTTTGAGGGAGAGGGTTGATGTAACGGCTTACCTTGGTTGGAGTCCATAGTTCAGAGATGTATGCTCACCCTTGCAAATATACATAGCCCATGGTAACTAGGTAAAAGGCTACCTGAAGAGCTTCCTGAAGACGCAACACTGATTGCAAAATGCGTAGAGGCTTCTGGGCAACAACGACATCACTTCCTGCCTGAACCCAAACCATAGTGAGGCTTGGACCGCACGCTAACCATAGGGGAGCGCATGCTGATATATCAGCCCCATATACACTGCTGGAAAGGATTTGTGCCGGCCTCCTGGCACTGGAATTTTTGAGTGCAATATTTTATACCTTATTTTATCAATAAACAGCAAATATATTGCGCAATTATGGCTATTTATTTTTATATGAGATCCTGAAATAAGCCAGCATGGATGTTTAATTATTGGCATACCGATCAGAAAGAGTTTCAGATTGATCCCTATGAGTGGAGTGGTTATCCCTTATCTTATTTGAAACAAAGGGGCATATGTAGCTTATTTCTGGTGAGTGACCATTTCAGAAGGTGGTGGTGTCCTCACAAGTTGAAGGATAAATAGCGTTGTTCAGTCACAGATGAGGAATTGAGCACATGGGAAATAGTTGATCAGCATTGAAGAAATAATACTGGGACTGTATTTCTCTCCTATTGCATTCATATTTTAATTTTATTTTTTTTCGATTTTTCTTGTTTTTTTATTTTGTTTTTGGCATCATATAATTGCTTTGTTTTATATTTTATTATTGGAAGCACAGGTTTGTGTGGGATATTCAATGTAATTGTATATTTTTCCTAGCACATTGTGGCACTTTATTAATATTCACTGCTGAAATAGAAATGTTATAATACACAGTAATACACAGTTAGCACAGTTAGCACATTTTTTCCTGTAAATGGCTACCTGGGCTGTGAATCTGAGCACGGGGGCTTGACAGGAAAAGGGATCTGGATATCCAGTACAAAGAGGAAAATTACCAAAGGATTGTTGAGGTGAAGCCGTAGTCAGGGGATTCTAGAAGTCAGAGTTAACGAGGAGCAGAGCCAGGGTCAGAAGCCGGGGTCAACCTTGGAACACTGAAACTTGCAAAGAAGAACACAGGAAAACAGGAACCTTTGGCAATAAAAGAGACAATGAACTGACACAGCCCTCAGGGTGAGGCAGTGTTTTATACCCAGCTGATTTGATAAGCTGCCTCAGCTAAACCATGAGTGACAGGTGCTAATTGCGAAGCAAGATCCAAAGTATAGCCCTCAGTGCTGCATGCAGGACAATGCATAGTTAGAAACCAGGCTGAATAATGAGCTGAGGTGTGGTTTAGAGGCAATACAGCGGGACCAGTACACAGAAAGTCATGGGTTCAAAAAAACCTCCTTGAGCCACCTGGGGGGTGGCCATGCCTGGCCGTTTGAATGGCACGGTAGGAACCGTGACAGTCCCCCCCCTTAGAAACGCCCTCTGGGTGTGAACAGGTAGTTCCTCATAGGCATAGCCCTCTAGGTCAGAACCACCCTCCTCACCTGAGAAGTCGAGCATGTTGTCTGGTAGGAGGAATGTTCTGCCATAGGCATCCATGCCATATGTACAGTTTTCATCTAGTTCACAGGGAAACAATGCACCTACAGTAGTGTTAGAAGACTTTCTTTTTCTTTTTGGTCTTTGTTGCTTTAGAAGTTCTTGCAGGGGAGGCATTCGTAGCTTGCAAAGCTTTTTCAAACATCTCCAGATCCCGCTTACAGACTATGGTGCCATTCGAGGCATACGTGCAGTCAGGTGGTAGAACTTCCTTGGCAGGACAGGAAGTAGTGATGTGCCTGTCACTACAGAAGTGGTGATGGCATCAGGAACAGGTGTTTTCTCAAGAGGTAGTGAAGTTGTCTCTGGAGCAGGAGGTGGTTCTTTGGCAGGACAGGGTGATGTTACTGCACTTACCACTGTGGAGCTTGGGATGACTACAGGAACTGGTCTGTTGTCAGGAGGTTGCATAATTGCCTCTAGGCCAGATGGTAGGGGCTTCTCAGGGGTATTGGTTGCGGGTTCTTGAGGGACACTGGTATTAATAACCACCGTAGTCAGGGTACCCACTTGTGTCATTGAACGTGGACAGGTCTTACAGCAACCTTGGCAGTTTACAGGCTGATTAGCAGGGGTAGCAGGATGGACCCTAATAGTACCTACTTGAAGAACCTTTGGCCGAGGTGGGTGAGTTGGGCAGAGAGAGATAAAGTGCCCTCTTTCTCCACAATAGAAACAAAGGCCACAGCCTCTCCTCCACTCTCTTTCACCATTAGACAGCTTGGTCTGGATGACCCTGATCTCCATGGGTTCCACATCTTCCAGGGTAGGTGTGTATATATCCTCAGGAGCGTCTAGGCTTTGTGGGGTTAGAGCTTCATAGCTTGGCGTGTACTGGGATGGCTTGGAGTCGTATCTGTACAAGGTATTCCTGTCCCTGGGTCCCCGTAGGCCACGTGAACTAGGAGCAGACTTGGGAACCCAGGTTTTCTTTGAAACTGTATTGTGAGAGTCCAGGGCTAACATGAATGCTTCCCAGCTGTCCAAGACTGTACTCCTTTCCTGTAGTACCTGATGAGCCCATGTTTTGATTTGCCCAGTGGGCAGGTTGATGGTAGCACGAACCTTTATATAATCGGTGGAATAGGTCCTAGGCTTAAGAGCAAATGACAGCTCGCAATCCATCTTAACCACGTACCGACCGGCTCATGTGCATATGCATATATATATATATATATATATATAATCAGTTTGAAGAGGGATTTCTCAGTAACGGCAGCAGCTGCTGCCACAACCGGGGTATCCTTCTTTAGAGCCGGCGGTTCTGTTTACGATAATGGCGGTCTCTGTGGCGGATTCGCCGCGAGATCACCGTTATTGGCAGCGGGAGAGGTGCCACTCCCCCTCCCGCCGCTCTCCCGCGCCCTTGGCCACTTACCGGAGCCGTCGACAGCGGTGGAGGCGATCGGGACCTGTCTTTGGCTGTGTATGGAGTGAGGGGAAGATGGCCCCCACCCATCTCCATACTATAGCAGGGCGGAAGCGACATCAAAACGTCACTTCCGCCCATAAGTCTTAAAGGCACATTTTTTTTTTTTATTGCATTTAAGTCCAAATATGAGATCTGAGGTCTTTTTGACCCCAGATCTCATATTTAAGAGGACCTGTCATGCTTTTTTCTATTACAAGCAATGTTTACATTGCTTGTAATAGGAATAAAAGTGACCCAATTTTATTTTTTTTAAAAAGACGTGAAAAAATAAATAAAATCAAGAATAATAAATAGGAGTGAGCGCATACGTGAGTAGCGCTCGCATATGAAAACGGTGGTCAAACCACACATGTGAGGTATCACCGCTATCGTTAGAGTGAGAGCAATAATTCTAGCCCTAGACCTCCTTTGTAACTCAAAACATGCAACCTGTAGAATTTTGGAGATTTTTCAGGGTAAAAGTTTGACGCCATTCCATGAGCGGGCGCAATTTTGAAGCGTGACATGTTGGGTATCAATTTACTCAGCGTAACATTATCTCTGGGCTAAAAATTGGGCTAACTTTACTGTTGTCTTATTTTTTATTCAAAAAAGTGAATTTTTTCCAAGAAAAATGTGCTCTTGTAAGATCGCTGCGCAAAAACTGTGTGACAAAAAGTATTGCAATGACCACCATTTTATACTCTAGGGTGTTAGAAAAAAAACTTGCATAATGTTTTGGGGTTCTAAGTAATTTTCTAGCAAAAAAAAACTTGTTTTTAACTTGTAAACACTGAGTCTGAAAAAGAGGCCTGGTCTTTAATTAAAGCATGAGAAGGATGCACGGCTTCCGTCAAACCTCTCTGGCATCACAGCAAATGGCTCAGGACATGCTGGTTCCGGGGCTGGGCATACTGTACATTTTAAATAACAGAACTTCTTGCTGCAGCTCCGATACGGTCTGGCCCAGGCTGGAGACTTTCTGAGCAAGGGAGGTGAGCATCTTGTAGGACAAAAACAATTCCATAGCTCAACTCACCAACCAGTCTGCTGGCCAACAAAATTAGCCTGTCTAACCGTCTGTTAAAAGCAGGGGTTTAGTTTGCAAATGTGTGCTAACGCATGTGAAAGCTGCAAGGCCTCGTCATGGCACCCTGTGTTGCTTGCAGTCCTAACACTACAAAATTTATAAGTGTCTCCACAGTGGAAGCACATGCATGGAATGGATAGGTGTGGGACAGGTGAGCCTGGAGGCTGCCCTAGCCCCCTTAAAGGAAGAGGAGCACACTGGACACCCAGGAAGAGCACAATGGCAGCGAAGGTGTCCAGTGTGTCCCCGACCCATATATACAAACAGTAACAAAAAAAAAGTATCTTGTACATCTCTGCGGGCTCCATGTTGGTCAGCTCATTATGTAACGGCTTACCTTGGTTGAAGTCCATAGTGCAGTATAGTATGCTCACATAGTATGCTCACCCTTGCAAATACACACAGCCCATGGTAACTAGGTAAAAGGCTACCTGGGCTGTGAATCTGAGCATGGGGGCTTGACAGAAAAAGTGATCTGGATATCCAGTACAAAGAGGGAAATTGCCAAAGGATTGTCGAGGTGAAGCTGTAGTCAGGGGATTCCAGAAGTCAGAGTTAAGGAGCAGAGCCAGGGTCAGAAGCTAGGGTCAGCCTTGGAACACTGAAACTTGAAAACAAGAACACAGGAAACCAGGAACCTTTGGCAATACAAGAGACAATGAACTGACACAGCCCTAAGGGTGAGGCAGTGTTTTATACCCAGCTGATTTGATAAGCTGCCTCAGCTGAACCATGAGTGACAGGTGCTAATTGTGAAGCAAGATCCAGGAGTATGCAGGACAAGGCATAGTTGGAAACCAGGCTGAATAATCAGCTGAGGTGTGGCTGAGAGGCAATACAGCGGGACCAGTACACAGAAAGTCATGGGTTCAAAACCTCCTTGAGCCACCTGGGGGGTGGCCACACCTGGCCGTTTGCATGGCACGGTAGGAACCATGACAGTTGACTTGAGAAAAACATACCTGGTCCCAATCTTTCTATATGTCAGCTTTGTCTGTATCTTGCCAGAATATCTCTATGCAAGGGTGTACAGCTGTTTTTTCCAACTGTTATGGGGAAATAGGCTGAACCTGATCAAACGATCAAACCTGAACCTGATCAAACGCAATGTAACACCCTCCTACCTGTCTAGGCAGGAGGGTGGCCTATTGGGTCAACCCAATAGTTTTTCTTTTCTCTGCTCTTTTTAAAGTACAATCTTGGTAACATGCTAGCAGAGAACCCACAAGGATGGGTAGGTATTTTTCAATCTTGTTTTAGGCCTTTTCTGCGATGCTGGGAAGATGGCGAGCCAGTCTTGGGGGGGACCTTTGTTTCTATTGTGGAGAAAGAGGGCACTTTATCTCTCTCTGCCCAACTCGCCCACCTCGGCCAAAGGTTCTTCAAGTGGGTACTATTAGGATCCATTCTGCTACCCCTGCTAATCAGCCTGTAAACTGCCAAGGTTGCTGTAAGACCTGTCCACGTTCAATGACACAAGTGGGTACCCTGACTACGGTGGTTAACGATACCAGTGTCCCTCAAGAACCCGCAACCAATACCCCTGAGAAGCCCCTACCATCTGGCCTAGAGGCAACTATGCAACCTCCTGACAACAGACCAGTTCCTGTAGTCATCCCAAGCTCCACAGTGGTAAGTGCAGTAACATCACCCTGTCCTGCCAAAGAACCACCTCCTGCTCCAGAGACAACTTCACTACCTCTTGAGAAAACACCTGTTCCTGATGCCATCACCACTTCTGTAGTGACAGGCACCATCACTACTTCCTGTCCTGCCAAGGAAGTTCTACCACCTGACTGCACGTATGCCTCGAATGGCACCATAGTCTGTAAGCGGGATCTGGAGATGTTTGAAAAAGCTTTGCAAGCGACGAATGCCTCCCCTGCAAGAACTTCTAAAGCAACAAAGACCAAAAAGAAAAAGTCTTCTAACACTACTGTGAAGGTGAATTGTTTCCCTGTGAACTAGATGAAGACTGTACATATGGCATGGATGCCTATGGGAAGACACCTGAGAAAACACCTGTTCCTGATGCCATCACCACTTCTGTAGTGACAGGCACCATCATTACTTCCTGTCCTGCCAAGGAAGTTCTACCACCTGACTGCACGTATGCCTCGAATGGAGCTTTTGGAAGCAGTATGGGCCCCCTATGAAATTGCAGCGGTCCACTGAAGTCGCCATCAGAAGGGAGACTCCCAAGTGGCTAGAGGAAATAAGAAGGTAGATCAAACAGCCAAGGATGCAGCACTCCAGTGGCCCCCATCACTGATAATGGCCCCCCGCCCCCCATTCACAGTACCACTCTCTGAATGGGCATCGGTCTATACAAAGGCAGAACAAGATAGAATAGAGATTGAACCTGGAAAGTATAGGGAAGACCGGTGGTACCAACTGCAGGACAAGAGAATTGTCATCCCAGCTTCTGTAGCAACCAAATTAGTCACAGAATTCCAAAAATGAACATACATGGGAAAAACAGACACTGAAAAGGCCCTAGAGAGACCTTTTTACATCCCCCTGGCTACCTACACTGGCACAAGCTGCAGCCAGCAAATGTGTAGAATGTGCCTGAAACAACCCAAGACAAAGGCCCGTACCAACTCCTGGAGTACAAGCTGTAGGAGCCT
The DNA here is from genome assembly GCF_042186555.1 of Aquarana catesbeiana. NCBI lineage: Eukaryota > Metazoa > Chordata > Amphibia > Anura > Ranidae > Aquarana > Aquarana catesbeiana. The sequence goes on along the minus strand of NC_133325.1, from coordinate 18,389,622 downwards.
CACCGATGGTAGAAATACTAGTTGACTTCACTGTCATGCCCCCCTCAGGAGGATACAAATATTTGCTGGTGGCTATCTGTACCTATTCAGGCTGGGTAGAAGTCTGGTCAACACAGACTGAGACTACAAAGGAAATGGTCAAATGCCTAATCCAGGAAATTATCTCCAGATATGGAATCCCCTCTGCCTTTGTTCATAAGTGCCTCCAGGAATTGGCAACAGCACTCAAAATTACTTGGAAATAGGGATGGGCCGAACACCCATAGGTTCAGTTTGCACCAGAACATGTAAAATCAAAAATCCTAATTTTAAAGGCTTATATGCAAGTTTTTGCCATAAAAAGTGAATGGAGAACTGCCCCATGGGGACATGTATCAATGCAAAAAAAAAAGGTTTTTAAAACGTTTGTTTTTAAAGGAGCAGTGATTTTAATGATGCCTGAAGTGAAACAATAAAAATGAATTCATACTTCATCATAACCCCTTTTGCTTTGATGGTTCCCACTACCTCCAGGTACAGGGGGTGGCGATGGGGACATGTTGTGCCCCATCGTACGCCAACCTGTACCTGGTGGAGTGGGAACATTTACTGCTTACCAATGACTCACTATCTGTGTATATGGGCCATGTACTTGCATGGCACCGCTACATAGATGACATGTTCCTTATCTGGAATAGATCAGATGATCTTTTACACAAATTTATGGCCTGTATTAATATGAATGAATGAATTCAATTTAAGTTTCACCATGTTACATAGCACAACTGAGATTACCTTTCTAGATGTCCTCATTAAAAAACAGACAGATGGCACCCTTTCCAGTTAACTATACCATAAATCTACAGCAGGGAACACATTATTACACGCATCAAGTTTCCATCCGAAACCTTTACTTGCATCAATCCCCTACAGCCAATATTTGAGTGCCTGCCAGAATTGTTCCGATAACGCCAGTTTCAAAAATGAGGCTGACACTCTGAGAACTAGACTCCTGGAAAAGGGATATTCCAGTGCCTGTCTCAAGAAAGCCTATAGAAAGACAATCAATTTATCCCATCGAGAATTACTAAATGCACATAAACAACCCTCAAATGACGATACAACTAGAATCATCATTACTTACTCGACACAGCACAAACAAGTTAGGCGTATTTTGAACAAGTACTTCTAACCATGGACTTTTTGCTTGCCCCATTTGTTTCTGACTTGCTGTCTGTCGTCTACAGGAGGGCTCCCTCTGTGGGCGACAAGTTGGTAGCAAGCTACTAAAAGGTGATATATGTAAAACTCTGGAAACTTTTGCATACGGTGGATGTGGCTACTGCCAATATATGGATAGGCGTAGACACATCGATTTACGCAATGGACATAACTTCTGCCCCAAACATTAAGTAAATTGTAGGACTCCCGGCATAGTGTACCTACTTACCTGTGAATCTGGGTGCTACTATGTTGGGAAGACTATAAATGAATTTTGGAAAGGAATATACCAACATCTATCTACTATACACAAACAAGATCCTGATGTACCCATTGGTTGCCACATGGCATTGGTTCACCCAGAATTCATCCCTAAGGCATACTTGATCGTATACATTTCAACTCCAGAGGTGGTGTTTTCAATAAACGTCTCCTCCAATGTGAGTTGAGATGGATATTTAATTTACAGGCCACTTCACCACCTGGCCTAACTTTAAATCTTTTCTTCCAGGCTTTGTCTCAGGGGGATGTGAATTAAATTTAAAGCTCCCTTTTCAAAATCTTGGATATATCATGTTTAATGACATCTTAACTTTTCTGCTTTACGTTACATTCTTTACCCTATGGTTCCATAGATCTATTAGCTATGTGAGTGCCTTTCTGATATTGTGGGGATACTATAATCAGTGATATCCTACTCTTTGCATATTGTGATGCATCTCTCATAGGGCAGCTTTATGACTGCATGATTACCTTTATAACTACATGCATGTAATATGGATTGTTTATCCTATTGTAAATTATGTTTATATGGTATTCACTTGTTATGCTTTTCCCGTTTTTTTTGTTATTGTTATTATGATTTTCCTACATTGTAAACATGTTGGCTGTCATTGTCCTTTTGATCCACTGGGTGGCGCATTGTGTGCTCCCTGGGCTGCCTTGCTTTCCCACCACCCAGCGGGTAGGCTCCACCTGCGCATGGCCGATGGATGACAGGGGTATCCCTGCCACCACACTAGGCCATACGTGCGGGGAGGAGCTCCTACCTGTTCCCGCTGTGTCTCCAACGCAGATGGGGATTTCTTTTTTGCTGGTGATGCACCTGCACGCGCGAGCCTCCATGTCAGAGAACCACTCTGAATCCGGCCTCAGCTGTTCTCTATGCAGCAAATGAGGCTGGACACCCAGCACCATCCCCTGTGAGGATAGGCTCTCTCATCAGGCTACTCCTCATTTATAGTGTTCACACACAGCTGGCATGTGTTGGTCAGAGCACGGCCGCTGTGATGTCTGCACTCTCACCAGCATAGTAAAAGGTAATGTACTTTTGAACACAGGAAACTCTGGGCAATATATACCCCTGTTTTGTTGTCACAGCATGCTGCCTGCCGAAGCCAAACCCAACCATTCCCGGCATACCTTGGCATAGGCCGCCCACGTGGACTCGCTCACCGACCATCTGATCCATCCAGTGGCGACTCCAGGGCAATCTCCCATAACCAACCCGGGCAAGGAATTCCCTGCTTCTCTTCCGCCAGAGCCAAATCTCTGAACCTGTCCCACTGAAACCGAGATAAGGCGTCAGACAATGTGTTGTCGACACCCGGCAGATGAACGGCATATAGAAAGATGTTTAATTGCAAGCACCGCAGCAGCCGTATTACTGGTTGCGACGATGCTGAGATGCGGCTTGACTTGCACTCCCATGTTGTCACAGTTCAACCTAATCTTCAAGTTCTGACAAGACTCATCCCATATCTCCCAGACCCAGCCATGTCTATAACTAGCTCTAAGTCAAAATTAGAGCCAGCCATCGGCAAAAAACCCCTACCCATAGGGATAATGCCACAGGCAAAATTAAACTTCCCCAGCAATGACTGTAACGTCCGGAGCTGAACTTTGCGCTGTCCCAAGATCCCACGAATCTCCAGCTTGAGCGCCGCTAATTTGTCCTCCAGCAGGCTGCATTTCATGGTGTCAGAGTCTAGAACTATGCCCAAGAAACTGATCTCTGTAGTCGGGCCCTCAGTTTCATTTGCCGCCAACAGAATACCGAACCTTCCCGCAATGTGCTGCAACGTGGACAGGAGAATCGCACACACGCAAAGGAAATCATCCAAATAATGGATGACAGAATCCAGGCCCAACACATCTTTAACCACCCATTCCAAAAAAAAGCTGATCATTTCAAATACGGCACATGAAATGGAGCAACCCATGGGCAGGCAGCGATCCACATAAAACTCCTCTTGCCAGCAGCACCCCAGCAGCCAAAAACTGTCCGGATGTACTGGGAGCAAGCGAAAAGCAGACTCAATGTCGGATTTTGTCATCAGCACCCCCTGTCCATATTGCCTAACCCACCTAACAGCTGCATCAAACGAAGTATAGGACACCGTGCAAGCCTCAGGGTCTATCGAATCTTTAACTGAACCCCCTTTGGGAAAAGACAGATGGTGAATAAGGTGAAAATTGTGTGGTTCCTTCTTGGGCACCACCCCCAAAGGTGAAACAACCAAATCCTGCAAAGGCTTTACCGAGAACGGCCCACCCATCCGATCCAGTGCAACTTTCTTTGCCAATTTCTCAGAAACCACCCCGGATGTTGCAGCACAGATCGCAAATTCTGCACCATAGGCAGGACATTTGACAAGGACCATGGGATCCTAAAAAACTCCAAGAAACCCACGGCCAAGAATTTTTTCAATCAGGGTATCTATTTAGAAAAGGTTGCATCCTTTCCCCCCTCACCAGCGTCATCCCTCTTGTGAGCAAACTCAGCAGCATGCTTACCTTTTTTGAAGCATTGGGACACGGAATGTGTGCCCCCACAGCTGGAGAACTCATGCTTGAACAGACAGGACTCCCAAACAGGAGCCCTCGTTATACTGCCAGCATATCCCCCATTTTTTCCCGGCCGGTAGTCCAGAGAAGGTGCATCCCTGCCCCCCCTGAAAAAACTGACTTGGGGCCCGAGCCGAGGACATCAGGCGCATCCAGAGGCTGATGTCTTTATAATCTCAACGAAGCGACGGACAGACAGCCCTGCGCTGCCTAAACTGTTCGTCGTATCTTAGCCAGGCCAACCCCCCCTTAGACCCGGTGAGCCTCGCCGATGGCGTCCATGTAACAGAACAGAGCTAAACAATGTTCCGGATTCTTCTCACCTATAACGCTCGCCATGATGGCGAACGCCTGTAACCAGTTAACGAACGTCCGTGGAATCAATATGTACCTCCGCTTCTCCTCATCCTCCTTGGAGTCGTCGGGCTTGACCCTATCCAAATTAAATGTATCCAGGGGCAATAAGGAGAAGATCTCCACATACTCACCCTTGCAAATTTTGTCCCGGACCTCCTGCTTCAAATGTGCCCCCAACGGTCCTTTAAAGCACACGTACACTTCGCATTCTGTGGCATCTGCAATACTTACCAAATCAGTCCTGCCCATGGTTTCCTGCACCCCTCCCGTCTTGTCCCCAGCCTTCGTACTCACCGACGCCGCTTCCAAGGGCACAGAGGGACACTTGTACCCACATTCTGCTCCGTCCCCCCCGCCCTCCTCCCTAGCCTCGACAACTATTTGCACCCAAGGTGACACCTGAGGGGCCTGACCCTGCCCCCTAGCAAAGCATTGTACTAAGTCTTGCAGACCCCCAACAAGTCCTTCAGCTGCGCCACTGTCCCAGAATTGGCAGGCGGAACACCTGTGGGCCAGCTGCTGTGGCCGCAGATGATGTGGCATGGCTCTAACCGCCACTGCGACACCCCCAGCAAACCACACAGTGCATCAGTTAAACAAACATTAGACAAAACGGATGACTTACCGGGCATGCCCCCAACAGCTGCTGCTCCCGCACGATTCTGCGGCAACCCTTTGGGCAGGATAGCTTTTCTTCGGACCATACCTCAGAAGCCTATTGCACTGGCATCTGCAGCCTCCCAGGCGATGAGGGCCTAGAGGCTGTGAATCCCTGCCGTATCTGTGCCCGCCCACCAGCACTGGATCCATTTGCTGCAGTGCTACTGCGCATGCCCTCTGTGGATCCCCGGCAGTCTGTCCCTGGCGTCTTCCTCCGATCCTCCCGTCACCGCTTGGACCCACTGTCTGAGTCTGGTGATGGCCTGAAGGCTGTGGCTGCACTTCTACCATGCTGAGTCTCCCCTCGTGTAGGAACTGCTTAGGGGGGAGACCGCTTGCTCCTGACACCCGCAACGCCTGGACGGGGAAGAGGCGCCATGGCAGCGCCATGGCAGCCCATAGCCCTGCCCACCAAGCTCCGGCAGCGGCGAGGATTCTGACTGGGCCCCGCGCCGTTGGAAGCCAGTGGTCACTTCTCTGGCGGGTCCCTTGGAGGGCTCCTAGTGTGGCGCAAAGCTCTGGTGGAGGACTAGATGCTCCGGAGGCCTAGACCTCCGAGCACGTAGGGACACCTCACCTCCTACTGCTGACCCCGAGGCCTGGTCCGCGATAAGGGAGGACACTTGGCTGTGCAGCCACTCTGGTCCCTTGCTCGCTGCAGCCGCCCTCAAATGAGCCAGAATAAGGTCGATGTCGGCCATGATGATGGAGGACAGCAGCATGTGACAAACTGCTTCCTCCTTTCTGTCCCTTCCTCTGCTGCCCAGAAATCCCGCCTCCCCCTTAATAAATACCGCTCCTCCCCCTCTGTCTTCTCCAAGCCTTACCATCCCCTTCCTGTTACACTTTCCTGCTTAACCATTTGTTAACCATTTGTTGTCTCCCCTCACACACTGTCATGCCTGGCCCTGCACTATTTTCTTCTTTCCCTTCCGGGCCTTACTGAACTTTGCAACCACCTGTTGAGTGGCCCATATACTGTAGCTTACTCCAGGCCACCATTAGAATACAGACTCATATGTAAGTGATGCATGAGTGAGCGGTATGATTGACGCAGCTGCTGCTACTGTAGACAATGTTGTCTGTTTTTAACTCTATCTGCCTGGGTTTTGATTTAAATCCAGTTTTTTGTACATATTAAATTTTGCATTAAAGATCCTCTTACAAGCTGCTTAGTCCACGGTAAATACTTACAGGTGGGGTATATTCCCACTCCTTTTCTCCAGTATTTCTCCCTTGAAGGTTTTACCTAATTATCCCTTACAATAGACAGATCACTCTTGATGAACTCATCATAAAGTGAAGAGGGCACAGCAGCCATATTTGTAAAGGGCAAAACAAACACACAGGAGCATCACAGGTCAGAAGAATGGGTGAATGTCAGTCTGAAGGAAGGGACGTACTTAGGCAAGTTAACTATGCAAACCACCCTAGTGTAGCAATGACCCCCGAAGGGCCATTAGAAATTAATTTGGTCCCTTTTACCGGTTCACAGACTCCTCGCTCTGTTTCCAGTCATAATAGCACACCAAAAAAAATTCAGACTCCAGTCTAGAGGTCTTCCATGTAGATAAAATCATCAAACAGGTGAGGATGAATAAAATGTCTCTTTATTTCGTCCTAGAAGCACACATGTTCCAAACAGAGACAACACTAATGCATTTCAGCCTATCAAGGCCTTACTCATGGTTCTATGAGTAAGACCCTGATGGGCTGTAACATGTTAGTGTTGGCTCTGTTTGGAACACGTGTACTCCTAGGATGAAATAAATAGATATTTAATTTTTATCGACATGGAAGGACTCTTGTGTTGCGGCAAGTCAGGCAGTGTGACTCTTATCGGCCCTGATTGCATAATTGGGTTACAGTGCCATTACCTTGCATGCGTGTCCAGTCTAGAGGTCTTTTTTTAAGATTTATTACATGTCTCAGACAAAAATGCAGGAAGGAAGGTTTAGGGTGCAGGATACCCAAGGCACACAAATCTTGGAGGACACGTAATGAAAAAAAAGTATTTCAGCGATATCTGTCCCTTTAGTAGAAGCCTCAAAAATAATGCTAATGGAAAGGGCACAGCCAAGTAAATCCATGACCCTATGAGAGCAATCATAGTCCTTCTGTAACACCTGACGCTTAACACTCGATGAGCGCTTCAGTACCTGGAGCTATAGACAAATGGTTCTAAGCACGATAGTCAGCCAGCAGCTTCCCCTGCAACATTCTTCTGTGACAGTTTCCTTCTCCAGCCCATCTTCAACAGGTAAATTTCCTAAGGCCTCTAGCACATGGCGCCTCCTAAAACCTAGTAATAGTTTCTCTAAAACACACATTCTTGGGCAGAAGCTCAAGGGGAGAGAAAACTTTCATCAGATCCTCCCAAATATTTATCTTCTCTCCAGCCGTGTCTTCCGGGTCAGCCTCACAGGAATTAGCTAGGGTCCAATAAACATTCACAACCCAGTGTTGCCAACCGTCAGTAATTTTACTGGCAGCCAGTAAAAAATGGCCACTTTTCTCCTGCCAGTAAATGCCAGTGACAGGAAAAGGTTGCCAGTAAAAAATATGTCTGTGCCACTGGCGGGAGGGTGGTACTGGCAAAGGGGTGCTTGAGCGCGTTGTGTGATGTCATGGTGCAAGGGAGCCGAGGCGAGCGGCCAGAAACCCATGTGCGGGTCTGCGGGACAGAAGCAAGGCAAGCCGGGAGAGGGACTGTCAGTGCTGTTTTGACTAGAGTGGGTTGAAGGGACCACCTTGCATGGAGACAGACTGTCACTGTGACTTAGGAGGGGACGTGTTGGGTCGGTGATCTGTGCTGCTGCACACTGCTGTCAGCATCACTGTGAGAGTCAATTTCATGTGTGCATCACCCATATTTTAATTTCTTGCCCCCTGTCCCTGAGCTACTTACTTATCTTATTGAAAATAAAACAAGAAATATGTTCTTTTCCGTAATATCTACCTTAAATTACATATTGCATACTGTACTTTTTTGTAGCTTAAATACTGAAATTTGCACTTAAAACTGTAATTTTGTAACTTTTGGAAAAGCCAGTAAAAACTTGTCTGTGCCAGAAAATTTTGGGTGTCTTGTCAGTAAATTTCAATCTAATTGGTTGGTAACACTGTCACAACCCCAGTGATCGGTCTTCCTGCACCATGGCTATAACTTTCTTCCAGCAGCAGACAGGAGCAATCAACCACCACGTTTAACCACTTCCAGCCCAAGGACATCAAATTACGTCTTTGGCTTTGAGTGGGGATATCTGAATGATGAGTGCAGCTACAGGCATCATGCAGATATTATCTTTTATAGCTGGCGATTCTGTGTACTGTAAGAACAATCATAGTGGCCACTTGATCATTCTTACAGGTGGGGGGAGGGGACATCCCCCCCCTCACGCTGCCCTCCATTGCTTCTACCAGCTCGCCCATGCGATCAGTGAGCTGGAGAAGGAATCCGTCGCCATCGGAAGTGGATCATAGAGATTTTCGGAGACCAGATGGTCCCCAGTCATCTCTATGACCTTTGGAGGCCCGGGTGCAATGTCACGTCTGGCCGGCAGAAGTAAACAATGCCGTTGGAAAGAAAGAGATGTAATGTATTGAAATCCATCCTACCTTTCATTTTGTATAAAGCCAAGAGATATTCCCCTTAATAAAATTAACATATTTTTTACCTCATCGTGTGTGCATGTCATTTGTGTGTTCCTGGGATCCTGAGTGGGGGCTAGTCAGCCGTCTGGTTCAAGTCCCCGACAGTCGCTTATGGAGATTTTTAAGTACCAAAGTTTGGCGCCATTCCACATGTGTGCGCAATTTTAAAGCATGACATGTTAGGTATTTATTTACTCGGCGTAATGTCATCTTTCGCATTATATTAAAAAATTGGGCTAACTTTACTGTTTTGTTATTTTTTAATTCATGAAAAATTGTTACGCAAATACCGTGTGACATAAAAAGTTGCAACAACCGCAATTTTTATTCGCTGGGGTCTCTGCTAAAAAAAACATATATAATGTTTGGGGAGTTCTGAGTAAGTTTCTAGCAAAAAATACTAATTTAAACTTGTAAACAAAACGTTCCAGAAAAGGCCCGCAGACCTAAAAGATAGATTGCAGCTCAGCTGGGTACAGCTCAATTATAACACAAGATTTAGCCAACCCAAAGCTGGGGTACCCTCCACATGTAGACATGTGCAGGATGAAAAAAATTGTTTCGTTTCATTTCGATTCGTTATTTAACTGAATTAGTTTAGTTAAATTCATTGCATCCGTTCGTTTTCGGGATTCGCTTCATTTTGAATACGAAAAAATTTGCCCGCATTCGAAAACATTCGAAAAAAAATTTACCGAATTCGAAAAAAAATCTACAGAATTCGAAAAAATTTGACCGAATTTGAAAAAGTTAAGTATATATAACCATTTTCCGAAATTCGTATCGAATGAAATCAAATTCCAATAGAAAAAAATAGAAAAGAATAAAAAATAATAGAAAAGAATAGCATAGAAAAGCAATAGAACAGAATAGAAAAAAATAATATATTAATTTCTAATCTTTTCTATTCTAATTCATTCTGTACCAAATTCGAATTTCCGAAAATGGTTTTATATATATATATATATATATATATATATATATATATTTCTAATCTGTTCTATTGTTTTTTCTATTCTAGTCTTTTCTATTCAAATTCATATATATATATATATATATATATATATATATATATATATATATATATATATATATATATATATATATATATATATATATTATATAAACCATTTTCTGAATTTCGTATAGAATGAATTAGAATAGAATAGAAAATAATAGAAAAGAATAGACTAGAAAAACAATAGAACAGAATAGAATGAAATATGATATATATTTTATTTTATTCTATTCTGTTCTATTGTTTTTCTATTTTATTATTTTCTATTCTTTTCTAATCAAATTCATTCTATATGAAATTAGAATTTCAGAAATTTCTAAAATTTGAATAGAAAAGATTATAATAGAATGGAAAATAATAGAAAAGAACAGCATAGAAAAACAATCCAACAGGAATATATAATATATATATAACTATCTTCTTAACTATATATATATATATATATATATATATATATATATATATATATATATATATATATATATATATATATATATATATATATATATATATATATATATATATATATATATATATATATAAATAAAACTATCTTCCAAAATTCTAATTTCATATAAAATGAATTCAAATTCGAATAGAAAAGATTAGAATACAGTAGAAAAGAATAGACTAGAAAAACAATAGAACAGAATAGAATAAAATATAATATATATATTATATTTTATTCTATTCTGTTCTTTTGTTTTTCTAGTCTATTCTTTTATATTATTTTCTATTCTAATCTTTTGTATTCAAATTGTAATTCATTCTATATGAAATTCGAACTTTAGAAGCCATCTTCCGAAATTCAAATTTCGTATAGAATGAATTTGAATTCGAATAGAAAAGTTTAGAATAGAATTGAAAAGAATAGCATAGAAAAACAATGGAACAGAATAGAAAAAAATATAATATATGTTTTTTCTAGTTTATTCTTTTCTATTCTATTCTTTTGTATTCAAATTCGAATTCATTCTATTCAAGATTCAAATTTCGGAAGGTGATAGATATATATATATATATATATATTTCTATGCTATTCTATTATTTTCTATTCTAATCTTTTCTATTCAAATTCGATTTCATTGTATATGATATTCGAATTTCGGAAGATGTTTTATATATATAGGTAATATTTAAATAAGTAGCATTGCTTCTTAGTGCTTTTAAGTAATACAATCAGCTTGCGATCCATTCCACCAGACTCCTTTCACTGAAATATGACATTTTGGGTGGATGTGTTGTAGAAGTATATCGAGGAGACGTTACTGGAAGTGGCAGTAGAGGAGAAATGCTGAGGTTTGACATTCCATGACTCCTGCCCTGACTTTGGAAATTATTTTGAATGGTGGCCTTTTTTTCCGTTGGATGATTGATGATTTGTTGGAGGATTCGTTTTCGGAGAGTGACATCCACATTGGTGGATTAGTGATTAGTGATTTGAGGCTCATCTTAAATCTTTATCTGGTAAGCATTATTGACACACCTGGGTGTTGAGTCCTCTTTTCCTTATACACTGGAAGCGGTGAAGGGCTTTTCATACTATCTACATCTTCAGTGAATGAACTTTTTTTTTCCAAAAAGTTTATTAGATTTTCAAGTTATACAAACAAGCACAACAGATTTGTAGTCATTACATTAGGTATAGATAGTTATACATTTGACTGGAGAAATATCAACAAAGAACACGTTTCATAATCTGCACATCTATACACTTGAAATATAGGCTATACTCATATTATTCATGGTAAATGTAGAGTATTGTGTATGCCAATGTCGCTGCCGTACGGCTTAGGAGGGTAGTCCTCGGAAGGCTTGTACCAGAGCGTCTGTTAAACCAAAGCGGGCCATCTTCAGTGAATGAACTTTTTTCTGTTTTATTAAGCGCTGCATTTGGGACTATATTGTGTTTGTGATCAACGAACTGTGCTGGCTGCTATTTCACATTTTATATGTTCTATTGGTTTTAGCGCTGATACCCACCCACTTTTTGTTTTACAACCATATTATCCAACCATGTTCCAAATCAACTCATCCAAGAAAATGGATCCTACTTACTCCCAATCTAGTACCTCTTCGAACTCCTTTATCTTGTGTAGATGTACATTCATTTCAGAACCAGGAGGATCTCATATGAGGACAACACTCTCTGACAGTGGTAGACTCCACCTTGGGCATCTGAGAGATAGTCAGCAGCTATGCAGTTCTGTGACACCGTCTTAGGCCAGCCATACACAGTGCAAACTTATTTTCTGCCAATCTATTGTCTGCTCCCGACAGGGGCAGCCGTCCTCGCCGGGAGAAGACAGTGATAATCGCTATGGCTATCGATAATCTTAAGAGAATCCGGCAGGCTGGTGTGGAACCCAAGTTGATTAAATCCATCAACTTGGTACATTCAACCTACCCTTAAACGGTTCGCATCTCAGCCTTTTCCTGCTGAACTGACCGAGATTTGAACCGTGCATGGCTGGCCTTAGGTGTTTGAGCCACTTCTGCTGTCAGATCTGCTATATCATCAATGGTTTCACTGGTTATCTGCTCCATGACTCCAGTACACTGGGTCATCTTATTCATCATTCGACATTTATGAAACGTTTGCTGTATAAAACATATCCACTCTAGAGATACTGGTTGCAGCCAGCAATAGATCATTGTTGGAAGTGATCTGCTGCTGCACGGATGCCTGTGTGGGTCTGAATCTGGTCTCCACTGACCATTTCCAGGACCCACCAAGAGAAAATTAAAGTGTATATAAAAAAAAGGGAATGAAGCTCTCCTAAAGTAAAATGTGGACTATCACTTTGAGCTTTACCATTCCGCTACATTACATAAAAGTCACACTATTGTGATATTATTTGAAATCAGCAGACTTTGTTGATTATATAATAAAAAAATTGGGGGTGTATAAATTACCTAATTACAGGGAAATGCTTTTTTTTTATTTTTATTTTTTTACTATTTATTCCTAATAATAATAAAAGCCAAAAAAAAATTAATATATATGTGAAAAGTTAAACAATTGTTTAATATAATGATGAATTATATTTCAGGCTGTAGAGTGCCTCTTCAACAATTCAGTTTAAAGGAGCTTAGAACATTGCTGCAGTAAGCTTGTGTATTAAAATTAAAACTTACCGTATGTACTCGAGTATAAGCCGAGTTTTTCAGCACATTTTTTTGTGCTGAAAATGCCCCCCTCGGCTTATACTCGAGTCAATCACGTTTCTGCAGCAGAGAATCACATTTTCTGAACCGAATTTGGGGCCCTGTATCTTGGGGCCACTTGGTGCTAGAAACCCTCACTTTGGATATGTTGTAGTGCTAGTTCCACTGGGTTTGCACACCAAATTTGGTATTGCTAGCACTAAGTGGCCCAGAGATACAGGGCCCCAAAGTTGGTCAACTGTATTCATCTGCAGCAATGTCATTTCGGGACCCTTTGGGTCCAGAGACCCCAAATTTTGGCTGCAGCTAGGGGGGCATCTAGGAACCCCAAACTACCGAGTTTGCAGTTCGGGGGACCTATGGCTGCAAATGGGCACAGTGAGGCTGCAAATGGGCACAGTGAGGCTGCAAATGGGCATTGTTGACCCTCTTTACCACTTACAGTAGCGGCGCATTTCTCACCCTAGGCTTATACTCAAGTCAATAAGTTCTCCCAGTTTTTTGTGGTAAAATTAGGTGCCTCGGCTTATATTCGGGTCGGCTTATACTCAAGTATATATGGTAATATGAGGAATTTGCAAATGCCTCAGCTGTTAGACATACGAATCCGCTGGAGTTTTTTTATAAACTCTTCTATAACAGTATAATTTGCCTAGATACTAATACTAAAGAATTCTAAATATGTGTATCTCTATGATTGGTTAAATGAATCAAGGAGGTCTTTTTCTTATAATAAAGGAAATCTGTCATTTGACATGCACCTATCATAATATGCATTATATTTGTACCTGATCAGTGGGCAGAGAGATGTCACCTCCCACCTGTTTTGTATACTTAATCTGATGAGACACACCCAATAAACAAGTCTCTGTTTTGTATAATCCAGGGTGTGTGGTCTATAACAGGAATTCCAGGGCCCTGTAGCCAAGGCAAGGTAAGAGGGAGACCAATGGTAAAATATAACCCCTACAATATGTATCTAAATATCCTACCAAATGAAAGCCCTATCCGTCCCAAAAAACTGAAGTAGAATTCACTTTGGTAGACAACAAATGGTAAAAAGGTATAATGCACAGAACTAAGACATTACCAAAAATGAAAAAAATGAAAAAACAAAACTCTCTGGGACTTAAGGGGAGAAAGGCTGGGGGACTAAAATGGTTAATGACAGATTTCAGCATTGCCCATAATTAAACCTTATGGCCAACATCATAACATTTCTAGGATCAAATATTGTTTTCCGCAAACAAAACTTTTCCAAAAAAGAACTCTGTCCACGCAAAGTCAATAAAGAGAACCCCAATTGTAGCAATATAGCTATACTGTGTGATTAGTCTATGGCAGCGTTTCTCAACTCCAGTCCTCAAGGCGCCCCAACAGGTCATGTTTTCAGGATTTCCCTCAGATGAAACGGCTGTGGTATTACTAAAGCAGTAAAACTTATCAAATCACCTGTGCAAAATAATGGTAAGCCTGAAAACATGACCTGTTGGGGCGCCTCGAGGACTGGAGTTGAGAAACACTGGTCTATGGAGCAATAGCTGGACAGAGAAATAAGATGGGAAGGACATCCAATCTTCACCTGATGGAATCTTTTACACTTGCAGAAAAATTGGATGGAACACATATGACCAGCTGGGTTTTATTGGTACTGTCAAGCTCATTCCAAAAAACAGTAGCAACTCACTGTTGGAAGGCTTACGTCAGCTTAGGAAGTCTCACTGAACAAAGACTTCTCCTTGGCTGATGTCTCTGCCGAGACCTGCCTTTGAAGATGTCATCCATTGGGTGGAATGTTGAAAGAAAGCGTGGATTATGGGAAGAGATGTAGAATGTATAATGAGAGATGTGGACAAGGTGGAATTAGCTCGAACCTTCAAGCATCACTGATGATGAATCAACAGTCAGAAGAATATAGAAAGGACTTTCCCGCTAAGACTTTAAAGACGTGGCAAGATGCCACTTGACTACTACCTAGTCTCTGGTACTGAAGCAGAGTTGGTATTGCATTAGCTCAGGATCTGGCAATGAAAAGGCACAGCTCAGTTAGTGAAGGATGAAAATGCATTACATGTTCAATCAAACCTCTTAAAACAGGAAATGAGCAAGATGTGAATCATGAGGAAACACAGTTCAGTCGTTGGTGCTTCTCTAAAAAAAAATATCAAAAAGGTAAAATGTTCACAGACTATAGGTGTGTGCAGCTGGAGATAAGTACTAATTTCAAGGAATCCATCCATTACATTCTTGTTTGCTCACAATTTTTAGTTTGTTTTTTAAGGTAGCATTACACTTTTTCACTAGGTTGTGGGATGACATGAGGTGTGAAACTAAAGAGACACCAGCAACTCTTATTGTGGCTTAGGATGTTACCCCCTTTATAGTCCCCATTCTCCCAATTTTCTCACTGTAGCTGAAGCTTGTGAATCTTTTGGTGTTTGATTAGCCCTGCATTAATCATAAAAGCTTTGTCTCATTCTGGCTTCTCTCCAGTGTGGACCCTCTGGTGTCTGATAAGACCTACTTTGTTTGTAAAAGCTTTATCACATTCAGTACACTCATAAGGCTTCTCTCCAGTGTGAGTCCTTTGATGTCTGATGAGATCTTTTTTCACTGTAAAAGCTTTGCCACATTCCGTACACTGATATGGATTCTCTCCCTTGTGAGCCTTCTGGTGTATAATAAAGCTTTCCTTATGTTTAAAAGCTTTATCACATTCTGTACATTGAAATTGCTTCACTCCAGAGTGAACTATCTGGTGTCTGATAAGGTTTTCCTTACGTGCAAAATCTTTACCACACTCAGAACATTGATAAGGCTTCTCTCCAGTGTGAACCATCTTGTGTCTGATAAACTCTGGCTGCATTGTAAAAGCTTTGTCACACTCAGAGCATTGATATGGCTTCTCTCCAGCGTGAATCCTCTGGTGTCTGATAAACACCTTCTTGCAGGGAAAAGCTTTGTCACATTCAGAACACTGATATGGCTTCTCTCCAGTGTGAATCCTCTCATGTATGACGAGCATTGATTTTACTTGAAAAGCTTTGTCGCATTCTGAACACTGAAATGGCTTCTCCCCAGTGTGAATCTTCTGGTGTGCGAAAAGCTTTGACTTGTGTGTAAAAGCTTTATCACATTCAGAACAATGATATGGCCTCTCTCCAGTGTGAAGTATCTGGTGAACGGTTAGCTCTGAGTTCAATGCAAAGGTCATGTTACATACAGAACACTGATGTGGCTTCTTTCCTGTGTGAACTTTCTGGTGTGTGAGAAGGCTTTCAGTATGTCTAAAAGTTTTACCACATACCGAACATTTATATGGCTTCTCTCCAATGTGAATCTTCTGGTGTCTGATAAGAGCTGCCTTCATTGTAAAAGCTTTGCCACATTCAGAACACTGATATGGCTTCTCTCCCGTGTGAATCTTCTGGTGTTGGATAACCTGATTCTTGGTTGCAAAAGCTTTCCCACATTCTGAACACCGATACCGCTTCTCTCCCGTGTGAATCCTCTGGTGTTTGATAAGGCTTTCCTTATGTGCAAAATCTTTATCACATTCAGAACACTGATACAGCTTCTCACCAGTGTGAATCTTCTGGTGTGAGAGAAGATTAGCCTTCACTTTGAAAGCTTTATCACATTCAGAACACTCATATGGCTTCTCTCCAGTGTGATTCATCTTATGTATGATAAGACCTGATTTTGTTATAAAAGCTTTGTCACATTCAGAACATTGATATGGTTTCTCTCCACTGTGAACCCAGTGGTGTGAGATAAGCTGTGCCTTCTGTAGAAAAGATTTGTCACATTTGGAACACTGAAATGGTTTCTCTCCTGTGTGAATCCTCTTGTGTACATTAAGGCCTTCCTTAAATTTAAAAGTTTTGTCACATTCAGAACACTGATAAGGCTTCTCTCCAGTGTGAACCCTCTGGTGTCTGATCAGATCTGCGTTCGATGTAAAAGCTTTGTCACATTCAGAACACTGAAATGGTTTCTCTCCAGTGTGAATCTTCTGGTGTACAAAAAGATTTGACTTATATAAAAAAGCTTTATCACATTCAGAACAATGATATGGCTTCTCTACAGTGTGAACCTGCTGGTGTCTGATACGTTTTGTCTTCATGTTAAAACCTTTTGTCAGATTCCAAACAATAGCTTTCGAAATGACTCCTCTTATGTATACATGGGCTGTAAAGCTATTATTACTTTCAGAACACCGAATTGCCTGATGTCCTCTGAACCTGGGCCGATGTTGAAGAGCATTTAAAACATTTATGACATTAAGAACACCAATATGGCTTGTGCCCTGTGGGAATCCTCCAGTGAACTGCAATAAGACTTTCAGTCCATTAAAACACCCATATGACTCGTTTCCTGTGGGACTTTGTTGTAACTATAATGACCAACATGACAAGATCGATTCCTCAGTCCACCTATACAGGAAAAAAAAAAGTCAGAATTCTATATAAAAAGGGAAGAATAAACTTTTTTTTTCAATTTTAACGTGCAACCACTTTTGTTGAAAACACAATCCCCTCTGGGTGATTAATGTTCATTGCCAGAAACTTGAAAAAACTTTGTTGTAAATTTCTACCTTTTCCCATTCTGAAGAAGCTGTTTATTTTATGTCGATGTGCAAAGTGAATCTGAATGAGTGTGAATCTTTCATTTATTGCTCAGCTGATGCACTTGCAGTGATCGAATATAGAAAGTTCCAGTGCAGGCATCCCTTTAGAAGTGATTAAAAGAAATAGGGGGAGAACCGAGTGATCAAACACTGCCGATGGCTCAGTTCTCAGAGCTCTGTGAGCACAGAGCTGGTGACTGTCAGTCACTGGCTCTCTCCTCTCCCCCCCCTCCCATGTTCACTGGAGCGCTGGGCTCAACTGCGGGAGAAACTGGCTTAGGCGATCAGCGGCTCACTGTAAGGCTGAGCTGGGTGCCGGTCCAGGCATGTGGGTGGATCCCAACCATATGGATCTGACCCTTTACGAGCCTGGACCAGCTGTGTAACCTCAGCCCACTGTCTGTTGAAAATTGGTCACAGGACCAACAAACTGCACTCCTGTGATCCACAGGAGAAGTACAGCCAAACAAGCTTTGGCTGTACGTCTCCTTTAGGCTTTTGAGAGTATCTCACCAAATATGAAATTTTGTTACAGAGGATGCCTTAAATTTAGCTTGTATGTTAGTCCAGAGTTGTGGGAAAAACAGTGAGCCAATCACACAAGCAGGAAATTACATTTCTCTCGGGGGAGTTTCGTACATCAACTGTGTACAAAACACCTCCGGACTACTGTATTGCATTAAATTGTAAGGCTGGGTTCACACTGCAGATGGATGTGGCTGACAATCAGGTTTCCAGTGCGTCCCTGTTCTCAGTTTCAGGAATGAATCGGGCCCAAATTTTTGCCTGAATTCGGACCTGAAACTGAGCCAAAAGACGCATAGGACTCCTGTGCAATGCGCTCTGCAGCCGCCACGGAGATGTGGGAACCGGCTCCTTAGAGAGACAATCACAAACTCCTGTCATGTGAACTGGATGCGGTGAAACGGTCATCTAATTTGTATCAGTGGGAACCCAGCCTAAAGAAAGTTACAACTCTGCACAGTGATAAAGGAAAGGTCATTTTTAATAATATTGGAGTTACAATATGGCTCGTGTAGCAATTGTACATTTTTTTTTATTTGCCTTTTTTTTCTTTGCCTTTAAACATATCTAATATATAGAAGGAACATCTATATTATTGTACATGTTTATATTTTGTTTCATGGGAGGACACTATATTATTCCCATTGACTGATAAAATTGTCAGTTTTATTATCTTATTCTTTGTTACCATTCAGAGCATTGTGCTGCATAGTGATGGGCAAAGGTGCTTGGTCTCAGATTTGTGGGTGCGATTGGCAAGTGCGTCAAAAAAAAAAAATCAAAATTTTGCAGACTTAGGCAGGCCATACAGGATGCGAATTTCAAATAATCCGTCAAGCGATAAAACGAAAGTGGTGCTCATGGACAGCATGCGAGTGTGCCATCGATTAGGTTGGAAAATCGTACTTCCAAACACTATGCCAGTAGAGGAAGTGATGCGTAGAGGAAGTGATGCCATGTTGTTTAACCTCTTGCCGCCCGCCCAATGTCATATGGGGCCGTCGGGCTTGAGCGGTGATATCTGAATGATGCCTGCAGCTACAGACATCATTCAGATATCTTCTTTTAGCGCCGGCGATTCCCTACACCATAAGAATGATCATAGCGGCTGTTCAGCCGATTAATCGTTCTTACAGGTGGCGGGAGGGGACACCCCCCCACCTCCCGCTGCCCTCCGGTGCTTCTACCGACTCACCGCTGTGATCGGTGAGCCAGACAAGGAATCCGCTGGTGCCATATGCTGACCATAGAGATTTCCAGTGAGCCAGATGGTCCCCGGAGTCTCTGTGTTCATTCAGAGGCCGGGCGCGATGTTACGACGTCACGCCCGGCCTCTGCATTTGAAAAAAATATATCTTTTTTCTTTTTTTGATTTCAGGCTTCCCAGACTAGAGGTGAGATTTGGGGACTTATTGACCCCAGATCTCACTGTAAAGAGGACCAGTCATGCCATATTCCTATTACAAGGGATGCTTACATTCCTTGTAATAGGAATAAAAGTGATCAAAAAAATGTAAAAAGAAAGCATCAAACTAGAAAATTTAAAGTAAAATTAACAAAAAAAAAAAAACATTTTAAAGTGTCCCTGTCCCGCATACGTAAGTCCCACCCACATATGTAAAGGGCCTTAAAACCACACATGTGAGGTATCACCACGAACTTTACAGTGAGAGCAATAATTCTAGCCCTAGACCTCCTCTGTAACTCAAAACACGTAACCTGTAAATAAAAAAAAAAACAACTTATAGCGTCACCTATGGAGATTTTCAAGTACCGAAGTTTGGCGCCATTCCACGAGCGTGTGCAATTTTGAAGCGTGACATGTTAGGTATCCATTTACTCAACATAACATCATCTTTCACATTATACAAAAAAATTGGACTAACTTTACTGTTTTTTTTTTTAATGCAAAAAAAAAATGCGTTTGAAAAATTGCTGTACAAATACTGTGCGAGATAAAAAGTTGCAACAATCACTATTTTATTCTCTAGGGCAGTGATGGCGAACCTTGCCACCCCAGATGTTTTGGAACTACATTTCCCATGATGCTCATGCACTCTGCAGTGTAGTTGAGCATCATGGGAAATGTAGTTCCAAAACATCTGGGGTGCCAAGGTTTACCATCACTGCTCTAGGGTGCTAAAAAATAAATATATAATGTTTGGGGGTTCTGTGTAATTTTCCAGCAAAAAAAAAGTTTTTTACATGTAGGAGAGAAGTGTCAGAATTGGCCTGGGTGGCAAGGGGTTAAACCTTTTAACCACACCTCTACTGGACACACCTCTACTGTACAAAATCAGGTCGTGCCATTTACGAAAAGAGCATTCTTTCCTCATAGTGCACGACCATTCGCTCAAAGAAAAATGTCTTACATAGTAGGTGAGGTTTAAAAAAGACACAAGTCCTTCAGTCCAACCTATGTGTGTGATTATGTATCAGTATTACATTGTATATCCCTGTATGTTGTGGTCGTTCAAGTGATTATCTAATAGTTTCTTGAAGCTATCAATGCTCCCCGCTGAGACCACCGCCTGTGGAAGGGAATTCCACATCCTTGCCGCTCTTACAGTAAAGAACCCTCTACGTAGTTTAAGGTTAAACCTTTTTTCTTCTACTTTTAATGAGTGGCCACGTGTCTTGGTAAACTCACTTTCACAAAAAAGTTTTATCCCTATTGTAGGGGTCACCAGTACGGTATTTGTGAATTGAAATCATATCCCCTCTCAAGCGTCTCTTCTCCAGAGAGAATAAGTTCAGTGCTTGCAACCGTTCCTCATAACTAATATCCTCCAGTCCCTTTATTAGCTTTGTTACCCTTCTTTGTACTCGCTCCATTTCCAGTACATCCTTCCTGAGGACTGGTGCCCAGAACTGGACAGCATACTCCAGGTGCGGCCGGACCAGAGTCTTGTAGAGTGGGAGAATTATCGTTTTAGCTCTGGAGTTAATCCCTTTTTAATGCATGACAATATTCTGTTTGTTTTGTTAGCAGCAGCTTGGCATTGCATACTATTGCTGAGCCTATCATCTACTAGGACCCCCAGGTCCTTTCCCATCCTAGATTCCCCCAGAGGTTCTCCCCCAGTGTATAGATTGCATTCATGTTTTTACCACCCAAATGCATTATTTTACATTTTTCTACATTAAACCTAATTTGCCATGTAGTTGTCCACTCCATTAATTTGTTTAGATCTTCTTGCAAGGTTTCCACATTCTGCTGAGAAGTTATTGCCCTGCTTAGCTGTGTTGCTATGTATTGTCTTGATAGCAATAATATAGAGTTTAGGTTTAGTAAGAGCATATGTAAATAACTGAGACAGGAAGTTCTTTGTAGGAAATGAGCGGGAGGGGTTTGGGGAGTTTTTGAAAGAAACGTGTTCCGAGTTCCGACAAGAGATGTGTTTGGAAGGACAGAGAGGAAGACATATGAGAAGACAGAGGGAGGGGGACACCTTAAATTCATCCAAATTAGGTTTAGGGGTATATAAGGGAGGTTCAGTTGACGGCCAAAAGTTGCCTAGCTTAGTTATTATACCCCTACCATCACAAGTACCCTTTGTTGGTTGACTCGACAATGTTTGGTCAACAATCAAACAAGTGGTTGTTCAATGGACCATATTGCATATATGAGAGAGAAGAGGAGGGGGGAAGAACCCCCAAAAAAGATGGTCCGCTCAAGAACGAACTAGTGTAAACCTAGATAACTTTATTCGTGTCACAATAGATACAAAACAACTATCCACAAACCATGTATTAAAAATAGGACAAGAGTCCTATTATGTACAGGTGGCCACCACCGACAATCCACATACATCTATCACACATGCACTCGCACCCATATGAATCATTTCAGAGAAGACCCGGGTCCTGATTCTCAGTTCTCTTTTGGTCTTGCCAACATAGAAATCGCAGTACCCTCTAATTATGGGCTCTGTATACCAATAGCAACTGCACGACAAGCTATTTTACTTTACTTTATTTTATTTTATTATTCTCCATAATGGTAATAGTAACAGAACATCAAAATCTGACTATACATAAGTCGATTAGATTGGAGAATCTTTATGAACCCACTACTACTAATGGTTTGTCTGTATTTGTAACACAGCTGTATGAATGAGTGTGACTGCACGAATTGGTGAATGCAAATTAAGGTTAGGCTTTGGTGTCTAGGTGCTGGCTATTATGGAAGGATATTGAATACTGACCATAATACTATTTAAGCATTCAGCTACTGGCACCACATTTGCTCTGAAGAAGCTTGGAAACAAGCGAAACGCGTAAGCGTCTAACCCATGCACAGGTGGGACATAGACCTCCACACATCGATGAAGAAACCCCTTTGATTGCATGGGAACATGCCGATTGACTCTCGGATATTAGGTTGAGTCTTGCGGTGGACACTGAGACTGAGCGCTCCTTCCAACCATCTGTTAGATCAAGCGCGGAACGCCTGAACGTCTGAACCCTGTGACTCACCGTACATCCCCTCGGGGAAGATCCGGAAACAACAGCTCATACCTGCAACAGACAAACACACCGCACGACCGCTTCCCCACACTACATCAGCGCGGCTATCATCAGCTTTCTCGGGCCCCACCATCCCTTCACTGAAGACGTCAAACGGTGAGCTAAGTAGTGCTCCAACATATAGGAGGTACTTTGTTTATGGCTATTCACCGGTTTACCTTCCCTGCATAAGATGTGAACTTGCCCTTTGTTTTGATTTGCCGCTGTCTAGCTGATAAAACCGGGACTTCCCAGCTCCCTATGTTGCTTGGACATATGCACCTTTAGTTGTTTATTGGAATTATATCTGGATGGAATCTCATCAATCACCAGCATTTGCACTTTATTGAGGAAAGACCGAAGGCCAAATATTCAATTATTATTTTTTAATCCTATTTAGGAACTCTATAGAATTTTGAATAGACCCGGGTCTTCTCTGAAATGATTCATATGGGTGCGAGTGCATGAGTGATAGATGTATGTGGATTGTCTGTTGTGGCCACCTGTACATAATAGGACTCTTGTCCTATTTTTAATACATGGTTTGTGGATAGTTGTTTTGTATCTATTGTGACACGAATAAAGTTATCTAGGTTTACACTAGTTTGTTCTTGAGCGGACCATCTTTTTTGGGGGTTCTTCCCCCTCCTCTTCTCTCTCAGAGAGGAAGACATGGCTGCCTGAAACTGGAGAGTTTTGGAGAACTTGAGTTGGATTGAGCAAGGAACCATGAAGGACATTACATCTTAAACCCCAAATTGAGTAACTGTTTAGTTTACTTAATGCATACATAATGTACATGCTTATATTTGTAGGCATATTTTTGTAAGCTATGAGTTGTGTTGTATTGTGCATCCTACAGTTTTATGTGCAGCTTTTCTGTTTAGCAAAGCATTGATACACTACAGAAGTCTAAAGCTTCCTCGGTTTTACCGCAAGAACTTAATAGATAGACGAAAGCATTACATTAGCTTGGTATCGTCCGCAAATACAGAGAACTGTTTACCCCATCCTCAAGGTCGTTTATGAACAAATTAAATAGGTTTGGTCCCAGCACAGAACCCTGGGGGACCCCACTACCCACCCCGGACCATTCAGAGTATTCCCCATTTATCACCACCCTCTGAACTCACCCTTGTAGCCAGTTTTCAATCCATGTACTCACCATATGGTCCATGCCAACGGACCTTACTTTGTACAGTAAACATTTATGGGAAACTGTGTCAAATGCTTTCGCAAAATCCAGATACACCACATCTATAGGCCTTCCTTTATCTAGATGGCAACTCACCTCCTCATAGAAGGTTAATAGATTGGTTCTTGCCAAACCATTCTTCATGAATCCATGCTGATTACTGCTAATGATACTGTTCTCATTACTAAAATCTTGTATATAGTCCCTTATCAACCCCTCCAAGAGCTTACATACTATTGATGTTAGGCTAACTGGTCTGTAATTCCCAGGGATGTATTTTGGGCACTTTTTAAACATTGCTGCTGCATTGGCTTTTTTCCAATCAGCTGGTACCATTCCAGTCAGTAGACTGTCAGTAAAAATTAGGAACAATGGTCTGGCAATTACTTGACTGAGTTCCCTAAGTACCCTCGGATGCAAGCCACCTGGTCCTGGTGATTTATTAATGTTAAGTTTTTCAAGTCTAATTTTAATTCTGTCCTCTGTTAACCATGGAGGTACTTCCTGTGATGTGTCATGAGGATAAACAGAGGTACAATAGAAAGCAAAAAATGGCAGCCCTTGTAATTGGAAAAATAGCCTTGGTGGAGGAGAAGAAAAAAAATGAAGAAAAAGAAGGAAGAGCAGAGCGTGGACAAAAGACTGGCTCCTTCAACAAGAGAAATTCTCACATGTAAACCTGCTGACAAACCTGAGGATTACTGAAATTATTTGCGGATAACACAAGAGTTATTTGAGATGCCGTTATCTCATGTGCGGCCACATATCTCCAAATAAGACTCCTGTATGAGAAAGGCTATTAGCCCAGGAGAGAGGCTCATGGCAACCCTTTGTTTCTTGGCAACAGACAGGGCTTTTGAAGAACCTGAAATTTACAACAGGAATTTCTACCCAATCATTAGGTTGGATTATACCGGACATGTGTGAGGCCATAGTAAAGGTGCTCCAACCACAGTATTTAAAGATAAGAAAACATGGGGAACTGTCTGATTTATTTTACATGAATACATATGAAATGGAGTTGGAATATCTACAATTCAGCAATGTGTCTAAAATTGGCAATAATGCTATTAATTACCAATGGCCATTTCAAATGTAACATAAGGTGCACAACAAATACAGTTAACACCATAAAGAAAAAATATTCACAGATTAGTGAATTGTGAGTCATGAAACCAATAACTTTGATGTGGTTCTTGGTGCATTGCCCAGCTTGTGCTTGGCACATATTACTCATCTGCCAGTTCAGGACAGATGGTACAATGTGGGTGAGATGTACATCCCTGATACCCCATAAGATCTGTGTTTGTGTAAGATGTCCCTTAAAGCAGTTGTATTGTCTGCTTGGTCATTTTTACCTACAGGTAAGCCTATAAAATTTTACATAGTTACATAGTAGGTAAGGCTGAAAAAAGACAATAGTCCATTCAGTTTAACCTGTGTAGGTGTCTATAATTATTTCCCATATCCATGTATGTTGTGTTTTTTAAGATGTACATCCAAGAGTCTTTTAAAAAATATCAATACTCCCCACAGCCACCACCAATTGTGGGAGAGAGCTCCACATCCTTATTGTCCTGACAGTGAAGAACCCCCTGCACAGTCTAAGGTTAAACCGCTTCTCCTCCAGTCTCAACGTGTGGCCCCGTGTCCTCTTACAGTCTCTGGGACTGAATATTTTTTTTCCTATGCTGGGATCCCCATTGAGGTATTTGTAGAGCTCTATCATGTCCCCCCTTAAGCGTTGCTTCTCCTGCGAGAATAAATTTTAGTGTTTGCAGCCGGCCTTCGCAATTGAGGTCCTCCAGTCCTCCTATTAGTTTTGTTGCCCTTCTTTGGACTTTCTCCAACTCCAGCACATCCCTTCAGAGGACCGGTGACCAGAAATGGACAGAATACTTAGATGTGGCCTAACCAGGGTTTAATAAAGTGGCAGAATTATGGTTTTATCCCTCGAGTAAATCACATTTTTTTTAATGCATGCTAATATGGTTTACCTGTAGGTAAAATGAATATCTCCTAAACCTGTACTTCCATGCAGCCACTGACATCAGCGGCGCATGTGCAGTGAAGGTCTGGTGTATCGCGCCGAACGAACGGCTCCTGCGCGCAGGCACAGGAGTGATGTCATCACGGGTCTGGCCACTCACAGCGCCGGAGCTGCAAACCCCGAATAAACGCTGAGGGAACATGTCAGCTGCCTCAGCGGTGACTGGGGGGCCCTGTGGGAGCTTCGTTCTAAGGTAATTATTTCATAATGAGCTAGTATGCAGGGAATACTAGCTCATTATGCCTTTGCCTTACAGTTTGTTTGTTTTTTTGTGAGCATACAACCGCTTAAAGTACAATGGCAATCATTTTACAAAGTACAGATTCAAATAAGAAATAAGCAAAAATTGCGCTATACAAATCAAATTAAAGTCCATGTGTGTACCAAAACAAATTATACATTAGAAAGGTAGTCCATATTAATGTGACAAAGTGAATAGTTCCATATCCGTGTCCATCACCATATATCCCAGTGAATCCACCACCAGCTATTGAAAGGCTTACCAGCTCCAGTGGACCCCTTGTCACAGGGGGTTCAATGAACACCTGTGGCTTAAACATAGCCAGGGCTTTTCTCCACACTTTAGGATCACTCTGCACTCCGGATGGTATCAATGGAAATGTAGAGGGTTGCCACGAACAATAAACCAAAATGGCTCCACATAGTGTAAAATATCCTTTAGGTTTATTAGGGATCTCACTCACAGCAATTCACAATGAGCTGACATCTAAAATAGCCTTACGTTTAGTGTTTCGGCCAGCACACATCTAAACAAACCGGGACATGAGAAAAGAGATGGGGACATCAGCAAGTCGCTCCGCCCTATGCATTTTATCACAACTGACGTCGTCCTGGGGCACGAGATTCAAATAAGTCTTGCTGTTGCATTGATATCATATGTAACTTGTGTGCAACAAGATAACCCACAGCATCACATTCATCATCCATTTGTTTCATAATAAACAATGTATCTTTCAGCAAAGTAGCAGTATCATAATCCAAATTCTTTTTGTTTCCTCTCAGACCTATATATTTTTTGCATGTGATAGGAAGCAGAAAAAAGGTGCATGGAGAGGTGGAAATAGAACATCAGGATTTACAGCAGACAAGTGCTCAGTCTGGCATGGCAATAGACACGACAGTGATCATACTGACAACGCCTGATGAAAGTGATGAGAGCAGCCATGTGACCACTTCAGGTAAATTAACTATATTTTTCTAAGCTTTTTTTTTTATTCTATAATTTGGGTTTTCTTCTAGGTGTTCGATCATCTGCTTCATGCCGCTCAACCTTTTGAGAGCGCATCAGCACACCACATTATCGCAGATTTAATATTAAATGCTTACACTGAGAAAGTTTGCAATACCCTAAATTCTGTTCCAGGCAGAATTTCAGATATCATTGACCGGTTAGCGAAGGTTTGAATTGTTAAGATGTTTATATTATTTTTCTCTTTGAATACCCTGGTTCGTTTTTGCACATTACCTGCATCTTTTAGAATACATACCTACAGTGTTCTTGTCCATCTGTACAACCTAGCTCAGTGGATCCCTACGGAACAAATGAACACTTTTCAAGATTGCACAGCAGTTGTAGACATGCAATGTTTTGAGTATATGTACAGTTTCTGGATAGGTGTTCTGGTATATGTACAGGTCTGGATAGGTGTGTTTGTTTTTTTAATTTCCATTTATTATTTTCATTTTTCCAATTTTATTATTTTTCATTTTTATTTTCATTTTTTCCATTTATTTTTCTATTTTTTATTTCATTTTATTTTATTTTTATTTTATCATTTTGTTTTTATTTTATTTTTTTATTATTTATTTTTCATTTATTTTTATTTTTTATTTTTATTCCTATTTTTATTTTTACTTTTTTTTTTTTTCATTTTTATTTTCATTTTGTCATTCATTCATTTGTATCCTTTTATTTATTAAATTTGTTGGAGTGTTTATGTTTTTATCTGTTCCCATGACACCAGAATTGATGTCAAGTTATGTTAAGGTTTATTGTGCTCTATCCATATGAGCGACATGTTTTCCCAACCAACAAAATGGCCGCTGTTGCCTATTTGATTGGTGGGAGTAAGGGGAGTGTACTCTCTCTATTGATATTTAAGGCAATCAGCCCCAATCGGAAATCAGGTCCTTTGATGGCGCCCTGACGTCACTTCCGGTCTCGTGGGAAGAATGCCATTAACAGTGTTTGCTGCATTCTCTTACCAATTCCATGCCCGTTTTTAACTTATGTTTGTAAGTATGTCCTTTATGCGCAATAAATATCCTCTCTTAGCATACTTCACTATTGGTCCCTTTTATTCCTTTTGGGTACCTGTTTTTCATG
Source organism: Aquarana catesbeiana (assembly GCF_042186555.1). NCBI lineage: Eukaryota > Metazoa > Chordata > Amphibia > Anura > Ranidae > Aquarana > Aquarana catesbeiana. The sequence continues at coordinate 18,361,462 of NC_133325.1, read as the reverse complement.
GCTGAGAACTAACGTTGAAGGATAGTTTATCATCTAATCTCATCAGTGAACCTGCCATCCTGTGACATCCTTTGGATATTGCTATAAGTCTGTATTGACCCCCAGACTGAAAAGCTGGGTGTCGTTGTGATCTGGTGAGTGAGGACACATGTGGGGGTGTCTTGGTACGCCTGAAAATTTTTCTGCAACATTTTCTTTGCACTTTTTGCACACCAGATGTGAAGCATTCCCTGCAACTTTGCACACCAGATGTGAAGCACCTTTATAGTTTTATATGGATTTTATGTTTTTGTTTTCACTTATCATGGGTCTATGTTTGTGAGCGCTGTATTTATGTATTGTCACTTGTGTCTATATGTACAGTTTAGCACAATGAATACCTATTGTGCATATGGATGCTTGTTAAGGTCCAGTTAAGGCTCTCTGGGGCAAATCTCTGCCATTGTACGTCGGACACTTTAAGACCTCTAGGGGGGTGGGTGCAATGCCGGAGCCGATGTGCATGGCCGGCAACCGCAATGTCCACAGGCCACCCGTGATCGCTCCTCAGAGAGACAGAACAGGGGATCCCCGTTCTGTCAGGGGAACCTAGTGAATAGGAACAGCGATCTCTCTCCTCCTCCAGTCACTACACTCCCCCCCAGTTAGAACACACATGAGGGAACACCTAACCCCTTAATCGCCCCCTAGTGTTAACCCCTTCCTGCCAGTGACATTTATACAGTAATCAGTGGCTATTTTTAGCACTGATCGTTGTATAAATGTTAATGGTCCCAAAAAAGTAAGTAAAGTAATCATATGTCATGGTGAAAAAAAGATTAACATTTTTCTGATTCATAAGACTCAGACAATTCTTTAGTTTAGTTTCTGGACCATCCCAAATGATAAGAACATCATCTATATACTAGACATGTGCATTTCGTTTAGTTCCGAATCGAAATTCGGACGAAATTTTCATTATTCGGACATTCGGATGCATCCGAAATACCGAATTACAATACTAACGAATTTAAACGAATCCGAAATGTTTCGAATCGAAAACCCACGGCCGAAATTCGAATCGAATTCGAATCGAATTCGAAACCAAATTCGAAATATATTCGATTCGAAAACAAATTCGAAATCTATTCGACTCGAATTCGAAAACAAATTTGAATCGAATTAGAAAAAATATAAATTGATTTCTAAAAAAAAATACAATAAAATAGAATATAAAATAATAAAACAATAGAATAAACATAAAAGAATCGCAAAGAATAGAACAGAATTTAATAGAATTTAATAAAATACAACAGAATATGACCATCTTCTGAAATTCGAATTTCAAATAGTATAAATTCGAAAATAGACTGGAAAATAACAATTTATATATATATATATATATATATATATATATATATATATATATATATATATATATATATATATATATATATATATATATATAAATTGTTATTTTCCAGTCTATTTTCGAATTTACACATTTACACATTATATTTTACTCAATTCTGTTCTATTGTTTTTCTAGTCTATTTCCTATTTCTAGTCTAATCTTTTCTATTCGAATTCGAATTCATTCTATATGAAATTCGAATTTCGGAAAATGGTTATATATATAAATATATATTTATATATAAATATAAATATATATATATATATATATATATATATATATATATATATATATATATATATATATATATATATATATATATATATATAAAACCATTTTCCGAAATTCGAATTTCATATAGAATGAATTCGAATTCGAATAGAAAAGATTAAAAGATTAGACTAGAAATAGGAAATAGACTAGAAAAACAATAGAACAGAATTGAGTAAAATATAATGTGTATATATATTATATTTTATTCTATTCTGTTCTATTTTGAATTTGAATTTGAATTCATTCTAAATGAATTTCGAATTTCAATAGATGGTTATATATAAATAAATATCTTATATATATATATATATATATATATATATATATATATATATATATATATATATATATATATATATATATATATAAAACCATTTTCCAATGAAATTGAATTTAAATAGAATAGAAAATAATATCATAAAAAAACAATAGATCAGATCAGAAAAAAAAAAAAAAAAAAAATTATATATATATATATATATATATATATATATATATATATATATATATATATATATATATATATATATATATATATATCCATTTTCTGAAATTCGAATTTCATATAGAATGAAATCGAATTTGAATATAAAAGATTAGAATAGATTAGAAAATAATAGAAAAGAATATCATAGAAAAACAATAGAACAGATCAGGAAAAAAAAAATTATATACATCTTTTGAAATTCGAAATTCATATAAAATGAATTCAAATTTGAATAGAAAAGTTTATTCTATTCTGTTCTATTGTTTTTCTAGTCTATTTTCTTTTCTATTCGAATTTGAATTCATTCTATATGAATGTCTAATTTCAAAAGATGGTTATATATATATATAAATATTTATATATATATATATATATATATATATATATATATATATATATATATATATATATATATATATAACCATTTTCCGAAATTCGAATTTCATATAGAATGAATTCGAATTGAAAAGATTAGACTAGAAAGAAATAGAAAATAGACTAGAAAAACAATAGAACACAATTGAGTAAAATATTGTTTTTCTAGTCTATTTTCTTTTCTATTCGAATTCGAATTCATTCTATATGAAATTCGAATTTCGGAAAATGGTTATATATATATATATATATATATATATATATATATATATATATATATATATATATAACCATTTTCCGAAATTCGAATTTCATATAGAATGAATTCGAATTCGAATAGAAAAGAAAATAGACTAGAAAAACAATAGAACAGAATAGAATAAAATATAATATATATATTAGATTATTTTCTGTTCTATTGTATTCCTATTCTAATCTTTTCTATTCGAATTTGAATTCATTCTATATGAATTTCGAATTTCAAAAGATGGTTATATATATAAATACTTTTTCTGCAGCAAAAAATTTCATTTTCCGAACTGATTTTGGGGCCCCGTATCTCAGGGCCACTTAGTGCTAGGAACCCCAAATTTGGTGTGCAAACCCAGTGGAACTGGTACCATAACATATCCAAAGCTGGGGTTCCTAGCACTAAGTGGCCCCGAGATACAGGGCCCAAAATCGGTTCAGAAAATGTCATTCTCTGCTGCAGAAAAGTGCTTGACATTTTCTGAACCGAGTTTGGGGCCCCATAGCTCAGGGCTACTTGGAACTAAGAACCTCAAATTTGGTGTGCTAACCCAGTGGAACTGGTACCATAACATATCCAAAGCTGGGGTTCCTAACACTAAGTGGCCCCGAGATACAGGGCCCAAAATCGGTTCAGAAAATGTCATTCTCTGCTGCAGAAAAGTGCTTGACATTTTCTGAACCAAGTTTGGGGCCCCATAGCTCAGGGCTACTTAGAGCTAAGAACCTCAAATTTGGTGTGCTAACCCAGTGGAACTGGCACCATAACATATCCAAAGCTGGGGTTCCTAGCACTAAGTGGCCCCGAGATACGGGGCCCCAAACCAGTTCAGAAAATGTCATTCTCTGCTGCAGAAAAGTGCTTGACATTTTATGAACTGATTTTTTGGGCCCTGTATCTCGGGGCCACTTGGTGCTAGACACCTCAGCTTTGGAAATTTTATGGTGCTAGTTCCACTGGGTTTGCACACTAAATTTGGGGTTCTTAGCATTAAGTGGCCCCAAGATATGGGGCCCCAAATTCGGTCAACTGTGTCCATCTGCAGCAATGTCATTTTGGGACCCTTTGGGTTCAGAGACCCCAAATTTTGGCTGCAGCTAGGGGGCATCTAGGAACCCTTAACTACCTAGTTTGAAGTTCAGGGGACCTATGGCTGCAAATGGGCACAGTGATGCTGCAAATGGGCATTGTTGACCCTCTTTTCCACCTACAGTAGCTGTGCATTTCTCACCCTCGTCTTATACTCGGGTCAATAAGTTTTTCCCATTTTTTTGTGGTAAATTAGGGCCTCGACTTATACTCGGAACGACTTATACTCGAGTATATACGGTATATATATATATATATATATATATATATATATATATAACCATTTTCCGAAATTCAAATTTCATATAGAATGAATTCAAATTCGAATAGAAAAGATTAGACTAGAAATAGAAAATAGACTAGGAAAACAATAGAACAGAATTGAGTAAAATATAATGTGTATATATATTATATTTTATTCTATTGTGTTCTATTTTTTTTTCTATTCTAATCTTTTCTATTCGAATTTGAATTCATTCTATATGAATTTCGAATTCCAATTGATGGTTATATATCAATAAATATCTAATATAAATAAATAAATATATATATATATATATATATATATATATATATATATATATATATATATATATATATATATATATATATAACTATTTTCTGAAATTCGAATTTCATATAGAATGAATTCGAATTCAAATAGAAAAGAAAATAGACTAGAAAAACAATAGAACAGAATAGAATAAAATATAATATATATATATTAGATTATTTTCTGTTCTTTTGTTTTTCTATTCTAATCTTCTCTATTCGAATTTGAATTCATTCTATATGAATTTCGAATTTCAAAATATGGTTTTATATATATATATATATATATATATATATATATATATATATATATATATATATAAATAACCATTTTCCGAAATTCGAATTTCATATAGAATGAATTCGAATTCGAATAGAAAAGATTAGACTAGAAATAGAAAATAGACTAGAAAAACAATAGAACAGAATTGAGTAAAATATAATATGTATATATATTATATTTTATTCTAATCTATTTTTTTTCTATTCTAATCTTAACTATTCAAATTTGAACTCATTCTATATGAATTTCAAACCATCCAATAGATGGTTATATATCAATAAATAACTATATATATATATATATATATATATATATATATATATATATACCGTATATACTCGAGTATAAGTCGTTCCGAGTATAAGTCGAGGCCCTAATTTACCACAAAAAAATGGGAAAAACTTATTGACCCGAGTATAAGACGAGGGTGAGAAATGCACAGCTACTGTAGGTGGAAAAGAGGGTCAACAATTCCCATTTGCAGCATCACTGTGCCCATTTGCAGCCATAGGTCTCCTGAACTTCAAACTCGTTAGTTAAGGGTTCCTAGATGCCCCCTAGCTGCAGCCAAAATTTGGGATCTCTGAACCCAAAGGGTCCCAAAATGACATTGCTGCAGATGGACACAGTTGACCGAATTTGGGGCCCCATATCTTGGGGCTACTTAGTGCTAAGAACCCCAAATTTGGTGTGCAAACCCAGCGGAACTAGCACCATAAAATTTCCAAAGCTGAGGTTTCTAGCACCAAGTGGCCCCGAGATACAGGGCCCCAAAAATCAGTTCAGAAAATGTCAAGCACTTTTCTGCAGCAGAGAATGACATTTTCCGAACCGGTTTGGGGCCCCGTATCTCGGGGCCACTTAGTGCTAGGAACCCCAGCCTTGGATATATTATGGTACCAGTTCCACTGGGTTAGCACACCAAATTTGGGGTTCCTAGCACCAAGTGGCCCTGAGATACAGGGCCCCAAATTCAGTTTGGAAAATGTCAAGCACTTTTCTGCAGCAGAGAATGACATTTTCTGAACCGATTTTGGGCCCTGTATCTCGGGGCCACTTAGTGCTAGGAACCCCAGCTTTGGATATGTTATGGTACCAGTTCCACTGGGTTTGCACACCAAATTTGGGGTTCCTAGCACTAAGTGGCCCTGAGATACGGGGCCCCAAAATCAGTTCGGAAAATGAAATTTTTTGCTGCAGAAAAAGTATTTATATATATAACCATCTTTTGAAATTCGAAATTCATATAGAATGAATTCAAATTCGAATAGAAAAGATTAGACTAGGAATACAATAGAACAGAAAATAATCTAATATATATATTATATTTTATTCTATTCTGTTCTATTGTTTTTCTAGTCTATTTTCTTTTCTATTCGAATTCGAATTCATTCTATATGAAATTCGAATTTCGGAAAATGGTTATATAAGGCATCAATCAGAAGGCAACTGGACGACGTCAGGTTTGACGAAACGGCGTAGGGAGAGCGGCGTGCTGACGCCACCAACACGCAGTCCCGGAAGTTACGGGCGTTTGTTTTTAGAGAGCCGGCCGGCTTGCCTTCTGATTGATGCCTTATCTTATCTGGATTGATGTAAGTGCATTACTTTTTTATACAATAAAAGTTTTAGACGATATACACTATGGAAGCTTTTCTTTTTCTCATATGACTGGCCCATGGATATGCTGATGAGACTCACGTAAAGAAACCACGGAGATTTTATCTGATGTTCCATCCCAAGACTGTAGCTGGGTCATAAGCTAAAAAGCGTCTGTGATCTCCTTACCAGAGATCAAGGGAGCTGGTAAGAGGCAGTTGACTTAGAGGTGGAGGACTGTCCTATCTTCTACACTTGTTTCTGCGGTGGTTAAGAGTGTGCTGTCACCCTGTTAAGAAATGTGGACAGATGCCTTTGTGAACTCTGCATGGACCGTTAACTGATACCTGTGTATATGCTACGGATGGACTCTAAACTCTATGTGTGCATACACTGAGTTTTGTTTGTTGTTTTTTTAGCGCAGTTTCCTTTTTGTTACGATCTTGTTTTATGTGGGTATCCCATATTTTTTAACTGCAGCTTAATGATATGTACAGTTAGCAGATCATATTTTGCATGTCATATAACTCTCATTGACAGCGCTGTATTTTCTATACATTTTGCTATTTATATATATAACCATCTTTTGAAATTCGAAATTCATATAGAATGAATTCAAATTCGAATAGAAAAGATTAGAATAGGAATACAATTCCATGGTTATATATATATATATATATATATATATATATATATATATATATATATATATATATATATATATATATATATATATATATATATATATATATATATATATATATATATATATATATATATATATATAACCATTTTCCGAAACTCGAATTTCATATAGAATGAATTCGAATTCGAATAGAAAAGAAAATAGACTAGAAAAACAATATTTTACTCAATTGTGTTCTATTGTTTTTCTAGTCTATTTTCTATTTCTAGTCTAATCTTTTCAATTCGAATTCGAATTCATTCTATATGAAATTCGAATTTCGGAAAACGGTTTTATATATATATATATATATATATAATATATATATTAGATTATTTTCTGTTCTATTGTTTTTCTATTCTAATCTTTTCTATTCAAATTTGAATTCATTTTATATGAATTTCGAATTTCAAAAGATGTATATAATTTTTTTTTTCCTGATCTGTTCTATTGTTTTTCTATGATATATATATATATATATTATATATATATATATATATATATATATATATATATAAAAAAATTCCGAAATTCGAATTTCATATAGAATGAAATTGAATTGCAATAGAATAGAAAATAATATCTTAGAAAAACAATAGATCAGATCAGAAAATATATATATATAATATATATATATATATATATATATATATATATATATATATATATATATATATATATATATATTATTCTATTCTGTTCTATTGTTATTCTATTCTATTCTTTACTATTCTTTACTATTCAAATTTGAATAGAAAAAAATAGAAATAGAATAGAATAGAGTAACAATAGAACAGAATAGAATAAAAAATTATATATACATATATATATATATATATATATATATATATATATATATATATATTTTTATTATTATTTTTTTTGTAAACGCTATAACTTTTGCGCAAAGCAATCAATAAACGCTTATTGCGATTTTTTTTTTAACAAAATATGTAGAAGAATACGTATCGGCCTAAACTGAGGAAAAAATGTTTTTTTATATATTTTTGGGGGATATTTATTATAGCAAAATCTAAAAAATAATGCGTTTTTTCAAAATTGTCGCTCTTATTTTGTTTATAGCGCAAAAAATAAAAACCGCAGAGGTGATCAAATACCACCAAAAGAAAGCTCTATTTATGGGAAAAAAAGGACTTCAATTTTGTTTGGGAGCCACGTCGAACAACCGCGCAATTTTCAGTTAAAGCGATGCAGTGCCGAATCGCAAAAAGTGCTCTGGTCAGGAAGGGGGTAAATTCTTCCGGGGCTGAAGTGGTTAAAGACTTGTAGTTTTATTAGCTGTTTTTTTTTTTTGACAGGGGCGCAGTTTCAGTGCTTGCCATAGGTGCCATTTTCACTAGATATGCCTCTGGGAGACACAGAGAGAGAGAGAAAGAGAATGTAATCATTTTTATTTACCAATGACGGATGCAGTCTGGGGTGCGCTCAATCCCTCTCACAGCTTTTACTGCCATGGTGACGCAAAACCATGCAGCGTTCTTCTGGTTTGCTGAAGAGGAATATTATCTGAATATTATCTGAATATTATCAAATTCGAAAATAGAAATATTTTCGAATGCGATTGAAATAATTTCTAATACAGTTGAAATAATTTTGAATGCTGTTGAAATATTTTCGAATGCGGTTGAAATATTATCGAATCCGATTGAAATAATTTTGAATAAAGTTGAAATAATTTCGAATGCGGTTGAAATATTATCAAATTTGGTAGAAATATTTTCGAATGCGATTGAAATATTATCGAATACGATTGAAATAATTTCTAATACAGTTGAAATAATTTCGAATGCTGTTGAAATATTTTCGAATGCGGTTGAAATAATATCGAATCCGGTTGAAATATTTTCGAATTCGACCGATTTCTGGAGGTAGTGGGAGCCCTTGAACCAGCATTTCTGGTCACAATCGATGTGGAATCACTCTACAACAGTATTGCGCATGATCTTGGCATTGCAGCCATTGGCACTCAGACAATGGGCAACTACTGAATGGAAATGTAATTGTTTTGTTCTTCAAATGTTGGACTTTATCTTGAGGCACAACATTTTCCTGTTCAAGGTCTCCCACTACTTCCAGGTACAGGGAGTGGCTATGGGGATGTGCTGCGCACCCTCATATGCCAATCTGTACCTGGGGGAGTGGGAGAAAGATTTTTTTTTTTAACAGGAGAAGCATCATCTATATATACTCGGCACATTCCAATGTGGCAGAGGTATATAGATGATGTTCTTATCATTTGGGATAGTCCAGAAACTAGTCTTATGAATCAGAACAATTTTAATCTTTTTTTCACCACGACATATGATTTCCATGGAGTCAACTTCTTGGACATCAGTATCCTTAAAGATTCAAACGGTGGACTTACGAGTAAGTTATATAGGAAAGAAACCGCCGGCAATACTCTGCTGCACACGGAGAGTTTTCATCCTGACTCCTTGAAGAAATCAATTCCATTTAGTCAGTTCTTATACATTAGAAGGAATTGTACCACCAATGAGGATTTTCTAAGAGAATCCGATGAACTTACCACCAGATTGTTGACCAGGGGATACAGGAAATCAGCCCTTAAAAAGGCATTTAATCGTGTAAAAAATACCAACAGACGAGACCTTATCTTTAAAACTAAAAGTAAGGAAGACAAAGCAACTAGAATTATCATGAGATATTCTAATTAACACAAATAAGAAAAATTATTTTGAAGCACTGGCCCATCTTAACTGAGGACCCCATTTTGGGAGGACACCAAAACCACAGATCACGTATAAAAAGGCAGGATCAATTGGAAATATGTTAACACAGAGTAAATATAAAGGGAACTTAAGGAGGGACCCCTGTAAAACTTGGGGAACCTATCCTTGTGGATCCTGTTCACAATGTGTGGTCATAGGAAGGAGGACCGCACTGACACTGCCCAATGGGGAGACGTTTTGCCTGAAACATTTTGCAAATTGCAAAACAAGGCGTCGTCTACCTCATGCAGTGTCAGTGCGGTGCCTTTTATGTGGGCAAAACCTGGCAAGAGCTGGGTAAGTGAGTGGAAAAACATATGCATAGCATGCGTATAGGCAATTTACAGTGGGGACGGAAAGTATTCAGACCCCCTTAAATTTTTTACTATGTTATATTGCAGCAATTTGCTAAAATCATTTAAGTTAATTTTTTTCCTCATTAATGTACACACAGCACCCCATATTGACAGAAAAACACAGAATTGTTGACATTTTTGCAGATTTATTAAAAAAGAAAAACTGAAATATCACTTGGACCTAAGTATTCAGACCCTTTGCTCAGTATTTAGTAGAAGCACCCTTTTGATCTAATACAGCCATGAGTCTTTTTGGGAAAGATGCAACAAGTTTTTCACACCTGGATTTGGGGATCCTCTGCCATTCCTCCTTGCAGATCCTCTCCAGTTTTGTCAGGTTGGATGGTAAACGTTGGTGGACAGCCATTTTTAGGTCTCTCCAGAGATGCTCAATTGGGTTTAAGTCAGGGCTCTGGCTGGGCCATTCAAGAACAGTCACGGAGCTGTTGTGAAGCCACTCCTTTGTTATTTTAGCTGTGTGCTTAGGTCCATTGTCTTGTTGGAAGGTAAACCTTCGGCCCAGTCTGAGGTCCTGAGCACTCTGGAGAAAGTTTTTTGTCCAGGATATCCCTGTACTTGGCCGCATTCATCTTTCCCTTGTTTGCAACCAGTCGTCCTGTCCCTGCAGCTGAAAAACACCCCCACAGCATGATGCTGCCACCACCATGCTTCACTGTTGGGACTGTATTGGACAGGTGATGAGCAGTGCCTGGTTTTCTCCACACATACCGCTTAGAATTAAGGCCAAAAAGTTCTATCTTGGTACCTCATCAGACCAGAGAATCTTCTTTCTCACCATTTTGGAGTCCTTCAGGTGTTTTTTAGCAAACTCCATGCAGGCTTTCATGTGTCTTGCACTGAGGAGAGTCTTCCGTCGGGCCACTCTGCCATAAAGCCCCGACTGGTGGGGGGCTGCAGTGATGGTTGACTTTCTATAACTTTCTCCCATCTCCCGACTGCATCTCTGGAGCTCAGCCACAGTGATCTTTGGGTTTTTCTTTACCTCCCTCACCAAGGCTCTTCTCCCCCGATAGCTCAGTTTGGCCAGACGGCCAGCTCTAGGAAGGGTTCTGGTCGTCCCAAACATCTTCCATTTAAGGATTGTGGAGGCCACTGTGCTCTTAGGAACCTTAAGTGCAGCAGAAATTTTTTTGTAACCTTGGCCAGATCTGTGCCTTGCCACAATTCTGTCTCTGAGCTCTTCAGGCAGTTCCTTTGACCTTATGATTCTCATTTGCTCTGACATGCACTGTGAGCTGTAAGGTCTTATATAGACAGGTGTGTGGCTTTCCTAATCAAGTCCAATCAGTATAATCAAACACAGCTGGATTCAAATGAAGGTGTAGAACCATCTCAAGGATGATCAGAAGAAATAGACAGCACCTGAGTTAAATATATGAGTGTCACAGCAAAGGGTCTGAATACTTAGGAGCATGTGATATTTCAGTTTTTCTTTTTTAATAAATCTGCAAAAATGTCAACAATTCTGTGTTTTTCTGTCAATATGGGGTGCTGTGTGTACATTAATGAGGAAAAAAAATGAACTTAAATGATTTTAGCAAATGGCTGCAATATAACAAAGAGTGAAAAATTTAAGGGGGTCTGAATACTTTCTGTCCCCACTGTATATTTGCCATTGGGAAGACACATTGCTAGACAACATAATTATAGATTACCCAAAATTAGTTTTTCTGTTTTGGATAGGTTACATATACCCATCAGAGGGGGCGACTGGAACAAGGTCCTGCTCCAGCGTGAAATTCGCTGGATCAGGTACCTTAAGGCCACAACCCCCCTGGCCTAAACGAAGTGAGAGTTTCAGACCTTTCCTGGATGGCTTCAGCTCAGGAAAGACTGACTAAAATATCTAATAATGTGAAAATTTCCCCCTTTCAAAAATTAAGAAAATCATCTTAAGAGTCCTTTTGGTTTCTGTATATGGGGGGACTGGTATCTTATCCCTATAGATCATTGCAAACCCGATACTTCAGAGCCCTGGATATGCCTTCTTGACATATTCTATTTTGGGCAATTTTTTTCTCTCTTTTTATCCATTGTAGGTATCCTTTCATGTCTTCGGACCCCAAGGATTTTTGAAAATGAGATGCATACATATAGGGTTTCTTTATTTACTCAATTATAATTATGTTTATCGTTAATGTTCTCTCTCTGTAATTTAGGCATCTTTGGATTGAGATGGTCTATAGGAGGAGATTATGTTTATTGTGATCCAAAAAATCTTTTGTACAGCAGAAGGCATTCCCCATGTGATGAGTTAAGGAATTTTTTTCCTCCCCTCCGCCCTTTTTTAGGATCTTCCACATTTATTAGCTTTTACATCTCTACCCGGCACAAAGGGGCCCTCATGTCCTCACAAACATGGTGGCTTGTATTTTTTCCTCGATGGGTGGATTTCCACCCCGAGAGTCATTATGAATGGGCGGTTTTTTGTCCCAACTGGCCGCCACCATTTGTGCCGGATGTGTACATCCGGGACATGTGGTGACTTATGACACCAGCCGCTGGGTTTCATCCCCGGTGCTGGTCTGCCAGGCCTCTACTGCAACTGTCTTCAGTTCCTGCTTATTCTTGGGGCATTTTTCCTTCAGTTTTGTCTTCAGCAAGTGAAATGCATGCTCAGTCGAATTCAGGTCAGGTGATTGACTTGGCCATTGCATAACATTCCACTTCTTTCCCTTAAAAAACTCTTTGGTTGCTTTCGCAGTATGCTTCGGGTCATTGTCCATCTGCACTGTGAAGCACCGTCCAATGAGTTCTGAAGCATTTTGCTGAATATGAGCAGATAATATTGCCTGAAACACTTCAGAATTCATCCTGCTGCTTTTGTCAGCAGTCACATCATCAATAAATACAAGAGAACCAGTTGCATTGGCAGCCATACATGCCCACGCCATGACTCTACCACCACCATGTTTCACTGATGAGGTCGTATCCTTTGGATCATGAGCAGTTCCTTTCCTTCTCCATACTCTTCTCTTCCCATCACTCCGGTACAAGTTGATCTTGGTCTCATCTGTCCATAGGATGTTGTTCAAGAACTGTGAAGGCTTTTTTAGATGTTTGGCAAACTCTAATCTGGCCTTCCTGTTTTTGAGGCTCACCAATGGTTTACATCTTGTGGTGAACCCTCTGTATTCACTCTGGTGAAGTCTTCTCCTGATTGTTGACTTTGACACACATACACCTACCTCCTGGAGAGTGTTCTTGATCTGGCCAACTGTTGTGAAAGGTGTTTTCTTAACCGGTCATGCACCACAGTTGTTTTCCGTGGTCTTCCGGGTCTTTTGGTGTTGCTGAGCTCACCGGTGCGTTCTTTCTTTTTAAGGATGTTCTAAACAGTTGATTTGACCATACCTAATGTTTTTGCTATCTCTCTGATGGGTTTGTTTTGTTTTTTTAGCCTAATGATGGCTTGCTTCACTGATAGTGACAGCTCTTTGGATCTCATATTGAGAGTTGACAGCAACAGATTCCAAATGCAAATAGCACACTTGAAATAAACTCTGGACCTTTTATCTGCTCCTTGTAAATTGGATAATGAGGGAATAACACACACCTGGCCATGGAACAGCTGAGCATCTAATTGTCCCATTACTTTTAGTCCCTTCAAAAGTGGGAGGCACATATACAAACTGTTGTAATTCCTACACCGTTCACCTGATTTGGATGTAAAAACCCTCAAATTAAAGCTGAAAGTCTGCAGTTAAAGCATATCTTGTTCGTTTCACTTCAAATCCATTGTGGTGGTATGTAGAGCCATAAATATTACAATTGTGTCGATGTCCCAATATTTATGGACATGACTGTATATGCATTTCCTAACATTGCATTTTTGACTTTCTATAGATAGTGATACAATATCCCTGATGAAGATTTTTTTGAATACCACTTATTGAAACACGTTGGATTACCGCTACTCATCCCCGTCTGTCTGCACTGGTGGTCACTGAACTATGTAGTAGGCAGTATCACTTCCATCTTATTTCAATATGCAATGCGTTTTAATATTTGTACTTCATATACAACATATTGAAACTTCAATGAATTTTATGAATTTTCTTTTCTACAAATGTTTACATAATAAAATGAATTTTTTTAAGAATACAAAACTCTTTTCATTGCCTTAAAAATCCCCAAATAGAGGTTTTTACATTTTTCCTATAAACAAAAATAGAGCGACAATTTAAAAAAAAAGCAATATTTTTTATTTTTTGCTATAATATCCCCAAAATATATATATATATATATATATATATATATATATATATATATATATATATATATATATATATATATATATATATATAAAATTTTCCTCAGTTTAGGCCGATACGTATTCTACATATTTTTGATTAAAAAAAAAAAAGCGCAATAAGCGTTTATTGATTGGTATGTGCAAAAGTTATAGTGTCTACAATAGGGGGTAGTTTTATGGCATTTTTATTAATTTTTTTTTTTTTACTAGTAATGGAGGCGTTTAGCAATTTTTATTGTGACTCGGACATTATGGCGGACACATTGGACACTTTTGGAGCTATTTTGGGACCCTTCATATTTATACAGCGATCGGTGCTATAAAAATGCACTTATTACTGTGTAAATGTGACTGTCAGGGAAGGGGTTAACCACTAGGGGGCTAGGAATGGGTTAAGTGTGTCCTAGGGAGTGATTCTAACTATGTGGGCGCTGGGCTACATGTGACACGACACTGATCGCTGCTCCCGATGAGAGGGAGCAGACGATCAGTGTCCTGTCACTAGGCAGAACAGGGAGATGCTTGTTTACACAGGCATCCCCCCGTTCTGCAGCTCCGTGACACACGATCGTGGAACACCAGCAGACATTGAGTCCGCGGGTCCCGCGGGTACGATCCCGGAGCTCGCTGCATGGGCGCGCGCCCACACGGAGACAAATTTAAAGGGACGTATATATACACCCGTTTGCCTGTCCGTAATATTCTACCGTCGTAAATGTTTGTGCGGCGGTCCTTAAGTGGCTAAACTTTAATCGTTTTTGTATTTGTAAGAAGACACAGGACACACCAGACACATTGAAATTTTGGAACACAGGAACTCAGGACCTGGGGCAATGTGTAAAATCTATTTCTACTAAGCCACATTTTAAAACAGAGACACTAGCTAGATTTTAATCAAAACTCAATATAAAAATGTATTTATTTCCAGAAAAAAGCCCCCAGATAGTGTAGTGACGTACAGAATTTATTTACGTTTATTAGATCACATTGTCAATAGGACCCACACTAGCCGACTTTCAATAAAAAACAAAAACACCATTAGGGCTTATTTACACTTGTTTTGGCTTTAACACATATTAGGGCTAGTTTACACTTACACCTTGCTTTTGCTTTGCTTCAAAAATTATACCCCATTTCGCTTTAGTTTAGTGCTTCAAAGCGTCTTCAAAGCCTCTATAGAAGTCTATGGCAAAGCTTGCTTGAAGCCCCACCAAAGGCTCACAGAAGCCCCACCAAAGCCTCATTGAAGCCCCACCAAAGCCACATCGAAGCCCCACCAAAGCCACATCGAAGCCCCACCAAAGCCTCATCGAAGCCCCACCAAATCCACATCGAAGCCCCACCAAAGCCTCATCAAAGCCCCACCAAAGCCTCATCGAAGCCCCACCAAAGCCTCATCGAAGCCCCACCAAAGCCTCATCGAAGCTCCACCGAAGCACCAACAAAAGCAAGGTGTAAACAGGACTGTAAGCTAACCATTTTATTTAGTGACAGGAGCTTTGACTGGCGTTCAGAGAGCTTACAAAGCGTGTCTGAAGCCATGCTTTGAAGCAATGGTAAACTAGCCCTTAGGGCTCATTTACACTTGCTTTGGCTTTAACACATATTAAAGCGTCTACCGCTTCAACATGCTTTTATGATGTGTTTTTAATGCTTTGATGAAGCTTCAGTGAAGCTTTGGTGAAGCTCTTTTGAAGCTTGGCAGATGCCCTGTGTGTGTGTGTGTGTGTGTGTGTGTGTGTGTGTATATATCTCATACCTGCAATTTCTTCAAAACAAAGCGAAGCTGAATTAAAGCCTCTCAAAAGCTGCAGGTGCTTCAAGTAAGCTTTGCCATAGACTTCTATGGAGGCTTTGAAGACGCTTTGAAGCACCACTAAAGCGACATGGGGTATGATTTTTTTAAGCGAAGCTGAAGCAAAGCAAAGCAAAAGCAAGCTGTAAACAGGACTGTAAGCTAACCATTTTATTTAGTGACAGGGGCTTTGACTGGCATTCAGAAAGCTTTAACAAAGCCTGTCTGAAGCCTAGTTTTGAAGCAAGTGTAAACTAGCCCTTAGAGTATATTTTTCACTGAAAAGGCCACCAAGATATTGTAGTGATTACATGCTCAGTGTTTAACTGCATTAAAACCGCCCACAGTACCTTTACTGTATATATATATATACACACACACACTAGAGCTGCACGATTAGTCGTTAAGAATCGAAATTGCGATTCTACTCCCCTCCCGATCTTTAAAACAGCATTTCCCGATTCTATGTAACAAGTGCAGAAAGTTCTCTGCTCACTTCTGACAGCTGACAAATAAATAACAAAATACAGGCAGCCTGCCAAGTTTATCTCAACATAGCCGATAACTGGTTGACTTCCGGCCGGATGTGATCAGGGCAGCACACCTCCCTCCACAGCTCCGTTACTCCTGACAAATCTCCGGGACTTTGGAGCACTTTTCTCCGGCCTGAGCTGCACAGAACCACCACAGGTACACAGGGGAAGGTGCGCTGAATACAGGGATGCCATCATCCGCTCAAAAGAAGCCAGCTAAGCCTCCCACGGATCATAGACAGACCCGCTCCGTAAAGGACACATCTCCTGGCCCCGCCCCCGCCATCTTGGCTTCTTCTCCACAGAAGCAACGTGCTAAAGCCGCAGCAGATAAGATGGCACAGGCCAAAAATGCAGAGGAGACAGCCCCGGCGCCCGATCTGAACCCTGCAGTGGACGCAGAAGCGATCACACGGCCGATTCTGGAGGCGATCAGCACTAGCAAGGCAGAACTCATGGGGAGGATAGACCATCTCTCCTCTGAGTGTAATTTAATAAGGCATGATTTGGATAAGATTCGGGGCCGCCTGACAACAGTGGAGACGCGCGTCTCAGAAGTAGAAGACACGTCCCAAGATCATGGTGCTCAGCTTGCTGAATTGAGAGATCAGGTCAGGGCACTGCAACATAAAGCCACAGATGCTGAAGACCGTCAGAGACGGAACAACATCAGGGTGGTGGGCCTTCCGGAAGGATCTGAAGGAGACAAGCCGGCGCAATTCGCTGAACTTTTCTTTAAACAGCTGCTGTCCATACAAGAAATGCCCCCCACATATGTTGTGGAACGAGCCCACAGGGTTTCTACTGGTAACAGACCCCCTGGTGCCTTTCCTCGGCCTTTCCTGGTCAGATTCCTGAACTTCCGTGACCGAGATATGCTCCTGACACAGGCCAGGAAACTACAGGATTTGCGACATGAAAACACCAGGGTGATGCTATTTCCTGATTTTTCAGCAGCTACGCAACAGAAAAGGCGATCCTTCAATGAAGTCCGAAGGCGACTCAGAGAAAAAGAAGTCAAGTACAGCATGCTCTACCCCAGCAAGCTTCGAGTTCAACACAAGGGGATGGTAAAGTTTTTTGAGCACCCGGATGAAGCGTGTGATTGGATGGACAAGGAACTTTGAATTTCTAAAGCATGTCCGCAGATCAGTACTGGAGGCTGGTAAACTTTTATTTTTCTTTTTTTTTTTTTTTTTTTTTTTTTTCTTTCTTTCCCTGTTTTTTACTATTCTTTCTTCATGACTAATTCTGATGAGCTGCTCTAGGAATATGGACATGTGCTGCAGTGTGTCGGGAATTTCACCCTGAATTTTTCCGTTATGGGTTCTCAATGTTTTTCTTCCTTGGATGAGGGGGGAGTTTTTCTTTTTTTTTTTTTTTTTTTATTGTTCATTACTTACCGACACGCTACAAGGCTCCCTGCGGAGCAAAAGCAGAATTTCCCTATACTCAATTAATGGCTACAAGCCCCTGATACTTGAACCCTGCCCTTCAGAGTTAACTAAGGGTGCAGCTCTCTTTCACAGGTCATGTGATGCTCCACGGTTTTTTTTTTTTTTATTTTTACAATTGGAGCTAAAGGAGGTGCAAAGAAGATACAAGGAACTGCCGAACTTTAGATTACAGCGGCGGGAATTCGCCACAATTTTTTTGTTGGTCTGTTTAGGGATGAAGCTACATACCAATCGTTTTTTGTTTGTTTTTGGTATGAAGGCAAGGGTGGGGAGTTCTGGAACCACAGCTCGACCTAGGGTTTTTCATATAGTAATTGTTATTGCAGTAGCTAAGATTTGCATAGTCTATAGGGTTGACTACTCAATACGGAAAAGCAGATGGTTTAAATTCAAATATATAGAGAATGATGGCTAATGATATAAGGATTGTGTCTTGGAATGTTCGAGGCCTTAATCACAAATTAAAAAGGGCCTCAGTATTCCAATATCTTAAGCACACCCGACCGCATGTGATACTCCTACAGGAGACACACCTGGATGGCAGTAGAGTACTTTCACTGCGAAAACCGTGGATCCAAAGGGCCTTTCATTCGACATATTCCACCTTTGCAAGAGGTGTGTCTATCCTAATCAGTAAATCTATACCTTGCACGATCCACCAGGTGATCTCTGATACAGGAGGAAGATATGTGGCGGTTGTATTAGATCTGTGTCAAAAAACCATTGTACTGGTGAATTTATATGTACCTCCTCCATTTCAGGCCAAAATGTTATATGATCTTTTAAATAAAATAGCACCATTTGCTCATCTCCCTATGGTATTGTTGGGGGACTTCAACGCAGTTCTTGATGCGGCGTTGGATACTTCCAACCCAGCTAGGCGAAGCTCTGTTGATCTTAATGGCTGGAAATCGGTAGCAGTCCTCACGGAACTGTGGCGCTGCAAACATCCAACTGTCACTAGCTTTTCGCATGTGTCGATAACCCACAAGTCCTCGGCCAGGATTGACCTGGCATTTGGAAATAACCGAATGCTGCCATTTGTGAAAGACATATCATATTTAGCAGGAGGCCTGACCGATCACAACCCTCTTGAGGTAATTCTGACCTATGTATCAGGGAAAACAGGGGGGGGGATATGGCGCATGTCACCTGGTTGGCTGCAAAATGAACAAGTGGCTGCTCAACTGACAGGAGCCATGCAGTCATATTGGTCACTTAATGTTGACTCGGCAGACCCTCCACTGGTATGGGACGCCTTCAAGGCAGTGACCCGGGGGGAATGCATATCAGCAGTAAAGGCGGCACGGAAACATGACAGGGAAGAGATTGAGCTTCTACACCTTAGAGAACGGGACTGTGCGAAAGCCCATGCAGAGAACCCCACTGGGGCCTCGTATGAAGCCTTGTTGGAGGCGAGACACTCCTTATCTATCAAGAAGGCTCAAACTGTCTTTACAGAGGGAGACAAAAATGGCAAATTACTGGCCATGTTAGTCGCTGACTATCACCCAATTACAAATATCCCGATTATTAGAAACCAGAGAGGAGACCTAATTAGTGAACCCAAGTGTATTATGCAGGAATTTGTCAATTTTTTTGCATCTCTTTACTCCCCAATACCTTCTTATGAAACTGCAGACTTAGATTCCCTTCTAGGGGATTTATCTATACCTAGACTCTCGGACGATGACAAAAATAACCTTGAGGGGAAAATCACAACCAAAGAAATTGAGAAAGCGATATACTCGTTCCCCCCCAACAAAGCTCCTGGACCTGACGGTTTCCCTGCCGATTTTTATAAGGCAAATGCTGAAGTCTTGGCCCCTAGAATTAACCTACTCCTGGATTATTGCCATGAACACGATACTTTACCTGATTCTATGTTAGAGGCATATATGGTTCTCCTTTTGAAACCAGGGAAAGACCCGAAGGACTGTGCATCATACCGACCCATAGCTTTACTAAATACCGACTTGAAAATTCTGACTAAGATTTTGGCCCTTAGACTATCTACTGTACTCCCATCTATTGTAAACATAGACCAGACAGGTTTTATGCCGGGGAAATCAACTGACACGAATCTAAGAAGACTATTCACCCATTTACAATTGCAATCGAGGAACACTAACTCCAGAGTTGTGGTCTCTATCGATTTTGAAAAGGCCTTTGACTCTGTAGATTGGAGGTTTATGTTTAAGGTCTTGGAGGTTATGGGGTTTGGCCCAAACTTTAGGAAATGGGTTGCCATGTTATACAGAAATCCGAAAGCGGCTGTACGACTGGGATCATCCATTTCGGATTTCTTTGTGGTGGGAAGGGGGACCCGCCAAGGGTGCCCGCTTTCACCTTTTTTGTTTGCTCTCGCCCTGGAGCCTCTGGCAGTAGCGCTTAGATCCTCAAATCGTATCAAATCTATAAGGGTGGGAACGATAGATGAGTCTCTGGCGTTATACGCTGACGATATGCTATTGTTCCTAGACGACCCGGAAGAATCCCTAAGAGCAGCATTGGAAATCATAAATCTTTTTGCTACTTTCTCCGGGTTAAGCGTAAACTGGAGTAAATCGTCCATTTTACCAATTGATGATGAGGCCAAGGCAAGGGTTGATCCTAGTTTACCGCTGCAGTGGGTAACGACTATCAAATATTTAGGGGTTCAGATTACAGCGAATGTTCAAGAATATGTATCCCTGAACTTACTGCCATTGTTAACATCCCTACAGCAAAAGATTCGGGCATGGACCAAACTCCCACTATCCCTTATAGGTCGCATTAGTTTAATCAAAATGAAATTCCTCCCTGTCATTTTATATTTTCTGCGGCATGCACCTATTTGGATTCCGAAGACGTATTTTCGGAAGCTGGACAGCATCATCTCATCCTTTATATGGGCTCCGAAGCCTCCAAGAATAGGCCTTAAAGTCCTGCAGGAACCGGGGGATCAAGGGGGTATGGCACTGCCTGATTGGCAAAAATACTACTTAGCAGGACAAATGGTGTTCGCTCGTAGATGGTTGATAGCTGAGGATGGGGATGCTGCCACAGTGTTGGAAGCGGCCCAACTCGGTTCGTATGAAAGTCTTAGGTTTGCCCTGTTTAGAGGTTCCAGGTCTGAACTGCCCCTGACGCTGACAATGAAGGCCACTATTAAAGCATGGACGACCGCAGTGAAACTAGCATGCCCTAGTTATGGGGGGTTTTCGCCTTCAACCCCGATTTGGATGAATCCAACTCTACCACAATTTTACAACTTACCAGATCCTATGATTTGGGCGGTAAAAGGAATAAAGACTTTGAGAGACATAACATATTTTGGTGAGTTACAGACCTTTCCCCAACTACAGTCGAGGCATGAACTTCCAAATACATACCTATTTAGATTTTTACAAGTTAGACATGCATATCAGGAGCAATTTAGAGAACTGAAGGTAGAATCCTTGCCCTCGTCCCTTGAATCGCTATTGGCGGATGGGGACCTGGTCAAACCTCTTTCAGTGGCCTATAAAGAATTCTTTAAGTCAACCCCACCAGCAATTACCAAATGCAGAGAGAAATGGGAGATGGAGGTTCCAGAAATACAAGGGGAAGACTGGGATGAATTATGGAGTCAACCATTTAGGCACCTGGTATCTGCCAGAGATAGGCTGATCCAGTTCAAATTCCTACACAGAAGCTATCTTACTCCAGCTAGGTTGCATAAGATCTTCCCCACGGTTTCGGCAGAATGTTGGAGATGCTCTCATGTAGCTGCAGATACAGATCACATTTTCTGGCGCTGTCCAAAGATTCAGGAATTTTGGACGGATGTTACTTCCTGTATCACGGAATTGATATCAGTACCAATACCGATGAATATTAAGGTATGTCTGCTGGGACTAGTGGATGACATAGTACCAACACGTGCCATGCGAACACTACTAAATATACTCATGTTTTACGGAAGAAAAGCTATCTTGCTGGCCTGGAAAAAGCCAGAGGCACCGACTATTTCAGCCTGGAAGGGCCTGGTGAACTCCATGCTTCCCTTTTACAAGGCTACATATGAATCTAGGGGGTGTGTAAAGAAATTCGATAGAGTATGGCAAGCATGGTATAAGTCTAACACCACGGTGGGATAAGGGAGGAGGTAATGTGTTGATAAAAAGTGTACATATCTGGAGGAAGACACTTCTCATAGACATCTCAATGAGTAGCGACAATAAATTCAGAAGGTAGAGGTCATAATACTTGCAAATAAGTAATATATCACAAGCTTTCGATATAGGCTACACCAGTGATCTGGTAATTCTTGGCGAGCCGTGGTTCATGGGTGGGGGGAGGGGGGAACCAGGGAGGTACGGGGAATGTAGTTAGAGATCTTTGTTAGATAAGCACAAGGCCACGTTTGGCCTATTGGGGACGTTGTCTTATCGGACACGCCCTTAATGTTGTATGATTTATTATGTCGATAAAATTAATAAAAAGAATTTATAAAAAAAATAAAAAAATAAATAAAAAAAAAAAAACATAGCCGATAACTATAAACAAAGTAGAATTTCGTCCTTAGATAAAAGGAATGAACTTCGGTCTGTAAATGAGGTCAGTTTAACCACTTAAAGACTAAACCTTTTTCTGACACTTGCTTACAAGTTAAAATCAGTATTTTTTGCTAGAAAATTACTTAGAACCCCCAAACTTATACATATATTCTTTTTAGCAGAGACCTTAGAGAATAAAATGGCGGTTGTTGCAATATTTTATGTCAAATGGTATTTGCGCAGCTGTCTTTTTAATGAATTTTAAAAAAACCTAAAAAACAGTAAAGTTAGGCCATTTCTTCTGTATAATGTGAAAGATGTTACACCGCGAGAATCGTGATCTTTATTCCAAGCAAAAAACTGTGATTTGCATTTTAGCCAAAATCGTGCAACTCTAATGCCGTGTACACACGACCAGACTTTCCGGCAGAAAAGGTCCGACGGACATTCTGATCGTGTGTGGGCTTCATCGGACTTTTTCCTTCTAAAATTCTGACGGACCTAGAAATAGAACATGTTTCAAATCTTTCCGACAGACTCGATTTCTATCGGGAAAACCACTCGTCTGTATGCTAGTCCGACGGACCAAAAACGACGCAAGGGCAGCTATTGGCTACTGGCTATTGAACTTCCTTTTTCTAGTCCCGTCGTACGTCATCACGTTCTAAACTAACGGACTTCGATGTGATTGTGTATAGGCAAGTCCGCTTCGTCGGAACTTCCGTTGGAAGGACCGTCAGAAACTACTCTGACGGAAAGTCCGGTCATGTGTACACGGCATAATACACACTTTGGTTCACACATGTGCACTGGCGAGCCACTCCCATAACCGCTGTGTCCAGCAGATTATGGTTCTTGGTACCTGGTCGCTTTGAGCGGCCGGGGGGAAAAATCACATGATCAATATGCAATCACATTATATACACATCTGTGAATGAGTTTCATTCATAACAGCTGCGTTTTCTGTAGTGATGCTGCGACTGGACCACAACTATCACATGGTACCTGGGCAAATCACAGCACCCTGTACCATGTTATTAGCTGTAGCCAATCACAGTATGCCAACAGAAAGCAAGTTCTCATGAATGGAAACCTGTTCATGACAGCTCATACGATTGCGGTTAGTGTTCATTACTGTAACAACAATCACAGTGTAGAAAGAAAAAATAAATCCCTGATCAACCCCCAGAATTGTAGTGACACTATGTTGACACTGAACTACTCTGACATTGAATTAAAAATTCTTCTTTTTTTTGGTGAACATACTGTCACCAGTCAGTGTCCTTGATCATTGCCACACCAGTCATATGATGATGCTGTACTGTATTGGTGGCAGTATGTAAAAGAAAAAGAAAAAAATATGTGACAAAAAAAAATTACTTAAACACTTCAATCAATACCAGCCACTTTCTCCCCTTTCCTGCCCAGTCCAATTTTCAGCGCTGTCGCATTTTGAATGACATTTGCACGGTCATGCAACACTGTGCTCCAAATAAAGAAGACCGAAAATTTTGAAAAAAATAAGTTTTTCTTTGTTTCTGTTACAAAACTTTGTAAATAAGTAAGTTTTCTCCTTCACTGATGAGGCTGCACTGACTGGCACTGATGAGGTGGTACCAATATGCAGCACTGATAGGCACCGATAGATAGCATTGATAGGTGAACGGAAATGTTACATCTGACGACCACCCTTATGCACCAGTAGACCAGGAGGACCCTCAGAGCTCCAGAGACACCAAATGAGACACGCAGTGTGTTCAAAGAATGTCTGCTTTATTAAGGCAGAAATCATAGCTTATATCTGGCATCAAGAAAAGGATAGGCGTGGTTATCATAAAGCATACGTGTTAATTTACTGGTATATATAGTTTTGGGGACTTTCCACTATACGTTGAATACCACATCTTTGCTGGGTCAGGGGAATGGGTTGCTCGGGAGATTATACACATAATGGTTTTAAAACAAGCATATAGAAAAAGCAATATCAATAGGCAGCGCTTTTCAGGAGGCACTGACAGGCAATCACTGATGGGCACAGAGTGCCGTCCTAATTGGCACCCCTGGTGGGCTCACCTGGTGGGCTCCAGTGAGCATCCTCGATTGGTGGGTGAAAATGTACCCAATACTAAATACAGTAAAAATCAAACTGTAAAAATTCAAACTGTGAAAATTCAAAACATAAAAATATATGAGTCCCAACTGTGTGAAAGTGTGGAGACAACCGATGAGTCCCATGTGAATCAGTTCAAACAAATGGCGAATCCACCCCAAACAGATAGTTGTTCATATGGGAAGGAAATACACAGCTGAAATGGTATAACATCCGTGGCACAATGACATCCCAGATGGAATAAGAATGGTTACTCTTACCGGAACCAATATACCTGGATGCCAGCGACACCAGGTCGGTCAAGCATGGATATCCCAATTAGCGGTTCAGCAGGAACGATCCAAGGTGTCCTCCAAGGTCAAAAGATCTCTCGGTAGGGTCTCGATGGTAGAGACAGCCAATGAGCCATGAATGACTGGATGGGAAGGTTCACAAAACAAAAGATATGCAAAAGAAGAAGACTTCCGATGGTGCAGATAAAAAAAAGATTTTTTTATTTGCCATAAAAACCAGCATACAACTTAAAAATGTGATCACGAATAAAAGGCAATATGAGGAGCGGAGAAACCTAGCCATACGCGTTTTGTCAACAGGACTTCTACTGGGTCATCTAACAGCTTCCCCATATTGCTCATATATATATATATATATATATATATATATATATATATATATATATATATATATATATATATATATATATATATATATATATATATATATATATATATATAATATTACAACCAGAGGCCCAATCAAGGAACGGTAGTAACAGATTCTCAGATAGGAGGAAAACTGGTCACATGACAGCCCATGTTCAAACCCCCTAGTAGGAACCAATCACATCTCAGTGTACATGGCCCTATACTAAATTACGGAATCACCCGGAAGTAGATGTATGTACACTCGGTGCAAACAACGTGGGCGGAAAGCCAGCGAAAACAGACATAAACACCACGTGATTGACACCAACAAATCCTGGTCGGTGCTGTAAGCATGATAGGCGCATAACGCACAGCCACCAATAAGGATCCAGATCTGAACACACCTCCGGGAAGAGTCAGCGCTCGCCCCATGACGGGGCTTGGAGAGACAAGCGCTTGCCGGAAGTGACGTCGTCAATCACGTCTGTGCCATGACGCATAAAGTGCGTCAGGCGCAAAGCGTGAGACGACGGAACAAAACCTCCTAATTGGGCCAGTCGTTACCACCTGACCGGGCCAACCCATGACTACTATCACCCAAATCAGATGGCACGTCATGAATCCCGATCGCGTGACATACTAAATCCAGATATGCAGGGCGACACCACGCTGCACAGCCGATGCCATTATGGTCACTAGAAGGTAGGGCACATAGAAAAGGAAGGACATAAATGCACCTAAAAAATGATGTCACATAATAACCGCATGATGAATGTAACAACGTGATGTAGGCAATAATAAATTAATAAAAACAGGAAAGTGTAAGGGGTAAACACTAAAATAAACACTAAAGTAAACCTACAAAAATTAGAGAGCCATACAGATCAATGCCCCAAACAATACCTGCAATCTTAGTATACCAACAATATCTGCAAGCATGGTATACAAACCCAGCAAGAAAATAAATGAAAATGGAGAATGAAATAAAAACGTGGCACCGAAATGAAAAACAAAAAATAAAAAATAAATAAAATACAAAATTAATTATACCTATTAAAAATACCTATTAAGCTTTATTAATAAATGAATTAATATCCCACTCGATGTTCATGCCGAACAGTGAGTAGGTCCTGAGCTCGTAGATCCAATAGGTTTCTAAGCGAGAAACCTGGCGAAGGCGGGACTCGCCTCTCCAGTGAGGAACAAACTTGTCAATGACAACAAATTGTGTTCCAGTGGGATCTCGATCATGGTGTTCCAGATAGTGACGGGGAACACTATGATTGGTCTTCCCATTTTTAATATTAGTCAGATGTTCATTAACCCAGGTAGAGAATGTTCTGATGGTACGTCCTATGTACTGCTTGTTACAAGGACAAGTCAGCAAATAGACCACAAATGTGGTGGCACATGTGGTGAAATGTTCCATTGAGTAAATGCGTAGAGTGACCATAGATTGAAAGGTGTCATTCTACGTCTACCGCAAACATTATAGAGGCAGACGTTGCATTTACGGCATGAGTAGTACCCTTTACATTGTTGAAAAAAGGGGGTGTGTTTGGGGGGGGATTTATCACATTAGGCGCGATCTGCCCCTGGATGGAGCGTGCTCCCCTAAAAATGACACCAGCACTTTTTTTTTTTAAGTGTCCCTGTGCCTGTGTAACGTAAAAAAATCTTCCGATCTATACCTATATGAGGGGCGCTCAGCTGACACGCGGCTCTCTCTCCCTCCTCCCCGGATGACGTCAGTGGGACCGCTCGGCCCCGTCCACTGCAGCTGTGAGCCGGAGAATGAAGAGAGCTGACAAGTCAGCTGAACGCCAGGAGCGGAGCTCATATAGGTACAGATCGGAAGATTTTTTACATTACACAGGCACAAGGACACGTGTTATTATGGTACAGAGGGGATAAGAGGATTTAGCTGAAGTGGGTTGAAGACCACTTTAACCTCCCTTGCGGTATGATTATGTCAGATTTTTGAATTTCACATTTTGAATTTTTGAATTTCAAAGCGGTACATTGTTTTGCATGGAAATTTAGCATAGATATTGCATAGATTTTGCATAGATATACCCTGTTCCAAATTATTATGCAAATTCTATTTCAGTGTCACAAAGAGCATACCAGGCCCTTGGGTCTGGTATGGATTTTAAGGGGTACCCCCTACGCCGAAAAAAATGGCGTGGGGGTCCCCCCAAAGTCCATACCAGACCCTTATCCGAGCACGCAGCCCGGCTGGTCAGGAAAGGGGGTGGGGACGAGCGAGCGCCCCCCCTCCTGAACCGTACCTGGCCGCATGCCCTCAACATGGGGGGGTGGGTGCTTTGGGGCAGGGGGGCGCCCTGCAGGCCCCCCCAACCCAAAGCACCTTGTCCCCCTGTTGATGAGGACAAGGGCCTCTTCCCTGGTCGTTGGTTGTCGGGGTCTGCGGGCAGGGGGCTTATCGAAATCCGGGAGCCCCCTTTAATAAGGGGGCCCCCCAGATTCCGGCCCCCCCACCCTATGTAAATGAGTATGGGGTACATCGTACCCCTACTCATTCACCTAGGAAAAAAAGTGTCAATAAAAAAACACACTAGACAGGTTTTTAAAGTCATTTATTAGGCAACTCCGGGGGTCCTCTTCTGACTTCGGGGGTCTCTTCCTTCTTCTCCACGCTCTCCGGCCTCTTCTCCACGCTCTCCGGTTGATTCTGCCAGGCTCCTCTGCTATCTTTTGCTCTTTTGCCTGCTCTTTTGCTAGTGGTGGGCCGGTCTTCTCCCCTCTTTTCTTCTTCCGATGTTGACACGGTTCTCTCTCCCGCTGTAATGCCGTGTGCGTGGTGTGCAACGACTTATATAGGGATGGGGCGTGGTCACCGGGTGATGTCACCCGGTGACCCCGCCCCTTATGATGTCACAGTCCCGGGGCATGATGGGACAGTGACGTCATAAGGGGCGGGGTCACATCACCCAGTGACCACGCCCCATGCCTATTTAAGTCGCTGCGCACCGCACACACGGCATTACAGCAGGAGAGAGCGTCGTGTCAACATCGGAAGAAGACCGGAAGGAAGAAGGCGACGGAGAAGACTGAGCCAATGCTAGCAAAAGAGCCAGCAGAAGAGCAGAAGATAGCAGAGGAGCCTGGCAGAAGATACCGGAGAGCGCGGAGAAGAGGCCGGAGAGCGCGGAGAAGAAGGAAGAGACCCCCAAAGTCAGAAGAAGACCCCCATAGCTGCCTAATAAATTACTTTAAAAACCTGTCTAGTGTGTTTTTTTATTGATACTTTTTTCCCCCAGGTGAATGGGTAGGGGTACAATGTACCCCATACACATTCACATAGGGTGGGGGGGCCGGGATCTGGGGGCCCCCTTATTAAAGGACAATAAGGAGGGCTCCCTTATTGTCCTCATCGACATGGGGACAAGGTGCTTTGGGGTGAGGAGGCCACAGGGCGCCCCCCTGCCCCAAAGCACCCACCCCTCATGTTAAGGGCATGCGGCCTGGTATGGTTCAGAAAGGAGGGGCGCTCGCTCGTCCCCACCCCTTTTCCAGACCAGCCGGGCTGCATGCTCGGATAAGGGTCTGGTATGGATTTTGGGGAGACCCCCATGCTGTTTTTTCGGCGTAGGGGGTTCCCCTTAAAATCCATATCAGACCGAAGGGCCTGGTATGCTCTTGGAGGGGGAACCCATGCGTTTTTTTTATTTAAAATTTGGTGTGGAGTTCCCCCTCAAGATCATCAGAGCACAAGTCGCATGCCAAAGTTGGATCATGCAAGACAGCAATCCGACTTTGATCCGACTTCAATGATAGTCAATGGGCTGAAGTAGGATCAAAGTTGGACCAAAGTAGTACAGGGAGCATTTCCAAAGTCGGACCGACTTGTGTCGGACTAGTTAAGACGGCTCCCTTAGGCTGGGTTCACACTGGTCGACAAACGCTCCGACATTGGGAGCTCATGTCGCATGACGTGTGAAATTCAATGTTTCCCTATGGGAGCCGTCCTAACTGGTCCGACACAAGTCGTTCCGACTTTAGAAATGCTCCCTGTACTACTTTGGTCCGACTTTGATCCTACTTCAGCCCATTGACTATCATTGAAGTCGGATCAAAGTCGGATCGCCGTCTCGCATGATCCGACTTCGGCATGCGACCTGTGCTCAGATGATCTTGAGGGGGAACTCTGCGCCAAATTTTAAATAAAAACCGGCATGGATTCCCCCTCCAAGAGCATAAAAAAAACGGAAAAACGGCGTGGGGGTCCCCCCAAATCCATACCAGACCCTTATCCGAGCACGCAGCCCGGCCGGTCAGGAATGGGGGTGGGGATGAGCGAGCGCCCCCCCCCCCCTGAACCGTACCAGGCCGCATGCCCTCAACATGTTGATGAGGACAAGGGCCTCTTCCCGACAACCCTGGCCGTTGGTTGTCGGGGTCTGCGGGCGACCTGTGTACTGTTTTTTCATTGACACTTTTTCCCCCAGGTGAATGGGTAGGGGTACAATGTACCCCATACTCATTCACAAAGGGTGGGGGGCCGGGATCTGGGGCCCCCTTTTTAAAGGGGGTTCTCGGATTCCGATAAGCCCCCCGCCCGCAGACCCCGACAAAGCAGGGCGCCCCCCTGCCCCAAAGCACCCACCCCCCATGTTGAGGGCATGCGGCCTGGTACGGTTCAGGAGGGAGGGGGGGCTCTTGCTCGTCCCCATCCCCATTCCTGACTGGCCGGGCTGCGTGCTCGGATAAGGGTCTGGTATGGATTTGGGTTGGGACCCCCACACTGTTTTTTTGGCGCAGGGGGTTCCCCTTAAAGTCTATACCAGACCCAAGGGCCTGGTATGCTCTTGGAGGGGGAACCCATGCCGTTTTTTTTTTTAAATTTGGCGTGGAGTTCCCCCTCAAGATTCATACCAAACACAGAGCCTGGTATTGGTGGGGATCCAAGTCGGATCCCCGTTCATTGAAAGTCGGACGCATGCCGGCTTCAAGTCGCAGGGCAAAGTCGGATCCAAAGTAGGACGGCTGTCGTGTCGCACTAGTGTGAACCCAGCCTTAGGGAAACATTGATTTTCACATGTCATGCGACATGAGCTCCCAATGTTGGAGCGTTTGTCGCACCAGTGTGAACCCGGCCTAACTCATGGATGGCATTGTGTCTCAGGGCTCACTGAAAACAATCTCTGACACCTGTGATAATTAGATTGCCAGGTGAACCAAACTAATGGAAAAACTACTAAGGCTGGGTTCACACTGGTGCGACACGACAGCCGTCCTACTTTGGATCCGACTTTGCCCTGCAACATGAAGCTGGCATGTGTCCGACTTTCAATGAACGGGGATCCGACTTGGAACCCTGGATGGTCCAGATGGATGGAGTAGTGGATGGTTAGTGGACGGCCATCCTGTTCCAACAAGGCTGCAACGTCAGCAAGGCAGTGGTGGAGTCATGTTTTGGGCCGGAATCATGGGAAGAGAGCTGGTCGGCCCCTTTAGGGTCCTGGAAGGTGTAAAGATGACCTCTGCAAAGTATGTGGAGTTCCTGACTGACCACTTCCTTCCCTGGTACAGAAGGAAGAACTATGCTTTCCGTAATAAAATGCACCATCTCATGCTGCAAAGAATACCTCTGCATCAATGGCTGCTATGGGGATAAAAGAAGAAAGAGTCATGGTGTGGCCTCCATCCTCCCCTGACCTCAATCATATTAAGAACCTTTGGAGCATCCTCAAGCAAAAGATCTATGAGGATGGGAGGCAGTTTACATCCAAACAGCAGCTCTGGGAGGCTATTCTGACATTTTGCAAACAAATTCAAGCAGAAACTGTCCAAAAACTCACAAGTTCAATGGATGCAAGACTTGTGAAGCTGCTATCAAATAAGGGGTCCTATGTTAAAATGTAACGTGACCTGTTAAAATGTTTAAAAAGTTAAAATGTTGTTCAAAGTTTGATTGAAATAGCTTTTGATTTCAGTAAATATGTTGCAAACACAACAAATGACAATTTTCAGTTATTTACAACCTATAAAGTGTTTCGAAACTTACTGTGTGCAATAATTTGGAACAGTGCATTGTAAGTTTTTTTATTCAGAAAAAAAAACTGTTATCATTAGGAGGTTTGTTCAATAAAACTTGAACTTTTAATAGTTGATAACACATGAGAATTATGCTGACTGTTGTTTACATTATTAAGGTAAATGAGAAAAATATCATTGGCATAATAATTTGGAATAGGTTTTTTTTTATTCATTAAAGTAATTTTTTCCAAAAAAATTGCATTTGAAAGACCGCTGCGCAAATACAGTGTGAAATAAAATATTGCAACAACCACCATTTTATTCTCTAGGGTCTCTAAAAAAATGATTTTAACTTGAAACCAACAAATGTCAGAAAAAGGTTTAGTGTTAAAGTGTTTAAACTTTCCTCATGTACACACCGAAGTCTATTCCTTTGATATAAAGGACAAATCGTTACAATGTTTAAACTTAGTTCCACTGCTAAAGAATGTTGTGATACTTGGCAGACTGCCCGTTTTTTTTTTTTTTGTTTTGACGGCTGTGGCTTCAGCAGAGCAGAGAGAATTCTCAGCATAGAAAGATCGGGAAATACTTTGTCAAGATCACAACGGGGGAAAAAAATTGCGATAACGATTCATCGTGCAGCTCCAATATATACACACACACATATATACATTATATATATATATATATATATATATATATATATATATAAATAATATAATATAAAAGTGCATGCAGGGCATTGGACAAAGCACTAGGGACAAAACTGAGGAGAAATGATTTGATACAGTAATGTAATCTTACAGATTACAGTGTATTGTATGTGTTCTGTATTTTTCACTTTTTGAATTTGCCACCGGGCTCCGCCCCCATGCGATGTGATGCTCGCAGAGAATGGAGGCCGGAACAGTAATACATCGGGTGGAAGATTTGGCGGGGGATAGGCGGGAGAGGGGGCAGGGTCACCCGCGCACGTGACGGGTGGCCCGCCCTCAGCTATTTAAGAGCTGTCACGGCAGGTGTAGTGTCATTCGACGGGAACCACCCATGGAGGCGGATCGTGTCGGCGGGGTTTTTTTTCTCCATATCCTCCGCTCGAGAATGGATGAACATGGCTGGAATTTTGTTTTTCTCTTTTTTTTTTTTTTTTTTTTTTAATAAAGGACTTGTCCCAAGCTGTCTACTGTGTTTTTTACCATTCTTGACACTTTTTTTGTGAAATAGTAAGGGTACAATGTTACGCAATGGGTGACCCCGCCCCCCTCTGACGTCCAGGGGAATTGCCCCAGGGAAGTCCCTGACAAGTTCCCGTGCGTCAGAGGGGGGCGGGGACACCCGGTGGCCCTGCCCTCCGTTATTTAAGAAGTGTCAGAAGACGAGAAGCGTCACACAGCGAGAGCCTCCCATCATGGATGCGGAGCAGCCCGAGAACGAAGAAGGAAAGAAGACACCGCGGAGGAAGATGCCGGACGAGGACACCGGAGCAAGAAGCAGAGGATTGGAGGAAGAAGAAGATGGAGGAAGAAACCGAAGGGAGATAGAAGAAAGAAGATGGAAAGAAGAAGACTTTAAATAAAAGGGATTGTCAAAAACTCTCTTGTCATTTTTACCATTTTTGACACTTTTTTGTGAAATGGTAGGGGTACATTTGTACCCCATTACCATTTCACACGGGGGGGGCGGGATCTGGGGGTCCACTTGTTAAAGGGGGCTTCCAGATTCCAATAAGCTGCCCCGCCCGCAGACCCCCCACAACCACCGGCCAAGGGTTGTGGGGATGAGGGCCTTGTCCTCATCAACATGGGGACAAGATGCTTTGGGGGGCTACCCCAAAGCACCCTCCCAATGTTGAGGGCATGTGGCCTGGTATGGTTCAGGAGGGGGGGCGCTCTCTCGTCCCCCCCTCTTTTCCTGCGGCCTGCCAGGTTGTGTGCTCGGATAAGGGTCTGGTATGGATTTTTGGGGGGACCCCACGCCATTTTTTTTTTAAATTTTGGTTCGGGGTTCCCCTGTGGGGAAATCCCATGCCGTTTTTATCAATGAACTTTTATGTGTACTGTCAGACCGGCAATTCATTAATAGCCGCGAGTAGTTTCAAATGACTTTTATTCCTTTTGAAATGTCATTTTGCTGTCAGACTGTTCTAAACACGGGAAACATGCGCCCCTTTACAGGCATACTATAGAAACCCCCCAGGTACGAAATTTAAAGGAATATTATACTTTTATTGTTTCACTTTAAGCATTATTAAAATCACTACTCCCGAAAAAATGGCCGTTTTTAAAACTTTTTTTTGCATTGATCCATGTCCCCTGGGGCAGGACCTAGGTCCCCAAATACTTTTTATGACAATACCATGCATATAAGCCTTTAAAATTAGCACTTTTGATTTATCCCATAGACTTTTAAAGGGTGTTCCGCGGCTTTCGAATTTGTCGCAAACACCCCAAATTGTTCGCTGTTCGGCGAATTGGCGAACAGCCGATGTTCGAGTCGAACATGAGTTTGACTCGAACTCGAAGCTCATCCCTACTCAGCAGTGACACCTATGCCAAAATCAGGAGATAGGGTCTCCTCCAGCCCCTCCCACTTCACATTCCTCTCCAGTCAGCTGACCTCTAGTCTCTGCCCCCCAGCCATGCTGTGAACTGAATGGGCGGCTGCGAAGAGGCTGAGTGGGAAGCCGCAGGCTCCAGGGACAGCCCTGCTGGGCGGCCGTGAAAAGGCTGGGAGAGCGGTGTGGGCTTCAGGAACAGGCCAGGATTTGATGACCCCTGGCAAATCATCATTTGACCCCCAAGTTGAGAACCACTGCTCTAAATCATTTAAATTTGGTACATCCTTCCAATCAACTGAGTATTCTCTCTAATACCCATTTATGCCTTGTTGGAAATCATCCATCTCTAGCATACCTTTTAAATTGCTTTCAGTATCTGTACACCACAACCCTCTCCGTTTTGCCCGTTTCCTTAAAGTATCTAGTGAAGTAATACCATATCCTTCTAACATAGCCACCAAGGCTTTGCTGTGGTCACTATTCTCTGATGGCGACTTATAGTAGGAAGCCAACTTTAGCCATGTACTTCATATCCCATTCTGGATCACCTGAATACCATGGGAATGCATCCTTGTCTCCCAAACACAGCCTCCTTGTCTCCTCCATCCTCATTAGGAGTCACATAAACAATGGGACCTTCTCCTGCCATCACCTTATCTAACAGAGCTCCGTCCCTGTCATCACCTTCTCTATGATCTCCCCCCCTCCTCCGGTCAGCCTGTATCTCTTATCCGTTCTGCTTGATGGTGTCCTTCAGTGCCCCCTAGGCCACGGCGCCCCTCCTTAATCCCGGGAACGGTGCTGAGGCTCCCGGAGAGCGGATTGCGGATGATGGACACCTCCGAGCTCTGCGCTCTCAGGGCTGAAGGAACCAACACCATCAGCAGCAGGCGGCGGCCATCTTTTTTGTCATGCAACGGCAGTCAGCTGACACCTGTATGGGCGGAGCCTTCTGTACCCCGGGCACTTCTTGGCTAGGACCGAGGAGCAGTTCAAGTTATTTAGGGGAGGGGGAAATCAGACACCTTGGGCCCAGTCCGTCCCTGCCTGGGACAAAAACTGTTTTTAGGGATTCTACCCGGGACGGCCACAAGCCGGGACAAGGGTCCAAAATCCAGGAATGTCCCGGCAAAATTGTGACTGTTGGCAAGTATAGAAAAGGTCCGTGTAAAGAGCCCTTGAGACCCTCATTACAAACTCTTTAGGTGTTTAATTAGCTAGCGCTGTAGGAGTTACTCTACTATTGCTAATTATAATTAGTAATAACCAATGTTGATGTTCATTATGGCCCTTATATTTTCCTCAATCAGACAAACATTCCCGTTTGGCAGCCCTTGCTTCCCTTTAGACCTAACTAGTCTGATGTAAGTATATATTTTCTTTTATCCTCGATCCATTCAATGTTAATCAATCCAATTTTTACCCTTCACCTCACCCACTCACATCCACATCACCTTCTGGTTGAGTCTATGCACATTTCACTCCTCACTTCCTTCCTTCTCACATTCACCCACGGTTTCTTCTTTCCTTTTTATTCACTCTACCTTCCCTCCCTACTCTTCTTTTTTCTTCTCCCTCCTCACATTCCTCATCCTTTCCTATTTTGGTTTTCTTTTTCCCTCTTTTTGCCCCTCTCTTTCCCCCCCTTCCCTTTTATTCCTTTCTTTCCTTTCCCCTTTCTCTCCCCCCCCCCCCGTCCCTTACCGCTTTTCCATCTTTCCCGACATCATTCTATCTTCAATTTTTTTCTTCATGTCACAGACACTGGTTCCACGGCCCCCCATCTGGGCCCACCTAGGTTTATCTTTCATAATACAGCGCAGTGTCCGTCTTCCCACATCTCGTCTTTTTTTACAGCAGGTAACTATCTTTAGTTGGCATTTGAATATTCCAGCTAACATCTTTTTTTTCTCCCCAATTATGGCCTTTTAGCTAATGTGTTGATGGCTTCTATGTGTATATTTCATTCTATTCAGTGATATTATCTGGCTTGGTCACCCAACGCATATCCCCTGAGGAAGCCCCAATGGGCGAAACATGTCGGGGACCATAGTGCTGAGTGACCTGTTACTTTTCACGTTGATGTGAATCGCTGTTGGTTCTACATTATGCTTAGCCAGCATAAAATTTTTAAACTTTGTTTAATAAAATGTGATTTGTATTTTTTTATTTTGACGTCTGTTTAAAATTATTTTTTCTTGGCGCCCATAAAATCCCACTAAATTACCTCTGACCATACATATTATTCAGGGATGGTGGCGCCCTCCTTTTGACACTGTCACCTATCCACACCAACCAGCTACCCTGATGTTATGTTTTCTAAATACATTTTTAAACTAGCGATAACGCACTATCCAGCCTCTTTCTTGTTTCAAAACTGAGGACAACTTCTTTGGATTTTCCTGTGGGATCCTGCTGAGCCAGCTTCACTTAGAGCCTGGGAGTGGTTCAACTGCTTATGTGGACCAAACTTAAGTGTGCGGTCACACTGTTGGAGGTGAGCGCATTCACACGGAGGGGGGGGGGGGCGGGGGTCACGTGTGTGAAGTCACCTTCTAATGATATCAGGAATATCATCACTAGAGTCACTTTTTGGGCAGTAATAAGTATAATACCCCAATTTGCTCTTTTGTTTCTGTGGATTGATGAAAATTGGGAGAATAAAAATCTTTTTTTTTTGGACACTTGATATTAAGGAATAATACTACATTTCTTTCACTGTGAGCTTGCTTGTTACACCAAAAAAAAAACCAACATTTTTTTATGTTCATAGTTTTTTTTTAGCAATATTGGTTTTCATTGTTTATGGCACTATCTTTGCATTTGTAAGGTTCAGTATCACACAGCGCTGTATTTTTTTTGTTTGTTTACTGTATAAATGTCACTGGCAGGGAAGGGGTTAACACTAGGGGGGGGGCGATCAAGGGGTTAAATGTGTTCCCTGGGTGGTGTTTCTATTTTTGGGGGGATAGGACTCACTGGAGGAGGAGACAGATCGCTGTTCCTAATCACCTGGGAGGTGTTTCTAACTGTAGGGGGATGGGACTCACTGGAGGAGGAGACAGATCACTGTTCCCAATCATCTGGGGAGGTGTTTCTAACTGTGGGGGGGGATGGGACTCATTGGAGGAGGAGACAGATCGCTGTTCCTAATCACCTGGGAGGTGTTTCTAACTGTGTGGGGGGGATGGGACTCACTGGAGGAGGAGACAGATCGCTGTTCCCAATCACCTGGGAGGTGTTTCTAACTGTGGGGGGGACTCACTGGAGGAGGAGACAGATCGCTGTTCTTAATCACCTGGGTAGGTGTTTCTAACTGTGGGGGGGGGGTGGGACTCACTGGGGAAGGAGACAGATCGCTGTTCCTAATCACCTGGGGGGTGTTTCTAACTGTGGGGGGGGTGGGACTCACTGGAGGAGGAGACAGATCGCTGTTCCTAATCACCTGGGGAGGTGTTTCTAACTGTTGGGGGGGGATGGGACTCACTGGAGGAGGAGACAGATCGCTGTTCCTAATCACCTGGGAGGTGTTTCTAACTGTGGGGGGGATGGGACTCACTGGAGGAGGAGACAGATCGCTGTTCCTAATCACCTGGGGAGGTGTTTCTAACTGTGGGGGGATGGGACTCACGGGAGGAGGAGAGAGATCGCTGTTCCTAATCACCTGGGAGGTGTTTCTAACTGTGGGGGGATGTGACTCACTGGAGGAGGAGACAGATCGCTGTTCCTAATCACCTGGGAGGTGTTTCTAACTGTGGGGGGGGATGGGACTCACTGGAGGAGGAGACAGATCGCTGTTCCTAATCACCTGGGAGGTGTTTCTAACTGTGGGGGGGGTGGGACTCATTGGAGGAGGAGACAGATCGCTGTTCCTTATTTGTGGAGCAGACGATCCGTTTCTCCTCTCCTGACAGAACCGGGATTTGTGTTTTTTCGCACACAGATCCTCGTGCCTGGCTCTCGTGCCTGGCCAGCAGGGCATTGCGACCACCGGCCACGTGCATTGCGTCCCCCCCTTCACGCAGCGGGCGCGAGCGCCTGCTAAGGCTCTTTAGAGGAGCCGACGTACCTGTACAGGGCAGGGCTGCCAACCTGCCGCAGTACAGTATATGTAGGGCAGCCGGTCGGGAAGTGGTTAATCTTCTCAGCGGGAGTTGCGTCATCCTTCTTATCACACTTAGATAAAATAGAACCCATTATGCAAAAATTATCAGCCTTCTAGCAACTTTACAGTCTCACATAGAAAAAGGTGCAAAGGTTAAAGTAAGATTTTTTAACACAGAAGGCAGCATGTGTTTCTTATCTCCATGAGCTTATAACTATATACTTCTTTGTAAGTAATTCAGTGGGAAGACACTTCAGTTCCCTATTGGAATTGACACATAAATTGATGTTATTACGGATGTTTTGAGGGTGCCAATACTTGTGCAGACAAGATATTTGGGGGGAACACCCTAAAAGATGCATTAAAGATGGTGCAGCCATAAGACCATACAGTAGAAGAAAATATTACAGCGCACACATACAAAAAAGACATTTACCTCCAGCAAGGCTAGTTTAAAAACACCTAAACAATCACCTGGGGAGGTGTTTCTAACTGTGGGGGGGGGGGGGGTGAGACTCACTGGAGGAGGAGACAGATCGCTGTTCCTAATCACCTGGGAGGTGTTTCTAACTGTGGGGGGGATGGGACTCACTGGAGGAGGAGAGAGATCGCTGTTCCTAATCACCTGGGAGGTGTTTCTAACTGTGGGGGGGACTCACTGGAGGAGGAGACAGATCACTGTTCCTAATCACCTGGGAGGTGTTTCTAACTGTTGGGGGGGGATGGGACTCACTGGAGGAGGAGACAGATTGCTGTTCCTAATCACCTGGGAGGTGTTTCTAACTGTGGGGGGGATGGGACTCACTGGAGGAGGAGACAGATCGCTGTTCCTAATCACCTGGGAGGTGTTTCTAACTGTGGGGGGGACTCACTGGAGGAGGAGACAGATCACTGTTCCTAATCACCTGGGAGGTGTTTCTAACTGTTGGGGGGGGATGGGACTCACTGGAGGAGGAGACAGATTGCTGTTCCTAATCACCTGGGAGGTGTTTCTAACTGTGGGGGGGATGGGACTCACTGGAGGAGGAGACAGATCGCTGTTCCTAATCACCTGGGAGGTGTTTCTAACTGTGGGGGGGGAATGGGACTCACTGGAGGAGGAGACAGATCGCTGTTCCTAATCACCTGGGAGGTGTTTCTAACTGTGGGGGGATGGGACTCACGGGAGGAGGAGAGAGATCGCTGTTCCTAATCACCTGGGAGGTGTTTCTAACTGTGGGGGGATGTGACTCACTGGAGGAGGAGACAGATCGCTGTTCCTAATCACCTGGGAGGTGTTTCTAACTGTGGGGGGATGTGACTCACTGGAGGAGGAGACAGATCGCTGTTCCTAATCACCTGGGAGGTGTTTCTAACTGTGGGGGGGGATGGGACTCACTAGAGGAGGAGACAGATCGCTGTTCCTAATCACCTGGGAGGTGTTTCTAACTGTGGGGGGGGATGGGACTCACTGGAGGAGGAGACAGATCGCTGTTCCTAATCACCTGGGAGGTGTTTCTAACTGTGGGGGGGTGGGACTCATTGGAGGAGGAGACAGATCGCTGTTCCTAATCACCTGGGAGGTGTTTCTAACTGTGGGGGGGTGGGACTCATTGGAGGAGGAGACAGATCGCTGTTTCTAATCACCTGGGAGGTGTTTCTAACTGTGGGGGGGGTGGGACTCACTGGAGGAGGAGACAGATCGCTGTTCCTTATCTTTAGGAGCAGACGATCCGTTTCTCCTCTCCTGACAGAACCGGGATTTGTGTTTTTTCGCACACAGATCCTCGCGCCTGGCTCTCGTGCCTGGCCAGCAGGGCATCGCGACCACCGGCCACGTGCATTGCGTCCCCCCCCTCCTGTCACGCAGCGGGCGCGAGCGCCTGCTAAGGCTCTTTAGAGGAGCCGACGTACCTGTACAGGGCAGGGCTGCCAACCTGCCGCAGTACAGTATATGTAGGGGAGCCGGTCGGGAAGTGGTTAATCTTCTCAGCGGGAGTTGCGTCATCCTTCTTATCACACTTAGATAAAATAGAACCCATTATGCAAAAATAATCAGCCTTCTAGCAACTTTACAGTCTCAAATAGAAAAAGGTGCAAAGGTTAAAGTAAGATTTTTTATCACAGAAGGCAGCATGTGTTTCTTATCTCCATGAGCTTATAACTATATACTTCTTTGTAAGTAATTCAGTGGGAAGACACTTCAGTTCCCTATTGGAATTGACACATAAATTGATGTTATTACGGATGTTTTGAGGGTGCCAATACTTGTGCAGCACACAATGCAACAGGTAGACTTTCCTTCTCAGAGAAAGTTTATCACTGAATCGCCCTTTGCCGCACAAAAGCACCTTATCTTATTTCAAGCAGACAAGTGTATACATGTGGATACTACCTTCATGTGTTTCAAATTTATTTATTTATTTTTTTTTAACCATTTTAGCCCCCGGAGGATTTGGCTGGCCAAATGACCGGGCCACTTTTTTGTGATTCGGCGCTGCGTCGTTTAACTGACAATTGCGCAGTCGTGCGACGAAGCGCCCAAACAAAATTGACGTCCTTTTTTCCTCCACAAATAGAGCTTTCTTTTAGTGGTATTCGATCACCTCTGCGGTTTTTATTTTTTGCGCTATAAACAAAAGCAGAGCGACAATTTTGAAATAAAAAGCTATATTTTTTACTTTTTGCTATAATAAATATCCCCCAAAAAATATATAAAAGAAAACAAATGTTTTCCTCAGTTTAGGCCGATACGTATTCTTCTACATGTTTTTGGTATAAAAAAAAAAAAAAAATCGCAATAAGTGTATATCAGGGATATGCAATTAGCGGACCTCCACTTGTTACAAAACTACGAGTCTCATCATGCCTCCGCTTCTGGGTGTCATGCTTGTGGCTGTCAGAGTCTTGCTATGCCTCATGGGACTTGTAGTTCTGCAACAGCTGGAGGTCTGCTAATTGCATATCCCTGGTGTATATTGATTGGTTTGCGCAAAAGTTATAGCGTCTACAAAATAAGGGATAGTTTTATGGCATTTTTACGCTTTTTTTTTTTTTTAACTAGTAATGGCGACGATCTGCGATTTTTACCATGACTGCGATATTGCGGTGGACACATCGGACACTTTTGACGCTATTTGTCATTTATACAGCGATCAGTGCTATAAAAATGCACTGATTACTGTGTAAATGACACTGGCAGGGAAGGAGGTTAACCACTAGGGGGGCGAGGAAGGGGTTAAAGTGGAGTTCCATCCAAAAAAAAAAAAATTTAATTTATGTGCTTAAAAAAAATACAAAAAATAAAAAATGGAGAACATTTTCTTTTTTTACTCACCTCTAAATGGCTGTTGCTAGGGGGTCCCTCGTAGTCTGCCTCCTTCAGTGCCTGGGCTCTTGACGTCACTTCCCTCGGCGCAGGAAGGGAGATCGGCTCTGCCCCCCTCCCTCTTGTCAATCATCTGGGGCACGTGACAGGTCCCAGATGATTGCGCAGCCAATCACGGCACGCGGCGCCGCTCGCGCATGCGCAGTTACAATGCCGGCGTCGCCGCGCGGAGGGGGAGACGAGCGGGGGCTTCGATCCCCCGCATCGCTGGACCCTGGGACAGGTAAGTGTCCGATTATTAAAAGTCAGCAGCTGCAGTATTTCTAGCTGCTGACTTTTAATTTTTTTTTTTTTTTTTAGTGGGAAATCCTCTTTAAGTGTGTCCTAGGGAGTGATTCTAACTGGGGGGGGGGGCTGGGCTACATGTGACACGACACTGATCCCGATGACAGGGAGCAGAAGATCAGTGTCCTGTGACAAGGCAGAATAGGGAGATTTCTCACTGCCTGTGATTAGCGCAGCTCAGTGCCGACTTCCTGGCGGGCTCCGCGCATGGGTTGTGCGAACACGCCGGAGCCCATCCTTAGTGGCCACCTGTGAAGCTCTGGTGACCTCCATGCCCAAGAGGGTTAAGGCAGTGCTGGAAAATAATGGTGGCCTCACAAAATATTGACACTTTGGGGCCCAATTTGGACATTTTCACTTGAGACCTTGTAACACTAACGAGTCACATGACACCGGGGAGGGAAAATGGCTAATTGGGCCCAATTTGGACATTTTCACTTAGGGGTGTACTCACTTTTGTAGCCAGCGGTTTAGACATTAATGGCTGTGTGTTGAGTTATTTTGAGGGGACAGCAAATTTACACTGTTATACAAGCTGTACACTCACTACTTTACATTGTAGACAAGTGTCATTTCTTCAGTGTTGTCACATGAAAAGATAGAAGAAAAGATTTACAGAAATGTGAGGGGTGTACTCACTTTTGTAAGATACTGTGTGTGTATATATATATACACACAGAACATTAATCACGAGGAGGAACAGCCGGTCACAGATCATAGATACACCTAAAATAGGGACAGGAGCCCTGAACTATGAAGAGGACATCCACCATGACTTACCTGTGTGGTTGGAGGTAGAAGAACTCCTATGGTAGCCATGTGTTCAGGATGGAGACTGAGAAGAACGTGTTCACCATATGGAAGGCAGCTCTACAATGTCAGAAAACAGCAAAACAGGAGAGCAGGTGGCACTTCGGACACGCTCAGACCGGTATTTCCTGGATTTGTCCCATAAGGAGGGTGTTCCGGAGTTCTGTCAAAATAGCCAACTCGTCAGAAACTGCAACTACTTAAATTCCGGTTTCTTTAAACCCATTTACGACTAAGCCTATTTTTGACATTTGGTGTTTACAAGTTAAAATCCGTATTTTTTGCTAGAAAATTACTTAGAGCACCCAAACATTATATATATATATATATATATATATATATATTTTAGCAGAGAATCTAGAGAATAAAATGGCGATTGTTGCAATATTTTATGTCACAGTGTTTTAAACGCAACTTTTTGGGAAAAGGGACACTTTCATGAATTATAAAAAAAAAAAAAAAACAAACAGCAAAGTTAGCCCAAGTTTTTTGTATAATGTGAAAGATGATGTTACGCAGAGTAAATAGATACCAAACATGTCACGCTTTATAATTGCACGCACTCGTGGAATGGCGACAAACTACGGTACCTAAAATATCTCCATGGGCGACGCTTTAAATTTTTTTTACGGTTACCAGTTTAGAGTTACAGAGGAGGTCTAGTACTAGAATTATTGCTCTCGCTCTGATGATCGCGGCAATACCTCACATGTGTGATTTGAACACCGTTTACATATGTGGGCGCGACTTCCGTATGCGTTTTCTTTGCTGCGCGAGCTCACGGGGACGGGGGCGCTTTAAAAAAAAAAAATTTTCTTATTTATTTTATTTATTTTTATATTAATAAATTGTGTTTTAAAAAAAAAAATTGATCACTTTTATTGCTGTCACAAGGAATGTAAACATCCCTTGTGACAGTAATAGGTGGTGATAGGCAGGGGCAGACTGACCATTCGGCCACTCGGGCACTGCCCGAGGGCCCCGGGCCACTAGGGGGCCCCATCAGGGTTGCCAGCCTCAGTAAAACCAGGGACAGTATGGAAAAATCTGTGTTTTTTTTTTTACATCTGTCTCTAAAATATCACTTACCGACATCCTTTTGGTCTAAAAATCTATTGATTATAGCTGCCCCACCTCTCCAGTACCTTCTCAGCCAATAGAAACATGTCTGTGTATACTGTGTGATTGTATACTGTGTGTGTGTGTATACTGTGTGTGTGTATACTGTGTGATTGTATACTGTGTGTGTATACTGTGTGTGTGTGTATATGTATGTGTATACTGTGTGATTGTATACTGTGTGTATATGTATGTGTATACTGTGTGATTGTATACTGTGTGATTGTATACTGTGTGTATATGTATGTGTATACTGTGTGTGTGTATATGTATGTGTATACTGTGTGTGTGTATATGTATGTGTATACTGTGT
This sequence comes from Aquarana catesbeiana, assembly GCF_042186555.1. Lineage (NCBI taxonomy): Eukaryota > Metazoa > Chordata > Amphibia > Anura > Ranidae > Aquarana > Aquarana catesbeiana. The sequence goes on along the minus strand of NC_133325.1, from coordinate 18,317,473 downwards.
GTGTATACTGTGTGTGTGTATACTGTGTGATTGTATACTGTGTGTGTGTATACTGTGTGATTGTATACTGTGTGATTGTATACTGTGTGTGTGTATACTGTGTGATTGTATACTGTGTGATTGTATACTGTGTGATTGTATACTGTGTGTGTGTATACTGTGTGTGTGTATACTGTGTGATTGTATACTGTGTGTGTGTATATGTATGTGTATACTGTGTGATTGTATACTGTGTGTGTATACTGTGTGATTGTATACTGTGTGATTGTATACTGTGTGTGTGTATACTGTGTGATTGTATACTGTGTGATTGTATACTGTGTGTGTGTATACTGTGTGTGTGTATACTGTGTGATTGTATACTGTGTGTGTGTATACTGTGTGATTGTATACTGTGTGATTGTATACTGTGTGTGTGTATACTGTGTGATTGTATACTGTGTGATTGTATACTGTGTGTGTGTATACTGCGTGTGTGTATACTGTGTGATTGTATACTGTGTGTGTGTATACTGTGTGATTGTATACTGTGTGTGTGTATACTGTGTGTGTGTATACTGTGTGATTGTATACTGTGTGTGTGTGTGTATACTGTGTGTACATGTATGTGTATACTGAGTGATTGTATACTGTGTGATTGTATACTGTGTGTGTGTATACTGTGTGATTGTATACTGTGTGTGTGTATACTGTGTGATTGTATACTGTGTGATTGTATACTGTGTGATTGTATACTGTGTGTGTGTATACTGTGTGTGTGTATACTGTGTGATTGTATACTGTGTGATTGTATACTGTGTGTGTGTATACTGTGTGATTGTATACTGTGTGATTGTATACTGTGTGTGTGTATACTGTGTGATTGTATACTGTGTGTGTGTATACTGTGTGTGTGTATACTGTGTGATTGTATACTGTGTGTGTGTATACTGTGTGATTGTATACTGTGTGTGTGTATACTGTGTGATTGTATACTGTGTGATTGTATACTGTGTGTGTGTATACTGTGTGATTGTATACTGTGTGTGTGTATACTGTGTGTGTGTATACTGTGTGTGTGTATACTGTGTGTGTGTATACTGTGTGATTGTATACTGTGTGTGTGTATACTGTGTGATTGTATACTGTGTGATTGTATACTGTGTGTGTGTATACTGTGTGATTGTATACTGTGTGATTGTATACTGTGTGTGTGTATACTGTGTGATTGTATACTGTGTGTGTGTATACTGTGTGATTGTATACTGTGTGTGTGTATACTGTGTGATTGTATACTGTGTGTGTGTATACTGTGTGATTGTATACTGTGTGTGTGTATACTGTGTGTGTGTATACTGTGTGATTGTATACTGTGTGTGTGTATACTGTGTGATTGTATACTGTGTGATTGTATACTGTGTGTGTGTATACTGTGTGATTGTATACTGTGTGTGTGTATACTGTGTGATTGTATACTGTGTGTGTGTATACTGTGTGTGTGTATACTGTGTGATTGTATACTGTGTGTGTGTATACTGTGTGATTGTATACTGTGTGTGTGTATACTGTGTGTGTGTATACTGTGTGTGTGTATACTGTGTGATTGTATACTGTGTGTGTGTGTGTGTATACTGTGTGTACATGTATGTGTATACTGAGTGATTGTATACTGTGTGATTGTATACTGTGTGTGTGTATACTGTGTGATTGTATACTGTGTGATTGTATACTGTGTGTGTGTATACTGTGTGTGTGTATACTGTGTGATTGTATACTGTGTGATTGTATACTGTGTGTGTGTATACTGTGTGTGTGTATATGTATGTGTATACTGTGTGATTGTATACTGTGTGATTGTATACTGTGTGTGTATACTGTGTGATTGTATACTGTGTGATTGTATACTGTGTGTGTGTATACTGTGTGTGTGTATACTGTGTGATTGTATACTGTGTGTGTATACTGTGTGTGTGTATACTGTGTGATTGTATACTGTGTGTGTGTATACTGTGTGTGTGTATACTGTGTGATTGTATACTGTGTGTGTGTGTGTATACTGTGTGTACATGTATGTGTATACTGTGTGATTGTATACTGTGTGGCCCCATAATCTGATTGCCTAGGGGCCCCATAAACTCCTATTGCCCGGGGGCCCAATGAGTTGTAAGTCCACCCCTGGTGACAGGTCCTCTTTATGGAGGGATCTAAAAGACCCCTGATCCCTCCTTTGCACTTCAAAGTATTCAGATCGCCGTTTTCGGCGATTCTGAATACTGTATACTTTTTTTTAAACCGGCGCCATTGGCAGCCGAGTAAACGGGAAGTGACGTCATGACGTCGCTTCCGTGTTTACAATGAGGAGGCGGGAACGAAGCCGCTCAGTTCCAGACTGTCACTAGCCGGCGGAGGCGGCGGATTGGCGATCGGGCCTCCCGGTGGAACGGGAGGCCCGGTAAGAGCGGCGGGAGGCGGCGGAAGGGGGGATGTCCCTTCCCGCCCCTCCAGTATAACAGCCGAGCAGCTTTTAGCCGCATCGGTTGTTGTACCTGGAAAGCCGATCGCCGGCTCTAAAAAACAGTACCGGGATGATGCCTGCAGCTGCGGGCATTATCCCAGTATAACCCCCGAAAGCCGAGTACGCACATCTGCATACGCTCGGCGGGAAGGGGATAAACCATCAGCGATTTCCAGATTTTGACGTTTAAAGACTCCGGAAGTTACAAAGTTGGAGTTTCTGACGAGTCGGCTAATTGACAGAATAACAGAACTGATAAATACAGAGGGTGCAGTATAGAGAGCCAACACTAGATGGGGCTGGTACAAATATCTGAAAAGTATAAAACAACATAAAAGAAAAAGAAAAGAGAAAACAAATAGCAGGAAAAGTAAAAGAAGAAATGATGAGTGAAAAGACCACAGTAAGAGGACAAAATGGGAATGTTGGGAAACAACCAAAAAAGCAAAAACATGGTGACAAAATAATATAAAAAAATTACAAATGCAAAAATAAATAAGAAAAAATAGATAGTGAGTTCAGGCAGTTGGGGGAAGCCAACAAACAACGGCATTGACAAGCAATGTGTGTGACCAGTACATTTGTGTATGAAAGTTGTGTGTCGGGGATGCATCGATATATCGCCCGCCAACAATTATCAGCCAACAATGCCGTTATCAGCGTTTTGTTGATAGAAAAAAAAAAGTGCCGATAATGGCTTGCTGTGTCCTACTGACTTCAATGCAAAATCTCGTCCTATTGACTTCAAAGCAAAATCACCCCCTATTGACTGCAATGCAAAATCGCATCCCATTGACTTCAATGCTAAAACACCCCCTATTGACTGCAATGCAAAATCGCGTCCCATTGGCTTTAAGGCTCTGTTTCCACTACTGCGAGTTGTTGTGCGACTTGACACATGTGAAGTCACATGACAAGTCAAAATCTATGTATTTCAATGGTCCCCGTTTTAATTGGTGCAACTGAAGTCGCAGCGACTCCAAAAAAGATTTTTGTACTACTTTGTTTTCCGACTTTAGTACGACTTTTTCTCCCATGGTTTCTTCCAGTCGCATGACATCGCATGAAAAAATCGCTATGCAAAGTCACACTGTAAATCGCGCGACTTCGGGGTCGCAATAGTGTAAACCTAGCCTAATGCAAAAATCACATCCAATGGAGTTCAATGCAAAAACGCCGCCTATTGACTGCAATGCAAAATCGCGTCCCATTAACTTCAATACAAAAACGCTCCCTATTGACTGCAATGCAAAATCACGTCCTGTTTACTTCAATGCAAAAATGCCCCCTATTGACTGTAAAGCAAAAACGCCCCCAGAAAGCAATGCAAAATTGTGTCCTATTGACTTCAATGCAAAATCGCATCCCACTGACTTCAATGCAAAAAACGCCCCCTATTGACTGTAATGCAAAATCGCGTCCCATTGACTTTGATGCAAAATCGCATCTCATTGACTTCAATGCAAAAACGCCCCCTATTGACTGCAATGCAAAATCGCATCCCATTAACTTCAATGCAAAAACACCCCCTATTGACTGCAATGCAAATTTGCGTCCCATTGACTTCAATGCAAAAACACCCCCTATTGACTGCAATGCAAAATTGCGTCCCATTGACTTCAATGCAAAAATGCCAGCCATGTTAATTAAATAAAAAATTCTTTAAAAAAACTGTCTGTTTTGGTTTTTGGCCACATCCATCCTGAATTTTCATTTCGGTGCACCACTATTGTGTCAAAAAATCAAATGATACAGACAAAACCACAAATGAAGGAATTGACATTCTGGTAAGAAGCACCATAGTGACAGATTGATACTAAGCCCCGCCCCCTGGGTTTCCCCTCTTTGTAAGGTGCGGATCCAGAAGGATTGAAGTAGAAATGTCTCCTCGGGGTTCAGGAATGTGATAAATGATCGTCTCACAGAGTTCCTGGATTTGATGTTTTGCCCCCACAAAGTGAACAGTGACTGGGTTGTCATTAAAGGTACATGTCACTGGGTAACCACGCGGCGTTTCCCTGTGGCGGCAGAGGGGGCAGGGTCACCTGCACACGTGGCAGGTTGCCCCGCCCTCAGCTATTTAAGAGCTGTCACGGCGGGTGTAGTGTCATTCGACGGGAACCACCCATGGAGGCGGATCGTGTCGGCGTTTTTTTCTTCTTTCTCCGTATCTTCCGCTCGAGAATAGATGAACATCGCTGGAATTTCTTTTTTCTTTTTTTTAAATAAAGGACTTTGTTTATTTTTTTATTATCCCAAGCTGTCTCCTGTGTTTTTTTTTACAATTTTTTACACTTTTTTTGTGAAGTAGGGGTACAATGTACCCTGTTACCAATTCACATAAGGGGGGGCCGGGATCTGGGGGTCCCCTTTGTTAAAGGGGGCTTCCAGATTGCGATAAGCCCCCCACCCGAAGACCCCCACAACCACCGGGCAAGGGTTGTGGGGATGAGGCCCTTGTCCCCATCAACATGAGGACACCCTCCTCATGTTGAGGGCATGTGGCCTGGTACGGTTCAAGAGGGGGGAAGGGCGCTCTCTCACCCCCCCTCTTTTCCTGCAGCCTGCCAGGTTGCGTGATCGGATAAGGGTCTGGTATGGATGTTTGGGGGGACTCCCACTCCATTTTTTTAAAAAATTTGGTGCGGGGTTCCCCTTAAAATCCATACCAGATCCGAGGGGCCTGGTATGGAATTTGGGGGGACCCCCACGCAATTTTTTTTAAAATTTTGGTTCGGGGTTTCCCTTAATATTCATACCAGACCCAAAGGGCCTGGTAATGGACTGGGGGGGGACCCATGCCATTTTTTTCAATGACTTTTATCTGTATTGCCGGTGTCCTGTCGAGAAAGGTCCCCCGTCGGATAGTGTCCGCCCTGTACTGCGCAGGCGCAGCGCTTGCGCATGCGCAGTACGGAGGACAAAGGTGATGCCGAAAGTCTCCGAACATGAATACACTGCGCATGCACAATTAAGAGTACATTGTGCCACACGTTCCAGCACGCTCCCGATGCTCGTGCAACTCTGCAAGGGGCGGATGCATACAGTAGAGGCCGCCCCTCTGAGAAATCCACCCCCATTGTATGAGCTCTGCCCATCATGCGGCCTCTTCTATATGCATTCGCCCGTACACCCACCCCTTGCAGAGTTGCACGAGCATTGGGAGCGTGCGGGAGCGTGTGGCACAATGTACTCTTAATTGAGCAGGCGCCGTGTACAGCTGATGAACAGCCGTTCATGTTCGGAGACTTTCGACGTCTCCTTTGTCCTCTGTACTGCGCAAGCGTTGCGCCTGCGCAGTACAGGGTGGACACTATCCAACGGGGGGACCTTTCTCGACAGAACACCGGTGAGAGCCTGGAACACAGCAGGAGAGATGACTATTAACACTGTAATACAACGCCCCCTGCTGGTCAGTGTCCAAAATACAGCAGGAAAGAACTGTTAACACGGTACTACAGTGCCCCCTGCTGGTCAAAAGTATAAAGGTGCAGCACTGAAATATCAAGGATGTGCAGATGGTTTACAGATAAAGGTTTCTACTGGCTAAACAGAGATCCGAACCCATCCATCAGCTCCAGGGAATTACATTAGTGAATATAGTGGCTTGTAGTCGGGTACTTAATTATGAAAATATGGTATAGTATGTCTATCGCATCTTCTTTCCTTTTAGAACTCTGTGCTGAGTTCCTGAGTCTGGAGACCTGCTGTGCCCATTATGAGGGGCTCTCACCATCCCTGTGCTGAGTTCTTGGATCTGCTCACCTGCTGTAACCAACATAAGTTGTTCCCACCATCCCTACAATGAGCTCCTGGGACTGTACAACTTTTGTGAGGGGCTGCCACCATCCCTCCAGTTCTCACGTTTTCCACACCTGCTGTACTCATTATGAGGGCTTTCCATTTTCCCTGTTCTTAGTTTCTGGGTCTGCTGTGCCCATTATGAGTGGCTCCCACCATCCCTGTGCTGAGTTCCCGGGTCTGTACACCTGATGTGCCCATTATGAGGGGTTCCCACAATCCCTGTGCTGAGTTCCCGGGTCTGTACACCTGCTGTGCCCATTATGAGGGGTTCCCACAATCAGTGTGCTGAGTTCCCAGGTCTGTACACCTGATGTGCCTAATTATGAGGGGTTCCCACCATCCCTGTGCTGAGTTCCCGGGTCTGTACACCTGATGTGCCCATTATGAGGGGTTCCCACAATCAGTGTGCTGAGTTCCCAGGTCTGTACACCTGATGTGCCTAATTATGAGAGGTTCCCATCATCCCTGTGCTGAGTTCTCAGGTCTGTACACCTGATGTGCCCATTATGAGGGGTTCCCACCATCCCTGTGCTGAGTTCTCAGGTCTGTAAACCTGCTGTGCCCATTATGAGGGGTTCCCACCATCCCTGTGCTGAGTTCCTGGGTCTGTACACCTGATATGCCTATTATGAGGGGTTCCCACCATCCCTGTGCTGAGTTCCTGGGTCTGTACACCTGATATGCCCATTATGAGGGGTTCCCACCATCCCTGTGCTGAGTTCCCGGGTCTGTACACCTGCTGTGCCCATTATGAGGGGTTCCCACAATCAGTGTGCTGAGTTCCCAGGTCTGTACACCTGATGTGCCTAATTATGAGAGGTTCCCATCATCCCTGTGCTGAGTTCTCAGGTCTGTACACCTGATGTGCCCATTATGAGGGGTTCCCACCATCCCTGTGCTGAGTTCTCAGGTCTGTAAACCTGCTGTGCCCATTATGAGGGGTTCCCACCATCCCTGTGCTGAGTTCCTGGGTCTGTACACCTGATATGCCTATTATGAGGGGTTCCCACCATCCCTGTGCTGAGTTCCTGGGTCTGTACACCTGATATGCCCATTATGAGGGGTTCCCACCATCCCTGTGCTGAGTTCCCGGGTCTGTACACCTGATGTGCCCATTATGAGGGGTTCCCACCATCCCTGTGCTGAGTTCCCAGGTCTGTACACCTGATGTGCCCATTATGAGGGGTTCCCACCATCCCTGTACTGAGTTCCCGGGTCTGTACACCTGATATGCCCATTATGAGGGGTTCCCACCATCCCTGTACTGAGTTCCCAGGTCTGTACACCTGATATGCCCATTATGAGGGGTTCCCACCATCCCTGTGCTGAGTTCCCAGGTCTGTACACCTGATGTGCCCATTATGAGGGGTTCCCACCATCCCTGTGCTGAGTTCCCAGGTCTGTACACCTGATGTGCCCATTATGAGGGGTTCCCACCATCCCTGTACTGAGTTCCCAGGTCTGTACACCTGATATGCCCATTATGAGGGGTTCCCACCATCCCTGTGCTGAGTTCCCAGGTCTGTACACCTGATGTGCCCATTATGAGGGGTTCCCACCATCCCTGTGCTGAGTTCCCAGGTCTGTACACCTGATGTGCCCATTATGAGGGGTTCCCACCATCCCTGTGCTGAGTTCCTGGGTCTGTACACCTGATATGCCCATTATGAGGGGTTCCCACCATCCCAACAGATGCTGCCGGCCAACAGCCTCTTCTCTCAGGTAGGAGAGGTGTGTGAGGTCGGACAGTTGTCTGACCAGTTACCGTCAGGCGTCATGTGAACTCTGACCCTCTGATTGGCTAAGCAGCAGTGACTCCCATAGTTCTTTGCTTAACAATTTAGCAGTGAGAGAATTTCCCAGCGGGGGAGGATCATTCCTGTAAGAGATGTATTCCTTACATAATATGAATGAGAAATGTGACAGATTATTTCCTTGTAGACCTTCTCTCCGGACATCCTGAATAAGCTCTTTCTTGTCCTGCCCAGTAATGACCCCTTTTTCACGCTGCTTTCCCTCAATGACCCATTTCTGCTGATCCGGTTCCCTGATCTGAACTCTCACATTTTCCACACAAGTTCATTTTACCAGCACTGGCAGCTATGATTGGATTTATTGGCGGAGATCAATTCTGTTGCTCTAGCTTTCCGCCGCCCCATGCCCAGATCCCCCCAGGGGGTCTCTTTTCATAGGGTTTGTATGCTGTGCAAGTCGCCCACCCCCCAACCCCCAGCAGTCACAAATGATGATCGCCATTCCTGCTAGTGCTATATGTACTGAAAAGTGACTCTGCTCTACTGTTTCCCCTTCCAGGTCTATCAGTCAGATCATGTGACTGGAATCAAGGAATCTTCTTTACGGCCAATTAATCGTATCTCAGCATGTGCTCAGCACGATTGTCAACGGCCAGATACATCCATAGGGGGCCACTCCCCCCCCTCCCCGTGTATAATTCTAAAAATGACAAGAATGCTATATAATCAGGGCTTTTTTTTTCAGGGGGAACTTGATGGAACTCAGTTCCACCACCTCTGGCTCAGACCCTTTGGTGTCTGCTCACCACAATCACTTGTAGACACTGAAGTTCGGTTTCTGTGTTTACAAGTGACAGCTCTGCACTCTGTGTGTGACCCCCCCTGAACTGTGTATGTAATGCAATCCTGGTATTTAATGTCCCTTTAAGACCCTCCTACTGTTTGGGAAATATGACCACACCCATTTTTTGATGTGATTTGGAGGGTGTGTGTGGGGGGAGGGGTTTAATGGTATAATTTTACTGGTATAATCAAACTGATCATAGTGGACAATCCCCTCCTCTTGGTGGTTATAAAGAGGAGTTTGAGGGGGTTCTTGGGTGGTGGGACGCAACACTGGCGGATTAGTGGAGGTGTCACCAGGTTTAATCTGCCATTTATAAATAATCCCTTTCCCAAAATCATCTGCATCTCTTATATATTTTTTCTTCTTTTTATTTTGGGTTTCATGGTCCCATTTTATGAGCTTATTTTTCAACTCCGCTGAAAGTCTGAGAAATTCTTCAGACTCTTTATGGGACTCAATGGAACTCTTGAGTTCTGCAATCTGAGTTTCAAGAAGAATCATTTTCCGCCGTTTACGAGATAGCAGAAAATCAATTAATTTGAGGCCTTTGCTGGTAAAGAAATCCCCCCCATTCCTTCATAGAGTAATCGTCTATGAGACCATCATTGGGAGATACCTCCCATCTGAGTCTCCTAGGGATCAGCTTCGCAGTGAGATATTGTTCAAACGTGACTATGTCCCACCAAGTTTTTACTTTTTTCTCAAACAGATACCCTAGTTTCCTGAACCCGAGAGATAAGGTATTAAACTCCTCCGGATTATGGTTATTAGAAAAAATCTCTCCCAGTTTAATTTCTCTTTTTTCTATGTATTGAAAGATCTCCATTGGTAATGCTGCTAGGCTGAAATATATTATACAAGCAGGTAACCAATCGAAAACAAACAGTCAGCGCAAAACCCAATGACTACTAACAGCAGCTGAACACTAAAGGCAAATATATAAACCCTTTTAGACTAAGTATACTGAACAGTGCAACGCTAAAATAATAAACAACTAAAATAATCAATGAATGAAAAGTCCATAAGCTCGTATGTAAAAACACACATGTAGATAGAAAACCAAAGACGTCAGCGGTGATAAAGGGTGCTTCATGCAAAGTCTGAAGTGCTCCTTAGTCCGTGCTCACACCATTTGTTAGCCAAACTGCTCACCTTGCATCATAGACCCCTGAGCTAACAGGAAGGTCATAAGGGCATTCACCACCTCTGGTGGTTATGGTAAACTTGTAGATGGAAGCCGGGCACCTCCTAAACTCCGCAGATAGAACTTGTATCTCTCCCGTGACAACATAAAATACAAAGAAAAAATCTAGTGCTCTCTGTATAACTTGAAACAGGTATCATTTATTAAAAAGACAGGTACTCACATCAATAGCACTTAGTCCAAGTGCTAGGATAAAAAACATATAGTGACTGGTAACAGCAAAGCTGGTAAGGTGGCTGTAGTGACATTCAGGGGAACTCCCGCACGCGTATCGTCCAAAGGACTTCCTCAGCGGTGATGGAGTCCCATGATGCCACTGTGTCTTTTATAAATAGCCCCTTATCACAATCATCTGTGTAATTAAAAAAACGAGCGGTAAGCATCCAATCAGGACGCACCACTCAAAAGTAGGAAGTGTACATCTGGTGTGGTTACCATAGTGATCCCTAGAGCACGTCATGCGGCGAGGGACATACATGATAATCCGACTATGTGATTGGAGAAAAACGAGCGGTAAGCATCCAATCGGAGCGCACCGCTCGGACGTGGGAGGTGTTTGATAGGCTGTGGCTCCATAGTGATCACTACGCCGTGACGGCGCGACGGCGGATCACATGGCCGTCCGCGTCAGAGGGCACCTCCCACTTCGGACAAGAATGAACTACACCTAAAAGATGTTTACTTATTGCCATGGTGATCCGGCGTCGTGTCTACACGGCGGCAGGTCACATGACAGTCTGCGTCACAACATACCGCCCTCCTGGGATGGAGGAAACATGCAGCCTCAAGCGTGTGTGGTTGTCACAGCAACCAAAAGGAGGCTGGGCACACACCACGTCGCTATTGCTAATCAAATGCCATTCCAAATATATTTAAAACGTAACTAGGCATACAGGTAACCAACCTACATTATTATGACAGGCTTCTATGCCTGTGGGCGTTGCCCACCATGTAAACAAACCAAGGGCAATATTAAAAATTGTAAAGAGTTTATAGCTACAGCCACAAATAAGGTTTATCAAATTAGGGATTTTATTACGTGTTCAACAACAGGAGTGGTGTATATTATGGAATGCGAATGTGGCCTACAATATGTGGGGAGAACATCTAGGTCCCTGCATATTCGTATTGGTGAACATATCACCAATATTAAGAAAGGCCTGGATTCCCACAATGTCTCCAAACATTTCAAACTCTTTCATAAACGTAGTCCTGTTAAACTAAAATTCTGGGGAGTTGAAAAAGTAACACCCCATTGGAGGGGCGGCAATTTTATAAGACAAGTGAGCCGCCGAGAGTCTTTCTGGGTATATGAAACACATGTGGGAGTACCTACGGGGCTCAATGTCGAGTTTGATTTGAATTGTTTTATTTCTGACCGGTAGTTTTGTGTTTTTTGACCAATATATTTTGTCATTTTTAATAATACATTTTTTAATGAAGGATGTCTGTGATTGACATCTGTTTAGGTATTTTTATTTTGACTGCTTTGGGGACCATTACTTTATTACATTTTAGTCTCCTTCCGGTTTTTAACTTTGAGGTTTAATATTCATTCATGGTGCTGGTTTTTGGGTGACCATGGGTGACCACAGACTTTGCAGACATTAAAATTGACCTCTTAGTTATAGGGAGTTTTAAGCCAGGCTGGTTCCCAGGGTGACCCCTCTATAATGTAGGTTGGTTACCTGTATGCCTAGTTACGTTTTAAATATATTTGGAATGGCATTTGATTAGCAATAGCGACGTGGTGTGTGCCCAGCCTCCTTTTGGTTGCTGTGACAACCACACACGCTTGAGGCTGCATGTTTCTTCCGTCCCAGGAGGGCGGTATGTTGTGACGCAGACTGTCATGTGACCTGCCGCCGTGTAGACACGACGCCGGATCACCATGGCAATAAGTAAACATCTTTTAGGTGTAGTTCATTCTTGTCCAAGGTGGGAGGTGCCCTCTGACGCGGACGGCCATGTGATCCGCCGTCGCGCCATCACGGCGTAGTGATCACTATGGAGCCACAGCCTATCAAACACCTCCCACGTCCGAGCGGTGCGCTCCGATTGGATGCTTACCGCTCGTTTTTCTCCAATCACATAGTCGGATTATCATGTATGTCCCTCGCCGCATGACGTGCTCTAGGGATCACTATGGTAACCACACCAGATGTACACTTCCTACTTTTGAGTGGTGCGTCCTGATTGGATGCTTACCGCTCGTTTTTTTAATTACACAGATGATTGTGATAAGGGGCTATTTATAAAAGACACAGTGGCATCATGGGACTCCATCACCGCTGAGGAAGTCCTTTGGACGATACGCGTGCGGGAGTTCCCCTGAATGTCACTACAGCCACCTTACCAGCTTTGCTGTTACCAGTCACTATATGTTTTTTATCCTAGCACTTGGACTAAGTGCTATTGATGTGAGTACCTGTCTTTTTAATAAATGATACCTGTTTCAAGTTATACAGAGAGCACTAGATTTTTTCTTTGTATTTTATGTTGTCACGGGAGAGATACAAGTTCTATCTGCGGAGTTTAGGGGGTGCCCGGCTTCCATCTACAAGTTTACCATAACCACCAGAGGTGGTGAATGCCCTTATGACCTTCCTGTTAGCTCAGGGGTCTATGATGCAAAGTGAGCAGTTTGGCTAACAAATGGTGTGAGCATGGACTAAGGAGCACTTCAGACTTTGCATGAAGCACCCTTTATCACCGCTGACGTCTTTAGTTTTCTATCTACATGTGTGTTTTTACATACGAGCTTATGGACTTTTCATTCATTGATTATTTTAGTTGTTTATTATTTTAGCGCTGCACTGTTCGATATCTCGGTAACGGCAGCAGCTGCTGCCACAACCGAGGTATCCATCCTTTCAGTGGGCGGTCCTGTTTACTATAATGGTGGTCTCTGTGGTGCATGCGCCGCGAGATCACTGTTATCAGTAGCGGGAGGGATGCCACCCCCCTCCCGGCGGTCTCCCGTGCCCTCCGCCGCTTACCAGAGCTGTCGGCAGCGGCGGAGGCGATCGAATCCTTGTCCTTGCTGGGTATGGAGACGAGTGAGGGGAAGATGGCCCCCACTAGACATGTGGATTTATTTTCGTCCCAATGCATATTCGTCCGAAATTTCGGGTATTTTCGTTATCGTTTTAACAAACGATAATGAACGCGCATAATCCGAAAACCGAAAGATCTGACATAAACAAATGCTTTATTTTTGTTTTCGTTACGACAACAGTTCGATATAGATAGGAGATTCGACATGAGGCTGACAATAGCGATCTGTGTCCATCGAACCTGCGATCGAATGTGCCTAACCTTAGCTCTATTAGTAATAGGAATAAAAGTGACCCCAATTTTTTTTTTTTTTTTTTTTAAAAACAGTGTAAAAATAAATAAAATCAAGTAAAATAAATAAGAAAATTTTTTTTTTAAATGCGCCCTGTCCCAACGAGCTTGCGCGCAGAAGCGAGCTCATACGTGAGTAGCGCCCGCATATGAAAACGGTGTTCAAACCACACATGTGAGGTATCGTTGCGATTGGTAGAGCAAGAGCAATAATTCTAGCCCTAGACCTCCTCTGTAACTCAAAACATGCAACCTGTAGAATTTTTTAAACGTCGCCTATGGAGATTTTTAAGGGTAAGTTTGTCGCCATTCCACAAGCGGGCGCAATTTTGAAGCGTGACATGTCGGGTATCAATTTACTCGGCGTAACATCATCTTTCACAGTATAAAAAAAATTGGGATAACATTACTGTTGTCTTATTTTTTTATTCAAAAAATGAATTTTATTCAAAAGTGAATTTTTTCCAAAAAAAGTGCGCTTGTAAGACCGCTGTGCAAATACGGTGTGACAAAAAGTATTGCAACGACCGCCATTTTCTTCTCTAGGGTGTTAGAACAAAAAAAAGTATAATGTTTGGGGGTTCTAAGTAATTTTCTAGCAAAAAAAAAAACAGTTTTTAACTTGTAAACACCACATCTAAAAAAGAGGCTCGGTCTTAAAGTGGTTACAGAGGAGGTCTAGAGCTAAAACGATTTCTCTTGCTATACGCTCATGGCGACACCTCACATGTGTTACATATGCTCGCTCAACCTACGTATAAGTTCGTCTCTGCGCGCGAGCACAAGGGGACTGGCTGATTTTTAAAAATATATATATATTTTCTTCAGATTTTTTTTATTTTTAACCACTTCAGCCCTGGAAGGTTTTACCCCCTTAATGACCAGGCCATTTTTTGCGATATGGCACTGCGTTGCTTTAACTGACAATTGAGCGCGGCCGTGCGACGTTGTACCCAAACAAAATTTATGTCCTTTTTTCCCACAAATAGAGCGTTCTTTTGGTGGTATTTGTGGTTTTTATTTTTTGTGCTATAAACAAAAAAAAAAAAAAAGACCGACAATTTTGAAAAAAATCAATATTTTTTTACTTTCTGCTATAATACATATCCAATAAAAAATAAAAATTAGTTTAGACCAATATGTATTCTTCTACATATTTTTGGTAAAAAAAAAAACACAATAATCGTATAATGATTGGTTTGCGCATAAGTTATAGCGTCTACAAAATAGGGGATAGATTTATGGACTTTTATATTTTTTTAATGTTTTCTACTGGTAATGGCGACGATCTGAGATTTTTCGCGGGACCGCGACATTGCGGCGGACAGATCTGACCCCAAGTGACACTTTTTGGCAAACCAGTGACATTATTACATTGATCAGTGCTATAAAAATGCACTGATCAATGTATAAATGACATTGGCAGGGAAGGGGTTAACACTAGGGGGCGATCAAGGGGTTAAGTGTTCCCTAGGGAGGGGTTTCTAACTGTGGGGGGAGGGGACTGACTGTAGGAGGAGAGAGATCGCTGTTCCTAATCACTAGGAACAGACAATCTCTCTCTCCTCCCCTCACAGAACGGGGATCTGTTTGTTTACACTGACAGATCCCCGTTCTGCCAGTCTCTGAAGCGATCGCGGGTGGCCGGACCCGCTGGTTGGCTCCCCTGCTCGCGAATGGGCGTGCGCACCCCCACAAATCGGCGTGTACGCGCCTGACGTATAATGACGGCTGGGCTGCCTGGGACAACAAAGAGAACGCTGTCCCTGATCACTAGGAATAGCAGATCTCAGAGTTGTCCCCTGACAGAACGGGGATCCCCCTTATTTACATAGGCGGATCCCCCGTTCTTCCTCTCCTCACCGCGATCGTGGGTGGCCACCGGAGCATCGAGTCCACGGGACCCGTGCTTGGCCACAGTTTAGCATGCACGGACCGACGTACGGGTATGGTATGTCGGTCCTGGGCCCCCCCTCCCTGCTGGCCTGAGCCCTGTACAGGAGGACTGGTGGTACCCCCTTATCCATGACCCTGGTGCTGTTACCTTCCTGCTCCTGAAGGAAGAGGAGCAGCTGCAATGGCATGGTGGTGTTACCTTCCTCCCTCCCTCCACGGCCTACTAAAGGGACAATGAAGGAGCAGCAATAAACAAATTAGTCCTCACTCTGCTCTCTCCTCCTGTCAGCAAGTTCCCTGTAATCACCTGTGCAAGCAGAATACTTGGTTGGCTCCTAGTGCTGCCCTTTCCTCATCTACTGTGAGTGCTGCTGCACAGGTGAGAACAGGAGTCCAATATGATGGTAGATTCAGATATAAATTAAAGTCAAACATAAAAAAAAAAAAAAAGAATTAGCACAAGGGACAAGCCCTTATGCTGATGGCTGAAATCCAATGTCCTTGGCCCCCCACCCCAGCAGTCGTGATCTTTCGGTGCTGCAGGAATTGATACAAGTGCTGGACCTGTGACAGGCACTCATAAAGACTATGCTCGTCCAAACCCACCCCCCCCCCACTCCTCCATTCATAGAAGCCATAGCTTCCATCCATAAAAAAAAATGCTCTATGGACGGAGGAAGGGTAGATGAATAAAAAGGACCACCTCCTCCATTCATAGAGCGATTTTCATTAATGGAAGTGATAGTACAGCTTCTATGAATGGAAGGGAGGGGGGCAGAAAAGGCGAGGCATAGTCATCACTCTTGATGAGTCTCTGTGACAGGTCCATCCAATTCTATGAATCCCCACAGCATCAGACGATTATGGCTGTGGCGATATAGGGGGGTTCAGCTGGGATATGGGGGTTGCAGCAGGGATATGGGGGTGCAGCGGGGATATGGGGGTGCAGCGGGGATATGGGGGGGCAGCAGAGATATGGGGGGGTGCAGAGGACTTCAGATTTCAACTAACATAGCAGCCATCAGCACAAGGGACACTTGGCTTTGAAAATAAGTGCCGTCCCCTGTGCTGATTTTTTATTTATTGATTTTTTATTTTGACTAAACTTAGAATATAAAATTTGTTATCATTTTAAAAATAACTTCAAGATTTCCTAAACTTCTTTGCAGGGACCTTCTTTTCCAATCCAGCTTTGTCAAGCCCTGATGAAGGCTTCAGAGCTCCTGAAACACGTTGATTGTTTCTAATTGATTGATTGTTGTTGATAAATATCTCGGCTTCTCTTCTACAAATTACTATTTGGTCAGTTAGCAACGCAATCTTTACCTTCACAAGTTCGATGTTCGTCGTGTAGATCAAATCATCCCCTTGCCTGGCGAAGCGCGGGTGAGGCTTCCGTAACAGAAGGTAAGTAACATAATTCCCAATGTTGGGAACAGATTACAGATTACCTTCTGTTACGGAATAGTCCTTACATATATGTTACATATAAATGTTTCATACGGATTGTATTTGCTGGATAATCCTTTAATAATATGATACAACTATGATATCTCTGTTTTGGTATTGTGGAGGAGCGTATCCTATAATAACATAATTTTTCAGAAGAGTTTTTTTTTATGTCACAGGCTAAACTCTAAATTGGTCTAAAGATAGGATATGTTTTATATCAGGATTCTATATGTAGTAATTTTTTTCCTTCCTTTGTTTATTTCTTTTTTTAAGTAATAATATTTTTTCTAATGAGTATTGTTAACGGTCCACAAGATGGCACAGTTTCTTATCATTATTTTCTCGTTTAAAATATCCTCTGAAGTAGCATCAAAGCTGCCCTGTGGGTGTCAGTGACGAGCAAATCTCTTTACCAATCATATTGGTTTGAGTCTGGCGGGAAGAGCCTCTTGTAGTCTGTCCAATTAGCTCTGAGTATCGGTTTTAGGGAACCTATGGCTGCGCTTCTCTGCTCTGCCGTGTGGATATTTAAAGCGCGTGCGTGGTTACGTACCCCTGATGACGTCAGTCGTGACGAAACGGTCGTAGTGTCGTCACGTACATACGCACTGCACATGCGCGACCTGTCTTTTTAGATACTAGCAGAGCACTTCTTTTTATCTCCATCCTTGCATGAAACGTTTTATGAAATTTTGGTATTTTAATAAACCACCAAGGAATCTCTACACTACTGGAGTCTCTTTTTTCTCCTTCTCTTTAACAAATTCACTGGATGCTGTGGAATTGTTTTTTGTCCATCGGTTCTTCTGGGAGCGTGCCATGGAAGGTGCTCTTCACTTGACGCCAGCCGGTCACCTATGAGGAAATTCCGGGAGATCCTAGCAGTGTTCCTGTTGTTTCTACTAAGCCTGTTTTGACCCCCCTGAATAAGGGCGGTCGCAGGCTTTCAAGAAAACAGATTTCCTTCCTTAAATTCCCAAGTTAAGAGTTATTAGGATTTAACCGGTAATCTCCTCTACATAACACCACAAACTTTTAAACCTTCGCCACCCTGCCCATTTATCTTGTCATGCAGCCCCCTCATCTGGTTCCATTCTAAGACCCTCTTGACACTCTATATTATAAATTTCATTTACACAAAAAAGCCACTCCCTAGTTTTAGGACTCTCAGGTTCTAACCACTTCTTTGAAATCTGATTCTTAGCAGCATCCAATAATATAGGAACAATGGATGTTTGGTACTGCGTAAATGGCTCCTCTGTCCCATGGAAGAGACATGTCCAAGGATCGTCTGATATAGTTTTATTGGTAATTTCCCTTATTAGTTGTATAATTTTCTTCCAGTATGCTTTGATGATGGGGCACTCCCACCATATATGAGCCATTGTTCCAACATTTGTGCACCCTCTCCAGCACTTCTCAGATTTATCCAGTTGGAATTTGCTTATTTTGTCCGGCGTGGCATACCACCTTGCTAAACATTTAAAATTAGTTTCTATCATCTTGCTATCAACTGTAGAACCGTGAATCATTTTCAAAATTTTTCCTAACGTGAGTTTACTACACTGTGTCCCTAATTCCCTTTCCCATTTATTGATATAAGGAGGCACATCCAGTTCCTCCCTAGTCATTAAAATTCTGTAGAGTTGAGAGATAGTGTTTCTTGATTTTTCTGTCTTACAGAGCAGCTCTAATGGCCTGTATTCTTCTTTACCTCTAATCGGTTTCGAAAGTTTCTCAACAAAAAGCGACAACTGGATGTACCTCCAAGAATCAATCACCATGAGATCTGTTTCAGATTTCAGATCCAAATATGTGTGAATTTTCCCTTCTCTAATTATGTCTTTTTACTTGAGTGTTCCCATTCTTTATACAATTCCCTCCAACCTCCCTCCTCCCTGGTTCAAAAAATGTATTGTCCTTCAAGTAAACCAGGGGCGAGTTATAACACCATTTGTTTAGTGTGTGAGTCTGATCCCAAACATTAAAAGTGTTTAGTGTAAGAACCGCTGTTCTAGTGCTAAGTGTTCTAAATTTTGCAGGATTCCATATGAATGAATGAATGATTTGTAAAGCGCTGCAAATGCGAACTGAATCGCCTCAAGGCGCTGATGCGTTGTGTTGTCAGCTTCATTAGAAGAGGTAAGTCTTGAGTTTTTTCCTGAATGCCAGATGGTTTTCTTCCATACGGATGTGAGTCGGAAGAGAGTTCCATAGACGAGGTCCCTGGACTGCAAATCTTCGTTCTCGTTCTTCGTTGTAGCGGTATTTGGGAACGAGGAGGAGGTTTTGGCTCGATGATCACAGATTGCGATTCGGTGTGTAATGTTTTATTTTCTCTCGGAGGTATTGAGGGGCGTTTCCATGTATGCATTTGTGGGTGAGGCAGAGGGTCTTGAATGTGATCCAATTCTTTACCGTTAGCCAATGTAGGCTCCTCAGGGATGGGGAGATGGACTCCCAGGGTTTTTTCCTGTTAGTAGTCTTGCTGCCGCGTTTTGAATGGCCTGTAGGCGTGTAAGCTGATATTGGGGTAATCCTATGTAGAGTGAGTTTGCGTAGTCGAGACGGGAATTGATGATTGTTCCAACTACTGCTGCTTTGTCATCTTCTGGGATGAAGGCGATGAGTCTGCGTAACATGCGGAGGAGATGGTGTGATCCACTAACTACTGATCCTATTTGTGTATCCATTGTCATTTCTGAGTCAAAGATAACTCCAAGACTTTTGGCTTTGGTGCTCGGAGAGATGGTCTGTCCAAAAATGGCGGGGGGTGTCCATGGGGTCTTGGTTTTGGGATTTTGGTTAGCGTGTAGGTAGAGAAGTTCTGTTTTTGACCCGTTGAGTTTGAGGGAACTAATGGTCATCCAGTCATCTATTGAAGTGAGGCATTTCTCTAGTTGTTGATCGTGGTCTTTTTGTCTGGTGATCCGAAAGTAGATTTGGGTATCGTCTGCGTATGAGTGGAAGCAGAGGTATGATTTTTTGATGATATTGAGGAGAGGGCGGATGTAAATGTTGAATAGCACTGGCGACAAGGGGGAGCCCTGAGGGACTCCACAGGAGATTGCCCGGGTTTCCGAGGTAAATGCTCCTAGGTTCACTGTCTGCGAGCGATTCTCTAAGAAGGATGCGAACCATTTTAGACTAGAATCTGTGGCTCCTGCTACTTCTGTGAGCCGGACGAGTAGAGTATTGTGGTCCACTGTGTCAAACGCTGCACTGAGGTCTAACAGTACCAGGAGACATGATTCTCCGTCATCTGCTGCTTCGAGTGCATCATCCCATATTTTTAGAAGTGCAGTTTCCATACCATGGCCTGGGCGGAAATCTGATTGTAGAGTGTCCAGAAGTTGATGCGTGTCAAGGTGGCGTTGTAGCTGTTGCACTACCGCTTTCTCCATAATCTTGGAGACGGTGTTGAGGCTTGTTATCGGTCTGCGGTGGTTAGGGTCTTTAGGGTCAAGATTGGGTTTCTTTAGCAGGGGTTTGACGATGCCTTGCTTGAGGGTGGTTGGCACAGTCCCTTCTTTTAATGACTTATTTATGAGGTGAGTTATAGTGGGACCTAAGTGTGTTCTACTTATGCTGTATTCAATATTTACCCATCTCTTATCTGAAACCTCCTTTGACCATTCCACAACCCGTGAAAGAGTTACTGAGATATAATATTTATTAAAATCCGGAAGAGCTAGTCCTCCTTGTTTTTTTCCCCTAGTCAAAACTGCATATGCAATTCGTGGCTTTTTGCCATGCCAAACAAACCTCGCAATTAAGCCTCAGAGGACTCACATATATGTATGTGGAAGTGGAATCAGAAGCATCTGGAATTTATAAAATACTTTCGGGGCTAGCACCATTTTTACTGTGTTTATACGTCCGATCCAGGAGAGGGGCCGCATTGACAAGTTTTTTGTTACTTGCTTGATTTTGTCTAACAGGGAAATATAGTTGATTAGATCCATTTTCTTCAAGGAATTGGATAATTTAATTCCCAAGTATTTTATATCCTTTCTCCGCGAGTTTGTGTTCCTCCGCTCCTATCTTTACCCCGCTACAATCTGGGTTTTTACGAATAAAGGCCAGCAAGGGTTCCAAAGTCAGTATAAACAGGAGGGGGGACAAAGGACACCCCTGCCTAGTCCCATTCTCCATCCTAAAGAGTCTGGAAAGGGTCCCATTAACTTTCACAGATGCCGGGGGGTAGCTGTATAGAATTTTCACCCACGCAATAAATCTAGGGCCAACTCCCATTATTTCCAATGTTTTTATCATGAGCCCCCAGTCTACCCTGTCGAACGCTTTTTCGGCGTCCATCGACAGGAATAGAGCTGGGGGCCCCCCGGAACTAATGTACTCTAGGAGAAGCAATGACCGCACTCCATTGTCCCTGCCTTCTCTTCCTGGTACAAAACCCACCTGGTCTGGATGAACCAGGGTGGTCATTTTATCCTTCAGTCTGCCCACCAATACCTTGGCGTATAGTTTAGTATCCGCATTTAAAAGGGCAATGGGCCTATAACTAGAGCACAGCATATTATTTTTTCCTTCTTTTAGAATCAGGGTAATCGTTGCAGACAAAGCGTCATCCCCATTATACAATTTGTACCCAGGTCATTCCAAAAATGGCAGAGCTTCGGCACCAACATCTGTTTATATTGTTTAAGGTAAAAGGTAGTAAACCCGTCTAGGCCCGGACTTTTCCCTTGTGGCGAATCCTTCAAAGCTACATAAATTTCTTCTTCAGTTATTGGTCTGTCCAAGGCAGCTCTATCCTCCTCAGTCAGCCCTACCATCGCTGCCCCGTTCAAAAAATCTTCCATCTTCCTGTCCGCAATTTGGGCAGGTACTCCCTTTTGTCTCACAGTGTACAGGACTTCATAGTACTTCCTGAATTCTTCCGCTATCCCTTTAGTTGTAGAGACTACCTCGCCATTTTTTTTTTGTATTTTCTCAATAAAGTTCAAATCTCTTTTTTTTTCAATAACCTCGCGAGGTGTTTACTTGACTTATTTCCCCATAAATATCTGTCTTTTGTAATTTTATTTGGGGCCCTTCTCGTTTCCTGTTCCATACTATCCCTTAGTTCCTCCCTTTTGATGACAAGCTGATGGAAGATTTCCTGATGTTTTCCCTTATGTTTTTTATGTTTTTGTTCTAATAAATGGATTTCCTCAATGAGCTTTTCCCTGTTCTCTTTTCTCTTTTTTTTTTTACCCCAGCCCCAATGGAGATAAGGACCCCCCTGATATACGCTTTGTGCGCCTCCCAGATGGTAACGGAAGCCATTTCCCCTGTGTCATTTAACTTAAAAAAGAATTTGATTTCTTTCTGTAGCAATTCTGACACTTTTTTTGTCTTTAAGTAGATTTTCATTTAACCTCCAATAGAATGGCTGCCTTTGAAACTCAGGCAGCCTAATCCTCATGGAAATCGGTGAATGGTCAGATAGCATAGTTTTTTCTATTCTACTTTCCTCCACAAGGTCCAGCAAACTATGATCCCTCAAAATATAGTCCAATCTTGAGTACGTCCTGTGTACAGGGGAGAAGAAGGTGTAATCATTTACTTTTGCATGCTGCACTCTCCAAACGTCCATAATATGACATTGATGCAGCTGGCGCCTAATCCTTTTTAATTGTACCTTACTTGTCCCCTGTACCCGGGACGTACTGTCCAAGACAGGATCAAGGCAAAAATTGAAGTCCCCCGCCAGGACCACCTCCCCGTCTTAAACTCCATCAGCTTGTCTAATACCTGTTTTAAAAAGACAGTCAGATTTTTATTAGGGCAATAGACGTTTGCTAGGGTAAACGTTTTGTTCCCCAGATTGCCCTTCAGGGAAAGATATCGACCCTCAGGATCCGTCAATCTGTCAATCAAAGAGAACTTAGATGTTCTTGAGAACCCAACCCAGAAGGAATACCACATCAGCTTGGTACTGTTGAAGTTCTTTTAATAGTTTATGTCTTTTAACCGGAGAGTTCAGCCCCTTAACATTGTACAAGAAAAAATTTAGGTATGACATCTATTTTAATATTTGTTAAAGGGTTTTCATCCACCCAACCTCGTCTGTTTTCCATTGGAAATTTGTAACCACTCCTGCAGAACATAGCACCCTTCCCGCCCTCCCACACCCCTCTCTCCCTTCCTGGCCGCAAACCGGCCCTAAGCCTGCAAATATGAGACAAAACTATTCCCATACTGCTTGCTTCTCCAACAGGGGTGAAGCTCCGGCAGCGGCCACCAGTGCCCCCGCCCCCCCCCCCCCCCACAGAGAAGTGGGGAGAGTGGGCGGGGTGAGAATGGAGACAGGGGGTCCGAACCGGACCGTGCCCACCCCTAAAGAAAAAAAAAAAACCCTCACGACACCACATTTTATCCATGTTACTTTAGCCCCACCCCCCACCCCCAATCCAGGCATTCCCAAACTGATTCACCATTCAACTTTTGAGAGTCCACACTGAGAGGAGAAAAAAAAAGAAAAGAAAAAGGCTATTCCCCAATCCTCTCAATGTACTCATTATCCTCTCGAGAGTCCCAAAAATCTTGTAACTCTTAATGAGAGATGTCTGGGACAGGAATGCCCACATTTTCGCAGAAATCTTGGAGATCTTCCAGGAACCTCATCCTATACGATCTTCCTTCTTTCGTTACTACTAGGGATGTTGGAAACCCCCAGCTGTACTTTATGTTACCTTTTTCAATTGGTCCAGCAGAGGTCTAAGCTGCCTTCTCTGGGCCAGGTTTCCTGCTGATAGGTCGGAGAAGATCTGTAATTCCTTACTCTCAAATCGGACTGGGGGAGCTCCCCGCAGACTCTTCCAGATCTTTTCTTTGACTTCATATGAATGAAATTTGATAATTACATCTCTGGGAATATCCTGTCTCAGGTTTGGGGGTTTTCTAATCCTATGTACCCTATCTATCTTTAGGACCTCCTCTTCCCGTCTACCCAAAATAGGGTTAAAGATTTTTAGCATTTTAATCACCAAGTCCTCGCTTTGATGTTCAGGAAGGGCTCTAATCCGCAGATTTTTGGCGGCGACTTTGATTTTCTTGCTTTTCCAATTTATATGTCAGGATTTGGAAGTCGCTCTGCATTTTCCTCATTTGCGTTTTTAATTCTAGGATTTCTTTGGCCTGGATTCCTGAAGCTTCCTCTGCCTCCTCTACTCTGCGTAGCAAGTGGCCCATGTCTGTCCGCACATTCAGTATCTCTGATTTTATGGAATTTTCTAACTTGGAGAACATTTCCAACATTTCTGTTTTGGTTGGAATTAATGCAATATTTCTTTGCTCCTCCATATCGCTTAAATCAGGTTCTCTTTCCTGCTCCGGATCCTCCCTGGGCCTCTCCCCCTGTCCCCCCTTTTGTTTCAGCGGGTCTTTCTTTTTGTCTTTTGTTCCCGTTTGTTTTTTGTCTAGTCCGGGGCTCTTTAAACTCACGTCTTTGAGATATTTCTGGATTGTGCTGGTGTTTAAACTCTCTCTTGGGGTCTTAGGTTCAGCTGTTTTCTGCGAACGGCCTCTCATATTACCTCCTTAAATGCTCCCTTTCTGCTTAATTTAGATATACACTGAAATATATAGTCAATGCAGAGATACAAACTATCCTCCGAGACCTTCAGTACACCATCCACCACTTATTGCTGTGTTCTTACAACAGGGGCCCACTGATCCATGCTGTGGGGCCCTGCGCACTACGAATGACTAGGAGCCGCCGAAAATAGCCGAAGCAGAAAAACTTCAATCAGCTGTACACGGCGCCTGCACCCTAGGTCCAGGTTCAAGCCCCACCATCCAAGTGGACCTAGAGGGAGAATAAAAAAGTGGCGAGCGCAGCGAGGCCGTGCCCGAAGCGTGGCGGGCAAAGCGAGCCCGCGAGGGGCCCTCTGACAGGCGCCGTGTACAGCTGATTTCTTTTCTATTTCGCTTCGGCTATTTCCGCCGGCTCCTACTGCGGAGGTGCAGTGCCTGCGCAGTAGAGGGGGGTCCTTATCCGCTGAGAGGAACTTTCTCGGCAGAACACCGGTCCTTCCACCCCGCCTCCACCCCCTCATACCAGCGCCGCTGTCAGGCCCCTCCCCTCCCTCTGACGCCTCACTTCAGCATTCCGTGTCTGCCCCCTTTTCTTTTTTTTTTAATCTTTATTTTATTGATCAATTAACAGTGACACATTACAAAACGTTTGCTAAGAAAAAACGAATGAATAAAAAAATATATATATATTTTATTCATATATATAAATATATCTTCATTTGTTTTGTTAATAACTTTTTTTTTCTTTTTTTAAATCTTTATTTTATTGACCAATTAACAGTGACACATTACAAAATGTTTGCTAAGAAAAAACAAATGAATAATAAAAAAATATATTATTTATATATATATATATATATATATATATATATATATATATATATATATATATATATATATATATATATATATATATATATATATATATATATATATCTTCATTTGTTTTGTTAATAACTTTTTTTTTTTAATCTTTATTTTATTGACCAATTAACAGTGACACATTACAAAACATTTGCTAAGAAAAAATAAGTGAATAAAAAAATAAATATATATATATATATATACATTGTACCAATTATACATTGTACCAGAAACAATATTTAAGGAGTTTATTTTTAAAACATTAGTTGCACACATGTCAGGACTCAGGAGCATTTGTGCAAGCTGAATGATGCATCACTGTTTTTTTAATAGGAGATTAATGTGTATCGTCAGCTCCATCTAGTGGCCAAAATGCAGTATAGTTTTCTGAAATACCTCAATGAACAAATTACTGTATACTGTATTTTGACCACTAGATGGCACTGACAATGTTTTAGACAAAATACTGCGACACTTCTGTTTGGCTTGCACAAATGCTTTTGACATTCATGCAACAAATGTTTTATAAATGGACCCCGAAGGGTCTTTTCAAACAGCACAAATTCCAAAATAGAAAATGTATATTCTTTTTTTTTTATTTTTTATTTCCAGTAAAGCTCAGTTTTTCTGCTCTATAAGAGGTGTACACAGGGCTGGACTGGGACAAAAATGTGGCCCTGGACTTCATCCAGACCGGCCCAGGGCACAACACATCAGGGTATGGTACATCAGGGCACAGCACATCAGGCCACATCAGGGTACAGGGCACAGCACATTAGGGCACAAGGCACATAAGGATACAAGGCACATCAGTGCACAGCATATCATGGTACAGCACACCAGGCCACATCAGGGTACAGGGCCCAGCACATCAGCGTATAGGGCACATCAGGGCACAACACATCAGGGTACAGAGCCCAGCACATCAGTGTACAGGGCACAGCACATCAGGGCACAGGACATCAGGGCACAGGACATCAAGGTACAGGACATCAGGGTACAGGACATCAGGGCACAGGACATCAGGGTACAGGCCATCAGGGCACAGGCCATCAGGGCACAGGACATCAAGGTACAGGACATCAGGGTACAGGACATCAGGGCACAGGACATCAGGGCACAGCACATCAGGGCACAGGACATCAGGGTACAGCACATCAGGGTACAGCACATCAGGGTACAGCACATCAGGGTACAGGCCATCAGGGCACAGCACATCAGGGTACAGCACATCAGGGTACAGGACATCAGGGTACAGGACATCAGGGTACAGGACATCAGGGTACAGGACATCAGGGCACAGGACATCAGGGCACAGCACATCAGGGCACAGCACATCAGGGCACAGGACATCAGGGCACAGGACATCAGGGTACAGCACATCAGGGTACAGGCCTACAGGGCACAGCACATCAGAGTACAGCACATCAGGGTACAGCACATCAGGGTACAGGCCATCAGGGCACAGCACATCAGGGTACAGCACATCAGGGTACAGGACATCAGGGTACAGCACATCAGGGCACAGGTCACAGCACATCAGGGTATAGAGCCCAGCACATCAGTGTACAGGGCACAACACATGAGGGTACAGGGCACAGTACATCAGGGTACAGGACACAGCACATCAGGGCACATCACATCAGAGTACAGGGCACAGCACATCAGGGCACATCACATCAGGGTACAGGGCACAGCACATCAAAGTATAGCACATCAGGGCACAGCACATCAGGGTACAGGACATCAGGGCACAGGTCACAGTACATCAGGGCACACGACATTGAGGCACAGGACATCGGGGCACATCAGGGCACGGGGCACCGGGCCACAAGGCACATCAGGTCACGGGGCACTTCAGGGCATATAGCACATCAGGGCACGGGGCACATCAGGGCACATAGCACATCAGGGCACATTATGGCACATCAGGGCACATGGCACATTATGCGGCACATCAGGGCACATCAGGGCATGGGGCACATCAGGGCACATAGCACATCAGGGCACAGGGCACAGGACATTGGGCCACAAGGCACATCAGGTCACGGGGCACATCATGGCATAGGACATCGGGGCACAGCACATCAGGGCACGAGGCACATCAGGGCACGAGGCACACCAGGGCACATAGCACATCAAGGCACGGGGCACATGGCACATTATAGGGCACATTATGGGGCACATAGCACATCAGGGCACATAGCACATCAGGGCACGTCAGGGCACATAGCACATCAGGGCACATAGCACATCAGGGCACGTCAGGGCACATAGCACATCAGGGCACATAGCACATCAGGGCACAGGGAACATCAGGGCACAGGACATCAGGTCACAGGGCACATCAGGGCATAGGACATCGGGGCACAGCACATCAGGGCACGGGGCACATCAGGGCATATAGCACATCAGGGCACGGGGCACATTATGGCACATCAGGGCACATTACACATCAGGGCACGGGGCACATTATGGCACATCAGGGCACATAGCACATAATGGAGCACATCAGGGCACATGGCACATCAGGGCATGGGGCACATCAGGGCACATAGCACATTAGGGCACGGGGCACATCAGGGCACATTATGGCACATAGCACATCAGGGCACGGGGCACGTCAGGGCACATAGCACATCAGGGCACATGGCACATTATGGGGCACATAGCACATCAGGGCATATAGCACATCAGGGCATATAGCACATCAGGGCACGGGGCACATCAGGGCACATGGCACATTATGGGGCACATCAGGGCACATAGCACATCAGGGCATGGGGCACGTCAGGGCACATAGCACATCAGGGCACATTATGGCACATCAGGGCACATTATGGCACATCAGGGCACATGGCACATTATGGGGCACATAGCACATCAGGGCACATAGCACATCAGGGCACATAGCACATGGCACATTAGGGCACATAGCACATCAGGGCACATAGCACATCAGGGCACATAGCACATGGCACATTAGGGCACATAGCACATCAGGGCACATAGCACATCAGGGCACATAGCACATGGCACATTAGGGCACATAGCACATCAGGGCATGGGGCACTTCAGGGGGCACATGATCGGGGCACATTATAGGGCACATCAGGGGGCACATCATCAGGGGACACATTATCAGTGCACATCAGGGGACACATCATCAGGATCTTACTAGCCAGTATGCAGAGTAGCGCAGGAAGCGTGTGTAGTTACTTCTCTCTCTCATGTCACGCAGCGCTGTTCGCTCCCTGGCGGCCCCTCCTCTCTTCTCCTCTATGATCTTACAAGCCAATGGGGATAGACGAGAAGAGAGGAAGGGCCGCCGGGGAGTAGCCGCGCGTGACATGAGAGAGAGAACCTACTACACATGCTTCCTGCGCTACTCTGCATACTGGCTTACGATCTACCCGTTAGGCGACAGGTTGACGGGTAGATCGCCGCGCACCGCAGATGCGGCAGAAACTGGCCCACACTGAGCCATCGGCCCTCTGGGAATCTCCCAGTAGTCCCGATGGCCAGTCCATTCCTGGGTGTACAAGGTGTGAGAGCTGAGCTGGGAAAACCATATCAGAACAATCCCCCATTCTTGTTTTTGGCAATAAACGGTCTGGGTTGAAGCAGCATTAACCACTACTGGGCACTTAAACCCCCCTCCTGCCCAGACCAATTTTCAGCTTTCAGCGCTCTCACACTTTGAATGACAATAACTCGGTCATGTAATACTGTACCCAAATGAATTTTTTGTCCTTTTTTCATACAAATAGAGCTTTCTTTTGGTGGCATTTGATCACCTCTGGGTTTTTTATTTTTTGCGCTATAAATGAAAAAAGACCGAAAATTTTGAAAAAAAAAAATGCATTTTTCTTAGTTTCTGTGATAAAATTTTGCAAATTATTAATTTTTCTTCATATATTTTGGCCACAATTTAAACTGCTAGATATCTTTGGTAAAAATAACCCAAATTAGTGGATATTATTTGGTCCGTGTGAAAGTCAGAGAGTCTACAAGCTGTGGTGCAAATCATAAAACATTGATCACACCTGAAGTACTGGTGGCTCATTTCTTGCGAACCGAACAAGTCAGAAAAGTACAAATACCCCCCAAATGACCCCTTTTTTGAAAGTAGACATTCCAAGGTATTTAGTAAGATGTATGGTGAGGTTTTTAAATGTTGTAATTTTTTCCCAAAATTCTTTGCAAAATGAAGATTTTTTTATTTTTTTCCCCACAAAATTGTCATTGTAATAGGTTATTTCTCTCACATGGCATGTGTATACCACAAATGACACCCCAAAATACATTCTGTTACTCTTCCTGAGTATTACGATACCACATGTGTGGGACTTTTTCACAGCCTGGCCACATAGAGAGGCCCAACATGCAGGGAGCGCATCATGTGTTCTAGGAGCATAAATTACACATCTAACTTGTTGACTACCTATTACACTTTTGAAGGCCCTGGAGTACCAGGACAATGACACGTGACACTGATGACAGATGGCACTGATACGTGGCACTGATGACACTTACGTGGCACTGATGACAGATGGCACTGATACATGGCACTGATGACAGATGGCACTAATACATAGCACTGATGACAGATGGCACTAATACGTGGCACTGATGACAGATGGCACTAATACGTGGCACTGACAGATGGCACTAATACGTGGCACTGATGACACGTGACACTGATGACAGATGGCACTTATATGTGGCACTGATAACAGATGGCACTAATACATGGCACTGATGACAGATGGCACTAATACGTGGCACTGATGACACGTGACACTGATGACAGATGGCACTGATGACACGTGACACTGATGACAGATGCCACTGATACGTGGCACTGATGACACGTGACACTGATAACAGATGGCACGTGACACTGACAGGTGGCACTGATGTCAGATGGCACTAATATGTGGCACTGATGACAGATGGCACTAATATGTGGCACTGATGACAGATGGCACTGATGACAGATGGCACTGATACATGGCACTGATGACAGATGGCACTAATACATAGCACTGATGACAGATGGCACTAATACGTGGCACTGATGACAGATGGCACTAATACGTGGCACTGACAGATGGCACTAATACGTGGCACTGATGACACGTGACACTGATGACAGATGGCACTTATATGTGGCACTGATAACAGATGGCACTAATACATGGCATTGATGACAGATGGCACTAATACGTGGCACTGATGACACGTGACACTGATGACAGATGGCACTGATGACACGTGACACTGATGACAGATGCCACTGATACGTGGCACTGATGACACGTGACACTGATAACAGATGGCACGTGACACTGACAGGTGGCACTGATGTCAGATGGCACTAATATGTGGCACTGATGACAGATGGCACTAATATGTGGCACTGATGACAGATGGCACTGATGACAGATGGCACTAATATGTGGCACTGATGACAGATGGCACTGATGACACGTGACACTGATGACAGATGCCACTGATACGTGGCACTGATGACACGTGACACTGATAACAGATGGCACGTGACACTGACAGGTGGCACTGATGTCAGATGGCACTAATATGTGGCACTGATGACAGATGGCACTGATGACAGATGGCACTAATATGTGGCACTGATGACAGATGGCACTGATGACAGATGGCAGTGGGGACAGATGGCAGTGGGGACAGATGGCACTGACAGGTACTGTGTTCACTTTTTTTCTTTTTTTTTTTCCCTGACACTCAGGCTGCAGAGGTTCGCTCTCCCTCCTCACACGCTGTCTCTGTGTGAGGAGGGACAGCCGACGATGAGAGAAGATCTCATATGTTTACATATGAGATCATCTCTCATTGGCACCGCCGATCGCACTGTAAACGGACGCTGTGATTGGCAACGATCTGTGACTGGCTGTGTCCAAGGGACACGGCCAGCACAGAACTTCCCCGATGCGTGGCTGCGGGAGCGCGCATCGCGGAAGTGTACAGCAGGACATCCAGGGACGGCCTCCTGGCAGTTAGCGTCCGTGTTGCAGCCGTCTTTCGGCTATAGCGCGGGTGCAAAGTGGTTAAACCTGTATGGTTTTTTTTTACATTTTTTGCTTATTTTTTTTTTTTCTCTTTTTTCTCGTTCCTATTCTCTTTGTTTCATATTCTTATCTTTAATTACTTTAAGTGATGGTGCCAGTCCATTAGCTGATAATGTTCCTCTATATCTTTGAAAAGTAAATGTATTAGTCTTCTGGAACTTTTGTTTGAATATCAGAGATGAGCTATGAATTGTAAGGCTTTACCGTTTCTGCCTGACTCAGTTTTTAAAAGTCCAGTGGGTCCTATAGAATGGTTTCCTGAAACATACAAGTACCATATTTCACAAGGTATCCCTAGACATCCAGGTCTTATGTCTTAATGTAATTCTACCTCCCCTAGTCTGCCTACTGCTTTAACCTGAGCCCTGTGAGCAGGTGTGGTGAACCCAGGGACCTGGCAATAGCAGGCAGTGTTGACTATCCCTACCATCAAGGGCCATGGATGATACTGGCTGTGGCTCGGACTCTGTACCCTGTGGGGATCCCACTTTACTCGTCCACATTACACCCCTTATAAGCATTTAGTCTTAATGGCCAACCCTCTGCTCCTGTCCGGCATTCCTCCAATATCTGTACACTGCTATTCTCCTTCTCTTTTTTGTATTCATGCACGACTGTCCGGAGGCCCGCCCGACCACCACCTGAAGAAGCAACGACAACCAAGTTATTTATTGAGACAAATGTGCCACGAATAACACTCTCCTGAACTTTCCTTCACCATGCTGAAAAGTGCTGTCTCGCGGTCCGATCCAATCGTTACAATCATTACACCATATTCCCAAGTTACAGGACTAGATATGCCAGGATCCTGCCATCAATGTTGGAGTTCCGCTCTTCCAAGGCAGGGGAGCGATGAAACATTGCTGTACAGGCACTCATGGTTTGGATGTGAAGTCTCAAAAGGCACCAGGATTGCTTTGCTGTCTCAAGTCTACCTCGATGGGTTCAGGCGTGTTTAAGAAAGGAAGAGGAGGCCTCAGTGGTGGTGGGGAAGGGTCGGGGCTTCGGCACTGTTGTGGGTGGGTACAGGATCATTGAGGGAGGACATAAGTTCAAGAAGGGACTGTGGTGGAGATTTGGGCCCTGAAGGTGATGGACTTTATTATTAATGTGACTTACAGTGATCTTTCAATGACTATAGTTTCAGAACATGTTTAGAATCAACAGAGACATCTTATCCTGCTGTGGAATTTTATCTGGAGTAGCTATCTACCAAAAGCCTCTTCTCTGACCATTTGGTAGCACAATAATGTCACTTCAAAGGAGGTGGGAAGTGGGAAGGGAACAGGAATAACCTGGTCATAAAATGGTAGCTGGTAAGTGAGCACCCCACCCTCTTTTTCTTCGGCTGACGGTCTAGATCAGTGATGGCGAACCTTTGCACCCCAGATGTTTTGGAACTACATTTCCCATGATGCTCTGGTACTCCGCAGTGTAGTGGAGCATCATGGGAAATGTAGTTCCAAAACATCTGGGGTGCCAAGGTTCACCATCACTGGTCTAGATGAAGGATGGTCATGTAAGACCTCTCTATACAATGTATCTGTATTATCTCTTATGTCTCTTTTCTTCTCTTAACTTTTTCTATCCTAGGAGTTGCCTTACCTTGATAGCATGTGTATGTCAATTGTAACCATATCTCCTTTTTGCTTTACCTATCTTTGTAAACACTGGCAACACTGCATTTGTAACATCTCTATACTATATTTGGTAATCTCTGATTATTCTAACCTTTCTTTTCTGTATAAATAAATTAGATTGTTATCCTTTTTGCACAGGTATCATTTATTCTTAATTCCATGGGTTGATTCATATAGATAAAAGGTTTTAATCACTTAGGTTATGCATCATTAACCATATAAGTGAGGTTGGTAAACATAGCCTTATCATTACCATCTCCTGTAGTATGTCTGCAGTCTCTGACCATCTCCTGTAGTATGTCTGCAGTCTCTGATCATCTCCTGTACTATGTCTGCAGTCTCTGATCATCTCCTGTACTATGTCTGTAGTCTCTGATCATCTCCTGTAGTATGTCTGCAGTCTCTGACCATCTCCTGTAGTATGTCTGCAGTCTCTGATCATCTCCTGTACTATGTCTGCAGTCTCTGATCATCTCCTGTACTATGTCTGCAGTCTCTGATCATCTCCTGTACTATGTCTGTAGTCTCTGATCATCTCCTGTAGTATGTCTGCAGTCTCTGACCATCTCCTGTACTATGTCTGCAGTCTCTGATCATCTCCTGTACTATGTCTGTAGTCTCTGATCATCTCCTGTACTATGTCTGCAGTCTCTGACCATCTCCTGTACTATGTCTGCAGTCTCTGATCATCTCCTGTACTATGTCTGCAGTCTCTGACCGTCTCCTGTACTATGTCTGCAGTCTCTGATCATCTCCTGTACTATGTCTGCAGTCTCTGACCATCTCCTGTTCATGTCAAAGCAGGATGTTGATGTTTGGGGACAGTTTGCTGATGTTTGGGGACTCTGGAGACAGTGATGTGGAAATTGATGTGGGGAGGGGACTCTGAGGACACGGATATAAGGAGGAACTTGTAAAATATGTGGGGTCTTCATGCTAAAAAGTTGGAAACCCCCAACGAAACTTGAAGAATAATAATAACTTGTATCTCCTAATTTAGTTTTTTTTTAATTTGCCTCTAACCAAACCGGTCCTTGATATTTTTTTTAGGCTATCTTGAAGTGTGATTTGGCGTGAAAAGATGCGCGCTTTGTTAGCGTTTTTGTATGTGTGTAAGCTCAGGTGTTTTTTTTTTCGTTTTGGGTGAATAGAAATCAGTATATTCTGTGACATCAGGGGATCTATTTATTAATAATTTGCTGTGCGAATGCCTCCTATAAGTCAATGTGTATTTTCTATGATCACCAGCTCCCTCTAGTAGCCATATTGCACTATTATCCTGAAATAAAATAATACTGCATTATGGCTGTAATGATCTCACGTACTGGACACATGAAAAGCTGTAGCTAGCGGCCATGCTGTTTAGTAACCTTACGGCAGCCATGACAGTCTTAGCTAACAGTCAGGGCACTTTCACACTGAGCAGCGCTCGTTTTTGTGGTGCTTTTCGGCCGCTAACGAGGCGCTTTTAAACCCCCCCCCGGTAGCGGCCAAAAAAGGGTTAAAAGTGGCACTTTGCTGGTTCTTCGGCAGCACTACCCATTGATTTCAAATGCTGCCAGTGTGCCCATCAAATGCTGCCAGTGTCCCTCCAGCTCACACACACCCCTCCCCCGCAGATAGATTGCGAGACACCCCGCTCCCCTATGCGGATGGATTGTGGGACCCCCCCGTGCAGGAGGACCGACGCTTACCGGGTGTCCTCTTCTCCGGCGTCTCCTCTCCAGTCAACTTACTTTGCTCTGTCCCACTTCCGCCAAAGCGCTGAGCATCCAATAGGGACGACTGGGGCTTTGGCCAATCAGGAAACAGGTCTCACTGACCTGCCTCCAAATTGGCGGGGAGGCAATGCGGTGTGAAAATAGCAAATATTCTATCGCTATGGTCACACAATTGGGTGGGATCAGGGCTTACTTCCCTATACCCCCTCCTGCCCCCGCTCTTAATGCAAGCTATAAACGAACCTGCCTCTTGAAGAGCGCTACTGTTTTAGAGTAAGGCCACTGAGTAGACCTGTTTGTGGTGGCAGTGTGTGTTACAGACGCTAATTCTAAAATCATAATTGGTATTGCTAAATTGATGGAAGTCCTGAACCTTCCTTATCAAAGGTTGGTAGTGGCCGTTAAAGGGTTAATTGCATAATTAGTCGTCCAGTGACAATCGCTCCCAGGCTGCTCGCACCTAGATTGTGGTTCCGCAAGCTGGGAAATATTTGTGCCAGGCGCAGCTGAGAGTGGTATTGTTACGCAAGTGACAGCGTGGTGCGAGGTTGGTCGGTCCTTCGTCACAAGTTAGAGAGGAGGGCAGGGTTCTGACACCCGTGTTCATCACAATGGCTACTAGAAGGAGCTGATGATAATAGGGAATACACCTATTAGACACATTACCGGGATTATTTCTAACAGCTGTGCAATACTCAGGCCCAGCTCACACTGCTCCGACATGGAAGTCGGGCAACTTCCGATCCGACTTTGCCCTATGACTTCATGCCCCCCACCCCAAAGAACCTTCTCCCCATGTTGATGTCACAAGGAGGCGGGTTCTCTGGATAGCGTCACCGGTTGGCCACACCCTATGGCTATATAATTATTGGCACATGCTGGAGCTAACACAACAGCAGGAGCTAGTGTCGGGAGAAGACATCAGGAGGAAGAAGAACCGGAGGTAGAAGAACCAGAGGAAGAAGACAGCAGAGGGAGAAGAACCAGAGACAGAAGAACCAGAGGAAAAAGACAGCAGAGGGAGAAGAACCAGAGGAAGAAGACAGCAGAGGGAGAAGAACCAGAGACAGAAGAACCAGAAGAAGGAGACAGCAGAAGGAGAAGAACCAGATGGAGAAGAACCAGAGAAAGAAGACAGCAGAAGGAGAAGAACCAGATGGAGAAGAACCAGAGAAAGAAGACAGCAGAGGGAGAAAAACCAGAGACAGAAGACAGCAGAGGGAGAAGAACCAGAGACAAAAGAACCAGAGGAAGACAGCGGAGGGAGAAGAACCAGACAGAAGAACCAGAAGAAGAAGACAGCAGAAGGAGAAGAACCAGATTGAGAAGAACCAGAGAAAGAAGACAGCAGAAGGAGAAGAACCAGATGGAGAAGAACCAGAGGAAGAAGACAGCAGAGGGAGAAAAACCAGAGACAGAAGAACCAGAGGAAGAAGACAGCAGAGGGAGAAGAACCAGAGAAAGAAGACAGCAGAGGGAGAAGAACCAGAGAAAGAAGACAGCAGAGGGAGAAGAACCAGAGACAAAAGAACCAGAGGAAGACAGCGGAGGGAGAAGAACCAGACAGAAGAACCAGAGGAAGAAGACAGTAGAGGGAGAAGAACCAGAGGAAGAAGAACCGGAGGAAGAAGACATCACCGGAGAGGGGAGAAGACCACAGGGAGCTACTTTAATAAAGGACTGTCAAAAACCTGTGTACTGTTTTTATTTATTTTTGATACTTTTTTTGGGTGAATGAGTAAGGGTACAAAACTCATTCACATAGGGTGGGGGGGCTGGGATCTGGGGGCCCCCTTGTTAAAGGGGGCTTCCAGATTTCGATAAGCCCCCTGTCCGCAGACCCCCACAACCACCACCCAGGGTTGTCAGGAAGAGGCCCTTGTCCCCATCAACATAGTGACAAGGTGCTTTGGGGTGGGGGGCGCTTGCTCGTCCCCCCCTTTCCTGACCTGTCGGGCTGCGTGCTCGGATAAGGGTCTGCTATGGATTTGGGGGGGGGGCTTAAGATCCTCAGAGCACAAGTCGCATTTTACATGTAGGATCAGTTAAGACAATGATCTGACTTGGGTGCAACTTACATTTAAACCAATGGGATGAAATCGTGCCCAAGTCGGACCAAAGTAGTGCAGGAACCTTTTTCAAAGTCGGGCCGACTTGTGTCAGACCAGTTAAGAGGGCACTCATAGGGAATCATTGATTTATACACGTCATGCGGCATGTGCTCCCAATGTCTGAGCGTACATCGCACCAGTGTGAACCGGGCCTCATCCAGCTATTTTTTTTTTATAAATAGACCCCCATATTCAGTGTTGTTCCTGTATCTTCTTCTGGTTTGTGATGTAGTGTTGTGTTCTGCTCTCAGATCTTGTGCTATTGGTGCTTTTTTCCAGACGTCTTGGCAGAAATTGTATGGCAGAGATAGGTGATGTACACTCACTGGACACTTTCTTAGGTACACCTTGCTAGTACCGGGTTGGACCCTCTTTTGCCTTCATTCTTGGTGGCATCGATTCAGCAAGGTGTTGGAAACGTTCCTCAGAGATTTTGGTCCATAATGACATGATAGCATCACACAGTTGCTGCAGATTTGTTGGCTGCACATCCATGATGCCAATCTCCCGTTCCACAACATCCCAAAGGTGCTCTATTGGATGGAGATCTGGTGACTGTGGAGGACATTGGAGTACAGTGACCTAATTGTCATGTCCATGAAACCCGTGATGAGATGATTTGAGCTTTGTGACATGGTGCATTATCCTGCTGGAAGGAGCCATCAGAAGATGGGGACACTGTAGTCATAAAGGGATGGACATGGTCAGCAACAATACTCAGGTAGGCCGTGGTCTTTAAACCATGATCAATTGGTACTAAGGGGCCCAAAGTGTGCCAAGAAAATATCCCCCCACCATTACACCACCACCACCAGCCTGAACCGTTGATACAGGGCAGAATGGATCCATGCTTTTGTTGCACCCTGGAGTTTAGGCAGGGTCACTCCTCACAAATTTACTTGCCAGCAGTAGTTCTCCTGGTTGATTGTTAGAGATCCATTGATTTCTCCCTAGGTTTGGCCTTGTTGCACTTTTCTCTTGTACTGCTAGGTTGCCAGGTACTTGGTGGTACTTGATATGAGAAGGGCAACCCATGGTCAGGTTATGGGTATATGGGGTATCTCAGCCAATGCGCAGGGGTTTTCTTGAATCCCTTGGCCAGCTGGGAGAACCTATATATTCGAGTGGAGTCAGGCGATCTATGTTCTGTGACACCTGGACGGCTGTCTGGGTGAACGTGTGTTGTGTTGGCCCGGACTGCTAGGCCGGAGTTTGGGCCTTTCCCGGGCACATCTGGCTGCTGGGCTGTCTGAGGGCCTATCCAGAAGTAAGAGAGCAGTGCAGGGTTGGGATTGCGGCTTGCAGTCCAACCAGAAGTGACGGTTCTCCAGGCGGAGAACCTGTCGTGGTTGGAGGTGGAGGGGAAGCTGTCGCCAGTAGGGGACTATCCGCCTTTTTACCAGGGACCACAGTGAGTAATTGAAGCAAGTACCGGAGCAGCATGCTCAGCAACCGGGGATGGTGAAGAATCTGGAAACTTCAGGGGGTATCAAGCCAGGGACCCGGCCAATGGAAGTGACGCTTGTAGAGCAGCCTTGTGTGCCAAGCCAGGGACCGAGCGGGCCAGTGGGGGTGAAGCTTGAGGGGTATCTTGAGTGCCAATCTAGGGACCAGCAGAGAAGCGGGGGTGATACTTGAGGAAGATACCACCGTGAAGATTGGAGGAGCTGAAGGTATTCAGTGGCAGTCAATCAGCGGGTCTGGTGAGAGACTGGGAGCTCAGTGGGCGGAAGAACTACAAGGAGTGATTGTAGAAGTGAAGGAACTGTTAAAGACTGTTGCCATAGGAGACAGCGATCCTACATATACAGATCTGGTGTCTTGTTGAATGCCTTTCCCTGTATGGCTGTCCTCCTATTGAAGTCTAGCAGTCTGCCAATTAATCTTGCAACCACCTAAGGGTTTCCTGGCCCTAACCCTCTCTCCCCAAAAAAGGTATGGTAAGAGAAATAAACTTTCTTTTGCATCCAAGAAGTGTCTGGCGCCCAATAACTTTAACTACTCTGCACCCTGTGGCCTCAGTTTCCTGTTCTTAGCTGACAGGAGTGGCACCCGGTGTGGTCTTCTGCTGCTGTAGCCCATCTGCTTCAAGGTTCCATGTGTTGTGCGTTCAGAGATCGTATTCTGCATACCTTGGATGTAACGAGTGGTTATTTGAGTTACTGTTGCCTTTCTAAAATCTGGAACCAGTCTGCCCATTCTCCTCTGACCTAAACAAGGCATTTTCCTCCTCACAACTGCCGCTCACTGGACATTTTCTCTTTTTCTGACCATTCTCTGTAAGATGGTTGTGTGTGAAAATTCCAGTAGCTCAGCAGTTTTTGAAATACTCAGACCAGCCCGTCTGGCACCAACAACCATGCCACGTTCAAAGTCACTTAAATCTCCTTTCCTCCCAACCTGATGTTTGGTTTGCACGTCAGCAAGTCTTCGCCATGTCTAGATGCCTAAGTGCATTGAGTTGCTGACATGTGATTGGCTGATTAGCAATTTGTGCTACCAAGAAATTGAACAGGTGTACCTAATAAAGTGGCCGGTGTGTATATATGTTTAACCACTTGCTTACTGGGCACTTAAACCCCCCTTCTGCCCAGACCAATTTTGAGCTTTCAGCGCTGTCGCACTCTGAATGACAATTGCGCGGTCATACAACACTGTACTCAAATTAAATTTTTATCATTTTTTCCCCACAAATAGAGCTTTCTTTTGGTGGTATTTAATCACAGCTGGGATTTTTATTTTTTGCTAAACAAACAAAAAAGATGGAAATTTTTGAAAAAAAAAAAATCATGTTTAATAGTTTGTTATAAAATTTTGCAAACAGGTAATTTTTCTCCTTCATTGATATGCGCTGATGAGGCGGCACTGGTGGGCACTGATAGGCTGCACTGATGGGCACGGATAGGCACAGATAAGGCGGCACTGATGGGCACAGTTAAGGCGGCACTGATGGGCACAGTTAAGGCGGCACTGATGGGGACAGATAAGGCGGCACTGATGTGGATAGATAAGGGGGCACTGATGGCCACGGATGGGTGGCACGGATGGGTGGCACAGATGGGTGGCACGGATGGGTGGCACGGATAGGTACCACTGATGGGGGGGCACTGATGGGGGGCACTGATGGGCACTGGTAGGTGACACTGATGGGCACTGATAGGTTGCTTTGATGTGGGTGCTGATGGGTGGCACTGATGTGGGTGCTGATGGGTGGCACTGATGGGTGGTACTGATGGGTGGCACTGTGGGCACTGATGGGTAGCACTGTGGGCACTGATGGGTAGCACTGTGGGCACTGATGGGTGGCGCTGATTGATGGCACTGTGGGCACTGATGGGTGACGCTGGTGGGCACTGGTAGGCAGCACTGCTGCCTATTGCCTTGTGTTAGAAGATCGCCGTGATCGGGTTTTTTTTTCCTCCTCGCGCTGTCAGCGCGAGGAGGAAAAATAGCCGATTACCGGCTCTGTTTACATCACATGATCAGCTGTCATTGGCTGACAGCTGATCATGTGGTAAGGGGTCGGGACCAACCCCTTACTCTGATCTGTGATCAGGCGAGTCTCAGAGACTCGCTGATCACCGAGCGCGCCCTGCAGGGGGCGCGCAGGCCGCTCGTGCACGGGACGACGTCAATAGACGTAGTCCCGGCAATTTAGATCCGCGCTGTTGCCGTCATTTGGCAATGGCCCGGATCTGAAGCGGTTAAAAAAAAAATATATATATATAATAAAAAAACACTTTTACTGTTTGTTACAAGGAATGTAAATGTCTCTTGTGACAGCAATAGACAGTGACAGGTACTCTTTATGAAGAGATCTGGGTATTGGACCTCAGATGTCTCCTCTGCCCTAAAAGCATCTGATCACATCAAGATCGATGTGTTAAGATGCTGAACCTACTAAAAAGGGCGCGTTTACATTCGGGAAACCGGAAGGGACATCGCTTCTTGTTTCCTATAACACAGAGATCCTCGGGGGGGGGGGGTTGGGGGCTTTAAAAACGATACTGGGATGATGACTGTAGCTCATCCTGGTACAACCATCTACAGTATCTCACAAAATTAAGTACACCCCTCACATTTTTGTAAATATTTTCTTCTATCTTTTCATGTGACAACACTGAAGAAATGACACTTGTCTACAATGTAAAGTAGTGAGTGTACAGCTTGTATAACAGTGTAAATTTGCTGTCCCCTCAAAATAACTCAACACACAGCCATTAATGTCTAAACCGCTGGCAACAAAAGTGAGTACACCCCTAGGTGAAAATGTCCAAATTGGGCCCAATTAGCCATTTTCCCTCCCCGGTGTCATGTGACTCATTAGTGTTACAAGGTCTCAGGTGTGAATGGGGAGCAGGTGTGTTAAATTTGGTGTTATCGCTCTCACTCTCTCATACTGGTCACTGGAAGTTCAACATGGCACCTCATGGCAAAGAACTCTCTGAGGATCTGAAAAAAAGAATTGTTGCTCTTCATAAAGATGACCTAGGCTATACGATGATTGCCAAGACCCTGAAACTGAGATGCAGCACGGTGGCCAAGACCATACAGCGGTTTAACAGGACAAGTTCCACTCAGAACAGGCCTCACCATGGTCCACCAAAGAAGTTGAGGTCACGTGCTCAGCGTCATATCCAGAGGTTGTCTTTGGGAAATAGACGTCTGAGTGCTGCCAGCATTGCTGCAGAGGTTGAAGGGGTGGAGGGTCAGCCTGTCAGTGCTCAGACCATACGCTGCACACTGCATCAAATTGGTCTGCATGGCTGTCATCCCAGAAGGGACAACTTACAAAGCCATCCACAACTCTGCCCCGAGCTACATCACCAATCTTGTCTCCAAATATCACCCAAACCGTCCTCTTCGCTCTTCTCAAGACCTCCTACTGTCAAGCTCTCTTGTCTCCTCTCATGCTCGTCTCCAGGATTTCTCCAGAGCCTCTCCCATCTTCTGGAACTCACAACCTCAAACTGTCCGGCTATCCCCTACTCTTGCTACCTTCAGGCGATCCCTGAAAACTAATTTCTTCAGGGAAGCCTATCACGTCTCCAACTAATCTTTTACCACTTCCATCAGCTCATTCCCCACAGTTACATCCTTCTGTACCACCTGCCCCACCCTATTAGAGTGTAAGCTCTTCTGAGCAGGGTCCTCTTAATTCTCTTGTATTTTATTGTATTATAACTGTATTGTCTCCCTTTTTATATTGTAAAGCGCTGCGTAAACTGCTGGCGCTATATAAATCCTGTATAATAATAATAATGTATGCTGATAACAC
Source organism: Aquarana catesbeiana (assembly GCF_042186555.1). Classification (NCBI taxonomy): domain Eukaryota; kingdom Metazoa; phylum Chordata; class Amphibia; order Anura; family Ranidae; genus Aquarana; species Aquarana catesbeiana. Next base: position 18,275,408 of record NC_133325.1, on the reverse strand, counting down.
ATTGTTATATCTTGCAGACTCAGGACCCTCCCTCCAGGCTGCTCTCTGGACGATTGAACAGTTAGGAATGTTCTCCAGGACTCAATTGGGGAAAGTCCCAAATTCTGCCGATTGATAGTTTCCAACCACCTGAGTCCCAGACAGGACTGCCACTACAAAGGGTTGATATCATTAAATACTTGGGGATACACATATCCAGAACTCCGGCTGATTACATCTCTCTCAACATTGAACCCCTATTCTCCCTAATGAGAAAATACGTATCTGGGCCCGTTTGCCTCTAGAGATATGGGGCCACATAAATCTGATAAAAAATGGTCCTTTTGCCTAAAATCTTATACATCCTATGACACACCCCGATTTACTTTCCCCCGAAATATTTTAAATCACTTGAAACCCTTCTTAAACCTTTGTCTGGGGAACCAGCAGACATAAACTTGTTTGGCAAGCACTTAAAAACCCAACAGATATGGGTGGTACGGCCCTACCGGATTTTAACCTTTTCTATATTGCATCCCAGCTGTCCCAATTGTTCCACATAGACAAGACAGACAGTGGGCGATTCCGGACCCTACTATGCCCGCGGGATGCGCAGCACACTGGAGACCCGCTATATGCAATATCAGCGGGCTCAGGAGTGCCGAGTCCGGTGGAGATGTTAAGTTCCTTGTCTACCACAACAGGCGTATCTGGGACCTCGCCTCTACTAAGCTTGGGATACCCCAGTACAATGACTACACGCCACTATGGCACAATAAAGACCTGCCAGAATTCCTAGACATTCAGGGCTCAGTCGTGTGGGTTGCACAGGGCATATACTACGTACACCATCTGCTTTCAGATGGAAATCTCAAAACTTACGTTATGCTCAAAAAAGAATTCACACTCCTTTCTCCAAGCGTCTTCCAGGACAGCCCATGAGACCTTGGGCTCCTCCTACCAGGACAGGAAACACGTCACCCCCACCAGATAAAAGGGCGGTCCTCCAGGCCCATGTCAGCCCCTTCGTCCTGGACCTAGTGACCAACAGGTACAGGCTGGAGTTTGTTCACCAACCACCAGAACGTTTGTTGGTCACATTTCCTCCACAAGATCGGGAGAAAGCGAGGGCTCTGGGTCTCCAGATCGGAGACTTATTAGATCAAAAAGTCCTGATTCCTGTTCCTCGATCGGAGCGGGGCAAGGGATTCTATTCCCATGTATTTGTGGTCAGAAAGCCGGCAGGAAAGTTTCGACTTATCCTGAATCTCCGGACCTTAAACAAGTCCATCAGATACAAGCATTTCCGTATGGAGACGGTTTTTACAATCAAAAACCTACTATACCCAAACTGCTTTATGGCCACGTTGGACTTAAGGGATGCTTATCTTCACATCCCTATCCATCCAGCCTTCCAAAAGTTTTTGAGATTGGCAGTGAAGACGGGTATGGGGACCCGACATTTTCAATTTCAGGCCCTCCCCTTCGGTCTTTCCTCAGCCCCACGCATCTTTACGAAGGTGTTGGGGGAAGTGCTGGCTCCTCTAAGATTAAAGGCAATAACGGTTATCCCTTACTTAGACGACCTCCTGATAGTGGCAAAATCATACCAAAGGCTGTTGGAAGATCTCCAGGCTGTACAGGACTTCTTACAGTCCCTAGGCTGGCTAATAAACAAAGAAAAATCGTCCTTGATTCCGGCCCAGAAAGTAACTTATCTGGGTTACGATTTTTGCTCCGTGAACCAAAGAGTTTTTCTTCCTCAGGAGAAGATTACCAAAGTGTTCCAGACTATGTCAACATTGCAGACCAACCAGTCGGTCTCTCTGAGACAGGTGTCGAGGGCAGTGGGTCTTATGACCTCATGTTTTCCCGCAGTACCATGGGCGAGACTCCGTCAGCGTCCGTTACAAAGGTTTCTTTTAAGAAACTGGGACGGGGACGTAAGGTCCCTGGAGTCAAGGATCTGGCTTCCCGACAGGATAAAAAGAAGCCTGTGGTGGTGGAGAGCTGGTCAGCACCTAGCAGGAGGTCTCCCATGGTCCTTTCCCATTTCCCGAAGGATTACCACGGATGCGAGTTCCTGGGGGTGGGGGGCCCACCTCAGCAATGCAGTAGCACAAGGAGAGTGGTCCCCAGAGGAGGCAAGGGCCTCATCCAATCAAAGAGAGCTGCTTGCAGTCCAGAGAGCCCTCCAGTCTTTTCAGATGGAGATCAGGGGTCACAACCTCCAAATCCTGTCAGACAATATAGCGACAGTCGCGTATATTAACAAGCAGGGAGGCACGAGAAGCCGGAGGCTTCAGTCCATTGCCCAGGAGATCCTTTCATGGGCAGAGGGGAATCTAGCCTCCATTTCTGCTGTACACCTGAAGGGGAAAAACAATTGCCTGGCAGATTATCTCAGCCGTCACAGGTTAGACCGAGACAACTGGTCCCTTCATCCCAAAGTCTTTGCAGACCTCACCAAGAGATGGGGTTATCCGGTAGCGGATTTGTTCGCAAACCGAAACAACCGCAAGACGGAGATATTATTTTCCATGAACCCGGCAGACCAAGCCTTGGGGATCGATGCTCTGGCAAACCCGTGGCCTCCAGGCCTATGTTATGCCTTTCCGCCAATCAGGCTGATTCCAGAAGTCCTCCGGAAGTTTCGGCTGGAAGAGACAGATCTGATTCTAATTGCCCCGTTTTGTCCCAAGAGGCAATGGTTTTCCCTGCTACAGTCTCTGGTTTCAGAGCCTCCGTGGAGTCTTCCGAAAAGGGAAGACCTATTATTGCAGGGTCCAGTATCACACCCTCAGGTGGTTTCCTTAAAGTTGACGGCCTGGTATCTGAAGAAAAGATACTGAGCGCCCAAGGGTTCTCTGACAAAGTAGTCAGGACTCTCGTTAATTGCAGGAAGCCAGTTACTAGAGCCATATATTCCAAAGTTTGGAAAAGGTTTAACTCATGGTTATCTGAAAATGATAGATTAACTCATGATATTCCGTCTATTTTGGAATTTTTCCAAGAGGGTGTCGACAAAGGTCTTTCTTAAAGGTACAGGCGGCAGCTATTAGTGTGTTCCTCCAGTTTTCTCTCCTGGAAAATCCCACTATAGCCAGATTTTTCAAATCTATCTCTAGGGCCAGACCAGTAGTAGTGAGAAGTTGTCCAACGTGGGATCTGTCCCTAGTACTTCAAACTGGTAGAATTTCCGTTTGAACCTCTGGAAAGTATGTCAGTTAAGTTACTTACATTAAAAACTGTGTTCCTTATAGCTGTTACCTCAGCTCGTAGGGTAAGTGAGTTGCAGGCCCTATCAGTTAGGGAGCCCTTCCTCACGATTTTTGAGGATCGAGTTGTGTTACGAACCGATCCAGGTTTTTTTGCCCAAGGTGGCAAGTACATTCCACCGATCTCAGAACATTGTATTGCCAACCTTTTGTAGTTCGCCACAGGGCGAAAATTTAGTTTTCTAGATGTAAGGATTCTCTTGGTCTATCTTGAGGTCACGAAGACCTTTAGGAAAACTGATGCCTTGTTTGTCCTCTTTTCTGGAGTTCACAAGGGGAATAGTGCATCTAAAGCCACATTGGCTAGATGGATAAAGCAAGCCATCTTGGAAGCTTACAAAATTAGGGAGGTCCCTACACCTTTTGTTACTGCGCACTCAACTAGAGCCTTGTCTACGTCTTGGGCTGAGAGGGCTGGTGCCTCACCGGAACAAATTTGCAGGGCTGCCACTTGGTCCAGTTACTCGACCTTCATTAAACATTATCGCCTGGATCTCCTATCAGCTCAGGAGCAGGCGTTTGGTCGTAAGGTCCTTCAGGCAGTTGTCCCTCCCTAGACTGGTAAGTTCTGGCTCATCGTCTCATGGGCTGTCCTGGAAGACGCTTGGAGAAAAGCTGAGTTAGACTTACCGGTAACTCCTTTTCTGAGAGTCTTCCAGGACAGCCGGATTCCCACCCGGTATTGTCTGAAGTTATGTGTATTATGCATACGTTTTGCAGGGTCCTACGGTTCTTGAGAATACTGACATGGGCCTGGAGGACCGCCCTTTTATCTGGTGGGGGTGACGTGTTTCCTGTCCTGGTAGGAGGAGCCCAAGGTCTCATGGGCTGTCCTGGAAGACTCTCAGAAAAGGAGTTACCGGTAAGTCTAACTCAGCTTTTTTAGGTTTTTATAGGTACGCCACGCGGCCCAAGTACAATTTACGCACAACTTTCCACAACCTACCCCCCCCCCATCATGGTCATAGTCAAAGGTGCAGACCCACGCAGACTGATTTCCACCTTTTATAATATGCTCTCTACCCCCCCACCCTGTCATGGCCATAGTCAAAAGTGGAGGCCCACACAGACTTATATCCACCTTTTATAATATGCTCTCTACCCCCATTTCCACCAAGCTGGCATTTGATTTGAAAACCCTGTTGGGAGAGGGAGGTGGGAACATTGGAGGATAAGGAATGGAAGGAGGCATTGGAGTCCTGCAAGGCAGTATCTCCCAGGCTCTCAGACAGGCTTTCCGAGATCTACAAAGCCCAAATACAAGCGCAATCAGTCCACCTTGTGCTTGTTGTGTGGTCTGGAGATGGGCAATGTTTTTCCATCTCCTTTGGTCATGTCCAAAAATACAAGGACTCTGGAAACAAAATTGTAACCTTCCTGCATGACACCATGGGCTCACCCATAGCGCTAGACCCGAAACAATGTCTACTCGGGATATTTCTCGATAATGTGGACCAGTGTTAATTTTGTCGACTAAAACATTTTAGTCAACTAACTTAATACCATTTTAGTCTACTAAAATACGACTAAAACAATTGAGATGACTAAAATACGACTAAAACGAAAAAAAACATTTTAATCAAAAAAACTTAAATGGAACTAAAAGTAAAATGCCATTTGAGTCAAAAGACTAAATCTAAATTGAAATTTGAGGTTAAAATTAACACTGGTCTGTAGTGCATGTTCATATCTCATTACCATAAATAACATATTTGATGATTTTTCACTCCAGCAGTATATAATGAGTTTGAAAATTGTAGAGAAAAATGCCTAAGTAATACATTATAATTTAACTGCACCCATTAGATTTTAGATAACTAAAATTAGTTTGTCGACTAAAATGATTTCAGTCTACTAAAACAATCGCAGAAGACTAAAATAGGACTAAAACTAAAATGCCGTTTTAGTCCTAAGACTCATGCCGTGTACACACGATCGGGATTTTGGTAAAAAGATATGATGGCTTTTCCGATGGGATGCCGCTCAAACTTGCCTTGCATACACACGGTCACACATAAGTTCGCTGAACTTTCGACCGCCAAGAACGCAGTGACGTACAACACTACGACGAGCCGAGAAAATGAAGTTCAATGCTTCCGAGCATGCGTGATTTTTTGCACGTCAGAATTGTATACACACAAACGCATTTTCGGATAGGAACTTTTCCCGACCGAAAAATAGAGAACCTGCTCTCAATCTTTTGCTGGCGGGAATTCCGCCAGCAAAAGACCAATGGAGCAGTACACACGGTCTTTACTGCATGTATTTACATAGACACGTACCAGCACATAATAATATATCCTACTCGCTGTAGGGATATTTTAGCTTGCTGTCCACCATTTTAGCTATACACCCCTGTAAAAATGTGTATCCATTTTAGAATAATATGTATATGTGACGTCTATGAGAAGTTAAGTTTCAATTTCTTGTAAATGGCCTGACTTCTTTTAAATTACGTGCAAGTCCTTTCCTGTTGTTAGTTTCTATATGAGTTATTAATATTCTATTTTTGCCTGTTTTAAAACATCCTGTACGTCTATATCTTTACCATATATTAAAGTGGTGTTCTAGCCAAAATTATACTTTTTAAATAAAAATACCCCTATAATACACAAGCTTAATGTATTCTAGTAAAGTTAGTCTGTAAACTAAGGTCTGTCTTGTTAGCTTATAGCAGTAGTTTGTTATTTTATAAACTTACAGCAGGCCGTGGCCATCTTAAGTGTGGGCATCTGAAGCCAGACTGTATTTCTTCCTGGATCTCATCCTTGCAGATCTCGCACATGCTCAGTGCAGCACAAGCAGTGTAAGAGGTTTCAGGTCAGGTTTCCATAGCAACGGCAGTGTCAGAGGAAGTTGCCGCCCCTTCCCAGAAGGCATTGCAAACAGGAAATGATGCGATGGGCCGCGGCCAGGGAGGAGGAAGTGAAAAATGAATACAGCAGATATACAGTAGGTGCTGAGAAAATTTTTTTAAAAATATCCAATTCGTTTACAGTGCAGTTTAGTGAGGGATGCTGAAGAGTTGTAAAAGTGGGTGGAACTCCACTTTAATGAAAGGGTTGGACTTTTGTTGTGATGTCATTTTCATTATATAAGTAGAAACGCGGAAATAAATCCTCAGACCATTCTGAGAACTGCATGTCATAACTTCTTATCGGAGTGGTCTCCAGGCCTGATTGGGTTTGAAGGAACATTCTAGGCAGGATATCATACAAGGGTTCCTTTGCTCCTAAAACACCCGTACACCCCATCATCCGCTGTACCTGTACTGAATGTGTCACCCATCTTATCAAGAATGATGTCCGTCATATATATATATATACGAATCCTTTGTTGAATATGTATGCACCTTTTTTTTAGTCAATAAAACCTTTCTTCAACGAAAAAAAAAAAAAAAAAGTGTGAATATCCCGACCTTCATTTTTCTGTTCAAAAATTTTATTGGGCAAAATCAATGAATACAGAAGCAAACTCATTGGTGTAACAGAGACCAAAACTTACAGCGCAACTCTTGAGCAGTTTGTACAGAAATATGTTTTACAGTTTAGACCCGTATATTGAAGTAGGACAGTTCAGACTACATTGAGTCTTGTGGGTTACGCTCATAAGTAGAATCAATTGAAGGTTTCGGTTCTTGAGAAGAAGAATTGCAATCATGTAAGAAAATTAAACTACAATTAGGGCTGGGGAAAAAAAAAAAAAAAATCGATCTAAATCTTAAATCAAGTTGAGGGGTCAAATCGATTCAAAATGTAAGCAAATCGATTTTTTTTTCACCGCCACGGTCCTGAGGAGCTGCGGGCAGGAGTTTTTAGGCGAGGCCGCGGCTGCGGCCTAGTCCTCGAGGCCGGACGCAGCAGACTAGGCCAAAGCCGCGGCCTTGCCGAAAAACTCCTGCCCGCAGCTCCTCAGGCCCGGCGCGGTGTCCAAAAAAAAAAAAAAAAAAAACACCTCGATTCGAATCGTGGATCGAGTTTTTTTTTTTTTTTAGAAAATCTCCCAGCCCTAACTACAATATGCTACTGCAAACGAAGGAGACAAAGACCGTAAGAAGGTCAACATTTAATTTTTCCTGTATGTTCGCCAAAACAGGCCAAGACCCAGGATACACCCGTCTTCTGTAAAAGAAAAAAAAACAAAAAACATTAGAGACAGATTCACCACAACAGGAAACAAATAGTCAGTTTTATCCAAAAGTGAAATTGGGAAAATATAACCTGTATTCTCAGTTTCAGTCAGTAGGTGGCGCTCTCCTTAGCACTTCTGTCTAAAATGTACGATTTTAGAAGTGAATGATTCACTTCTGATCCAAACTCCACAGCAATGACTCCTTAAAGGGGAATTAACCGCTTGATGATCGTATACAGTACATATACGGCGGCCTCTCTGCGCAGAATCACATACCTGTACGTGATCCTGAACCTCCAGGTCTGTGGCGCGCACGCGACCCCCATTCCTGCTGTGATTGGACAGAGCGGGAGCCAATCAGCTCGTCCGGCGGACTTTATGTGCGCCGGGACCCGCCGATTGTTCGGGAGAGATGCAAAATGGTGGTCTGAATTTTTTTGTATTAAGGGGCGGCTATTAACCACTTTAGCCCCGGACCATTATGCTGCCTAAGGACCAGAGGACTTTTTCCAATTTGGCACTGCGTCGCTTTAACTGCTAATTGCGCGGTCATGCAATGCTGTACCCAAACGAAATTTGCGTCCTTTTCTTCCAACAAATAGAGCTTTCTTTTGATGGGATTTGATCACCTCTGCGGTTTTTATTTTTTGCGCTATAAACTGAAAGACCGAAAATTTTGAAAAAAGTGATATTTTCTACTTTTTGTTATAAAAAAAATCCAATAAACTCAATTTTAGTCATACATTTAGGCCAAAATGTATTCGGCCACATGTCTTTGGTAAAAAAAAAATGTCAATAAGCGTATATTTATTGCGCAAAAGTTATAGTGTCTACAAACTAGGGTACATTTTCTGGAATTTACACAGCTTTTAGTTTATGACTGCCTATGTCATTTCTTGAGGTGCTAAAATGGCAGGGCAGTACAAAACCCCCCAAATGACCCCATTTTGGAAAGTAGACACCCCAAGCTATTTGCTGAGAGGCATATTGAGTCCATGGAATATTTTATATTGTGACACAAGTTGCGGGAAAGAGACACATTTTTTTTTTTTGCACAAAGTTGTCACTAAATGATATATTGCTCACACAGGCCATGGGCATATGTGAAATGACACCCCAAAATACATTTAGCTGCTTCTCCTGAGTACGGGGATACCACATGTGTGGGACTTTTTGGCAGCCTAGCCGCGTTCGGGACCCCGAAAACCAAGCACCGCCTTCAGGCTTTCTAAGGGCGTAAATTTTTGATTTCACTCTTCACTGTCTATCACAGGTTCGGAGGCCATGGAATGCCCAGGTGGCACAAAACCCCCCCAAATGACCCCATTTTGGAAAGTAGACACCCCAAGCTATTTGCTGCGGGGCATGGTGAGTATTTTGCAGCTCTCATTTGTTTTTGAAAAAGAAAGACAAGAAAAAACTTTTTTTTTTTTCTTTTTTTAATTTTCAAAACTTTGTGACAAAAAGTGAGGTCTGCAAAATACTCACTATACCTCTCAGCAAATAGCTTGGGGTGTCTACTTTCCAAAATGGGGTCATTTGGGGGGGGGGGGGGTTGTGCCACCTGGGCATTCCATGGCCTCCGAAACTGTGATAGGCAGTGAAGAGTGAAAACAAAAATTTACGCCCTTAGAAAGCCTGAAGGTGGTGCTGGGTTTTCGGGGTCCCGTACGCGGCTAGGCTCCCAAAAAGTCTCACACATGTGGTATCCCTGTACTCAGGAGAAGCAACAGAATGTATTTTGGGGTGTAATTTCACATATTCCCATGGCCTGTGTGAGCAATATATCATTTAGTGACAACTTTGTGCAAAAAAAAAAAAAAATTTGTTTCTTTCCCACAACTTGTGTCACAATATAAAATATTCCATGGACTCGACATGCCTCTCAGCAAATAGCTTGGGGTGTCTACTTTCCAAAATGGGGTCATTTCGGGGGGTTTGAACTGTCCTGGCATTTTATGCACAACATTTAGAAGCTTATGTCACACATAACCCCTCTTCTAACCACTTGAAGACAAAGCCCTTTCTGACACTTTTTGTTTACATGAAAAAATAATTTTTTTTTTGCAAGAAAATTACTTTGAACCCCCAAACATTATATATTTTTTAAAGCAAATGCCCTACAGATTAAAATGGTGGGTGTTTCATTTTTTATTTTTTTCACACAGTATTTGCGCAGCGATTTTTCAAACGCATTTTTTGGGGAAAAAACACACTTTTTAAAAATTTTAATGCACTAAAACACACTATATTGCCCAAATGTTTGATGAAATAAAAAAGATGATCTTAGGCCGAGTACATGGATTCCAAACATGACATGCTTTAAAATTGCGCACAAACGTGCAGTGGCAACAAAATAAATACATGTTTAAAAGCCTTTAAAAGCCTTTACAGGTTACCACTTTAGATTTACAGAGGAGATCTACTGCTAAAATTACTGCCCTCGATGTGACCTTCGCGGTGACACCTCACATGCATGGTGCAATTGCTGTTTACATTTGACGCCAAACCGACGCTTGCGTTCGCCTTTGCGCGAGAGCAGGGGGGGACAGGGGTGCTTTTTTTTTTTTTCTTTATTCGTTTTTTTTGCTTTTGTTATCTTATTTTTAAAGTGTTCCTTTCATTTTTTTTAATCATTTTTATTGTTATCTCAGGGAATATAAATATCCCCTATGATAGCAATAGGTAGTGACAGGTACTCTTTTTTGAAAAAACTGGGGTCTATTACACCCTAGATTTCTCCTCTGCCCTCAAAGCATCTGACCACACCAAGATCGGTGTGATAAAATGCTTTCCCAATTGCGCTGTTTACATCTGTCATGAAATGCCCATAGCTTCCGGTTTCTTAGGCCATAGAGATGTTTGGAGCCACTCTGGTCTCTGATCAGCTCTATGGTCAGCTGGCTGAATCACCGGCTGCATTCTCAGGTTCCCTGTTGAGACAGGAGAGCCAGAGAAAAACACGGAAGACGGTGGGGGGGCATTACCTCCCACTGCTTGTAAAAGCAGTCTAGAGGCTAATTAGCCGCTAGGATTGCTTTTACATGAAAGCCGACCGCTGGCTGAAAAGAATGATACCAAGATGATACCTAAACCTGCAGGCATCATTCTGGTATCACTACTCAAAGTCGTGAATGGCGTACCTGAAGACATAAAAATGGTTAACAATAAAACACAGTAAACAGTAAAGTATAAAAATTGCATACCTGGAAAAGCAAATATGATAAAACATAATAACAATTAAACATTGCAGAATAGAATACAGTAAAAAAAAAGAGGAGAGAGAGAGAGAGAGAGAGAGAGAGAGAGAGAGAGAGAGAGAGAGAGAGAGAGAGAGAGAGAGAGAGAGAGAGAGAGAGAGAGAGAGAGAGAGAGAGAGAGAGAGAGAGAGAGAGAGAGAGAGAGAGAGAACAATAAAACGACAACTATTTTTTTATTTTTTGTGATTTTTTTGTAACTGTAACTTTTATAACTGTAACCGGTTCCAGGTTCGGGTCTCTCAAAATGCGATGGCATCTTGGGAGACCCTGTGAAAGTGTGTCCTAGTCTGTGCAATGCTGTACCCTATGCTAATACTCAACTAGTGAATGGTAGCGTTCAAAACATTCACCAATGCAAAGACCAGGATTGTCAGGACAGGAGGGACAATAATAGCGGGTGTCACGCCTATATCCGCGCTTGCTGCAGACACGACATCTTTTTGGGGGGGTTCGTTGGGTAGGGGTACTCGGGAGGACATAAAGAAAATGCCTCTCATGCAGCCGACTGCATTTGGTTGGGAATGTGAATGGGGGAAGTACGGGTGCTGCAGAAGTGGTGAGTTCCCAATTATTAGGATTGGCGAATGCAGCAGGAAGGGCACTATGGGCACGACGGGCCTGTTTGTCTTCTTCTTGGTGGCAGCGGGACACTACTTGTGCTTGTCACCTCACCAGCTTGAACTGCACTTATGGGACTCGTCACGTCATCAAGTGTTACTGCAGTGCTGGTTTGACTACGACTGTGTACTAGGCCGCTGGTGCTTACCACTTCACCAAAACGCTACCAAAAAAACTGTTAGCGATTGCAGGGATCAGGCCTGACTCTGCGAACGCTGCAGTTATGCGTTTAGTGTTTTGTAAGTGACAGTGATCGATCGATACTGCACTTGGGTGGGCTGGGCCGAGGGGCAAAACTCAGGTGCTAGCAGGTATCTGGGCTAATCCAGCTAACACTGCATTTTTGGGAACCCTAAACTGCTGGGGACGCTAGTATAGATCTGATCGGATCAGATATTGATCCGTTCAGATACTATACCACTAAGGGAGGTGTATGCTGCGTGCGTGGGTGTTAGCGGTACTGGCGCTAACCTGACGCTGCCTGGGGCGACGCAGACCCTATCTGACCCTAAAACCTAAGTTATATCACCGCCGGGCAATCAGGGGGCTAAACCTTTATTCTGTAATAAACGGCGGGTGCCCTGACACTATAAAAAATAAACTAACTAACCAGCGTCACCCGTAACATTTATATGGTGATCACTGGTGAAAAGGGTTAACTAGGGGGCAATCAAGGGGTTAAAACCTTTATTAGGTAGTATATGGGGGTCCCTGATGCTATAAAACGCTGACGGCGAACATATATATTTACCTCCCTAACTAGCGTCACCAGTGACACTAATACATCGATCAGAAAAATGATCGCTTAGTGACACTGGTGACGGGGGGCGATCAAGGGGTTAAAACCTTTTTAGGGGGTTAGGGGGGTACCCTAGACCTAAAGGGGGCTAACACTAACTGCCCTAACTGTCCTCTGCGCCGCAACGGAAAATACCAAGCCGAGAAGAGGTGACATTACTTCCTCTGCTGCTGTTTACTATACAGCAGCAGAGGAAGAATCTCACTGGCTGGGAGCGATCGCAAGGAGGGGGCCACAAATGGATGGCCTTCCCCTCACCTCTGATCGCTCCCGGACAGAAGCCGACCGCCTCGAGCACCGAGGGGGGGTTGTTATCTTCCGCGGGTGGCGCCCGCGGAAGGTAGATCACGTACCAGGTACGATTTTGCCTGCCCGTGCCATTCTGCCGCAGTATATGTGCGTGAGGCGGTCAGCAAGTGGTTAAATTGGGCATAACATTGAGTAATCTAGTAGTCAACATTTTCGCATAAATTTTAAGGTCTAGATTCAGGAGTGAGATTGGGCGGAGGTTTTGGGGTGACACTGGGTCCTTACCTGGTTTTGATAGTTACAATAATTGCTTTTAGTGATTCGTCTGGGAATTTTGCATAGAAGCCCGCCTCATTAAACATGGTGAGTAGATGAGGCACTAGTTGGAGAGAGAATTGCTTACAGTATGCACCCGTAAGACCATTGGGTCCTGGTGCTTTATCTGGAGGGAGAGATTTGATAGTGTTTGTAATATCTAGTTCTGAGAATGGTTTGTTTAATTTGGTCAATTGTTCATTCGTTAGGGTTGGGAGGTTGATCTGGCTTAAGAATGCGTTAATGTCATCAAGTGTAGGTTGATGAGTGCTCGGGTCATATTTAAGATTGTATAAGTTACTATAGTATGTGCTGAAGGCATCTGCTATGTCTTGAGGGTTTCTCAATTTATCCTTTGTGTGGGGATGAAATATGTGTTCTATATTATGTTTGGCTCGTCTAGTTTTAATACGGTTAGCAAGGGCTTTACGTGCTTTATTGGAAGTAAAGTAGCATGTGGCTTTAAACTTTCTTTGTGCATTTTCAAAGGACTGTAATAAGTGCATTCTAAGGTCTTGTCTGAGAGATAGTAGTTGTGCCGAGAGAGAGAGGGGTGGGGGTTTGTTTTGAGTTGGTTTTCTAGGACATTGGTTTGTGTTATGAGAGTATCTATATGTTGTGTCCTCTGTTTTTTGAATTGGGAACTTATCTTTATCAGTACACCCCTAATAAACGCTTTATGCGCATTCCACACCACTCCTGGATCGGACACGGAGCCTGCATTGTTCGTGAAGTATTCTGCTATTTGTTTAGTTATTTCTTGGGAGTAATCTGGATGTTGGATAATATAGTTATTCTTTCTCCACAAGTAAGAGTGTTTTTGTTGCGGGGAGTCTGAAATAGAAATTGTGATGGAGGCATGGTCCGACCGAGGTGTGGTGTGGATCACAGACGCGCTAATTTTTTGCAATAACCATTTGTCCGTGCAGAAGAGGTCAATTCTAGAATATGCTTCATGGAGCGGAGAGAGGAAAGTATAGTCTCTCTCCGCCCTATGTTGGCATCACCATACATCAAACAGGTCGTGAGTATGAAGGAAAGATTTCAATGGGGATTCTCTACGTTTTGCTGCGGAGTTGGAGTCCATTTGCACTTCCGGGACTAGGTTGAAATCTCCACATAAGATTAAGTAACCGCTCAGTATGAGCTGAATTTTTTTCATAAGCTTACGAAGAAAATGAATTTGGCGTACATTTGGAGCATATAGATTGACTAGCGTGTAGTCCGTATTGTTAATGGTGCAGATCAAGATGAGATATCATCCATTAGGGTCTGAAATAGTTTGTTTCAATTGAAAAGTGACCGTGTCTTTGACCACTATCAATACGCCTCTTTTCTTTGAGGTGAAGGATGCGGTGTATACGTGTGGGAAGCAGATGTGTTTGCAGGTTGGAGTAGCTGTGGTAGCAAAATGTATCTCCTGTATACACAGGATGTCACATTTGGTTTCCTGGGCTGTTTTCCAGAGTGAATACCTTTTGGCTGGGTGGTTAAGACCATTAGCATTTAGGGATAGAACAGCGACTGTCATTTGTGATGTGGTGTGTGTGACTCAGGCGGTCACCAGAACTTACAGTTAGTTGTCTCTCTTGTGGTTCCCTTTGCTCTTGGTCTTAGGTCTTTGAAGGAAAGTAGACCTGCAAAATAACATAATTAAAAGGAGGAGAATTGAACGAGATCAAACTGAACTTGTAGAGGAGTAGATGAGGGTGAACTTATCACTATTATGGTGAACAGGTGGAATAGTGAAACCGGTGGTTCACCAAACCACTATGGGGGGTAACAAAAGTCAAGAGCTTGGTAACTGAGTCTCACAACTGGTAGCCGGGGAGAAACTTAACTGAGTGTGGATTTGGGCCCTTTGTTGATCATGGTGTGTGGGCCATATCAAGTGGCTTGCTTCCCATGGGATCGGCGGGAAGAAGTGTTGGGGCCGTGTGGATCCAACGCTGGGTTGGTGTCGCGCGGGAATTCTGGTATTATTCCCCAGGTATGAAGAAGTCGCAGACCGCTCTGCAGATTGTTGATCGTGTGTGGCGATCCATTGTGTGTAACTAGTAGGGTTGCTGGGTATCTCCATTTGTAAAGTATCTTGTGGTTATGGAGGCCTTTAGTAATTGGGTTCATTTGTCACCTCAATTGTAAGGTATATTTGGATAGGTCAGGAAAGAGCATGATGTTTTCATATGGCCCAGGGAGCCGTGGGCCATTTCTGGCTGTGGTTAGGATTTTCTCCTTAATATGGAAAACATTTATTCTCATCAGCACATCCCTGGGGACAGAGGCAGCAAGATGTGAGGGTTTGGCAATCCTGTTGATACGATCTATTATAAGGTCCCTTGGTGAGGTGTCAGGAAGGATTGTGTGGATCAGTTCCTTTGCAAATTTAGGGAGATCCTGCAGCGGAATAGATTCAGGAATACCTCTCAATTATAAATTGTTCCTCCTGGATCTGTCCTCTAAATCTGCCAATTTGGCCCTTACCCAGGATTGCTCTTCTTTTATGTCATCGTATGTGTCGATGATAGCGTTAACAGTTGTGGTGCAATCCTCCATACTGTTCTCAATGTGTGACACCCTTTCATCCATAGCATGCATGTCTGTATTTATTTTGGTGAATAAGGATGAGATATCAGCCATTAGAGAGGACTGGAGGGAGAGCAGCATCTCTTTTAGGGTAGTATCCAACACAGGTTGCCCTGTAGTAGGAAATGAGGCCATGGAGGATTGCAAGGCCTGGTTGGATTTGAAGGGGAGAAAAGCCTGGGCCTCAATTTGCGGGTTTTAGCAGCTGTGAGCTCATCCTCATGCAGGCTTTTGCAGGGCTTCCTGTAACAGGATTAGCCTCCGATCTGTGGCTGGATGGCTGGGATATAGGCTGTGTTGATCTCCCGGAATCTCGTCAGGGAGATCAGTGTATGCCTCGAGAGTCACGGTCTCGAAATGAGAAAAGCTGTCAGCTTCTGAGGGCGATATTCGTTCATCCTCTTGCGGGACATGTTTCCCCTGTGATCTCCGGACGATAGGGAGGAAGGATGGCCGTGGATGGTTTGTTCGGGTCAGGCCTATGTCGCTCTTGTATTCTCCCCAGGCCTGACGAGCTCAGTGTCCTAGGCATCCATTAACGGCGCGTGGCAGACCACGCCCCAGGAGGGGGTTTAAGTGCCCAGTAAGCAAGTGATTAAAGTGGTTGTAACCCTAAAAAAAAAACCTAAAACAAAGATCCTGTTCCTTTAAGGCATGCTGTATAGCACAGTGCTTGTGCTATCCATAGATGGGGGCCGGCCAGCACAGGGGGATCTTGGCCCCTCCCGCTTCTCTCCATAGATCGGGGCCTGCCAGCACAGGTAAATCTCAGCCCCTCCCGCTTCTCTTCATAGATGGAGGCCGGCCAGGCACAGTGATCTCAGCCCCTCTTGCTTCTCTCCATAGATTGGGGCTGGCCAGCACAGGGGGATCTCGGCCTCTCCCGTATCTCTCCATAGATCGGGGCCGGCCAGCACAGGGGGATCTCAGTCCCTCCCATATCTCTCCATGGATCGAGGCTGGCCAGCATGGGGGGGGGGGGAAGGGATCTTGGCCCCTCTTGCTTCTCTCCATAGATCATGACCGGCCAGCACAGGGGGATCTTGGCCCCTTCCACTTCTCTCCATATATCGAGGCAGGCCAGCACAGGGGGATCTCCGCACCTCACGCTTCTCTCCATAGATCGGGGCCAGCCAGCACAGGGGGATCTCAACCCCTCCCGCTTCTCTACATAGGTCGGGGCCTGCCAGCACAGGTGAATCTCGGCCCCTCCCGCTTCTCTTTATAGATCGGGGGCAGGACAGCAAAGGTGGGTCTCGGCCCCTCTCGCTTCTCTTCATAGATCGGGGGCCGGCCAGCACAGGGGGGTCTCGGCCCCTCCCGTTTCTCTCCATAGATTGGGGCCGGCCAGCACAGAGGGATCTGGCCCCCTCCCACTTCTCTCCTTAGATCGGGCCCAGCCAGCACAGGGGGATCTCGGTCCCTCCCGCTTCTCTCTATAGATTGGGGCCGGCCAGCACAGAGGGGTCTCAGCCCCTCCCACTTCTTTCTATAGATTGTGCCGGCCAGCACAGGTAAATCTCAGCCCCTCCCGCTTCTCTTCATAGATGGAGGCCGGCCAGCACAGTGATCTCAGCCCCTCTTGCTTCTCTCCATAGATTGGGGCTGGCCAGCACAGGGGGATCTCGGCCTCTCCCGTATCTCTCCATAGATCGGGGCCGGCCAGCACAGGGGGATCTCAGCCCCTCCCATATCTCTCCATGGATCGAGGCTGGCCAGCATGGGGGGGGGGATCTCGGACCCTCTTGCTTCTCTCCATAGATCATGACCGGCCAGCACAGGGGGATCTTGGCCCTTCCACTTCTCTCCATATATCGAGGCAGGCCAGCACAGGGGGATCTCCGCACCTCACGCTTCTCTCCATAGATCGGGGCCAGCCAGCACAGGGGGATCTCAACCCCTCCCGCTTCTCTCCATAGATCGGGGCCTGCCAGCACAGGTGAATCTTGGCCCCTCCCGCTTCTCTTTATAGATTAGGGGCCGGACAGCAAAGGGGGGTCACGTGACTGCACATCGGCGGTGTGGGAAAGGGTATTTAGCCTTTTCATTTTAAATACACTATTGTTAATGGCAGAATACCCAGAGAGGATACATGTAAAGTCACATAGTGACTTTACAATCACTTTAAGTGTTCAACATTCAAAAAGTGTTGTATGTATTCAGAATGTATAATGCGCTATTAACCTCCCAATATAACACGGTGTAACCTCCTAATGGTTAATCAGTGAATCATGTGCAAAATAATCAAATGGAGCCTATTATAAATAACATAACATCCTTCACCATAACAAAATCCTATAACTAAATATCAATGTGATAATAAATTATTGAACACAATAAAAAAGAAAGAAAGATGAGATATATTAATGTGATGAACCACAGTGCACAGATATCTCAATAGGACAGCATACCGCTGTGAAGAAATAAAACGTCTTTGTTGATTGATGAATTTAGACAGGTTTCAATGAGTAACCCCAGTGATAGATGGCTTACTCATATATTCAGCTGCTCATTAGCATGGGCTGGCTTCTGGCTTTCAAAGAACTTCCGCAGTATGAAACAACAAAGAAAGAGACCATTGCGCAGATGGTATAATTATATATTCCCTATAAGCTATAAGCTAGTAAGGTTAGTTGCATACAGCTCACAGCTGGGATCTCCTCATATGCCAACAGTGCACACACAGCACTGCTTGTCACTGGCTCCTCCCGACCAGTTTCATCACTAGACACGTGACCCTTGCAAAAGTCACGTGTCTAGTGATGAAACCGGTCGGGAGGAGCCAGTGACGAGCAGTGCTGTGTGTGCACTGTTGGCATATGAGGAGATCCCAGCTGTGAGCTGTATGCAACTAACTTTACTATATGCGATTTATTCTGCTGAAAAGTGTGAGTGAAGTTTACCCTTAGCTTATAGGGAATATATAATTATACTATCTGCGCAATGGTCTCTTTCTTTGTTGTTTCATACTGCGGAAGTTCTTTGAAAGCCAGAAGCCAGCCCATGCTAATGAGCAGTTGAATATATGAGTAAGCCATCTATCACTGGGGTTACTCATTGAAACCTGTCTAAATTCATCAATCAACAAAGACATTTTATTTCTTCACAGCGGTATGCTGTCCTATTGAGATATCTGTGCACTGTGGTTCATCACATTAATATATCTCATCTTTCTTTCTTTTTTATTGTGTTCAATAATTTATTATCACATTGATATTTAGTTATAGGATTTTGTTATGGTGAAGGATGTTATGTTATTTATAATAGGCTCCATTTGATTATTTTGCACATGATTCACTGATTAACCATTAGGAGGTTACATCGTGTTATATTGGGAGGTTAATATTAGCGCATTATACATTCTGAATATATACAACACTTTTTTGTGTGATATCATTTCACATACACAGTAATTGCAGCTATATTATTTGGTCATCTCCTAGTATTTGTCACTTATTTATTTACTAGTTCATATCAGCGCTTTAGTACACCTTTTACAACATTCAAAAAGTGCTTCCGTGCTCCACCAGTGCTCTAAGTAGTATTAGCCTCTTACCAGATAATCATGATCTCTAAATTATAGGAGATCATGATAAGCATGAGATAGAGAAGTGTCCAGCCAATCTTGTTCTCACAGCAGCACTAGTCAGAATGGATCCTAAGCTCGATGGTCAGCGTCCCAGCCTCCACACATGCATATTAGAGCTCGATGCAAACCACCAGTCAGCTCTCCCTTTCACTAAAAATATTGCACTTACAAATTTAAAAGATCCTCCAATCTCAGATGATGCCTATTACAGGGAAACGCGGCGGGTGGAGACATGACGTCACAACGTTCCGGACCTGTAGGTGTATTCCACGGACGGATCATTCCTTTACCTCTTGTCTTGACTTTTAAAGCGGGATTCCTGCCAGCGAAATTTTTTTTTTAAAGTCAGCAGCTACAAACACTGTAGCTGCTGACTTTAAATAAGTACACTTGCCTGTCCTGGGTGCCCGCGATGTCGGCCGCCCGAGGCCGACCCGCCCCTCAGCTCTCGGGTCCCGGCACCACCATCCTAAGTAAGGGAAACAGGCAGTGGAGCCTTGCGGATTCACTGCCAGATTCCTACTGCGCACGCGCGAGTGGCACGGCGCTCTGTGAATGGCCCCGTGGTTTTCTGGGAACACACACAGTTCCCAGAAGGCAACGGGGCCGCTCACCGAGGAGCAGGACACGTCGCAGAATAGGAAGAGGCAGATTAGGAAGACTGCCTAGCAACAAGGGTTTAGGTAAGTTTAAAACATTTTTTTTTTTTTATTAGGATTTTTCATGCAACCTTTTATTTTAGGGTGGCCCTCCACTTTAAGTTTCTAAGTGCAATATTTTTAGTTTTCATTAAAGAGCGTGGATATATTGCGCAGTGAGCCTTCTTCTCTTTTGTATAAGATACATAGGCCACTGCCCGAGTGAAAGGGAGAGCTGACTGGTGGTTTGCAGCAAACTCTGATATGCATGTGTGGAGCCTGGGACACAGACCACCGAGCATAGGATCCATTCTGACTAATGCTGCCGTGAGAACGAGATGGCTGGATACTTCTCTATCTCATGCTTATCATGATCTCTTATAATTTAGAGATCATGATTATCTGGTAAGAGGCAAATACTTCTTAGAACACTGGTGGAGCACGGAAGCACTTTTTGAATGTTGAATAATTAAAGAGTTGTAAAGGCAGAAGGTGCATTTTATGCATTAAGATAAAAAAAATTCTGTGTGTAGCAGCCCCCCTAAAACTTATCTGAGCCCCATCTAGATCCAGCTGCCCAGGACTCTCCTTCCACATTGGCTGAGATGACAGTGCGGCACCATTGGCTCCCGCTGCAGTCAAAGTCAGTGAGCCAATGAGGAAAGAGAGGGGGGTACGTCACTTTGCCTGTACATGCAGTAAATGTACTGTGGGCGCTGGGCAAGTGGGTTATACAGCTTCTCGCAGGAAGTCGAAAGTAAGGATGGATTCACACTTATGCATTTTTAGTGCTTTTTGCAGTTTTGCACTATAGAACGTATTCCATAGGAAACCACGTTAAATGGACTGTAGTGCAAATCTACATAAAGCAAAAAGCACAAAAAAATGCATAGGGTATGAATCCAGCCTTAGGCCCGGTTCACACTTGTGCGATGTCAGACATCGCATGTAATTCGCTGCGCACTGCTGTTCACATTACATGCGATGTCTGTGCCATGCGATTTCAGCCATACAGATAGTATGGCTGATATCGCACCGCATTCGGTGCAAACACGCACAGGACCCTTTTTTTTCTGTTCGGACCAGAATCGGATCGCATGTGTGTTCACACCTATGCGATCCGATTCATGTCCGAACTGTCAGTTTGAAGTGTGATACGCGAGCTGAACTGGGGGTGTCTTTAACAATGTATTGACACTCCCCAACAGTGTGAACTGCCATGCGAGTTGGTGCGATGCGGGAACCCGCAGTGGATTCGCAGGGTTCTCGCACCGCACCAGTGTGAACCGGGCCTAAGACGGAGGAAATGATACAAATAAACAGATATGTTCATGTTAAGTCTGCCAGGTGCTTGTTATTACTTACCTGGGAAACACAGGTAGCACGAGCACGCGAAACAAGTGCAGCCATCAGTCTCTGGCGTCCTGCAAAATAAAAATTAAAAAAAACACAGTAAGTAGGACATCTACCTCACTATATAAAGATAGCGGACCTGTCTGTAGCGTATAAAAATTCATTTTACAATGGAAGTCTCTAAAAGTGAACCAACATATATAAAGATATAGCAAAGGAATCAAAAATAGAAATCTTTGGATAAAAATCTATTTTGTGTGCAATGCCACTGAAATTGTATTGGTAATGTAATAGATAAGCTTGTTGTCCCTGGCTGCCAATAACCACTTGCCTACCGGCCACTGTCACCCCCTTCCTAAACAGGCCAAATTTAATCTTTTTTTTTAGTGCTTTTGCACTTTGAATGACAATTGCGCGGTCATGTAACACTGTACCCATATGACATTTTTATCATTTTCTTCACACAAATAGAGCTTTCTTTTGGTGGTAATTGAATCACACCTGGGGTTTTTATTTTTTTGCTAAACAAACCCAAAAAAAAAAAAAAAAAAACACACAATTTTCATAGTTTGTTATAAAATTTTGCAAACAGGTAATTTTTCTCCTTCACTGATGTGTGCTGATAAGGCTGCACTGATGGGTACTGATGAGGCTGCACTGATGGCCACTGATGAGGCGGCACTGATGGCCACTGATGAGGTGGCTCTAATGGGGGCTCTAATGGGCGGCACTGACAGGCGACACTGATAATGAGGCACTGATGGGCACTGATATGTGGCACTGGTGGGCACAGATTGGCAGCACTGGTGGGCACTGTTGGGACTGCACTGATAATCAGTGCCCTGATGTCCCTTTAACAGAAGCCAGGTTTCGGCTTTCGTCTTCTCTTCTCACGCTGTCAGCTTGAGGAAAGAAAAGCCAATACTGAATGAGGGTGTTTACATCCTGAGATCAGCTGTCATTGGCTGACAGCTAATCACATGGTAAAGGGCCGCTGTGATTGACCCTTTACCCCGATCTGTGATAAGCTGAGTCCGATCACAGGAGGATGCCCATTTACGCCCTCACGGCAAAGTGAGCCCGCGCTGTAATCGTCTTTCGGGTATAGCGTGGGCAGGAAGTGGTTAAGGGCTATGCTACTTGATGTGAATCTGTCACAAGGGCTCACCTATACTTGCTTCGACTTTAACGCCATTTAAAGCACCTACCACTTCAGCACGCTTTTTTCATGCGTTTTTGATGCTTCCGTGATTTTTTTTTGAAGCTGTGTGTTGATTTTCTATTTGTTTTAAAGTGGCCCAGTAGAACGCTGGCTCATTAGTACCCCCACTCTACAGATCCCTAGCTCATTAGTACCCATGTTCAGCAGATCTCCGTGTTTTTAATACCCTCAGTCAGCAGATCTCCAGCTTATTAGTTACCCTCGTTCAGCAGATACCCTACTCAGTAGTAACCCCAGCTTTGCTGATCCCCCCCCACTCAGTAGAAACCCCCCCCCCCCCAGCTCTGCTGATCCTTCTTTCTCTGGTCCCTGCTCCCCCCCTCACTATATTTCCCCCATGCTGCTCACCACATATGATATTGCTAGTTTTTCCTGCTTCGGTCTCCCCAGCTCTGCTGATCTTCTGCTGCTAAGTCCTCTATCCCCGGTCCCTGCTCACCTTCTGCTATAGCATTCCCATGTTGCATACCACGTGTACTATCTGCTAGTTGCTCCGGTCTGGTCCGGACCCCGCTCACCTTCCTGCTGCTCCTCACCGCACACCAGACGCTCCCAGAATATACACAGGGTGGTATCAAGAAGTTTCGAGACTAGCTTTGTTTACAAAAAAGTACTTTATCTATCTACGTTTACACATTATCACCTTCAAAATAGTCCCCATGCACAGCAATAAAGGGCTCCCAACATTCCTGCCACTTCTGGAATGTGTCCTGGAAGTCTTCTTTCTGAAACATGTCAAGCGATCCGCGCTGGATCTCCGCAATGGTGTCAAAACGGCGACCTTTGAGTCCGCAGGAGCCAAATCTGGCGAGTAGGGTGGGTGCGGATGTGAGATTATGCGAGTAACTCACATTTGAGGAGAGCTCGGTGACAGGGTGCACTGTCGTCAAGGTGTTCCTTCTGCTCCTGAGTCAGCAGCCCGGGGACGAAATTGGCAGCAACACGGCGCATGTTCAAATCACACGTGAGGATTGCCTGGACTGTTCCATATGGCACACTAACAATGGCAACAATGCTGTGGATTGTTCTCCGACAATCATCATGCACAAGTTGCTGAATGGTTTCGACATTTTGGGGGGTTGAGCTCGTTGAAGGTCTTCTTGATCTCTTGTCGTCTTCCAGTGATGTTCTTCCGCACTTGATTTAAATTCTTCCGCTGTTGAAGCGCATGTGCCATTTAAAAAACCTCGAAGGACTCATTGCAGCATCGCTTTAAACTTGCAGAATCACGTCAAACGAATCTGTGGCAGATTTGCCCAGTTTCATTTAGAATTTCACAATTGCTCTTTGTTCTAACTTGCTGTCCATGATGAAATAGCAGACATGGTAACACACATGGTCAGAATAGCACCAGTTGCACAGCTCCCGATGTACATAGGACGATGTCTTTTGGCACACTGACTTATAAAAGTCGGTGTTTCCTGCGACTGTGCGTGCAGCCTTGTGCTGCCATCTGTTGGCGTGTTACAAAACTAGTCCCGAAACTGTTAGATACCACCTCATGTACATGATCTGGAAGTGGCTGCTGATGACGTCTTTATGGTTCGCTTGCTGGTTTACCAGTGCATCCTGGGATATCTCATACCTGCAATACCTCCAAAACTAAGCGAAGCCAAAGCTAAATAAAAGCCTCTCAAAAGCTTCAGGTGCTATAAGCGAGCGTTGTCATAGACTTCTATAAGGGTTCGGAGATGCTTTGAAGCACCAAGAAAGCTTCATGGACTGTAAGGTCACCATATGATTTAGTGACAGGAGCTTTGAATGGCATTCAGAGCGCTTAAAAAAAAAAAGTGTGTCCAATGCCACATTTCGAAGCAAGTGCAAGCGAGCCCTTCAAGTTTTACATTTATAACAACAAAGTTGGACATTCTAAAAATAGTAAAATTGCGAAGTAGTCCCACAATGTAGGCGGAGCATAAAGTCTAAATCAACAGACCAATAAAGCACAGGTAATATGCAGTATTAATATGAAAAATGGAAAACAATAGGAAGATCAACTGAAAATAGCAAGACATTCTATTTGTATACTGCGCCCACCAGTGGAATGCACCAATGCTATCTCTAAGTACCCAATCGTTCCATACCAACCTCTTGGGAGTAAAAGGCGATCTTGTCACAGATTATGATCTCGACTATAAGGCCCCTTTCACACGGACGGATAGAATGGTGCTTTTAGCTGCGGATTTTCTAGTTTTCTACCGCAGCTAAAAGCACACAATGCTTTCCTATGGCCCCATTCACACACTGTGTTTAGCTGCGATTTAGTTACATACGGTTCTGTGCGGATAGAAAAAATAGAATTGACTGCGTCCAGGAGCGATTTAGCGCAGCTATCTGCACATAACTGCA
The DNA here is from genome assembly GCF_042186555.1 of Aquarana catesbeiana. NCBI lineage: Eukaryota > Metazoa > Chordata > Amphibia > Anura > Ranidae > Aquarana > Aquarana catesbeiana. The sequence continues at coordinate 18,251,042 of NC_133325.1, read as the reverse complement.
GGTAATCGCAGTGTACTATTTCTCCTGCGGATAGCAGCGGCAAGAAGGAAAGAAAAGCAACAGGAAGCATATCAGAAATGTCAAGAATGTTCCAAACGCAGCTTTGGAACATTCTAGAATGGGGAGGGGTGTACAGCACAGTGATGGTGAGACTGCATTGATGGGCACTGGTGAGACTGCATTGATGGGCACTGATCAGGCTGCATTGATGGGCACTGGTGAGGCTGCATTGATGGGCACTGGTGAGGCTGCATTGATGGGCACTGGTGAGGCTGCATTGATGGGCACTGATCAAAGATCCACCAATAATCTCCCACCAGCAGCCTCTGTGTGCACCAGGCAATGATCAAAAGCCTGAAGTTCAGACAGCCTCAGCAACAAGATGTTTGTATATACAAAGAGATAAGAGACTCAGTTTTATTGGCAATGCTGCAGTGCTGCATACACAGGTTTCAAACTCGGAGTATAAAACAAGCCAAAAGCGACTCATTACAAGTTACAGGTCCATAAAAGCCATCGCGCATGCGATCTATGTTCTGTGCTACCTGGACCGCTGTCTGGATGGATGTGTGTCGTACCGCCCGGGCTGCTAGACCAGAGATTGGGCCTATCCCGGGGGCATCAGGCTGCCAGGCTGTGTGAGGGCCTATCCAGAAATAAGAGGGCAGCGTAGGGTTGGGATTGCAGCTTGCAGTCCAACCAGAAGTGCCAGTTCTGCCGGCCGGAGAACCTGTCAGTGGTCGGAGGTAGAAGGGAACCTGTCCCCATTAAGGGACCACTTTACCAGGGACCACAGTGAGTAACTGAAGCAAGTACCGGAGCAACATTCTCACTGAATTTTTTTTTTTTACATTTTACACTGTTGCTTTCATATGTTTTTTTTAATATATACAGTGCCTTGCAAAAGTGTTCACCCCCTTGGGTTTTTTACCTATTTTGTTACATTACAGCCTTTAGTTCAATGTTTTTTTTAATCTGATTTAATATGTGATGGATCAGAACACAATAGTCTAAGTTGGTGAAGTAAAATTAGAAAAATATATTGTGGCATTGGAGATTGTTCAGCTCAAGTGGATAGATGCGTTTTGGTGCAGTGAGTCCACATCTGAGTGAGTGCACAAACACACAGTAGAACATGCCAGGCACACTTTACACCCCCGATCGTCCCCCCCCCCCCCCCCCCCCCCGGCACACTGACACCAAGCAGTTTTTTTTTCTGATTACTGCATGGTGTCAGTTTGTAAAAGTTAGAAGTGGTAGGGCAGTTAGTGTTAGCCCCCTTTAGGTCTAGGGTACCCCCCTAGTAAAGTTTTAACCCTTTGATCACCCCCCGTCACCAGTGTCACTAAGCGATCATTTTTCTGATCGCTGTATTAGTGTCACTGGTTCCGCTAGTTAGTGAGGTAAATATTTAGGTTCGCCGTCAGCATTTTATAGCGACAGGGACCCCCATATACTATCTAATAAATGTTTTAACCCCTTGATTGCCCCCTAGTTAACCCTTTCACCACTGATCACCGTATAACTGTTACGGATGACGCTGGTTAGTTCGTTTATTTTTTATAGTGTCAGGGCACCCGCCGTTTATTACCTAATAAAGGTTTAGCCCCCTGATCGCCCGACGGTGATATGCGTCGCCCCAGGCAGTGTCAGATTAGCGCCAGTACCGCTAACACCCACGCACGCACCGTACACCTCCCTTAGTGGTATAGTATCTGATCGGATCAATATCTGATCCGATCAGATCTATACTAGCGTCCCCAGCAGTTTAGGGTTCCGAAAAACGCAGTGTTAGCGGGTTCAGCCCAGATACCTGCTAGCACCTGCGTTTTGCCCCTCCGCCCGGCCCAGCCCACCCAAGTGCAGTATCGATCGATCACTGTCACTTACAAAACACTAAACACATAACTACAGCGTTCGCAGAGTCAGGCCTGATCCCTGCGATCGCTAACAGTTTTTTTGGTAGCGTTTTGGTGAACTGGCAAGCATCAGCGGCCTAGTACACCCCGGTCGTAGTCAAACCAGCACTGCAGTAACATTTGGTGATGTGGCGAGTCCCATAAGTGCAGTTCAAGCTGGTGAGGTGGCAAGCACAAGTAGTGTCCCGCTGCCACCAAAAAGACAAACACAGGCCCGTCGTGCCCATAGTGCCCTTCCTGCTGCATTTGCCAATCCTAATTGGGAACCCACCGCTTCTGCAGCGCCCGTACTTCCCCCATTCACATCCCCAACCAAATGCAGTCGGCTGCATGAGAGGCATTTTCTTTATGTCCTCCCGAGTACCCCTACCCAATGAACCCCCCCAAAAAAGATGTTGTGTCTGCAGCTAGCGCGGATATAGGAGTGACACCCGCTATTATTGTCCCTCCTGTCCTGACAATCCTGGTCTTTGCATTGGTGAATGTTTTGAACGCTACCATTCACTAGTTGAGTATTAGCGTAGGGTACAGCATTCCACAGACTAGGCGCCATTTCACAGGGTCTCTCAAGATGCCATCGCATTTTGAGAGACCCGAACCTGGAACCGGTTACAGTTATAAAAGTTTAAGTTACAAAAAAAAGTATAAAAAAAAAAAACCACAAACAAAAATATAAAATGAAAAAAAATAGTTGTCGTTTTATTGTTCTCTCTCTCTCTCTATTCTCTCTATTGTTCTGCTCTTTTTTACTGTATTCTATTCTGCAATGTTTTATTGTTATTATGTTTTATCATGTTTGCTTTTCAGGTATGCAATTTTTTATACCTTACCGTTTACTGTGCTTTATTGTTAACCATTTTTTTGTCTTCAGGTACGCCATTCACGACTTTGAGTGGTTATACCAGAATGATGCCTGCAAGTTTAGGTATCATCTTGGTATCATTCTTTTCAGCCAGTGGTCGGCTTTCATGTAAAAGCAATCCTAGCGGCTAATTAGCCTCTAGACTGCTTTTACAAGCAGTGGGAGGGAATGCCCCCCCCCCCCCCCACCGTCTTCCGTGTTTTTCGCTGGCTCTCCTGTCTCAACAGGGAACCTGAGAATGCAGCCGGTGATTCAGCCAGCTGACCATAGAGCTGATCAGAGACCAGAGTGGCTCCAAACATCTCTATGGCCTAAGAAACCGGAAGCTACGAGCATTTTATGACTTAGATTTCGCCGGATGTAAACAGCGCCAATGGGAAATTGGGGAAGCATTTTATCACACCGATCTTGGTGTGGTCAGATACTTTGAGGGCAGAGGAGAGATCTAGGGTCTAATAGACCCCAATTTTTTCAAAAAAAGAGTACCTGTCACTACCTATTGCTATCATAGGGGATATTTACATTCCCTGAGATAACAATAAAAAGGATCTAAAAAAAAATGAAAGGAACAGTTTAAAAATAAGATAAAAAAAAAAAAATAATAAAAAAAAAAAAAGCACCCCTGTCCTCCCTGCTCTCGCGCTAAGGCGAACCCAAGCGTCGGTCTGGCGTCAAATGTAAACAGCAATTGCACCATGCATGTGAGGTGTCAACGCGAAGGTCAGATCGAGGGCAGTAATTTTAGCAGTAGACCTCCTCTGTAAATCTAAAGTGGTAACCTGTAAAGGCTTTTAAAAATGTATTTATTTTGTTGCCACTGCACGTTTGTGCGCAATTTTAAAGCATGTCATGTTTGGTATCCATGTACTCGGCCGAAGATCATCTTTTTTATTTCATCAAACATGTGGGCAATATAGTGTGTTTTAGTGCATTAAAATTTAAAAAAGTGTGTTTTTTCCCCAAAAAATGCGTTTGAAAAATCGCTGCGCAAATACTGTGTGAAAAAAAAAATGAAACACCCACCATTTTAATCTGTAGGGCATTTGCTTTAAAAAAATATATAATGTTTGGGGGTTCAAAGTAATTTTCTTGCAAAAAAAAATAATTTTTTCATGTAATCAAAAAGTGTCAGAAAGGGCTTTGTCTTCACGTGGTTAGAAGAGTGGGTGATGTGTGACATAAGCTTCTAAATGTTGTCCATAAAATGCAAGGACAGTTCAAACCCCCCCCAAATGACCCCATTTTGGAAAGTAGACACCCCAAGCTATTTGCTGAGAGGCATGTTGAGTCCATGGAATATTTTATATTGTGACACAAGTTGCGGGAAAGAGACAAATTTTTTATTTTTTTTGCACAAAGTTGTCACTAAATGATATATTGCTCAAACATGCCATGGGAATATGTGAAATTACACCCCAAAATACATTCTGCTGCTTCTCCTGAGTACGGGGATACCACATGTGTGAGACTTTTTGGGAGCCTAGCCGCGTACGGAACCCCGAAAACCAATCACCGCCTTCAGGCTTTCTAAGGGCGTAAATTTTTGATTTCACTCTTCACTGCCTATCACAGTTTCGGAGGCCATGGAATACCCAGGTGGCAAAAAAAGCCCCCAAATGACCCCATTTTGGAAAGTAGACACCCAAAGCTATTTGCTGAGAGGTATAGTGAGTATTTTGCAGACCTCACTTTTTGTCACAAAGTTTTTAAAATTGAAAAAAAAAAAAAATTCTTGTCTTTCTTCATTTTCAAAAACAAATGAGAGCTGCAAAATACTCACCATGCCTCTCAGCAAATAGCTTGGGGTGTCTACTTTCCAAAATGGGGTCATTTGGGGGGGGTTTGTGCCACCTGGGCATTCCATGGCCTCCGAAACTGTGATAGGCAGTGAAGAGTGAAATCAAAAATTTACACCCTAATGCCGCGTACACACGGTCGGACTTTCTGTCCTACTTGGTCCGGCACACTTTCCAACGGACTTTGTCCGCCAGGTGCGCCGGACTTTAAAACGGACGGACTTGCCCACACACGCCGGGACTTTCCGGCGGGCTAAGTCCGCCCGTCTTTCCGACGGACTTTCGCCGGAGTTCCGGCGGACTTTCAGAATGAACAGACTTGCCCACACACGGACAAGTCCGTTCATTTTGAACGTGACTCAGGTGCGACGGGACTAGAAAAGGATGTCAATCTTGCCGCTTTTATCGGCGAGATTGACACCTTACGAGCCCCGTCGCGGGGCATACCAGGCCCTTAGGTCTGGTATGGATTATAAAGGGGAACCCCCTACGCCGAAAAAACGGCGTGGGGTCCCCCCTAAAATCCATACCAGACCCCGATCCGAGCACGCAGCCTGGCCGGTCAGGAAAGGGGGTGGGGACGAGCGAGCGCCCCCCCCTCCTGAACCGTACCAGGCCGCATGCCCTCAACATGGGGGGTGGGTGCTTTGGGGGAGGGGGGCGCCCTGCGGGCCCCCCCACCCCAAAGCACCTTGTCCCCATGTTGATGAGGACAAGGGCCTCTTCCCGACAACCCTGGCCGTTGGTTGTCGGGGTCTGCGGGCGGGGGCTTATCGGAATCTGGGAGCCCCCTTTAATAAGGGGGCCCCCAGATCCCGGCCCCCCACCCTATGTGAATGAGTATGGGGTACATCGTACCCCTACCCATTCACCTAGGAAAAAAGTGTAAGTAATAAAACACACTACACAGGTTTTTAAAATATTTTATTAAACAGCTCCGGGGGGGATCTTCCTCCGGCTTCGGGGGTCTTCTTCCGGCTTCGGGGGTCCCTCCGCTTCATCTTCTCCCGGCGTCCGGTTGGTTCTTCTCGGCTCTCTTCTCCCGGTGTTCCAGTTCTTCGGCCGGCTCCTCTGCTGCCTTCAGGTAGCTCTCTTGCCAGCAGAGGTCCGGACTTCTGGGCTTCTTCTCTTCTCTTCCCCAGATGTTGACACGACGCTCTCTCCGGCTGGACTGCTCTCCGAGGGCTGCGTTGTGACTTATATAGGCGGAGACCCCGCCCCCTTTTGATGTCACAGTCCCTGGGCATGCTGGGACTGTGACGTTTAGGGGGCGTGGTCACTGGGTGATGTTGACCACGCCCCCTAAACGTCACAGTCCCAGCATGCCCAGGGACTGTGACATCAAAAGGGGGCGGGGTCTCCGCCTATATAAGTCACAACGCAGCCCTCGGAGAGCAGTCCAGCCGGAGAGAGCGTCGTGTCAACATCTGGGGAAGAGAAGAGAAGAAGCCCAGAAGTCCGGACCTCTGCTGGCAAGAGAGCTACCTGAAGGCAGCAGAGGAGCCGGCCGAAGAACTGGAACACCGGGAGAAGAGAGCGGAGAAGAACCAACCGGACGCCGGGAGAAGATGAAGCGGAGGGACCCCCGAAGCCGGAAGAAGACCCCCGAAGCCGGAGGAAGATCCCCCCGGAGCTGTTTAATAAAATATTTTAAAAACCTGTGTAGTGTGTTTTATTACTTACACTTTTTTCCTAGGTGAATGGGTAGGGGTACAATGTACCCCATACTCATTCACATAGGGTGGGGGGCCGGGATCTGGGGGCCCCCTTATTAAAGGGGGCTCCCAGATTCCGATAAGCCCCCGCCCGCAGACCCCGACAACCAACAGCCAGGGTTGTCGGGAAGAGGCCCTTGTCCTCATCAACATGGGGACAAGGTGCTTTGGGGTGGGGGGGCCCGCAGGGCGCCCCCCTCCCCCAAAGCACCCACCCCCATGTTGAGGGCATGCGGCCTGGTACGGTTCAGGAGGGGGGGGCGCTCGCTCGTCCCCACCCCCTTTCCTGACCGGCCAGGCTGCGTGCTCGGATCGGGGTCTGGTATGGATTTTAGGGGGGACCCCACGCCGTTTTTTCGGCGTAGGGGGTTCCCCTTTATAATCCATACCAGACCTAAGGGCCTGGTATGCACCGCGCTCGCTGCAATAGGAAAATTTGTTTTTCCTATCGCAGCGAGCGCGAGATGCAATACCCTGCCCTCGTGTTGTATCTGGTCCGTCGGACCAGCATACACACGAGCGGGCTTTCCGTCGGACCAGCACACACACGAGCGGACTTTCCGCCTGAAACTGAGTCCGACGGAAAGATTTGAAACTTGGTTCAAATCTAGGTCCGGCGGGCTTTTGGGAAGAAGTCCGCCGGAAAAGTCCGCCGGCGCCCACACACGGGCGGATTGTCCGGCACACTCTGGTCCGCCGGACCAAGTATGCCGGAAAGTCCGACCGTGTGTATGCGGCATTAGAAATCCTGAAGGCGGTGATTGGTTTTCGGGGCCCCGTACAAGGCTAGGCTCCCAAAAAGTCTCACACATGTGGTATCCCCGTACTCAGGAGAAGCAGCTAAATGTATTTTGGGGTGCAATTCCACATATGCCCATGGCCTGTGTGAGCAATATATCATTTGGTGACAACTTTGTGCAAAAAAATAAAATTTGTCACTTTCCCGCAACTTGTGTCAAAATATAAAATATTCCATGGACTCAACATGCCTCAAAGCAAATAGCTTGGGGTGTCTACTTTCCAAAATGGGGTCATTTTGGGGGGTTTTATGCCATCTGGGCATTTTATGGCCTTCAAAACTGTCATAGGTAGTGAGGAGTAAAATCAAAAATTTACGCCCTAAGAAATCCTGAAGGCAGTAATTGGTTTTCGGGGCCCCGTACGCGGCTAGGCTCCCAAAAAGTCCCACACATGTGGTATCCCTGTACTCAGGAGAAGCAGCTAAATGTATTTTGGGGTGCAATTCCACATATGCCCATGGCCTGTGTGAGCAATATATCATTTAGTGACAACTTTTTGTAATTTTTTTTTTTTTTGTCATTATTCAAAATGAATATTCAATGGACTCAACATGCCTCTCAGCAATTTCCTTGGGGTATCTACTTTCCAAAATGGGGTCATTTGGGGGGTTTTGTACTGCCCTGCCATTTTAGCACCTCAAGAAACGACATAGGCAGTCACAAATTAAAAGCTGTGCAAATTCCAGAAAATGTACCCTAGTTTGTAGGCGCTATAACTTTTGCGCAAACCAATAAATATACACTTATTGACATTTTTTTTACCAAAGACATGTGGCCGAATACATTTTGGCCTAAATGTATGACTAAAATTGAGTTTATTAGATATTTTTTAGAACAAAAAGTAGAAAATATCATTTTTTTTTAAATTTTTCAGTCTTTTTCCGTGTATAGCGCAAACAATAAAAACGGCAGAGGTGATAAAATACCATCAAAAGAAAGCTCTATTTGTGGGAAGAAAAGGACGCAAAATTTGTTTGGGTACAGCATTGCATGACCGCGCAAATAGCAGTTAAAGCGACGCAGTGCCAAATTGTAAAAAGTGCTCTGGTCAGGAAGAGGGTAAATCCTTCCAGGGCTGAAGTGGTTAAAGGGAAAAACAAAAGTCCATCCAGGAATCCCACGCAGGGGTCCAAGCTTCAATTAAATACACAAAATCCAAATGAAAATGCTAGCCCACCTGGATACTCTTCAGCAGTAATGCTGCTATAGGTACAATCCCCTCAAACGAGCTGCTTGGATGCACACAGTTTTAGGCTCCTTGGCTGCACACAGCTTCAAGCCCTTCAACGCACACAGCTTTGGGCTCCTTGGACGCACACAGCTTCAAGCCCTTCAATGCACACAGCATCTATTCTCACACAGAGACACTTACTAGCAGCCACTGCTCCAACTCCACCTTCCTTCTCCTTCTGCTCTCACCAGCCCTTCGTTATATGGGCTGTGTGCCCCTGGGCACACACCCTGCTGGCTGTCCGCAAGACCCGGACACAGGGTTGGAGATCCCATCCCACCCAAGACTCTGAAGGATCTCCAAACTACAGAGCCAAATAGGGAACTAGCAAAACCTGGAGAAAACTGCCAGAGCAGTTTTCTCTGTTTCAAATTTACGCTCTGTAGCTCTGCACTCAGCCGATATGCAGACTCTGTGTCCACTTTAACCCTATTTTCATAGGGACAGAGCCTTGCTCTGCCACAATATACATAAAACTATTTTTCAGAAAAAAAAACTGATAATTGGCATGTGCGTATGTATTCACCCCCTTTGTTATGGAGCCAATAAAAAGCTCTGGTGCAACCAATTACCTTCAGAAGTCACATAATGAGTGAAATGATGTCCACCTGTGTGCAATCTAAGTGTCACATGACCTGTCATTACATAGACACACCTTTGTGAAAGGCCCCAGAGGCTGCAACACCTAAGCAAGAGGCACCACTAACCAAACACTGCAATGAAGACCAAGGAACTCTCCAAACAAGTAAGGGACAATGTTGTTGAGAAGTACAAGTCAGGGTTAGGGTATAAAAAAATTTCAAATCTTTGATGATCCCTAGGAGCACCATCAAATCTATCATAACCAAATGGAAAGGACATGGCACAACAGCAAACCTGCCAAGAGACGGCCGCACACCAAAACTCACAGGCCGGGCAAGGAGGGCATTAATCAGAGAGGCAGCACAGAGACCTAAGGTAACCCTGGAGGAGCTGCAGAGTTCCACAGCAGAGACTGGAGTATCTGTACATAGGACCACAATAAGCTGTACGCTCCATAGAGTTGGGCTTTATGGCAGAGTGGCCAGAAGAAAGCCATTACTTTCATCAAAAAACAAAATGGCACGTTTTGAGTTTGTGAAAAGGCACGTGGGAGACTCCCAAAATGTATGGAGGAAGGTGCTCTGGTCTGATGAGACTAAAATTTTACTTTTTGGCAAGAAAACGCTATGTCTGGCACAAACCCAACACATCACCAAAAGAACACCATCCCCACTGTGAAACATGGTGGTGGCAGCATCATGCTTTGGGGATGTTTTTCAGCAGTCAGGAAACTGGTCATAGTTGAGGGAAAGATGGATGGTGCTAAATACAGGTATATTCTTGCGCAAAACCTGTAGCACTCTGTGTGTGATTTGAGGCTAGGACGGAGGTTCACCTTCCAGCAGGACAATGACCCCAAACACACTGCTAAAGCAACACTTGAGTGGTTTAACTACTTCCCACCCGGCCAATGTACATAAACGGCCGGGTGGGTGCTCTCTCCTTCTGAGTGGACGTTCAGGAAAGTCCATCAGAAGGAGCGGGATCGCGCGCGCGCGTGCCCGCGCAGCGGCGAGATCCCGTTGCGCTCGTGTCACCCGGACACGGCGCATCTCGGATCGGCAGGAGGGCTCTGTGATCGGCCCTCCTGATCACATGACGGCCGTGTCCAATCACAGCCGTCATGTGATGTAAACACAGCCGGTTGCTAGGCGATCAGCTCTCCTCTCCTCACACGGAAGTTGTCGCTGAGGAGGAGAGGAGAGGGGATCGCTGCAGCCGGCTGATGATCAGTGAGTATGAGCTGTTTTTTACAGCTTTTTACTCACTGATCACCAACCTAGTGTCAACACACATGTAAATACATACATGTAAAACACACACATATCCCCACATAATGTAAAACACACACATGTCCCCTCATAATGTAAAACACACATGTCCCCAAAACATATGTCCCCAAATAATAAAAAAAGCTGTCCCCCACATATGTCCCACTAAAATCACATGTCCCAATGATTATCTGCACACATATGTACGTGATCACCTGCACACATCTGTACATGATCATTTGCGTACATATGTCCGTGATCACACAAACCAATTATTATACACTTAACAGGATTTTTTTTATCAAAAACATGTAGCAGAATACATTTTGGCTTAAATTTATGACAAAATTCGATTTTACTGGATTTCTTTTAAAACAGAAAAAAGAAAATATTGTTTTTTTTCCAAATTTCCACTATTTTTGCGCTTATACCGCAAAAAAAAAAAAATAATGGAGTCGTGAATAAATACCACCAAAAGAAAGCTCTATTAGTGCAAACAAAATGTTAAAAACTTCATTTGGGTACTGCGTAGCATGACTGAGTAATTGTCATTAAAAGTGCTAGAGAGCGCTGAAAGCTGAAAATTGGTCTGGGAAGGAAGGGGGCCAAAGTGCCTAGTATTGAGGTGGTTAAGGAGAAACATGTAAATGTGTTGGAATGGCCTAGTCAAAGCCCAGACCTCAATCCAATAGAAAATCTGTGGTCAGACTTAAAGATTGCTGTTCGCAAGCACAAACCATCCAACTTGAAGGAGCTGAAGCAGTTTTGCAAGGAGGAATGGGCAAAAATCCCAGTGGTAAGATGTGGCAAGCTCATAGAGGCTTATCCAAAGTGACTTGCAGCTGTGATAGCCGCAAAAGGTGGCTCTACAAAGTATTGACTTTAGGGGGGTGAATAGTTATGCACATTGACTTTTTCTGTTATTTTGTCCTATTTGTTGTTTGCTTCACAATAATAAAAAATAAAACATCTTCAAAGTTGTGGGCGTGTTCTGTAAATTAAATGATGCAAATCCTCAAACAATCCATGTTAATTCCAGGTTGTGAGGCAACAAAACACGAAAAATGCCAAGGGGGGGGGGGGTTGAATACTTTTGCAAGGCACTGTATATTTTTTCTTTACACTGTTTGTTGTTTTAATTTTCTTTATTTATTTATTTTTACATTTTACACTTTCTTTAATTTTTCCCCTAAATTTCCATCCTGCGCCTAAGCTCGTTTAGACATACGTTTAGGTGCGCCAGTCGTCTTTTTTTTTTTTCCTGCCAAAACTCTGCTGCTCCTGAATACACTGGTAGTGTTTTTTTTTTCTTTTTTTCCCTTTAACCACTTCCCGCCTGCCGTATAGTAAAATGACAGCGGGCGGGATGCACTCTTCTTCTGGGACGGACACGCAATCTCAGTAAAGAGCCAATGACTCTCTTTACCCGGCACCAAGGAGGTGCCGTTTATTGGCTCTCCTTGCCTCACACTGACAGAGTGTGTCTGGCGAGGAGAGCCGATCAGCGGACATCTCCTCGCAGGGGAGACCTGTACAGATAATCAGGGAACTCATCAGTGCCCTGATTACAGTACAGCCCCAGCAGTGCCCATTAGTGATGCCAGTCAGTGCTGCCTTTCAGTGCCCATCAGTGTCGCAGTCGGTGCAGTTGTACTGCGGCAGGTTGGCTCTCCTGGGCGAATCGCTGTCATTGTACGTCGGCTGCTTTATGAGCTCTAGGGGGCACATGCGCCCGCGGCCACCCGCGATCATTCCTTACAGAGACAGAACAGAGATCTGTCAATGTAAACAGACAGATCTCCGTTCTGTCAGGGGAGTGGAGAGAGATCTGCTGTTCCTATTGATCAGGAACAGCGATCTCTCTCCTCCTCCAGTCACTACACTCCCCCCTACAGTTAGAAACACCTAGCAGGGAACACTTAACCCCTTGATCGCCCCCTAGTGTTAACCCCTTCCCTGCCAGTGTCATTTATACAGTAATTCTTAGCTCTGATCGCTGTGTAAATGTCAATGGTCCAAAAAAAGTGTCAAAAGTGTCAGATTTGTCCGCCGCAATGTCGTAGTCCCGCTAAAAATCGCTGATCACCGCCATTACTAGTAAAAAAAAATAATTAATAATAAAAATGCCATAACTCTATATCTTTTGCGTAAACCAATCAATATACACTTATTGCGAATTTTTTTTTACCAAAAATATGTAGAAGAATACATATCGGCCTAAACTGAGGAAGAACTTTGTTTTTTTGGGGATATTTATTACAGCAAAAAAAAAAGCAAAATATATAAAAAAATATTGTTTTTTTTTTTTTTTTTTTTTTTTAATTGTTGGTCTTTTTTGTTTATAGCTCAAAAAATAAAAACCGCAGAGATGATCAACTACAACCAAAATAAAGCTCTATTTGTGGGAAGAAAAGGACAATTTTGTTTGGGTACAGCGCCGCACGACCGCGCAACTTTCAGTTAAAGCGATGCAGTGCCGTATTGCAAAAAATGGCCTGGCACAGCGTTTTTGTGCAAAAGGCACCGGACCCGCTGCGGAGATATGTGAACCGGATCCAGTCAAAATCTCCGGCTTTTGCGAATTGCATGCTGGGGGGGGGGGGGCCTGGGGCGCATCCAATCCGCAATGGTGTGAACCCAGCCTAAATGTAAGCTTAATTGTTGAATTAACAATTTTATCAGTAACAAGGGTGGCAACCACTTTAAAAAACAGGCAAAACATACAAAAGAGAATATACAATTCATAAAAATAACAGAATTCATAAAAAAAGTGTAAAAAATATGAAATAAAGATATTCAGCCCACATAGACATATGTAGTACACACAGTACTCACCGGGGGGCTCTCTTCTTCTTTACTGCTGTACGGTCTCTACAAAATGAGATTGGGGAGACATTATTCGTTGCATTCAAAATGCATCTGATGTTGGGGGGTGGGGGGTCACTTGGCTTTCATTGGAAACATGCACTGACCCCCCCCCCCCATTATAACTGCAACCTTCCCCAAATCTCATCACATCCCACCAGAGACAACAAGACACAAAGTCACCAAATTCCATCACTTCTTCTCCATGAGAATGAGGAGGAGGAGGAGGAGGGCTAATGTTACAGGAGCCCCCCCCCCCCCCAAACATCCTATGAACAGGAGAGATAAATGACAATTGATCACTTGCGGACCCGCCCACTGTACAAATACTGCGGCTCTGTGACAGATCACCTACCCAGTACAAGAACTGACACTTCCGGGTCTGCAGTGTGTGCCGTGACCCACTCCTGCTGTGATCGCACGCAGCGCATACCAATGGACTCAATGTCCGCCGGCACCCGCCGATTACACAGGCAGGACGCCAATATGCTTATGTAAGCAAGGCAGAACCGCCGTTCTGTCACAAGGGAAGGCAGCGATTCCGTGTTCCTGCAAAGCAAGAGACTAAGATCCATGTCTTCCCCTAGTCACAGCACCTCCCCCACACAGTTAGTAAGCACTCCCTAGGCGCACAGTCAACCCTTTGATCTCCCCCCTGATGTTAATCCCCTTCCCTGCCAGTGTCATTAGTACAGTGACAGTGCATATATTTTAGCACTGATCACTGTATTAGTGCTACTGGTCCCCAAAAAAAGTGTCAGTTGGGTTTCCGATTTGTCCCCCCACAATATTGCAGTCCCGCTATAAGTCGCTGATCACTGCCATTACTAGTAAAAAAATAAATAAATAAAATATTGCAGTTTGTAGACGCTATCAACTTTGCGCAAACCAATCAATATTCACTTTTTGGGGTTTTTCTTTTTACCAAAAATATGTAGCAGAATACATATTGGCCCAAATTGATTAAATTTATTTTTTTTTATTTTTTTTTAATGGATGTTTTATAGCAGAAAGTAAAAAATATTGTTGTCTTTTTTTTTTTTTTTTTTAAATGGTAGGTCTTTCTTTGTTTCTAGTGCATAAAATGCAGAGGTGATCAAATAATAATAAAAAAAATGATTTGTGTACAGCGTCGCACGACCGCACAATTGTCAGTTAAAGTGCCGTATCGCAAAAAATGGCCTGGTCATGAGGGGGGTAAATCTTCCGGAGGTCAAGTGGTTAAAGCAATCGGGCAGCTGTACAGCACCCTGATCGCGTGCAGTGCCCCCTCCCCCCCAATAAAAAAAAATCTCATAGTTTGTAGACGCTATAACCTTTGCGCAAACCAATCGATATTCACTTATTGGGGGTTTTCTTTTTACCAAAAATATGTAGCAGAATACATATTGGCCTAAATTGATGAAATTTATATTTTTACATTTTTTTTAATGGATGTTTTATATCAGAAAGTAAAAAATATTGTTGTTTTTTTTAAATGGTCGGTCTTTCTTTGTTTCTACGATCGCACAATTGTCAGTTAACCACTTCAGCCCCGGAAGGATTTACCCCCTTCCTGACCAGAGCACTTTTTCCAATTTGGCACTGCGTCGCTTTAACTGCTATTTGCGCGGTCATGCAATGCTGTACCCAAACAAAAATTGCGTCCTTTTCTTCCCACAAATAGAGCTTTCTTTTGATGGTATTTGATCACCTCTGCCGTTTTTATTTTTTGCACTATAAACGGAAAAAGACCGAAAATTTTTAAAAAAAATGATATTTTCTACTTTTTGTTATAAAAAAATCTAATAAACTAAATTTTAGTCATACATTTAGGCCAAAATGTATTCGGACACATGTCTTGGGTAAAAAAAATGTCAATAAGTGTATATTTATTGGTTTGCGCAAAAGTTATAGCGTCTACAAACTAGGGTACATTTTCTGGAATTTACACAGCCTTTAATTTATGACTGCCTATGTAATTTCTTGAGGTGCTAAAATGGCAGGGCAGTACAGAATCCCCCTAAATGACCCCATTTTGGAAAGTAGACACCCCAAGGAAATTGCTGAGAGGCACGTTGAGCCCATTGAATATTTATTTTTTTGTCCCAAGTGATTGAATAATAACAAAAAAAAATTACAAAAAGTTGTCACTAAATGATATATTGCTCACACAGGCCATGGCCATATGTGGAATTGCACCCCAAAATACATTCAGCTGCTTCTCCTGAGTACAGGGATACCACACGTGTGGCACTTTTTGGGAGCCTAGCCGCGTACGGGGCCCCGAAAACCAATCATCGCCTTCAGGATTTCTAAGGGCGTAAATTTTTGATTTCACTCCTCACTACCTATCACAGTTTTGAAGGCCATAAAATGCCCAGATGGCACAACCCCCCCCCCCCCAATGACCCCATTTTCGAAAGTAGACACCCCAAGCTATTTGCTGAGAGGCATGTTGAGTCCGTGGAATATTTTATATTTTGACACAAGTTGCGGGAAAGTGACAATTTTTTTTTTTTTTGCACAAAGTTGTCACTAAATGATATATTGTTCACAAAGGCCATGGGCATGTGTGGAATTACACCCCAAAATACATTCTGCTGCTTCTCCTGAGTACGGGGATACCACATGTGTGGGACTTTTTGGGAGCCTAGCTGCGTACGGGACCCCGAAAACCAAGCACCGCCTTCAGGATTTCTAAGGGCATAAATTTTTGATTTCACTCTTCACTACCTATCACAGTTTCGAAGGCCATAAAATGCCAAGATAGCACAAAACCCCCCCAAATGACCCCATTTTGGAAAGTAGACACCCCAAGCTATTTGCTGAGTATTTTGCAGCTCTCATTTGTTTTTGAAAATGAAGAAAGACAAGAAAAATGTATTTTTTTTTCTTTTTTCAATTTTCAAAAGTTTGTGACAAAAAGTGAGGTCTGCAAAATACTCACTATACCTCTCAGCAAATAGCTTGGGGTGTCTACTTTCCAAAATGGGGTCATTTGGGGGGGTTTTGTGCCATCTGGGCATTCCATGGCCTCCGAAACTGTGATAGGCAGTGAAGAGTGAAATCAAAAATTCAGGCCCTTAGAAAGCCTGAAGGCGGTGCTTGGTTTTCGGGGTCCCGTATGAGGCTAGGCTCCAAAAAAGTCTCACACATGTGGTATCCCCGTACTCAGGAGAAGAAACAGAATGTATTTTGGGGTGTAATTTCACATATTCCAATGGCACGTTTGAGCAATATATCATTTAGTGACAACTTTGTGCAAAAAAAATAAATAAAAAAATGTCTTTTCCCGCAACTTGTGTCACAATATAAAATATTCCATGAACTTGACATGCCTCTCAGCAAATAGCTTGGGGTGTCTACTTTCCAAAATGGGGTCATTTGGGGGGGTTTTGAACTGTCCTGGCATTTTATGCACAACATTTAGAAGCTTATGTCACACATCACCCACTCTTCTAACCACTTGAAGACAAAGCCCTTTCTGACACTTTTTGATTACATGAAAAATTTATTTTTTTTTGCAAGAAAATTACTTTGAACCCCCAAACATTATATATTTTTTTAAAGCAAATGCCCTACAGATTAAAATGGTGGGTGTTTCATTTTTTTTTTTCACACAGTATTTGCGCAGCGATTTATTATTTATTTACTATATTGCCCAAATGTTTGATGAAATAAAAAAGATGATCTTAGGCCGAGTACATGGATACCAAACATGACATGCTTTAAAATTGCGCACAAACGTGCAGTGGCGGCAAACTAAATACATTTTTAAAAGCCTTTACAGGTTACCACATTAGATTTACAGAGGAGGTCTACTGCTAAAATTACTACCCTCGATCTGACCTTCGCGGTGATACCTCACATGCATGGTGCAATTGCTGTTTACATTTGACGCCAGACCGACGCTTGCGTTCGCCTTAGTGCGAGAGCAGGGAGGACAGGGGTGCTTTTTTTTTTCTTTATTATATTTTTGCTTTTTTATCTTATTTTTAAACTGTTCCTTTCATTTTTTTTTTATCATTTTTATTGTTATCTCAGGGAATGTAAATATCCCCTATGATAGCAATAGGTAGTGACAGGTACTCTTTTTTGAAAAAATTGGGGTCTATTAGACCCTAGATCTCTCCTCTGCCCTCAAAGCATCTGACCACACCAAGATCGGTGTGATAAAATGCTTTCCCAATTTCCTAATGGCGCTGTTTACATCCGGTGAAATCTAAGTCATGAAATGCTCGTAGCTTCCGGTTTCTTAGGCCATAGAGATGATTGGAGCCATTCTGGTCTCTGATCAGCTCTATGGTCAGCTGGTTGAATCACCGGCTGCATTTTCAGGTTCCCTGTTGGGACAGGAGAGCCAGAGAAACACATGGAAGACGGTGGGGGGGCATTCCCTACCACTGCTTGTAAAAGCAGTCTAAAGGCTAATTAGCCGCTAGGATTGCTTTTACATGAAAGCCGACCGCTGGCTGAAAAGAATGATACCAAGATGATACCTAAACCTGCAGACATCATTCTGGTATAACCACTCAAAGTCCAGCAGCGTACCAGTACGTTGCTGGTCCTTGTTGGGCATATATTGTAAACTTTTTTTTCATGCAGCCTGTGGGGTGAACGAAAAAAAGATATTGATCGGTGGGTATGCCCACCATTAGAATACCTCCCTTTATCCACCCACTTCTAATGATGGGCATACATGCACCATTTATATATGCCGAAGCATGGGGGCTTCCTCCCGCAAAAGTTAGGAGCAAATCGCTCCTCCGCCCTCTGCTGCCCCCACGCTTCGGCATATATGCTGAAGTATGTAACTGTGGGGGTGAAATCACCTCCGACAGCGCTGGAGTCACGGCTTTATGTATCGTGGGAGCAAACGCTGTTGCTGTCAAGATAAATAAATCCGTGCTGCAACTGAATGGCATACCTGCTAAGCAAATGATGGTTAACAAAAAAACAAAGTAACATTACAGTATAACAGTAATACTTACCATACCTGCAAAGCAAATACAAAAAAAAACATAGTAAAAAATAAAACATTTACCGCAACCTGTGCCTAAAATATATATATATGCCGAAGCATGGGGGCATCCTCCCGCAAAAGGCAAGAGCAAATCGCTCCTCCACCCACTGCTGCCCCCACGCTTCGGCATATATGCTGAAGTATGTAACTGTGGTGGTGAAATCACCTCCGACAGCGCTGGAGTCACGGCTTTATGTATCGTGGGAGCAAACGCTGTTGCTGTCAAGATGAATAAATCCGCTCTGCAGCTGAATGGCGTACCTGAAAACAAAAAAGTGGTTAACAATAAAAAAACAAGGTATAAAAAAATTGCATACCTATAAAGCAAACATGATAAAAACATAACAATAAAACATTGCAGTATAGAATACAATAAAAAAGAGCAGAACAAAAGGGAGAGAATAGAGAGAGAACAATAAAACAACAACTATTTTTATTTTATATATTTTTTTACCCTTTTTTTTTTGTAACTTTAACTTTTTTAACTGGTACCAGGTTTGGGTCTCTCAAAATGCGATGGCATCTTGGGAGACCCTGTGAAAGTGTGTCCTAGTCTGTGCAGTGCTGTACCCTACGCTAAAACTCAACTAATGTATGGTAGCGTTCAAAACATTCACCAATGCATAGACCAGGATTGTCAGGACAGGAGGGACAATAACACCGGGTGTCACGCCTAAATCCGCGCTTGCTGCAGACACGACATCTTTTTGGGGGGCTCGTTGGGTAGGGGTGCTCGGGAGGACATATAGAAAATGCCTCTCATGCAGCCGGCTTACTGCATTTGGTTGGGGAAGGTGAGGTAGAGCACTGTCTGCAAACAGAAGGGCTCTGACAATCTCTTCCTGGAATTTAAGGAAGGATCCAGTCCGTCCTGAAGGTCTGTATAGCACATGAGCGTTCAGCAGAGCCAATTGAAATAAATAAACAGACACTTTTTTGTACCAGCGTCTGGCCTTACGGGCAACTAGGTACGGCGCCAACAACTGGTCGTTGAGGTCCACCCCTCCCATATTTTGGTTATATTTGTGGACACAGAGGGGTTTCTCCACAACACCAGTCGCCGTAGTAATTTGGACCGTTGTGTCTGCATGAAGGGAGGTAAGAACGAAAACATTCTTATTGTCCCTCCACTTCATAGCGAGCAAATTATTACACTGCAAGCAGGCTCTCTCCCCCAGCCTAAGACAGGAATCTACAAGCTGCTGGGGAAAGCCTTGGCGATTAGGTCGCACAGTGCCACATGCTCCAATCTGATGATCAAAAAGGTGGCTAAAAAGTGGCACGCTGGTGTAATAATTGTCCACGTACAAGTGGTACCCCTTTCCGAATAAGGGTGACACCAAGTCCCACACTATCTTGCCAGCGCTTCTATGTAGTCAGGGCAGTTTGTCGGCTCTACGTGACTATCTTTGCCCTCGTAAACCATAAAACTACATGTATAGCCTGTGGCCCTGTCACAGAGCTTATACATCTTGACCCCGTATCTGGCACGCTTGCTGGGAAGGTACTGTTTGAATGACAAGCGGCCAGAAAATGTACCGTATTTATCGGCGTAAAACACGCGCCGGCGTATAACACGCACCCCAAGTTTAGGAGGGAATTTTAAGGAAAAAAAACTTTTAGGAGGGAAGTTTAAGAAAAAAAAACTTACATTAAAATGCCCATCAATGCAGCCTTATCTGTCCATCTGCAGCCTTTTCAGTGTCAGTGCAGCCATGCCCCAGTGCAGTCTTGTCAGTGCAGCCTTGTCAGTGCAGCCTTGCCCCAGTGCAGTCTTGTCAGTGCAGCCTTGTCAGTGCAGCCTTGTCAGTGCAGCTTTGTCAGTGCAGCCTTGTCAGTGCAGCCTTGTCAGTGCAGCTTTGTCAGTGCAGCCTTGCCCCAGTGCAGGTGCAGCCTTGTCAGTGCAGCTTTGCCCCAGTGCAGGTGCAGCCTTGTCAGTGCAGTTTTGCTCCAGTGCAGCATTGTTAGTGCAGGTGCAGCCCCAGTCCAGCCATGTCAGTGCAGCTTTGTGCACTCGGTGTAGATTCAAATATGGCGCCGAGACTGCAGGGAGCCGAGATACACATACCCGAGTGTTCTCGGCTTTTTTCGGCACCGCCGTCACGCCCAGTTCCGCCCCTGGACCTGGGATATGTCCATCATAGGGCGGGACTGGGCGTGACTGTGAGCGGCGCCGAAAAAAGTACACCCTGGTCGTACATCCAGCACTGCAGTATCACGTGGTGACGTGGCGAGTCCCATAAGTGCAGTTCAAGCTGGCGAGGTGGCAAGCACAAGTAGTGTCCCGCTGCCACCAAGAAGACGAACACAGGCCCGTCGTGCCCATAGTGCCCTTCCTGCTGCATTCGCCAATCCGAATTGGGAGCCCACCACTTCTGCAGCACCCGTACTTCCCCCATTCACTGGCCAACCCGGAATTCAGGTGGAAACAGTTGATTTTACGCCACTGGATTTTTATTCACTGTTTTTCACCGAAGATCTCTATAGATCTAATGTGGACCAAAGCAATGTATACGCTGGTCAACACATCGCCACTATTCCCCAGTCCTCCCTTGCCAGAGATTGGAGACCAATTTCGGTCTCCGAATTTAAGATCTTTCTGGGCCTTTCCCTCAAAATGGGCATAAATAAAAAGAGTGAGTTGCGGTCATATTGGTCCACTGACCCAATTTACCATATGCCCGTGTTCTCTGCCTCCATGGCCAGGGCACGATACGAGCAGATTTTGCGGTTCATGCACTTCAATGACAATGAACTCTGTCGCCCTCGTGGAGACCCTGCATACGATCGGCTCTACAAAATTCGGCCCCTCGTAAACCACTTCAACCAACGTTTTGCAGACTTGTTTACTCCCCATCAAGTTGTCTGCGTTGATGAGTCCCTGATTACTGTATTTATCGGCATATAACACGCACTTTTTCCCCCTGAAAATCAGGGGAAAATCGTGGGTGCGTGTTATAGGCCGATCCCCGCCGATTTCTGTGTCATCGGAGCGATCGCGGCAATTGCCGCGGTCGCCGCCGACATGCACAGCCGTGGTTAGATTCAAATATGGCGCAGGGACTGCAGGGAGCCGAGATACACATACCCGAGTGTTCTCGGCTTTTTTCGGCGCCGCTCACAGTCACGACCAGTCCCGCCCTATGATGGACATATCACAGGTCCAGGGGCAGGACTGGGCGTGACGGCGGCGCCGAAAAAAGCCGAGAACACTCGGGTATGTGTATCTCGGCTCCCTGCAGTCTCTGCGCCATATTTGAATCTAACCACGGCTGTGTATGTCGGCGGCGACCGCGGCAATTGCCGCGATCGCTCCGATGACACAGAAATCGGCGGGGATCGGCCTATAACACGCACCCACGATTTTCCCCTGATTTTCAGGGGGAAAAAGTGCGTGTTATATGCCGATAAATACAGTAATCAGGGACTCATCAACGCAGACAACTTGATGGGGAGTAAACAAGTCTGCAAAACGTTGGTTGAAGTGGTTTACGAGGGGCCGAATTTTGTAGAGCCGATCGTATCCAGGGTCTCCACGAGGGCGACAGAGTTCATTGTCATTGAAGTGCATGAACCGCAAAATCTGCTCGTATCGTGCCCTGGCCATGGAGGCAGAGAACACGGGCATATGGTAAATTGGGTCAGTGGACCAATATGACCACAACTCACTCTTTTTATTTATGCCCATTTTGAGGGAAAGGCCCAGAAAGATCTTAAATTCGGAGACCGTAATTGGTCTCCAATCTCTGGCAAGGGAGGACTGGGGAATAGTGGCGATGTGTTGACCAGCGTATACATTGCTTTGGTCCACATTAGATCTATAGAGATCTTCGGTGAAAAACAGTGAATAAAAATCCAGTGGCGTAAAATCAACTGTTTCCACCTGAATTCCGGGTTGGCCAGTGAAAGGGGGAAGTACGGGTGCTGCAGAAGTGGTGGGTACCCAATTCGGATTGGCGAATGCAGCAGGAAGGGCACTATGGGCACGACGGGCCTGTGTTCGTCTTCTTCTTGGTGGCAGCGGGACACTACTTGTGCTTGCCACCTCGCCAGCTTAAACTGCACTTATGGGACTCGCCACGTCACCACGTGATACTGCAGTGCTGGACGTACGACCAGGGTGTACTAGGCCGCTGGTGCTTGCCAGTTCACCAGAAGGAATAGCGGCACTAGTACTTCTCTGCTCCATACGAGGGACCTGCGGTTCTTGCACTTCAAGGACAGAAGAAGAAGATTGGGGTCTGGTACGCCTTACCTTGGCAGGGACCACAACTCCGTCGTCAGAGCTATCTGTCATGGAGCCGCTGTCCTCTACAGGATCGTATTCTGAGCCTGAATCTGACAGATGAGTGACTTCCTCTTCACTATCTGTCATGCTCAGAAACGTGTAGGCCTCTTCACTAGTGTACCTTCGATTTGCCATTTTGGGCTCTAAATTTAGGGGTACAGTAGTGAGACTCACAGGCAAAAAAGCTCCTGACTGTTAGCGACCGTATCAAAACGCTACCAAAAAACTGTTAGCGATCGCAGGGATCAGGCCTGACTCTGCGAACGCTGCAGTTATGTGTGCTTAGTGTTTTGTAAGTGTCAGTGATCGATCTATACTGCACTTGGGTGGGCTGGGCTGGGCCGAGGGGCAAAACGCAGGTGCTAGCAGGTATCTGGGCTGATCCCGCTAACACTGCGTTTTTGGGAACCCTAAACTGCTGGGGACGCTAGTATAGATCTGATCGGATCAGATATCGATCCGCTCAGATACTATAGCACTAAGGGAGGTGTATGCTGCGTGCGTGGGTATTCGCGGTACTGGCGCTAACCTGACGCTGCCTGGGGCGACGCAGACCTTATCTGATCCTAAAAACGTAACTTATATCACCGCCGGGCAATTAGGGGGTTAAACCTTTATAAGGTAATAAACGGCGGGTGCCCTAAAACTATAATAAACAAACTAACTAACCAGTGTCACCCGTAACACTTATACGGTGATCAATGGTGAAAGGGTTAACTAGGGGGCAATTAGGGGGTTAAAACCTTTAGTAGGTAGTATATGGGGGTCCCTGTCGCTACTTAACACTGACAGCGAACCTATATACTTACCTTCCTAACTAGCGTCACCTGTGTCGCTAATACAGCGATCAGAAAAACGATCGCTTAGCGACACTGGCGACAGGGGGTGATCAAGGGGTTAACCTTTATTAGGGGGGGTTAGGGGGGGTACCCTGGACCTAAAGGGGGGTACCCCGGACCTAAAGGGGGCTAACCCTAACTGCCCTAACACTTATAACTGTCGCAAACTGACACCACTGCAAAAAAAAAACTGCTATTGGTGTCACTGTGACAGGCGGTACAGGGGGGTGATCGGGGGTGAAAAGTGTGCCTAGTGTGTTCTACTGAACGTGTAGTGTTGGTGCACTTACTTGATGTCTTCTCTCCTTGGCGCCGGAACGAAAAGACCGGCTCGAGGAGGGATGACATCACTTCCTCTCCCTCTGTTTACATTACAGAGGGAGAGGAAGGATTTTCATTCGCCGGGAGCGATCGGGAGGGGGAGGCCACAAATGGATGGCCTCCCCCTCACCTCTCATCACCCGCGAACAAATGCCGACCGCCTCTGGCACCGAGGGGGGGTCCAATCGGACCCCCCGCCCGCGGGAAGGCAATCACGTGATTTTGCCTGCCCGTGCCATTCTGCCGCAGTATATCTGCGTGAGGCGGTCGGCAAGTGGTTAAAGTGCCGTATCGCAAAAAATGGCCTGGTCATGAGGGGGGTAAATCTTCCGGAGGTCAAGTGGTTAAAGCAATCGGGCAGCTGTACAGCCCCCTGATCGCTTGCAGTGCCCCCTCCCCCCCTAATAAAAAAAAATCTCATAGTTTGTAGACGCTATAACCTTTGCGCAAACCAATCGATATTCACTTATTGGGAAATATGTAGCAGAATACACATTGGCCTGAATCGCTGAAGAAATTACATTGTTTTCAATTTTTTTAATTGCTTGTTAGGCTGATTTCACACTGGGGCAGGAGGGGGCGTTGGCGGTAAAACAGCGCTATTTTTAGTGCTGTTTTACCGCGGTATTCGGCCGCTAGCGGTGCAGTTTTAACCCCCCGCTGGCGGGTGAAAAAGGGTTAAAACCAATCGTATAGCGCGGCTATAGCCGCGGTATTGCCGCAGTACAGCCGCGCTGTCCCATTGAGTTCAATGGGCAGGAGCGGTTTAGGAGCGGTGAATACACCACTCCTTCACCGCTCCAAAGATGCGGCTTGCAGGAGATTTTTTCTCGGGCTTTCACACTGAACAAACAGCAGCGACTGTTTTGGGTCGGTTTGCAGGCGGTATTTTTAGCGCAATAACGCCTGCAAACCGCCCCAGTGTGAAAGGGGTCTTATATAGCAGAAAATAAAAAAGAATTGTGTGTAGTGCCATATCGCAAAAAATGGCCTGGTCATTGAAAGGGGGGGGGGTAAATCTTCACGGAGGTCAAATGGTTAAAGTGGTTGTAAACCTATAAAAAAAAAAAAAAAAAATGCACTGTCTCTTTAAATTAGTTGGATGTGATCTGTCACGTTAAAGCGAAGTTCCACCCAAATGTGGAAGCTCCACTTGTTTACTTTCTCCCCCCTCCGGTGTCACATATGGCACCTTTTGGGGGTGGCGGGGGGGCAGATACCTGTCAAAAAACATATATCCGCCCTTTTATCGGGGGAGGGGGAGGTGCCCACCCGCCTCCCATGCGTTCCAGTCATCACCGCCACTTACCGGAGCTGTCGGTAGCCGCGGAGACGATCGGGTCCTTTCCCCTGTGAGGCTGGAAGTCGAGTGAAGGAATGATGGCCCCCCGCTCGGCTCCATACTATTGGATGAGGGAAGCGATGTCAAATGTCACTTCCGCCCAAAGGGGATTTTTTTTAATTGCATTTAAGTGTAATGCCGCGTACACACCATCGGAATTTACGTCAGAAAAAACTTGGATGTTTTTTCCGACGGAATTCCGCTCAAGCTTGCCTTGCATACACACGGTCACACAAAAGTTCTCTGAACTTTCGACCATCAAGAACGTGGTGACGTACAACACTACGACGAGCCGAGAAAATGACGTTCAATGCTTTCAAGCATGCGTCGAATTGTTTCCGAGCATGCGTGATTTTTTTGCACGTCGGAATTGCATACAGACAATCGCATTTTCGGACAGGAACTATTCCCGACCGAAAAATAGAGAACCTGCTCTCAATCTTTTGCTGGCGGGAATTCCGCCAGCAAAAGACCGATGGAGCGTACACACGGTCGCATTTTCCGACAATAAGCTCTCATCAGAGTTTTGCTGGTGGCATTTCCGATCGTGTGTACGCGGCATATGGGTGTTTTCACACCTGAGGCATCGGCGGCGTAGGAGGTAAAGCGTCGCTATTTTTAGCTGCGCTTTTCTGTCGTTTTTGCAGAGGTTTTCGGCTGCTAGCAGGGCACTTTTAACCCTCGCTAGTGGTCAAAAAAGGGTTAGAACCACCCGCAAAGCGCCGCTGCCCATTAATTTCCATAGGCAGGAGCGGTGGAGGAGCGCTGTACACATCGCTTCTTCACCGCTCCAAAGATGCTGCTTGCAGGAGTTTTTTCAACGTCCTGCCAGCGCATCACCTCCGTGTAAAAGCACTCGGGTCTCTCACACTGAGACTGCAGGGGAAACGTTTTTCAGGCGCTTTACAGGCGCTATTTTTAGCCCAAAAGCGCCTGAATAACGCCCCATTGTGAAAGGGGTCTAAATGTGAGATCTGAGGTCTATTTGACCCCAAATCTCACATTTAAGAGGTCCTGTCATGCTTTTTTCTATTACAAGGGATGTTTATATTCCTTGTAATAGGAATAAGGCCCCTTTCACACTTATACGACTTGTCCCACGATTTTGTACTGCAAAATCGTATGACAAGTCATTCTCCATGATTTGCAATGACTACCATTCATATTGGCACGACTTTAAGTCGTGCCGACTTGAAAGTAGTCCCTGCACTACTTTGGTCCAACTTCTATGCGAATTGTACTCCATAGACCTCAATGTTAAACCCTGAAGTAGCATGCAAGTCGTGCCTGAATAATATAGACACGACTTCAGTAGACTTTGTAAGCACAAGCCTGGCCTCGCTATTCGGGAAAGGAAAACTTTTCTTTCCTTTCCCGATGAGCGACAGGCAGTGCTGACAGCTGTCTGGTATGAATCCAGAGGGGGAACGCCGCGCCAAGTTTTAAATGAAAAAACCGGCGTGGGTTCCTCCCCAGGGGCATACCAGGCCCTTAGGTCTGGTATGGATCTAAGGGGAACCCCCTACGCCGAAAAATCGGTGTGGGGTCCCCCCCAAAATCCATACCAGACCCTTATCCGAGCACGCAGCCCGGCCGGTCAGGAATGGGGGTGGGGACGAGCGAGCGCCCCCCCCCTCCTGGACCGTACCAGGCCGCATGCCCTCAACATGGGGGGGTGGGTGCTTTAGGGCATGGGGGGCACCCTGCGGGCCCCCCCACCCCAAAGCACCTTGTCCCCATGTTGATGAGGACAAGGGCCTCTTCCCGACAACCCTGGCCGTTGGTTGTCGGGGTCTGTGGGCGGGGGGCTTATCGGAATCCGGGAGCCCCCTTTAATAAGGGAGCCCCCAGATCCCGGCCCCCCACCCTATGTGAATGAGTATGGGGTACATGGTACCCCTACCCATTCACCTAGGGGAAAAAGCGTCAATAAAAAACACAGTACACAGGTTTTTAAAATAATTTATTAGGCAGCTCTGGGATCTTCTTCCGACTTCGGGGGTCCTCTTCCGACTTCGGGGGTCTCTCCGCGTCTCCTCCGGTGTCCGCATCTTCTGCCGGCTCCTCCGCTATCTTCTGCAGCTCAATTGCTAGCGGTGGTCCGGATTTCTGCCTTCTGCCTTCTTCTTTTCTTCCAGAGATGTTGACACGACAGTCTCTCCAGCTGGAATGGTCTCTGAACGCTCCGCAACGGACTTATATAGGCGGTGACCCCGCCCCCTTATGAGGTCACTGTCCCGGGGCATGCTGGGACTGTGCCGTCATAAGGGGGCGTGGTCATCACCCGGTGACCACGCCTCCTAAAACGTCACAGTCCCAGCATGCCCAGGGACTGTGACGGCATAAGGGGGCGGGGTCACCGCCTATATAAGACCGTTGCGGAGCGCACAGAGACCATTCTGGCTGAAGAGAGCGTCGTGTCAACATCTCTGGAAGAGAAGAGGGAATAAGACGATCCAGAGGTCCGGACCACCGCTGGCAAAAGAGCGCCAGAAGATAGCGGTGGAGCCGGCAGAAGATGCGGATACCGGGAGAAGACGCCGGAGAGACGTCGGAAGAGGACCCCCGAAGTCGGAAGAAGATCCCGGAGCTGCCTAATAAATTATTTTAAAAACCTGTGTACTGTGTTTTTTATTGACGCTTTTTTCACTAGGTGAATGGGTAGGGGTACCATGTACCCCATACTTATTCACATAGGGTGGGGGGCCGGGATCTGGGGGCCCCCTTATTAAAGGGGGCTCCCGGACTCCGATAAGCCCCCCGCCCGCAGACCCCGACAACCAACGGCCAGGGTTGTCGAGAAGAGGCCCTTGTCCTCATCAACATGGGGACAAGGTGCTTTGGGGTGGGGGGGCCGCAGGGCGCCCCCCCATGCCCCAAAGCACCCACCCCCCATGTTGAGGGCATGCGGCCTGGTACGGTCCAGGAGGGGGGGGCGCTAGCTCGTCCCCACTCCCATTCCTGACCGGCCGGGTTGCGTGCTCGGATAAGGGTCTGGTATGGATTTTGGGGGGACCCCCACGCCGATTTTTCGGTGTAGGGGGTTCCCCTTACAATCCATACCAGACCTAAGGTCCTGGTATGCCCCTGGGGGGGAACCCACGCCAGTTTTTTTATTTAAAACTTGGCGTGGAGTTCCCCCTTATGATTCATACCAACTACTGTATGTTTTCATTTGTTAATGCCAAAAACGTGGCAAAGTAGTACTGCTCCCAAATCGCGGCAAATCGCGGTAAAATCGCGACGAAATCGCGGTAAAATCGTGCGACTTTGAAGTCGTATAAGTGTGAAAGGGGCCTAAAAGTGACCCCAAATTTTTTTTTTTCCCTTTAACAACTTCCCGCCTGCCGTATAGTAAAATGACAGCGGGCGGGATGCACTCTTCTTCTGGGACGGACACGCATACTCAGTAAAGAGCCAATGACTCTCTTTACCCACGTGACCGGCTGTATCCAATCACAGTTGGTCACATGTAAACAAGGAAGTGTCGTTTATTGGCTCTCCTTGCCTCACACTGACAGAGTGTGTCTGGCGAGGAGAGCCGATCAGCGGACATCTCCTCGCAGGGGAGACCTATACAGATAATCTGGGAACTCATCAGTGCCCTGATTACAGTACAGCCCCAGCAGTGCCCATCAGTGCCACCAATCAGTGCCCATTAGTGATGCCAGTCAGTGCTGCCTTTCAGTGCCCATCAGTGTCGCAGCTGGTGCAGTTGCACTGCGGCAGGTTGGCTCTCCTGGGCGAATCGCTGTCATTGTACGTCGGCCGCTGTAAGAGCTCTAGGGGGCACGCGCGCCCGCGGCCACCCGCGATCACTCCTTACAGAGACAGAACAGAGAGATCTCTGTTCTGTCAGGGGAGTGGAGAGAGATCTGCTATACCTAGTGATCAGGAACAGCGATCTCTCTCCTCCTCCATTCACTACACTCCCCCCTACAGTTAGAAACACCTAGCAGGGATAACTTAACCCCTTGATCGCCCCCTAGTGTTAACCCCTTCCCTGCCAGTGTCATTTATACAGTAATCAGTGGCTATTCTTAGCTCTGATCGCTGTGTAAATGTCAATGGTCCCAAAAAAGTGTCAAAAGTGTCCGATTTGTCCGCCACAATGTCGTAGTCCTGCTAAAAATCGCTGATCACCGCCATTACTAGTAAAAAAAATAATTAATAATAAAAATGCCATAAATCTATCCCCTATTTTGTAGACGCGATATCTTTTGCACAAACCAATTAATATACACTTATTGCAATTTTTTTTTTTTTACAAAAATATGTAGAGAAATACATATCGGCCTAAACTGAGGAAGAAATTTGTTTTTTGGGGGATATTTATTACAGCAAAAAGTAAAAAATATAGTTTTTTTTTTTTTTAATTGTTGGTCTTTTTTTTTATAGCTCAAAAAATAAAAAACGCAGAGATGATCAAATACAACCAAAATAAAGCTTTATTTGTGGGAAGAAAAGGACGTCAAATTTGTTTGTGTACAGCGCCGCACGACCGCGCAATTGTCAGTTAAAGCGACGCAGTGCCGTATTGCAAAAAATGGCCTGGCACAGCGTTTTTGTGTAAAAGGCACCGGACCCGCTGCGGAGATATGTGAACCGGATCCAGTCAAAATCTCCGGCTTTTGCGAATTGCATACTGGGGGGGGGGGCCGCATCCAATCCGCAATGGTGTGAACCCAGCCTAAATGTAAGCTTAATTATTGAAATAACAATTTTATCAGTAACAAGGGTTGCAACCACTTTAAAACAGGCAAAACATACAAAAGAAAATATACAATTCATAAAAATAACAGAATTCATAAAAAAAGTGTAAAAAATATGAAATAACGATATTCAGCCCACATAGACATATGTAGTACACACAGTACTCACCCGGGGTCGCTATTCTCAGAGTCCTCTTCCACGGTTTCTGGTGGAAGGTCTCTACAAAATGAGATTGGGGAGACATTATTCGCTGCATTCAAAATGCATCTGATGTTGGGGGGTGGGGGGTCACTTGGCTTTCATTGGAAACATGCACTGACACCCCCCCCCCCCATGATAACTGCAACCTTCCCCAAATCTCATCACATCCCACCAGAGACAACAAGACACAAAGTCACCAAATTCCATCACTTCTTCTCCATGAGAATGAGGAGGAGGAGGAGGAGGGCTAATGTTACAGGAGCCCCCCCAAACATCCTATGAACAGGAGAGATAAATGACAATTGATCACTTGCGGACCCGCCCACTGTACAAATACTGCGGCTCTGTGACAGATCACCTACCCAGTACAAGAACTGACACTTCCGGGTCTGCAGTGTGTGCCGTGACCCACTCCTGCTGTGATCGCACGCAGCGCATACCAATGGACTTGATGTCCGCCGGCACCCGCCGATTACACAGGCAGGACGCCAATATGCTTATGTAAGCAAGGCAGAACCGCCGTTCTGTCACAAGGGAAGGCAGCAATCCCGTGTTCCTGCAAAGCAAGAGACTAAGATCCATGTCTTCCCCTAGTCAAAGCACCTCCCCCACACAGTTAGTAAGCACTCCCTAGGCGCACAGTCAACCCTTTGATCTCCCCCCTGATGGTAATCCCCTTTCCTGCCAGTGTCATTAGTACAGTGACAGTGCATATATTTTAGCACTGATCACTGTATTAGTGCTACTGGTCCCCAAAAAAAGTGTCAGTTGGGTTTCCGATTTGTCCCCCCACAATATTGCAGTCCCGCTATAAGTCGCTGATCACCGCCATTACTAGTAAAAAAATAAATAAATAAAATATTGCAGTTTGTAGACGCTATAACCTTTGCGTAAACCAATCAATATACACTTATTGGGGTTTTTCTTTTTACCAAAAATATGTAGCAGAATACATATTGGCCTAAATTCATGAAATTTATATTTTTAAATTTTTTTTAATGGATTTTTTATAGCAGAAAGTAAAAAATATTGTTGTCTTTTTTTTTTTTAAATGGTAGGTCTTTCTTTGTTTCTAGTGCATAAAATGCAGAGGTGATCAAATAATAATAAAAAAAATGATTTGTGTACAGCGTCGCACGACCGCACAATTGTCAGTTAAAGTGCCGTATCGCAAAAAATGGCCTGGTCATGAGGGGGGTAAATCTTCCGGAGGTCAAGTGGTTAAAGCAATCGGGCAGCTGTACAGCACCCTGATCGCGTGCAGTGCCCCCTCCCCCCCAATAAAAAAAAATCTCATAGTTTGTAGACGCTATAACCTTTGCGCAAACCAATCGATATTCACTTATTGGGGGTTTTCTTTTTACCAAAAATATGTAGCAGAATACATATTGGCCTAAATTGATGAAATTTATATTTTTACATTTTTTTTAATGGATGTTTTATATCAGAAAGTAAAAAATATTGTTGTTTTTTTTAAATGGTCGGTCTTTCTTTGTTTCTACGATCGCACAATTGTCAGTTAACCACTTCAGCCCCGGAAGGATTTACCCCCTTCCTGACCAGAGCACTTTTTACAATTCGGCACTGCGTCGCTTTAACTGCTATTTGCGCGGTCATGCAATGCTGTACCCAAACAAAAATTGCGTCCTTTTCTTCCCACAAATAGAGCTTTCTTTTGATGGTATTTGATCACCTCTGCCGTTTTTATTTTTTGCACTATAAACGGAAAAAGACCGAAAATTTTTAAAAAAAATGATATTTTCTACTTTTTGTTATAAAAAAATCCAATAAACTCAATTTTAGTCATACATTTAGGCCAAAATGTATTCGGACACATGTCTTGGGTAAAAAAAATGTCAATAAGTGTATATTTATTGGTTTGCGCAAAAGTTATAGCGTCTACAAACTAGGGTACATTTTCTGGAATTTACACAGCCTTTAATTTATGACTGCCTATGTAATTTCTTGAGGTGCTAAAATGACAGGGCAGTACAGAATCCCCCTAAATGACCCCATTTTGGAAAGTAGACACCCCAAGGAAATTGCTGAGAGGCACGTTGAGCCCATTGAATATTTATTTTTTTGTCCCAAGTGATTGAATAATAACAAAAAAAAATTACAAAAAGTTGTCACTAAATGATATATTGCTCACACAGGCCATGGGCATATGTGGAATTGCACCCCAAAATACATTCAGCTGCTTCTCCTGAGTACAGGGATACCACATGTGTGGCACTTTTTGGGAGCCTAGCCACGTACGGGGCCCCAAAAACCAATCATCGCCTTCAGGATTTCTAAGGGCGTAAATTTTTGATTTCACTCCTCACTACCTATCACAGTTTTGAAGGCCATAAAATGCCCAGATGGCACAACCCCCCCCAATGACCCCATTTTCGAAAGTAGACACCCCAAGCTATTTGCTGAGAGGCATGTTGAGTCCGTGGAATATTTTATATTTTGACACAAGTTGCGGGAAAGTGACAATTTTTTTTTTTTTTGCACAAAGTTGTCACTAAATGATATATTGTTCACAAAGGCCATGGGCATGTGTGGAATTACACCCCAAAATACATTCTGCTGCTTCTCCTGAGTACGGGTATACCACATGTGTGGGACTTTTTGGGAGCCTAGCTGCGTACGGGACCCCGAAAACCAAGCACCGCCTTCAGGATTTCTAAGGGCATAAATTTTTGATTTCACTCTTCACTGCCTATCACAGTTTCGAAGGCCATAAAATGCCAAGATAGCACAAAACCCCCCCAAATGACCCCATTTTGGAAAGTAGACACCCCAAGCTATTTGCTGAGAGGCATGGTGAGTATTTTGCAGCTCTCATTTGTTTTTGAAAATGAAGAAAGACAAGAAAAATGTATTTTTTTTTCTTTTTTCAATTTTCAAAAGTTTGTGACAAAAAGCGAGGTCTGCAAAATACTCACTATACCTCTCAGCAAATAGCTTGGGGTGTCTACTTTCCAAAATGGGGTCATTTGGGGGGGTTTTGTGCCATCTGGGCATTCCATGGCCTCCGAAACTGTGATAGGCAGTGAAGAGTGAAATCAAAAATTCAGGCCCTTAGAAAGCCTGAAGGCGGTGCTTGGTTTTCGGGGTCCCGTATGAGGCTAGGCTCCAAAAAAGTCTCACACATGTGGTATCCCCGTACTCAGGAGAAGAAACAGAATGTATTTTGGGGTGTAATTTCACATATTCCCATGGCATGTTTGAGCAATATATCATTTAGTGACAACTTTGTGCAAAAAAAATAAATAAAAAAATGTCTTTTCCCGCAACTTGTGTCACAATATAAAATATTCCATGGACTCGACATGCCTCTCAGCAAATAGCTTGGGGTGTCTACTTTCCAAAATGGGGTCATTTGGGGGGGGGGTTTGAACTGTCCTGGCATTTTATGCACAACATTTAGAAGCTTATGTCACACATCACCCACTCTTCTAACCACTTGAAGACAAAGCCCTTTCTGACACTTTTTGATTACATGAAAAATTTATTTTTTTTTGCAAGAAAATTACTTTGAACCCCCAAACATTATATATTTTTTTAAAGCAAATGCCCTACAGATTAAAATGGTGGGTGTTTCATTTTTTTTTTTCACACAGTATTTGCGCAGCGATTTATTATTTATTTACTATATTGCCCAAATGTTTGATGAAATAAAAAAGATGATCTTAGGCCGAGTACATGGATACCAAACATGACATGCTTTAAAATTGCGCACAAACGTGCAGTGGCGGCAAACTAAATACATTTTTAAAAGCCTTTACAGGTTACCACATTAGATTTACAGAGGAGGTCTACTGCTAAAATTACTGCCCTCGATCTGACCTTCGCGGTGATACCTCACATGCATGGTGCAATTGCTGTTTACATTTGACGCCAGACCGACGCTTGCGTTCGCCTTAGTGCGAGAGCAGGGAGGACAGGGGTGCTTTTTTTTTTCTTTATTATATTTTTGCTTTTTTATCTTATTTTTAAACTGTTCCTTTCATTTTTTTTTTATCATTTTTATTGTTATCTCAGGGAATGTAAATATCCCCTATGATAGCAATAGGTAGTGACAGGTACTCTTTTTTGAAAAAATTGGGGTCTATTAGACCCTAGATCTCTCCTCTGCCCTCAAAGCATCTGACCACACCAAGATCGGTGTGATAAAATGCTTTCCCAATTTCCTAATGGCGCTGTTTACATCCGGTGAAATCTAAGTCATGAAATGCTCGTAGCTTCCGGTTTCTTAGGCCATAGAGATGATTGGAGCCATTCTGGTCTCTGATCAGCTCTATGGTCAGCTGGTTGAATCACCGGCTGCATTTTCAGGTTCCCTGTTGGGACAGGAGAGCCAGAGAAACACATGGAAGACGGTGGGGGGGCATTCCCTACCACTGCTTGTAAAAGCAGTCTAAAGGCTAATTAGCCGCTAGGATTGCTTTTACATGAAAGCCGACCGCTGGCTGAAAAGAATGATACCAAGATGATACCTAAACCTGCAGACATCATTCTGGTATAACCACTCAAAGTCCAGCAGCGTACCAGTACGTTGCTGGTCCTTGTTGGGCATATATTGTAAACTTTTTTTTCATGCAGCCTGTGGGGTGAACGAAAAAAAGATATTGATCGGTGGGTATGCCCACCATTAGAATACCTCCCTTCATCCACCCACTTCTAATGATGGGCATACATGCACCATTTATATATGCCGAAGCATGGGGGCTTCCTCCCGCAAAAGTTAGGAGCAAATCGCTCCTCCGCCCTCTGCTGCCCCCACGCTTCGGCATATATGCTGAAGTATGTAACTGTGGGGGTGAAATCACCTCCGACAGCGCTGGAGTCACGGCTTTATGTATCGTGGGAGCAAACGCTGTTGCTGTCAAGATAAATAAATCCGTGCTGCAACTGAATGGCATACCTGCTAAGCAAATGATGGTTAACAAAAAAACAAAGTAACATTACAGTATAACAGTAATACTTACCATACCTGCAAAGCAAATACAAAAAAAAACATAGTAAAAAATAAAACATTTACCGCAACCTGTGCCTAAAATATATATATATGCCGAAGCATGGGGGCATCCTCCCGCAAAAGGCAAGAGCAAATCGCTCCTCCACCCACTGCTGCCCCCACGCTTCGGCATATATGCTGAAGTATGTAACTGTGGTGGTGAAATCACCTCCGACAGCGCTGGAGTCACGGCTTTATGTATCGTGGGAGCAAACGCTGTTGCTGTCAAGATGAATAAATCCGCTCTGCAGCTGAATGGCGTACCTGAAAACAAAAAAGTGGTTAACAATAAAAAAACAAGGTATAAAAAAATTGCATACCTATAAAGCAAACATGATAAAAACATAACAATAAAACATTGCAGTATAGAATACAATAAAAAAGAGCAGAACAAAAGGGAGAGAATAGAGAGAGAACAATAAAACAACAACTATTTTTGGTTTTTTTATTTTATATATTTTTTTACCCTTTTTTTTTTGTAACTTTAACTTTTTTAACTGGTACCAGGTTTGGGTCTCTCAAAATGCGATGGCATCTTGGGAGACCCTGTGAAAGTGTGTCCTAGTCTGTGCAGTGCTGTACCCTACGCTAAAACTCAACTAATGTATGGTAGCGTTCAAAACATTCACCAATGCATAGACCAGGATTGTCAGGACAGGAGGGACAATAATACCGGGTGTCACGCCTAAATCCGCGCTTGCTGCAGACACGACATCTTTTTGGGGGGCTCGTTGGGTAGGGGTACTCGGGAGGACATATAGAAAATGCCTCTCATGCAGCCGGCTTACTGCATTTGGTTGGGGAAGGTGAGGTAGAGCACTGTCTGCAAACAGAAGGGCTCTGACAATCTCTTCCTGGAATTTAAGGAAGGATCCAGTCCGTCCTGAAGGTCTGTATAGCACATGAGCGTTCAGCAGAGCCAATTGAAATAAATAAACAGACACTTTTTTGTACCAGCGTCTGGCCTTACGGGCAACTAGGTACGGCGCCAACAACTGGTCGTTGAGGTCCACCCCTCCCATATTTTGGTTATATTTGTGGACACAGAGGGGTTTCTCCACAACACCAGTCGCCGTAGTAATTTGGACCGTTGTGTCTGCATGAAGGGAGGTAAGAACGAAAACATTCTTATTGTCCCTCCACTTCATAGCGAGCAAATTATTACACTGCAAGCAGGCTCTCTCCCCCAGCCTAAGACAGGAATCTACAAGCTGCTGGGGAAAGCCTTGGCGATTAGGTCGCACAGTGCCACATGCTCGTATCTGATGATCAAAAAGGTGGCTAAAAAGTGGCACGCTGGTGTAATAATTGTCCACGTACAAGTGGTACCCCTTTCCGAATAAGGGTGACACCAAGTCCCACACTATCTTGCCAGCGCTTCTATGTAGTCAGGGCAGTTTGTCGGCTCTACGTGACTATCATTGCCCTCGTAAACCATAAAACTACATGTATAGCCTGTGGCCCTGTCACAGAGCTTATACATCTTGACCCCGTATCTGGCACGCTTGCTGGGAAGGTACTGTTTGAATGACAAGCGGCCAGAAAATGTACCGTATTTATCGGCGTAAAACACGCGCCGGCGTATAACACGCACCCCAAGTTTAGGAGGGAATTTTAAGGAAAAAAAACTTTTAGGAGGGAAGTTTAAGAAAAAAAAACTTACATTAAAATGCCCATCAATGCAGCCTTATCTGTCCATCTGCAGCCTTTTCAGTGTCAGTGCAGCCATGCCCCAGTGCAGTCTTGTCAGTGCAGCCTTGTCAGTGCAGCCTTGCCCCAGTGCAGTCTTGTCAGTGCAGCCTTGTCAGTGCAGCCTTGTCAGTGCAGCTTTGTCAGTGCAGCCTTGTCAGTGCAGCCTTGTCAGTGCAGCTTTGTCAGTGCAGCCTTGCCCCAGTGCAGGTGCAGCCTTGTCAGTGCAGCTTTGCCCCAGTGCAGGTGCAGCCTTGTCAGTGCAGTTTTGCCCCAGTGCAGCATTGTTAGTGCAGGTGCAGCCCCAGTCCAGCCATGTCAGTGCAGCTTTGTGCACTCGGTGTAGATTCAAATATGGCGCCGAGACTGCAGGGAGCCGAGATACACATACCCGAGTGTTCTCGGCTTTTTTCGGCACCGCCGTCACGCCCAGTTCCGCCCCTGGACCTGGGATATGTCCATCATAGGGCGGGACTGGGCGTGACTGTGAGCGGCGCCGAAAAAAGTACACCCTGGTCGTACGTCCAGCACTGCAGTAACACTTAGTGACGTGGCGAGTCGCATAAGTGCAGTTCAAGCTGGCGAGGTGGCAAGCACAAGTAGTGTCCCGCTGCCACCAAGAAGACGAACACAGGCCCGTCGTGCCCATAGTGCCCTTCCTGCTGCATTCGCCAATCCTAATTGGGAGCCCACCACTTCTGCAGCGCCCGTACTTCCCCCATTCACTGGCCAACCCGGAATTCAGGTGGAAACAGTTGATTTTACGCCACTGGATTTTTATTCACTGTTTTTCACCGAAGATCTCTATAGATCTAATGTGGACCAAAGCAATGTATACGCTGGTCAACACATCGCCGCTATTCCCCAGTCCTCCCTTGCCAGAGATTGGAGACCAATTTCGGTCTCCGAATTTAAGATCTTTCTGGGCCTTTCCCTCAAAATGGGCATAAATAAAAAGAGTGAGTTGCGGTCATATTGGTCCACTGACCCAATTTACCATATGCCCGTGTTCTCTGCCTCCATGGCCAGGGCACGATACGAGCAGATTTTGCGGTTCATGCACTTCAATGACAATGAACTCTGTCGCCCTCGTGGAGACCCTGCATACGATCGGCTCTACAAAATTCGGCCCCTCGTAAACCACTTCAACCAACGTTTTGCAGACTTGTTTACTCCCCATCAAGTTGTCTGCGTTGATGAGTCCCTGATTACTGTATTTATCGGCATATAACACGCACTTTTTCCCCCTGAAAATCAGGGGAAAATCGTGGGTGCGTGTTATAGGCCGATCCCCGCCGATTTCTGTGTCATCGGAGCGATCGCGGCAATTGCCGCGGTCGCCGCCGACATGCACAGCCGTGGTTAGATTCAAATATGGCGCAGGGACTGCAGGGAGCCGAGATACACATACCCGAGTGTTCTCGGCTTTTTTCGGCGCCGCTCACAGTCACGACCAGTCCCGCCCTATGATGGACATATCACAGGTCCAGGGGCGGGACTGGGCGTGACGGCGGCGCCGAAAAAAGCCGAGAACACTCGGGTATGTGTATCTCGGCTCCCTGCAGTCTCTGCGCCATATTTGAATCTAACCACGGCTGTGTATGTCGGCGGCGACCGCGGCAATTGCCGCGATCGCTCCGATGACACAGAAATCGGCGGGGATCGGCCTATAACACGCACCCACGATTTTCCCCTGATTTTCAGGGGGAAAAAGTGCGTGTTATATGCCGATAAATACAGTAATCAGGGACTCATCAACGCAGACAACTTGATGGGGAGTAAACAAGTCTGCAAAACGTTGGTTGAAGTGGTTTACGAGGGGCCGAATTTTGTAGAGCCGATCGTATCCAGGGTCTCCACGAGGGCGACAGAGTTCATTGTCATTGAAGTGCATGAACCGCAAAATCTGCTCGTATCGTGCCCTGGCCATGGAGGCAGAGAACACGGGCATATGGTAAATTGGGTCAGTGGACCAATATGACCACAACTCACTCTTTTTATTTATGCCCATTTTGAGGGAAAGGCCCAGAAAGATCTTAAATTCGGAGACCGTAATTGGTCTCCAATCTCTGGCAAGGGAGGACTGGGGATTAGCGGCGATGTGTTGACCAGCGTATACATTGCTTTGGTCCACATTAGATCTATAGAGATCTTCGGTGAAAAACAGTGAATAAAAATCCAGTGGCGTAAAATCAACTGTTTCCACCTGAATTCCGGGTTGGCCAGTGAAAGGGGGAAGTACGGGTGCTGCAGAAGTGGTGGGTACCCAATTCGGATTGGCGAATGCAGCAGGAAGGGCACTATGGGCACGACGGGCCTGTGTTCGTCTTCTTCTTGGTGGCAGCGGGACACTACTTGTGCTTGCCACCTCGCCAGCTTAAACTGCACTTATGGGACTCGCCACGTCACCACGTGTTACTGCAGTGCTGGACGTACGACCAGGGTGTACTAGGCCGCTGGTGCTTGCCAGTTCACCAGAAGGAATAGCGGCGCTAGTACTTCTCTGCTCCATACGAGGGACCTGCGGTTCTTGCACTTCAAGGACAGAAGAAGAAGATTGGGGTCTGGTACGCCTTACCTTGGCAGGGACCACAACTCCGTCGTCAGAGCTATCTGTCATGGAGCCGCTGTCCTCTACAGGATCGTATTCTGAGCCTGAATCTGACAGATGAGTGACTTCCTCTTCACTATCTGTCATGCTCAGAAACGTGTAGGCCTCTTCACTAGTGTACCTTCGATTTGCCATTTTGGGCTCTAAATTTAGGGGTACAGTAGTGAGACTCACAGGCAAAAAAGCTCCTGACTGTTAGCGACCGTATCAAAACGCTACCAAAAAACTGTTAGCGATCGCAGGGATCAGGCCTGACTCTGCGAACGCTGCAGTTATGTGTGCTTAGTGTTTTGTAAGTGTCAGTGATCGATCTATACTGCACTTGGGTGGGCTGGGCTGGGCCGAGGGGCAAAACGCAGGTGCTAGCAGGTATCTGGGCTGATCCCGCTAACACTGCGTTTTTGGGAACCCTAAACTGCTGGGGACGCTAGTATAGATCTGATCGGATCAGATATCGATCCGCTCAGATACTATAGCACTAAGGGAGGTGTATGCTGCGTGCGTGGGTATTCGCGGTACTGGCGCTAACCTGACGCTGCCTGGGGCGACGCAGACCTTATCTGATCCTAAAAACGTAACTTATATCACCGCCGGGCAATTAGGGGGTTAAACCTTTATAAGGTAATAAACGGCGGGTGCCCTAAAACTATAATAAACAAACTAACTAACCAGTGTCACCCGTAACACTTATACGGTGATCAATGGTGAAAGGGTTAACTAGGGGGCAATTAGGGGGTTAAAACCTTTAGTAGGTAGTATATGGGGGTCCCTGTCGCTACTTAACACTGACAGCGAACCTATATACTTACCTTCCTAACTAGCGTCACCTGTGTCGCTAATACAGCGATCAGAAAAACGATCGCTTAGCGACACTGGCGACAGGGGGTGATCAAGGGGTTAACCTTTATTAGGGGGGGTTAGGGGGGGTACCCTGGACCTAAAGGGGGGTACCCCAGACCTAAAGGGGGCTAACCCTAACTGCCCTAACACTTACAACTGTCGCAAACTGACACCACTGCAAAAAAAAAACTGCTATTGGTGTCACTGTGACAGGGGGTACAGGGGGGTGATCGGGGGTGAAAAGTGTGCCTAGTGTGTTCTACTGAACGTGTAGTGTTGGTGCACTTACTTGATGTCTTCTCTCCTTGGCGCCGGAACGAAAAGACCGGCTCGAGGAGGGATGACATCACTTCCTCTCCCTCTGTTTACATTACAGAGGGAGAGGAAGGATTTTCATTCGCCGGGAGCGATCGGGAGGGGGAGGCCACAAATGGATGGCCTCCCCCTCACCTCTCATCACCCGCGAACAAATGCCGACCGCCTCTGGCACCGAGGGGGGGTCCAATCGGACCCCCCGCCCGCGGGAAGGCAATCACGTGATTTTGCCTGCCCGTGCCATTCTGCCGCAGTATATCTGCGTGAGGCGGTCGGCAAGTGGTTAAAGTGCCGTATCGCAAAAAATGGCCTGGTCATGAGGGGGGTAAATCTTCCGGAGGTCAAGTGGTTAAAGCAATCGGGCAGCTGTACAGCCCCCTGATCGCTTGCAGTGCCCCCTCCCCCCCTAATAAAAAAAAATCTCATAGTTTGTAGACGCTATAACCTTTGCGCAAACCAATCGATATTCACTTATTGGGAAATATGTAGCAGAATACACATTGGCCTGAATCGCTGAAGAAATTACATTGTTTTCAATTTTTTTAATTGCTTGTTAGGCTGATTTCACACTGGGGCAGGAGGGGGCGTTGGCGGTAAAACAGCGCTATTTTTAGTGCTGTTTTACCGCGGTATTCGGCCGCTAGCGGTGCAGTTTTAACCCCCCGCTGGCGGGTGAAAAAGGGTTAAAACCAATCGTATAGCGCGGCTATAGCCGCGGTATTGCCGCAGTACAGCCGCGCTGTCCCATTGAGTTCAATGGGCAGGAGCGGTTTAGGAGCGGTGAATACACCACTCCTTCACCGCTCCAAAGATGCGGCTTGCAGGAGATTTTTTCTCGGGCTTTCACACTGAACAAACAGCAGCGACTGTTTTGGGTCGGTTTGCAGGCGGTATTTTTAGCGCAATAACGCCTGCAAACCGCCCCAGTGTGAAAGGGGTCTTATATAGCAGAAAATAAAAAAGAATTGTGTGTAGTGCCATATCGCAAAAAATGGCCTGGTCATTGAAAGGGGGGGGGGTAAATCTTCACGGAGGTCAAATGGTTAAAGTGGTTGTAAACCTATAAAAAAAAAAAAAAAAAATGCACTGTCTCTTTAAATTAGTTGGATGTGATCTGTCACGTTAAAGCGAAGTTCCACCCAAATGTGGAAGCTCCACTTGTTTACTTTCTCCCCCCT
Organism: Aquarana catesbeiana; assembly: GCF_042186555.1. Taxonomy (NCBI): domain Eukaryota; kingdom Metazoa; phylum Chordata; class Amphibia; order Anura; family Ranidae; genus Aquarana; species Aquarana catesbeiana. The sequence goes on along the minus strand of NC_133325.1, from coordinate 18,209,648 downwards.
CCGGTGTCACATATGGCACCTTTTGGGGGTGGCGGGGGGGCAGATACCTGTCAAAAAACATATATCCGCCCTTTTATCGGGGGAGGGGGAGGTGCCCACCCGCCTCCCATGCGTTCCAGTCATCACCGCCACTTACCGGAGCTGTCGGTAGCCGCGGAGACGATCGGGTCCTTTCCCCTGTGAGGCTGGAAGTCGAGTGAAGGAATGATGGCCCCCCGCTCGGCTCCATACTATTGGATGAGGGAAGCGATGTCAAATGTCACTTCCGCCCAAAGGGGATTTTTTTTAATTGCATTTAAGTGTAATGCCGCGTACACACCATCGGAATTTACGTCAGAAAAAACTTGGATGTTTTTTCCGACGGAATTCCGCTCAAGCTTGCCTTGCATACACACGGTCACACAAAAGTTCTCTGAACTTTCGACCATCAAGAACGTGGTGACGTACAACACTACGACGAGCCGAGAAAATGACGTTCAATGCTTTCAAGCATGCGTCGAATTGTTTCCGAGCATGCGTGATTTTTTTGCACGTCGGAATTGCATACAGACAATCGCATTTTCGGACAGGAACTATTCCCGACCGAAAAATAGAGAACCTGCTCTCAATCTTTTGCTGGCGGGAATTCCGCCAGCAAAAGACCGATGGAGCGTACACACGGTCGCATTTTCCGACAATAAGCTCTCATCAGAGTTTTGCTGGTGGCATTTCCGATCGTGTGTACGCGGCATATGGGTGTTTTCACACCTGAGGCATCGGCGGCGTAGGAGGTAAAGCGTCGCTATTTTTAGCTGCGCTTTTCTGTCGTTTTTCGGCTGCTAGCAGGGCACTTTTAACCCTCGCTAGTGGTCAAAAAAGGGTTAGAACCACCCGCAAAGCGCCGCTGCCCATTAATTTCCATAGGCAGGAGCGGTGGAGGAGCGCTGTACACATCGCTTCTTCACCGCTCCAAAGATGCTGCTTGCAGGAGTTTTTTCAACGTCCTGCCAGCGCATCACCTCCGTGTAAAAGCACTCGGGTCTCTCACACTGAGACTGCAGGGGAAACGTTTTTCAGGCGCTTTACAGGCGCTATTTTTAGCCCAAAAGCGCCTGAATAACGCCCCATTGTGAAAGGGGTCTAAATGTGAGATCTGAGGTCTATTTGACCCCAAATCTCACATTTAAGAGGTCCTGTCATGCTTTTTTCTATTACAAGGGATGTTTATATTCCTTGTAATAGGAATAAGGCCCCTTTCACACTTATACGACTTGTCCCACGATTTTGTACTGCAAAATCGTATGACAAGTCATTCTCCATGATTTGCAATGACTACCATTCATATTGGCACGACTTTAAGTCGTGCCGACTTGAAAGTAGTCCCTGCACTACTTTGGTCCAACTTCTATGCGAATTGTACTCCATAGACCTCAATGTTAAACCCTGAAGTAGCATGCAAGTCGTGCCTGAATAATATAGACACGACTTCAGTAGACTTTGTAAGCACAAGCCTGGCCTCGCTATTCGGGAAAGGAAAACTTTTCTTTCCTTTCCCGATGAGCGACAGGCAGTGCTGACAGCTGTCTGGTATGAATCCAGAGGGGGAACGCCGCGCCAAGTTTTAAATGAAAAAACCGGCGTGGGTTCCTCCCCAGGGGCATACCAGGCCCTTAGGTCTGGTATGGATCTAAGGGGAACCCCCTACGCCGAAAAATCGGCGTGGGGTCCCCCCCAAAATCCATACCAGACCCTTATCCGAGCACGCAGCCCGGCCGGTCAGGAATGGGGGTGGGGACGAGCGAGCGCCCCCCCCCTCCTGGACCGTACCAGGCCGCATGCCCTCAACATGGGGGGGTGGGTGCTTTAGGGCATGGGGGGCACCCTGCGGGCCCCCCCACCCCAAAGCACCTTGTCCCCATGTTGATGAGGACAAGGGCCTCTTCCCGACAACCCTGGCCGTTGGTTGTCGGGGTCTGTGGGCGGGGGGCTTATCGGAATCCGGGAGCCCCCTTTAATAAGGGAGCCCCCAGATCCCGGCCCCCCACCCTATGTGAATGAGTATGGGGTACATGGTACCCCTACCCATTCACCTAGGGGAAAAAGCGTCAATAAAAAACACAGTACACAGGTTTTTAAAATAATTTATTAGGCAGCTCTGGGATCTTCTTCCGACTTCGGGGGTCCTCTTCCGACTTCGGGGGTCTCTCCGCGTCTCCTCCGGTGTCCGCATCTTCTGCCGGCTCCTCCGCTATCTTCTGCAGCTCAATTGCTAGCGGTGGTCCGGATTTCTGCCTTCTGCCTTCTTCTTTTCTTCCAGAGATGTTGACACGACAGTCTCTCCAGCTGGAATGGTCTCTGAACGCTCCGCAACGGACTTATATAGGCGGTGACCCCGCCCCCTTATGAGGTCACTGTCCCGGGGCATGCTGGGACTGTGCCGTCATAAGGGGGCGTGGTCATCACCCGGTGACCACGCCTCCTAAAACGTCACAGTCCCAGCATGCCCAGGGACTGTGACGGCATAAGGGGGCGGGGTCACCGCCTATATAAGACCGTTGCGGAGCGCACAGAGACCATTCTGGCTGAAGAGAGCGTCGTGTCAACATCTCTGGAAGAGAAGAGGGAATAAGACGATCCAGAGGTCCGGACCACCGCTGGCAAAAGAGCGCCAGAAGATAGCGGTGGAGCCGGCAGAAGATGCGGATACCGGGAGAAGACGCCGGAGAGACGTCGGAAGAGGACCCCCGAAGTCGGAAGAAGATCCCGGAGCTGCCTAATAAATTATTTTAAAAACCTGTGTACTGTGTTTTTTATTGACGCTTTTTTCACTAGGTGAATGGGTAGGGGTACCATGTACCCCATACTTATTCACATAGGGTGGGGGGCCGGGATCTGGGGGCCCCCTTATTAAAGGGGGCTCCCGGACTCCGATAAGCCCCCCGCCCGCAGACCCCGACAACCAACGGCCAGGGTTGTCGAGAAGAGGCCCTTGTCCTCATCAACATGGGGACAAGGTGCTTTGGGGTGGGGGGGCCGCAGGGCGCCCCCCCATGCCCCAAAGCACCCACCCCCCATGTTGAGGGCATGCGGCCTGGTACGGTCCAGGAGGGGGGGGCGCTAGCTCGTCCCCACTCCCATTCCTGACCGGCCGGGTTGCGTGCTCGGATAAGGGTCTGGTATGGATTTTGGGGGGACCCCCACGCCGATTTTTCGGTGTAGGGGGTTCCCCTTACAATCCATACCAGACCTAAGGTCCTGGTATGCCCCTGGGGGGGAACCCACGCCAGTTTTTTTATTTAAAACTTGGCGTGGAGTTCCCCCTTATGATTCATACCAACTACTGTATGTTTTCATTTGTTAATGCCAAAAACGTGGCAAAGTAGTACTGCTCCCAAATCGCGGCAAATCGCGGTAAAATCGCGACGAAATCGCGGTAAAATCGTGCGACTTTGAAGTCGTATAAGTGTGAAAGGGGCCTAAAAGTGACCCCAAATTTTTTTTTTTCCCTTTAACAACTTCCCGCCTGCCGTATAGTAAAATGACAGCGGGCGGGATGCACTCTTCTTCTGGGACGGACACGCATACTCAGTAAAGAGCCAATGACTCTCTTTACCCACGTGACCGGCTGTATCCAATCACAGTTGGTCACATGTAAACAAGGAAGTGTCGTTTATTGGCTCTCCTTGCCTCACACTGACAGAGTGTGTCTGGCGAGGAGAGCCGATCAGCGGACATCTCCTCGCAGGGGAGACCTATACAGATAATCTGGGAACTCATCAGTGCCCTGATTACAGTACAGCCCCAGCAGTGCCCATCAGTGCCACCAATCAGTGCCCATTAGTGATGCCAGTCAGTGCTGCCTTTCAGTGCCCATCAGTGTCGCAGCCGGTGCAGTTGCACTGCGGCAGGTTGGCTCTCCTGGGCGAATCGCTGTCATTGTACGTCGGCCGCTGTAAGAGCTCTAGGGGGCACGCGCGCCCGCGGCCACCCGCGATCACTCCTTACAGAGACAGAACAGAGAGATCTCTGTTCTGTCAGGGGAGTGGAGAGAGATCTGCTATACCTAGTGATCAGGAACAGCGATCTCTCTCCTCCTCCATTCACTACACTCCCCCCTACAGTTAGAAACACCTAGCAGGGATAACTTAACCCCTTGATCGCCCCCTAGTGTTAACCCCTTCCCTGCCAGTGTCATTTATACAGTAATCAGTGGCTATTCTTAGCTCTGATCGCTGTGTAAATGTCAATGGTCCCAAAAAAGTGTCAAAAGTGTCCGATTTGTCCGCCACAATGTCGTAGTCCTGCTAAAAATCGCTGATCACCGCCATTACTAGTAAAAAAAATAATTAATAATAAAAATGCCATAAATCTATCCCCTATTTTGTAGACGCGATATCTTTTGCACAAACCAATTAATATACACTTATTGCAATTTTTTTTTTTTTACAAAAATATGTAGAGAAATACATATCGGCCTAAACTGAGGAAGAAATTTGTTTTTTGGGGGATATTTATTACAGCAAAAAGTAAAAAATATAGTTTTTTTTTTTTTTAATTGTTGGTCTTTTTTTTTATAGCTCAAAAAATAAAAAACGCAGAGATGATCAAATACAACCAAAATAAAGCTTTATTTGTGGGAAGAAAAGGACGTCAAATTTGTTTGTGTACAGCGCCGCACGACCGCGCAATTGTCAGTTAAAGCGACGCAGTGCCGTATTGCAAAAAATGGCCTGGCACAGCGTTTTTGTGTAAAAGGCACCGGACCCGCTGCGGAGATATGTGAACCGGATCCAGTCAAAATCTCCGGCTTTTGCGAATTGCATGCTGGGGGGGGGGGGGCCTGGGGCGCATCCAATCCGCAATGGTGTGAACCCAGCCTAAATGTAAGCTTAATTATTGAAATAACAATTTTATCAGTAACAAGGGTTGCAACCACTTTAAAACAGGCAAAACATACAAAAGAAAATATACAATTCATAAAAATAACAGAATTCATAAAAAAAGTGTAAAAAATATGAAATAAGGATATTCAGCCCACATAGACATATGTAGTACACACAGTACTCACCCGGGGTCGCTATTCTCAGAGTCCTCTTCCACGGTTTCTGGTGGAAGGTCTCTACAAAATGAGATTGGGGAGACATTATTCGCTGCATTCAAAATGCATCTGATGTTGGGGGGTGGGGGGTCACTTGGCTTTCATTGGAAACATGCACTGACACCCCCCCCCCCCATGATAACTGCAACCTTCCCCAAATCTCATCACATCCCACCAGAGACAACAAGACACAAAGTCACCAAATTCCATCACTTCTTCTCCATGAGAATGAGGAGGAGGAGGAGGAGGGCTAATGTTACAGGAGCCCCCCCCCCCCCCAAACATCCTATGAACAGGAGAGATAAATGACAATTGATCACTTGCGGACCCGCCCACTGTACAAATACTGCGGCTCTGTGACAGATCACCTACCCAGTACATGAACTGACACTTCCGGGTCTGCAGTGTGTGCCGTGACCCACTCCTGCTGTGATCGCACGCAGCGCATACCAATGGACTTGATGTCCGCCGGCACCCGCCGATTACACAGGCAGGACGCCAATATGCTTATGTAAGCAAGGCAGAACCGCCGTTCTGTCACAAGGGAAGGCAGCAATCCCGTGTTCCTGCAAAGCAAGAGACTAAGATCCATGTCTTCCCCTAGTCAAAGCACCTCCCCCACACAGTTAGTAAGCACTCACTAGGCGCACAGTCAACCCTTTGATCTCCCCCCTGATGGTAATCCCCTTTCCTGCCAGTGTCATTAGTACAGTGACAGTGCATATATTTTAGCACTGATCACTGTATTAGTGCTACTGGTCCCCAAAAAAAGTGTCAGTTGGGTTTCCGATTTGTCCCCCCACAATATTGCAGTCCCGCTATAAGTCGCTGATCACCGCCATTACTAGTAAAAAAATAAATAAATAAAATATTGCAGTTTGTAGACGCTATAACCTTTGCGTAAACCAATCAATATACACTTATTGGGGTTTTTCTTTTTACCAAAAATATGTAGCAGAATACATATTGGCCTAAATTCATGAAATTTATATTTTTAAATTTTTTTTAATGGATTTTTTATAGCAGAAAGTAAAAAATATTGTTGTCTTTTTTTTTTTTAAATGGTGGGTCTTTCTTTGTTTCTAGTGCATAAAATGCAGAGGTGATCAAATAATAATAAAAAAAATGATTTGTGTACAGCGTCGCACGACCGCACAATTGTCAGTTAAAGTGCCATATCGCAAAAAATGGCCTGGTCACGAGGGGGGTAAATCTTCCGGAGGTCAAGTGGTTAAAGCAATGGGGCAGCTGTACAGCGCCCTGATCGCTTGCAGTGCCCCCTCCCCCCCAATAAAAAAAAATCTCATAGTTTGTAGACGCTATAACCTTTGTGCAAACCAATCGATATTCACTTATTGGGGGTTTTCTTTTTACTAAAATATGTAGCAGAATACATATTGGCCTAAATTGATGAAATTTATATTTTTACATTTTTTTAATGGATGTTTTATAGCAGAAAGTAAAAAATATTGTTGTTTTTTTTAAATGGTCGGTCTTTCTTTGTTTCTACGATCGCACAATTGTCAGTTAACCACTTCAGCCCTGGAAGGATTTACCCCCTTCCTGACCAGAGCACTTTTTACAATTTGGCACTGCGTCGCTTTAACTGACAATTGCGCGGTCATGCAATGCTGTACCCAAACAAAATTTGCGTCCTTTTCTTCCCACAAATAGAGCTTTCTTTTGATGGTATTTGATCACCTCTGCTGTTTTTATTTTTTGCACTATCAACGGAAAAAGACCAAAAATTTTGAAAAAAAATGATATTTTCTACTTTTTGTTATAAAAAAAATCCAATAAACTCAATTTTAGTCATACATTTAGGCCAAAATGTATTCGGCCACATGTCTTTGGTAAAAAAAAAGTCAATAAGTGTATATTTATTGGTTTGCGCAAAAGTTATAGCGTCTACAAACTAGGGTACATTTTCTGGAATTTACACAGCTTTTAGTTTATGACTGCCTATGTCATTTCTTGAGGTGCTAAAATGGCAGGGCAGTACAAAACCCCCCAAATGACCCCATTTTGGAAAGTAGACACCCCAAGGAAATTGCTGAGAGGCATGTTGAGCCCATTGAATATTTATTTTTTTTGTCCCAAGTGATTGAATAATGACAAAAAAAAAATTACAAAAAGTTGTCACTAAATGATATATTGCTCACACAGGCCATGGGCATATGTGGAATTGCACCCCAAAATACATTTAGCTGCTTCTCCTGAGTACAGGGATACCACATGTGTGGGACTTTTTGGGAGCCTAGCCACGTACGGGGCCCCAAAAACCAAGCACCGCCTTCAGGATTTCTAAGGGCGTAAATTTTTGATTTCACTCCTCACTACCTATCACAGTTTTGAAGGCCATAAAATGCCCAGATGGCACAACCCCCCCCCCCCCCAAATGACCCCATTTTGGAAAGTAGACACCCCAAGCTATTTGCTGAGAGGCATGGTGAGTATTTTGCAGCTCTCATTTGTTTTTGAAAATGAAGAAAGACAAGAAAAATGTATTTTTTTTTCTTTTTTCAATTTTCAAAAGTTTGTGACAAAAAGCGAGGTCTGCAAAATACTCACTATACCTCTCAGCAAATAGCTTGGGGTGTCTACTTTACAAAATGGGGTCATTTGGGGGGGTTTTGAACTGTCCTGGCATTTTATGCACAACATTTAGAAGCTTATGTCACACATCACCCACTCTTCTAACCACTTGAAAACAAAGCCCTTTCTGACACTTTTTGTTTACATGAAAAAAATATTTTTTTTTGCAAGAAAATTACTTTGAACCCCCAAACATTATATATTTTTTTAAAGCAAATGCCCTACAGATTAAAATGGTGGGTGTTTCATTTTTTTTTTCACACAGTATTTGCGCAGCGATTTATTATTTATTTACTATATTGCCCAAATGTTTGATGAAATAAAAAAGATGATCTTAGGCCGAGTACATGGATACCAAACATGACATGCTTTAAAATTGCGCACAAACGTGCAGTGGCGGCAAACTAAATACATTTTTAAAAGCCTTTACAGGTTACCACATTAGATTTACAGAGGAGGTCTACTGCTAAAATTACTGCCCTCGATCTGACCTTCGCGGTGATACCTCACATGCATGGTGCAATTGCTGTTTACATTTGACGCCAGACCGACGCTTGCGTTCGCCTTAGTGCGAGAGCAGGGGGGACAGGGGTGCTTTTTTTTTTTCTTTATTATATTTTTGCTTTTTTATCTTATTTTTAAACTGTTCCTTTAATTTTTTTCAATCATTTTTATTGTTATCTCAGGGAATGTAAATATCCCCTATGATAGCAATAGGTAGTGACAGGTACTCTTTTTTGAAAAAATTGGGGTCTATTAGACCCTAGATCTCTCCTCTGCCCTCAAAGCATCTGACCACACCAAGATCGGTGTGATAAAATACTTTCCCAATTTCCTAATGGCGCTGTTTACATCCGGTGAAATCTAAGTCATGAAATGCTCGTAGCTTCCGGTTTCTTAGGCCATAGAGATGATTGGAGCCACTCTGGTCTCTGATCAGCTCTATGGTCAGCTGGTTGAATCACCGGCTGCATTTTCAGGTTCCCTGTTGGGACAGGAGAGCCAGAGAAACACATGGAAGACGGTGGGGGGGCATTCCCTACCACTGCTTGTAAAAGCAGTCCAAAGGCTAATTAGCCGCTAGGATTGCTTTTACATGAAAGCCGACCGCTGGCTGAAAAGAATGATACCAAGATGATACCTAAACCTGCAGGCATCATTCTGGTATTACAAATCAAAGTCCAGCAGCATACCAGTATGTTGCTGGTCCTTGTTGGGCATATATTGTAAACTTTTTTTTCATGCAGCCTGTGGGGTGAACGAAAAAAAGATATTGATCGGTGGGTATGCCCACCATTAGAATACCTCCCTTCATCCACCCACTTCTAATAATGGGCATACATGCACCGTTTATATATGCCGAAGCATGGGGGCTTCCTCCCGCAAAAGTTAGGAGCAATCGCTCCTCCCCCCTCTGCTGCCCCCACGCTTCGGCATATATGCTGAAGTATGTAACTGTGGGGGTGAAATCACCTCCGACAGCGCTGGAGTCACGGCTTTATGTATCGTGGGAGCAAACGCTGTTGCTGTCAAGATAAATAAATCCGCGCTGCAACTGAATGGCATACCTGCTAAGCAAATGATGGTTAACAAAAAAACAAAGTAACATTACAGTATAACAGTAATACTTACTATACCTGCAAAGCAAATACAAAAAAAAACATAGTAAAAAATAAAACATTTACCGCAACCTGTGCCTAAAATATATATATGCCGAAGCATGGGGGCATCCTCCCGCAAAAGGCAAGAGCAAATCACTCCTCCACCCACTGCTGCCCCCACGCTTCGGCATATATGCTGAAGTATGTAACTGTGGTGGTGAAATCACCTCCGACAGCGCTGGAGTCACGGCTTTATGTATCGTGGGAGCAAACGCTGTTGCTGTCAAGATGAATAAATCCGCTCTGCAGCTGAATGGCGTACCTGAAAACAAAAAAGTGGTTAACAATAAAAAAACAAGGTATAAAAAAATTGCATACCTATAAAGCAAACATGATAAAAACATAACAATAAAACATTGCAGTATAGAATACAATAAAAAAGAGCAGAACAAAAGGGAGAGAATAGAGAGAGAACAATAAAACAACAACTATTTTTGGTTTTTTTATTTTATATATTTTTTTACCCTTTTTTTTTTGTAACTTTAACTTTTTTAACTGGTACCAGGTTTGGGTCTCTCAAAATGCGATGGCATGTTGGGAGACCCTGTGAAAGTGTGCCTAGTCTGTGCAGTGCTGAACCCTACGCTAAAACTCAACTAGTGAATGGTAGCGTTCAAAACATTCACCAATGCAAAGACCAGGATTGTCAGGACAGGAGGGACAATAATACCGGGTGTCACGCCTAAATCCGCGCTTGCTGCAGACACAACATCTTTTCGGGGGGCTCGTTGGGTAGGGGTACTCGGGAGGACATATAGAAAATGCCTCTCATGCAGCCGGCTTATTTCATTTGGTTGGGGAAGGTGAGGTGGAGCACCGTCTGGAAACAGAAGGGCTCTGACGATCTCTTCCTGGAATTTAAGGAAGGATCCAGTCCGTCCTGAAGGTCTGTATAGCACATGAGCGTTCAGCAAAGCCAATTGAAATAAATAAACAGACACTTTTTTGTACCAGCGTCTGGCCTTACGGGCAACTAGGTACGGCGCCAACAACTGGTCGTTGAGGTTCACCCCTCCCATATTTTGGTTATATTCGTGGACACAGAGGGGTTTCTCCACAACACCAGTCGCCGTAGTAATTTGGACCGTCGTGTCTGCATGAAGGGAGGTAAGAACGAAAACATTCTTCTTATCCCTCCACTTCATAGCGAGCAAATTATTATACTTCAAGCAGGCTCTCTCCCCCAGCCTAAGACGGGAATCTACAAGCCGTTGGGGAAAGCCCCGGCGATTAGGTCGCACGGTGCCACATGCTCCAATCTGCTGATCAAACAAGTGACTAAAAAGTGGCACGCTCGTGTAATAATTGTCCACGTACAAGTGGTACCCCTTTCCGAATAAGGGTGACACCAAGTCCCACACTATCTTGCCAGCGCTTCCTATGTAGTCAGGGCAGTTTGTCGGCTCTACGTGATTATCTTTGCCCTCGTAAACCATAAAACTACATGTATAGCCTGTGGCCCTGTCACAGAGCTTATACATCTTGACCCCGTATCTGGCACGCTTGCTGGGAAGGTACTGTTTGAATGACAAGCGGCCAGAAAATGTACCGTATTTATCGGCGTATAACACGCGCCGGCGTATAACATGCACCCCAAGTTTAGGAGGGAATTTCAAGGAAAAAAAACTTTTAGGAGGGAAGTTTAAGAAAAAAAAACTTACATTAACATTAAAATGCCCATCAATGCAGCCTTATCTGTCCATCTGCAGCCTTTTCAGTGTCAGTGCAGCCTTGCCCCAGTGCAGTCTTGTCAGTGCAGCCTTGTCAGTGCAGCCTTGTCAGTGCAGCTTTGTCAGTGCAGCCTTGTCAGTGCAGCTTTGCCCCAGTGCAGGTGCAGCCTTGTCAGTGCAGCTTTGCCCCAGTGCAGGTGCAGCCTTGTCAGTGCAGCTTTGCCCCAGTGCAGGTGCAGCCTTGTCAGTGCAGCTTTGCCCCAGTGCAGCTTTGTTAGTGCAGGTGCAGCCCCAGTCCAGCCATGTCAGTGCAGCTTTGTGCACTCGGTGTAGATTCAAATATGGCGCCGAGACTGCAGGGAGCCGAGATACACAGACCCGAGTGTTCTCGGCTTTTTCCGGCGCCGCCGTCACGCCCAGTCCCGCCCCTGGACCTGTGATATGTCCATCATAGGGCAGGACTGGGCGTGACTGTGAGCGGCGCCGAAAAAAGCCGAGAACACTCGGGTATGTGTATCTCGGCTCCCTGCAGTCTCTGCGCCATATTTGAATCTACCCACGGCTGTGTATGTCGGCGGCGACCGCGGCAATTGCCGCGATCGCTCCGATGACACAGAAATCGGCGGGGAACGCACCCACGATTTTCCTGATTTTCAGGGGGAAAAAGTGCATGTTATATGCCGATAAATACAGTAATCAGGGATTCATCAACGCAGACAACTTGATGGGGAGTAAACAAGTCTGCAAAACGTTGGTTGAAGTGGTTTACGAGGGGCCGAATTTTGTAGAGCCGATCGTATGCAGGGTCTCCACGAGGACGACAGAGTTCATTGTCGTTGAAGTGCATCAACCGCAAAATCTGCTCGTATCGTGCCCTGGCCATAGAGGCAGAGAACACGGGCATATGGTAAATTGGGTCAGTGGACCAATATGACCGCAACTCACTCTTTTTAGTTATGCCCATGTTGAGGGAAACGCCCAGAAAGATCTTAAATTCGGAGACCGTAATTGGTCTCCAATCTCTGGCAAGGGAGGACTGGGGAATAGTGGCGATGTGTTGACCAGCGTATAAATTGCTTTGGTCCACATTAGATCTATAGAGATCTTCGGTGAAAAACAGCGAATAAAAATCAAGTGACGTAAAATCAACTATTTCCACCTGAATTCCGGTTTGGCCAGTGAATGGGGGAAGTACGGGCGCTGCAGAAGTGGTGGGCTCCCAATTCGGATTGGCGAATGCAGCAGGAAGGGCACTATGGGCACGACGGGCCTGTGTTCGTCTTCTTCTTGGTGGCAGCGGGACACTACTTGTGCTTGCCACCTCGCCAGCTTGAACTGCACTTATGGGACTCGCCACGTCACTAAGTGTTACTGCAGTGCTGGACGTACGACCAGGGTGTACTAGGCCGCTGGTGCTTGCCAGTTCACCAGAAGGAATAGCGGCACTAGTACTTCTCTGCTCCATACGAGGGACCTGCGGTTCTTGCACTTCAAGGACAGAAGAAGAAGATTGGGGTCTGGTACGCCTGACCTTGGCAGGGACCACAACTCCGTTGTCAGAGCTATCTGTCATGGAGCCGCTGTCCTCTACAGGATCGTATTCTGAGTCTCAATCTGACAGATGAGTGACTTCCTCTTCACTATCTGTCATGCTCAGAAACGTGTAGGCCTCTTCACTAGTGTACCTTCGATTTGCCATTTTGGGCTCTAAATTTAGGGGTACACTAGTGAGACTCACAGGCAAAAAAGCTCCTGACTGTTAGCGACTGTATCAAAACGCTACCAAAAAACTGTTAGCGATTGCAGGGATCAGGCCTGACTCTGCGAACGCTGCAGTTATGTGTGCTTAGTGTTTTGTAAGTGACAGTGATCGATCGATACTGCACTTGGGTGGGCTGGGCTGGGCCGAGGGGAAAAACGCAGGTGCTAGCAGGTATCTGGGCTGATCCCGCTAACACTGCGTTTTTGGGAACCCTAAACTGCTGGGGACGCTAGTATAGATCTGATCGGATCAGATATCGATCCGTTCAGATACTATAGCACTAAGGGAGGTGTATGCTGCGTGCGTGGGTGTTAGCGGTACTGGCGCTAACCTGACGCTGCCTGGGGCGACGCAGACCTTATCTGATCCTAAAAACTTAACTTATATCACCACCGAGCAATTAGGGGTTAAACCTCTATAAGGTAATAAACGGCAGGTGCCCTAAAACTATAATAAACAAACTAACTAACCAGTGTCACCCGTAACACTTATACGGTGATCAGTGGTGAAAGGGTTAACTAGGGGGCAATCAGGGGGTTAAAACCTTTAGTAGGTAGTATATGGGGGTCCCTGTCGCTACTTAACACTGACAGCGAACCTATATACTTACCTTCCTAACTAGCGTCACCTGTGTCACTAATACAGCGATCAGAAAAATGATCGTTTAGCGACACTGGCGACAGGGGGTTATCAGGGGGTTAACCTTTATTAGGGGGGGTTGGGGGGGTACCCTGGACCTAAAGGGGGGTACCCCAGACCTAAAGGGGGCTAACCCTAACTGCCCTAACACTTATAACTGTCGCAAACTGACACCACTGCAAAAAAAAAACTGCTATTGGTGTCACTGTGACAGGCGGTACAGGGGGGTGATCGGGGGTGAAAAGTGTGCCTAGTGTGTTCTACTGAACGTGTAGTGTTGGTGCACTTACTTGATGTCTTCTCTCCTCGGCGCCGGAATGAAAAGACCTCTCCCTCTGTTTACATTACAGAGGGAGAGGAAGGATTTTCATTCGCCGGGAGCGATCGGGAGGGGGAGGCCACAAATGGATGGCCTCCCCCTCACCTCTCATCGCCCACGAACAAATGCCGACCGCCTCTGGCACCAGGGGGGGGGGTCCGATCGGACCCCCCGCCCGCAGGAAGGCAATCACGTACCAGGTACGTGATTTTGCCTGCCCGTGCCATTCTGCCGCAGTATATCGGAAGTGTCGTTTATTGGCTCTCCTTGCCTCACACTGACAGAGTGTGTCTGGCGAGGAGAGCCGATCAGCGGGCATCTCCTCGCAGGGGAGACCTGTACAGATAATCAGGGAACTCATCAGTGCCCTGATTACAGTACAGCCCCAGCAGTGCCCATCAGTGCCACCAATCAGTGCCCATTAGTGATGGCAGTCAGTGCTGCCTTTCAGTGCCTTTCATTGTCGCAGCCGGTGCAGTTGCACTGCGGCAGGTTGGCTCTCCTGGGCGAATCGCTGTCATTGTACGTCGGCCGCTGTAAGAGCTCTAGGGGGCACATGCGCCCGCGGCCACCCGCGATCACTCCTTACAGAGACAGAACAGAGATCTGTCAATGTAAACAGACAGATCCCCGTTCTGTCAGTGGAGTGGAGAGAGATCTGCTGTTCCTAGTGATCAGGAACAGCGATCTCTCTCCTCCTCCAGTCACTACACTCCCCCCTACAGTTAGAAACACCTAGCAGGGAACACTTAACCCCTGGATCGCCCCCTAGTGTTAACCCCTTCCCTGCCAGTGTGATTTATACAGTAATCAGTGGCTATTCTTAGCTCTGACCGCTGTGTAAATGTCAATGGTCCCAAAAAAGTGTCAAAAGTGTCCGATTTGTCCACCGCAATGTTGTAGTCCCGCTAAAAATCACTGATCACCGCCATTATTAGTAAAAAAAATAATTAATAATAAAAATGCCATAACTCTATCCCCTATTTTGTAGACGCGATATCTTTTGCGCAAACCAATCAATATACACTTATTGCGATTTTTTTTTTTTACAAAAATATGTAGAAGAATACATATCGGCCTAAACTGAGGAAGAAATTTGTTTTTTTGGGGATATTTATTACAGCAAAAAGTAAAAAATATTGTTTTTTTTTTTTTTAATTGTTGGTCTTTTTTTTTTATAGCTCAAAAAATAAAAACCGCAGAGGTGATCAAATACAACCAAAATAAAGCTCTATTTGTGGGAAGAAAAGGACGTCAAATTTGTTTGGGTACAGCGCCGCACGACCGCGCAATTGTCAGTTAAAGCGACGCAGTGCCGTATTGCAAAAAATGGCCTGGCACAGCGTTTTTGTGTAAAAGGCACCGGACCCGCTGTGGAGATATGTGAACCGGATCCAGTCAAAATCTCCGGCTTTTGCGAATTGGATGCTGGGGGGGGGGGGGGGGGCCGCATCCAATCCGCAATGGTGTGAACCCAGCCTAAATGTAAGCTTAATTATTGAAATAACAATTTTATCAGTAACAAGGGTTGCAACCACTTTAAAACAGGCAAAACATACAAAAGAGAATATACAATTCATAAAAATAACAGAATTCATAAAAAAAGTAAAAAATATGAAATAAGGATATTCAGCCCACATAGACATATGTAGTACACACAGTACTCACCCGGGGTCGCTATTCTCAGAGTCGTCCTCCATCGTTTCTGGTGGAAGGTCTCTACAAAATGAGATTGGGGAGACATTATTTGCTGCATTCAAAATGCATCTGATGTTGGGGGGTGGGGGGGTCACTTGGCTTTCATTGGAAACATGCACTGACCCCCCCCCCCCATTATAACTGCAACCTTCCTCAAATCTCATCACCTCCCACCAGAGACAACAAGACACAAAGTCACCAAATTCCATCACTTCTTCTCCATGAGAATGAGGAGGAGGAGGAGGAGGGCTAATGTTACAGGAGCCCCCCCCCCCCCCAAACATCCTATGAACAGGAGAGATAAATGACTATTGATCACTTGCGGACCCGCCCACTGTACAAATACTGCGGCTCTGTGACAGATCACCTACCCAGTACATGAACTGACACTTCCGGGTCTGCAGTGTGTGCCGTGACCCACTCCTGCTGTGATCGCACGCAGCGCATACCAATGGACTTGATGTCCGCCGGCACCCGCCGATTACACAGGCAGGACTCCAATCTGCTTATGTAAGCAAGGCAGAACCGCCGTTCTGTCACAAGGGAAGGCAGCAATCCCGTGTTCCTGCAAAGCAAGAGACTAAGATCCATGTCTTCCCCTAGTCAAAGCACCTCCCCCACACAGTTAGTAAGCACTCCCTAGGCGCACAGTTAACCCTTTGATCTCCCCCCTGATGTTAATCCCCTTCCCTGCCAGTGTCATTAGTACAGTGACAGTGCATATATTTTAGCACTGATTACTGTATTAGTGCTACTGGTCCCCAAAAAAAGTGTCAGTTGGGTGTCCGATTTGTCCCCCCACAATATTGCAGTCCCGCTATAAGTCGCTGATCACTGCCATTACTAGTAAAAAAATAAATAAAATATTGCATAGTTTGTAGACGCTATAACCTTTGCGCAAACCAATCGATATTCACTTATTGGGAAATATGTAGCAGAATACATATTGGCCTGAATTGCTGAAGAAATTACATTGTTTTCAATTTTTTTTATTACATGTTATATAGCAGAAAATAAAAAAGAATTGTGTGTAGTGCCGTATCGCAAAAAATGGCCTGGTCATTGAAAGGGGGGGGGTAAATCTTCAAGAAGGTCAAGTGGTAAAATTGGTTGTAGACCTATATAAAAATAAAAATAAAACTGCACTGTCTCTTTAAATTAGTTGGATGTGATCTCTCACATTAAAGCGAAGTTCCACCCAAATGTGGAAGCTCCACTTGTTTGCTTTCTCCCCCCTCTGGTGTCACATTTGGCACCTTTCGGGGGAGTAGATACCTGTCAAAAACAGATATCTGCCCCCCCCCCCCTCTTTCATGTAAGGGTGCAGCAGCGACCTATCTCATTTGCGGCCCCTCCTCCTTCACCGCGAGATCACTTTTATGGGGGGTGGGAGAGGTGCCCACCCGCCTCCCAAGCGTTTCGGTCATCGCCGCCGCTTACCGGAGCCGTCGATAGCAGCGGAGACGATCGGGTCCTTTCCCCTGTGAGGCTGTTCGGCAGGGCTGCCCATTCATTTCATAGGCCAGGAGCGGTGGAGGAGCGCTGTATACATCGCTCCTTCACCGCTCCAAAGATGCTGCTTGCAGGAGTTTTTTCAACATCCTGCCAGCGCATCACCTCCGTGTAAAAGCACTCGGGTCTCTCACACTGGGGCTGCAGGGAGACGTTTCTCAGGCGCTTTACCCTTCTCCCCTAGAGGACAGGGACACCCTTCTTTCCTGAGGACAGGAACACCCCTCTTGATTCCTCTCCAGACTTCCCCTCAGAGACTGCAGACATGATAAAAGACAAGAGATAGTCAGAGATTGCAGACATGATACAAGAGATGGTTAGAGGCTGCGGACATTGTACAGGAGGCGGCCAGAACGTATGTACAGGATACAGGAGGAGGTCAGAACGTATGTACAGGATACAGGAGGTGGTCAGAATGTATGTACAGGATACAGGAGGTGGTCAGAACGTGTGTACAGGATACAGGAGGTGGTCAGAACGTGTGTACAGGATACAGGAGGTGGTCAGAACGTGTGTACAGGATACAGGAGGTGGTCAGAACGTATGTACAGGATACAGGAGGTGGTCAGAACGTATGTACAGGATACAGGAGGAGGTCAGAACGTATGTACAGGATACAGGAGGTGGTCAGAATGTATGTACAGGATACAGGAGGTGGTCAGAACGTGTGTACAGGATACAGGAGGTGGTCAGAACGTATGTACAGGATACAGGAGGTGGTCAGAACGTGTGTACAGGATACAGGAGTCGGTTAGAACGTATGTACAGGATACAGGAGATGGTCAGAACGTATGTACAGGATACAGGATGCGGTCAGAACGTGTGCACAGGATACAGGAGGTGGTCAGATGGTGTGTACAGGATACAGGAGGTGGTCAGAACGTATGTACAGGATACAGGAGGTGGTCAGAACGTATGTACAGGATACAGGAGGTGGTCAAAACGTATGTACAGGATACAGGAGGTTTTTAGAACGTATGTACAGGATACAGGAGGTGGTCATAACGTATGTACAGGATACAGGAGGTGGTCAAAACGTATGTACAGGATACAGGAGGTGGTCATAACGTATGTACAGGATACAGGAGGTGGTCAGAACGTATGTACAGGATACAGGAGGTGGTCAGAACATATGTACAGGATACAGGAGGTGGTCAGAACGTATGTACAGGATACAGGAGGTCGTCAGAACATATGTACAGGATACAGGAGGTGGTCAGAACGTATGCACAGGATACAGGAGGTGGTCAGAAGGTGTGTACAGGATACAGGAGGCGGTTAGAACGTGTGTACAGTATACAGGAGGCGGTTAGAATGTATGTACAGGATACAGGAGGTGGTCAGAACGTGTGTATAGGATACAGGAGGCGGTTAGAACGTATGTACAGGATACAGGAGGTGGTCAGAACATATGTACAGGATAGAGGAGGTGGTCAGAACTTGTGCACCCGTTACAGGAGGTGGTCAGAAAGTATGTACAGGATACAGGAGGAGGTTAGAACGTATGTAAAGGATACAGGAGGTGGTCAGAACGTATGTACAGGATACAGGAGGTGGTCAGAATGTATGTACAGGATACAGGAGGTGGTCAGAACGTGTGTACAGGATACAGGAGGTGGTCAGAACGTATGTACAGGATACAGGAGGTGGTCAGAACGTGTGTACAGGATACAGTAGTCGGTTAGAACGTATGTACAGGATACAGGAGATGGTCAGAACGTATGTACAGGATACAGGATGCGGTCAGAACGTGTGCACAGGATACAGGAGGTGGTCAGATGGTGTGTACAGGATACAGGAGGTGGTCAGAACGTATGTACAGGATACAGGAGGTGGTCAGAACGTATGTACAGGATACAGGAGGTGGTCAAAACGTATGTACAGGATACAGGAGGTTTTTAGAACGTATGTACAGGATACAGGAGGTGGTCATAACGTATGTACAGGATACAGGAGGTGGTCAAAACGTATGTACAGGATACAGGAGGTGGTCATAACGTATGTACAGGATACAGGAGGTGGTCAGAACGTATGTACAGGATACAGGAGGTGGTCAGAACATATGTACAGGATACAGGAGGTGGTCAGAACGTATGTACAGGATACAGGAGGTCGTCAGAACATATGTACAGGATACAGGAGGTGGTCAGAACGTATGCACAGGATACAGGAGGTGGTCAGAAGGTGTGTACAGGATACAGGAGGCGGTTAGAACGTGTGTACAGTATACAGGAGGCGGTTAGAACGTATGTACAGGATACAGGAGGTGGTCAGAACGTGTGTATAGGATACAGGAGGCGGTTAGAACGTATGTACAGGATACAGGAGGTGGTCAGAACATATGTACAGGATAGAGGAGGTGGTCAGAACTTGTGCACCCGTTACAGGAGGTGGTCAGAAAGTATGTACAGGATACAGGAGGAGGTTAGAACGTATGTAAAGGATACAGGAGGTGGTCAGAACGTATGTACAGGATACAGGAGGTGGTCAGAACGTATGTACAGGATACAGGAGGTGGTCAGAACGTATGTACAGGATACAGGAGGTGGTCAGAACGTATGTACAGGATACAGGAGGCGGTTAGAACGTGTGTACAGGATACAGGAGGCGGTCAGAATGTGTGTACAGGATACAGGAGGTGGTCAGAATGTGTGTACAGGATACAGGAGGTGGTCAGAACGTGTGTACAGGATACAGGAGGTGGTCAGAATGTGTGTACAGGATACAGGAGGTGGTCAGAACGTGTGTACAGGATACAGGAGGTGGTCAGGATGTATGTACAGGATACAGGAGGTGGTCAGAATGTATGTACAGAATACAGGAGATGGTCAGAATGTATGTACAGGATACAGGAGGTGGTCAGAATGTATGTACAGGATACAGGAGATGGTCAGAACGTATGTACAGGATACAGGAGGTGGTCAGAACGTGTGTACAGGATACAGGAGGTGATCAAAACGTATGTACAGTATACAGGAGGTGGTCAGAACATATGTACAGGATACAGGAGGTGGTCAGAACGTGTGTACAGGATACAGGAGGTGATCAAAACGTATGTACAGGATACAGGAGGTGGTCAGAACGTATGTACAGGATACAGGAGGTGGTCAGAAGGTGTGTACAGGATACAGGAGGCGGTTAGAACATATGTACAGGATACAGGAGGTGGTCAGAACATATGTACAGGATACAGGAGGTGGTCAGAACATATGTACAGGATACAGGAGGTGGTCAAAACATATGTACAGGATACAGGAGGTGGTAAGAATGTATGTACAGGATACAGGAGGTGGTCAGAACGTATGTACGGGACACAGGAGGTGGTCAGAATGTATGTACAGGATACAGGAGGTGGTCAGAACGTGTGTACAGGATACAGGAGGTGATCAAAACACATGTACAGGATACAGGAGGTGGTCAAAACGTATGTACAGGATACAGGAGGTGGTCAGAACATGTGTACAGGATACAGGAGGTGGTCAGAACGTATGTACAGGATACAGGAGGTGGTCAGAACGTATGTACAGGATACAGGAGGAGGTCAGAACGTATGTACAGGATACAGGAGGTGGTAAGAATGTATGTACAGGATACAGGAGGTGGTCAGAACGTATGTACGGGACACAGGAGGTGGTCAGAATGTATGTACAGGATACAGGAGGTGGTCAGAACGTGTGTACAGGATACAGGAGGTGGTCAGAACGTATGTACAGGATACAGGAGGTGGTCAGAACGTGTGTACAGGATACAGGAGGTGATCAAAACATATGTACAGGATACAGGAGGTGGTCAAAACGTATGTACAGGATACAGGAGGTGGTCAGAACGTGTGTACAGGATACAGGAGGTGGTCAGAACGTATGTACAGGATACAGGAGGAGGTCAGAAAGTATGTACAGGATAAAGGAGGTGGTCAGAACGTGTGTACAGGATACAGGAGGTGGTCAGAACGTATGTACAGGATACAGGAGGTGGTCAGAACGTATGTACAGGATACAGGAGGTGGTCAGAACATATGTACAGGATACAGGAGGTGGTCAAAACGTGTGTACAGGATACATGAGGCGGTCAGAACGTATGTACAGGATACAGGAGGTGGTCAGAAGGTGTGTACAGGATACAGGAGGCGGTTAGAACATATGTACAGGATACAGGAGGTGGTCAGAACGTATGTACAGGATACAGGAGGTGGTCAGAACATATGTACAGGATACAGGAGGTGGTCAGAACGTGTGTACAGGATACATGAGGCGGTCAGAACGTATGTACAGGATACAGGAGGTGGTCAGAAGGTGTGTACAGGATACAGGAGGCGGTTAGAACATATGTACAGGATACAGGAGGTGGTCAGAACGTATGTACAGGATACAGGAGGTGGTCAGAACATATGTACAGGATACAGGAGGTGGTCAGAACGTGTGTACAGGATACAGGAGGTGGTCAGAACGTGTGTACAGTATACAGGAGGCGGTTATAACGTATGTACAGGATACAGGAGGTGGTCAGAACGTGTGTATAGGATACAGGAGGGAGGCGGTTAGAACGTATGTACAGGATACAGGAGGTGGTCAGAACGTATGTACAGGATACAGGAGGTGGTCAGAAAGTATGTACAGGATACAGGAGGTGGTCAGAACGTATGTACAGGATACAGGAGGTGGTCCGAACGTATGTACAGGATACAGGAGGTGGTCAGAACGTCTGCACAGGATACAGGAGGAGGTCAGAAAGTTTGTACAGGATACAGGAGGAGGTCAGAACGTATGTACAGGATACAGAAGGTGGTCAGAAAGTATGTACAGGATACAGGAGGTGGTCAGAACGTATGTACAGGATACAGGAGGTGGTCAGAACGTATGTACAGGATACAGGAGGTGGTCAGAACGTGTGCACAGGATACAGGAGGTGGTCAGAACGTATGTACAGGATACAGGAGGTGGTCAGAACGTATGTACAGGATACAGGAGGTGGTCAGAATGTATGTACAGGATGCAGGAAGTGGTCAGAACGTGTGTACAGGATACAGGAGGTGATCAAAACGTATGTACAGGATACAGGAGGTGGTCAGAACGTGTGCACAGGATACAGGAGGTGGTCAGAAGGTGTGTACAGGATACAGGAGGTGGTCAGAACGTATGTACAGGATACAGGAAGTGGTCAGAAGTGTGTACAGGATACAGGAGGTGGTCAGAACGTATGTACAGTATACAGGAGGCGGTTAGAACGTATGTACAGGATACAGGAGGTGGTCAGAACGTGTGTATAGGATACAGGAGGCGGTTAGAACGTATGTACAGGATACAGGAGGCGGTTAGAACATATGTACAGGATACAGGAAGTGGTCAGAAGTGTGTACAGGATACAGGAGGTGGTCAGAACGTATTTACAGTATACAGGAGGCGGTTAGAACGTATGTACAGGATACAGGAGGTGGTCAGAACGTGTGTATAGGATACAGGAGGCGGTTAGAACGTATGTACAGGATACAGGAGGTGGTCAGAACGTGTGTATAGGATACAGGAGGCGGTTAGAACGTATGTACAGGATACAGGAGGTGGTCAGAACGTATGTACAGGATACAGGAGGCGGATAGAAAGTATGTACAGTAGGGTTGTCCCGATACCGATACTAGTATCGGTATCGGCACCGATACCGAGCATTTGCCCAAGTACTTGTACTCGGGCAAATGCTCCCGATGCTTCCCCCGATACCTAGAGGACAGCTGTGATCGGCGCGTGGGGGAGTTACAAGATTCTCCCCCCCGCGGCTTTCACCAGCTTTAGTGACATACAGCGGTGATCGCTCACAGCTGACTGTCACTGCATTCTCCTCCGTGCCCCCTCCGTTCCTCTGTGCCTCTCCGCTGTCCCCTGCATTCCTCTCTCCTTATCTGTCCCCCTCCGTTCTCCCCCTCCGTTCCTCTCTCCTTATCTGTCCCCCTCCGTTCTCCCCCTCCGTTCCTCTCTCCTTATCTGTCCCCCTCCGTTCTCCCCCTCCGTTCCTCTCTCCTTATCTGTCCCCCTCCGTTCTCCCCCTCCGTTCCTTTCTCCTTATCTGTCCCCCTCCATTCTCCCCCTCCGTTCCTCTCTCCTTATCTATCCCCCTCCATTCTCCCCCTCCGTTCCTCTCTCCTTATCTGTCCCCCTCCGTTCTCCCCCTCCGTTCCTCTCTCCTTATCTGTCCCCCTCCATTCTCCCCCTCCGTTCCTCTCTCCTTATCTGTCCCCTCCGTTCTCCCCCTCAGTTCCTCCGTCCCCCTCCTCCTTCCTTTGTGTATGGATAGAGTCAGCTGACTCTGTCCATTCACATAACTGAAACATTGTAATCTCCTGTGATTACGATGTGTCAGTTTATGAATGGAGAGAAGCCGCTGTCTTCTCTCCATTCATTCTCAGTGCAGCTGACGCTGCAGAGAAAGGGACTGGGGAATCTCTATCCTCTGTCTCTTTCTCTGTCTCAAGGGGGAGATATCAGAGGTCTGTTAAGACCCCTGATATCTCACCAAAGCCCCCCAAAAGGGCTGATTAAAAAAAACAAACAAAAAAAAACAATAAAGAATAAAAAAATATTATTGTAAAAAATAAAAATTGTAAAAAAAAAAAAAAAAAACACACACATACAACGTTCACCCCCCCCCCCCAAAAAAAATAGCAAAAAAAAACACTGTCACGTGACATTAAAAAAAAAGTATCGGTAATCGGTATCGGCGAGTACTTGAAAAAAAGTATCGGTACTTGTACTCGGTCCTAAAAAAGTGGTATCGGGACAACCCTAATGTACAGGATACAGGAGGTGGTCAAAACGTATGTACAGGATACAGGAGGTGGTCAGAACTTATGTACAGGATAGAGGAGGTGATCAGAACGTGTGCACAGGATACAGGAGGTGGTCAGAAAGTATGTACAGGATACAGGAGGAGGTCAGAACGTATGTACAGGATACAGGAGGTGGTCAGAACGTATGTACAGGATACAGGAGGAGGTCAGAAAGAATGTACAGGATACAGGAGGAGGTCAGAACGTATGTACAGGATACAGGAGGTGGTCAGAACGTATGTACAGGATACAGGAAGTGGTCAGAACGTATGTACAGGATACAGGAGGTGGTAAGAATGTATGTACAGGATACAGGAGGTGGTCAGAACGTATGTACAGGATACAGGAGGTGGTCAGAACGTATGTACAGGATACAGGAAGTGGTCAGAACGTATGTACAGGATACAGGAGGTGGTAAGAATGTATGTACAGGATACAGGAGGTGGTCAGAACGTATGTACAGGACACAGGAGGTGGTCAGAATATATGTACAGGATACAGGAGGTGGTCAGAACGTGTGTACAGGATAAAGGAGGTGATCAAAACGTATGTACAGGATACAGGAGGTGGTCAGAACGTGTGGACAGGATACAGGAGGTGGTCAGAACGTATGTACAGGATACAGGAGGTGGTCAGAACGTGTTTACAGGATACAGGAAGTGATCAAAACATATGTACAGGATACAGGAGGTGGTCAAAACGTATGTACAGGATACAGGAGGTGGTCAGAACGTGTGTACAGGATACAGTAGGTGGTCAGAACGTATGTACAGGATACAGGAGGTGGTTAGAATGTATGTACAGGATACAGGAGGTGGTCAGAACGTGTGTACAGGATACAGGAGGTGGTCAGAACGTATGTACAGGATACAGGAGGTGGTCAGAACGTATGTACAGGAGGTGGTCAGAACGTATGTACAGGATACAGGAGGTGGTCAAAACGTGTAGTGGGAGCACACAGGTGGGTCAGTCATGTAGTGGGAGCACAGAGGGGTCAGTCGTGTAGTGGGAGCACACAGAGGGGTCAGTCGTGTAGTGGGAGCACACAGAGGAGTCAGTCTTGTAGTGGGAGCACACAGAGGGGTCAGTCATGTAGTGGGAGCACACAGAGGGGTCAGTCATGTAGTGGGAGCACACAGAGGGGTCAGTCATGTAGTGGGAGCACACAGAGGGGTCGGTCGTGTAGTGGGAGCACACAGAGGGGTCGGTCGTGTAGTGGGAGCACACAGAGGGGTCAGTCATGTAGTGGGAGCACACAGAGGGGTCAGTCGTGTAGTGGGAGCACACAGAGGGGTCAGTCGTGTAGTGGGAGCACACAGAGGGGTCAGTCGTGTAGTGGGAGCACACAGAGGGGTCAGTCGTGTAGTGGGAGCACACAGAGGGGTCGGTCGTGTAGTGGGAGCACACAGAGGGGTCAGTCATGTAGTGGGAGCACACAGAGGGGTCAGTCGTGTAGTGGGAGCACATCCATGTATCCATGTAGGGGGAGCACACAGTGGGGTGAAATCCTGATAAGAGCTGTCACAGGAGGGCCCTCATACAGGACACATGGCAGGCAGGGCGGTGAGGTTGGCACACACACAGGGTGATCAGGCAGGGCGGTGAGGTTGGCACACGCAGGGTGATCAGGTTCCTGTTCTTAGGGGAGGTGGGGTCCTGGTCCCAAGAGAAGATGGGGTCCCTAGGTGAGATGGAGTCCCCATTGCCAGGGGAGATGGGATTCCTGTCCGTAGGCAAGATGGGTTCCCCATCCCTAGGGGAGATGTGGTCTCTTTCCCCAGGGGATATGAAGTTGCTGCCAGCAAGTGAGAAGGGGGTCCCTGTCCCCAGGGGAGAAGAGGTCCCTGTCCCTAGGGGAGAAGGGGGGACTCTGTCCCCAGGAGAGAAGGGAGTCCATGTCCTCAGGGAAGAAGGATGTCCCTGTCCTCCAGGGGAGAAGGGGGTCCCTGTCCTCCAGGGAAGAAGAGGGTCCCTGTCCCTGGGGTTGAAGGGGGTCCCTGTCCCCGGGGGAGAAGGGGTGTTCCCGTCCTCAGGGGAGAAGGGACCCCCCTGTCCTCATGGAAGGTGGGTGTCCCTGTCCTCCAGGGGAGAAGGGTGTCCCTTTCCTCAAGAGAAGAAGGGGGTCCCTGTCCTCCAGGGAAGAAGGGGGTCCCTGTCCCAGGGGGAACTCTGTCCCCAGGGGAGAAGGGAGTCCCTGTCCTCGGGGGAGAAGGGAGTCCCTGTCCTCGGGGGAGAAGGGTGTCCCTGTCCTCAGAGAAGGAGGGTGTTCCTGTCCTCAGGGAAGAAGGGAGGACTCTGTCCCCAGGGGAGAAGGGTGTCCCTGTCCTCAGGGCAGAAGGGGGGACTCTGTTCCCAGGGGGGGAGTGAGTCCCTGTTCCCATGGAGAAGGGTGTCCTGGACCTCAGGGAAGGACGCTATCCCTATCCTCCAGGGGAGAAGGGGGTCCCTGTCCCCAGGGGAGAAGGGTGTCCCTGTCCTCCCGGGAAGAAGGGTGTCCCTGTCTTCCAGGGGAGAAGGGGGGACTCTGTCCCCAGGGGAGAAGGGTGTCCCTGTCCTCAGGGAAGAAGGGGGTCCCTGTCCTCGGGGGGAGAAGGGTGGCACCCTCTCCTCCTCCAACCACCCAAGGACCAGCTCTTCCATTTTTGGCCAACCCTGGGGCCATCTCCTTCTCCACCAAACAGCCAGGAGCCCACTCATTCTCTGCCAACCACCCTGGGGGCCCTTTCCTCCTCCCCAATTCACCTTGGGGGCCCTCTCTTACTCTAAACACCCAGGTGCCCTCTCCTCCTGCAAACGTCCACCCAGGGGCCCTGTTCTTCACTAAAAGGCCACCCAGGGGCCCTCTTCTTCTCCCCCGGCCACCCAGGGCCCCTCTCCTTCTCCCCCGGCCACCCAGGGGTCCTCTCCTTCTCCACCGGCCACCCAGGAGTCCTCTCCTTCTCCACCACCCAGGAGCCCTCTCCTTCTCCACCGGCCACGCAGGGATCCCCTCCTTCTCCCTCGGACACCCAGGGGTCCTCTCCTTCTCCACCAGCCAGGGGCCCTCTCCTTCTCCCCCGGCCACCCAGGGGTCCTCTGCTTCTCCACCGGCCTCCCAGCGGTCCTCTCCTTCTCCACCACCCAGGAGCCCTCTCCTTCTCCACCAGCCACCCAGGGATCCCCTCCTTCTTCCTTTGGCCACTCAGGGGTCCTCTCCTTCTCCACCGGCCACCCAGGGGCTCTCTCCTCCTATGTCCACCCAGGAGCCCTCTCCTTCTCCCACATCCACCCAGGAGCCCTCTCCTTCTCCCACATCCACCCAGGAGCCCTCTCCTTCTCCACCGGCCATCCAGGGGCCTTCTCCTTCTCCCTAAGCCACCAGTGACCCCAAAGCGGGTCACACATGCGCTCTGCCCTCGGGGTACCTGGTACCCACTGTCCTGGGACGCCATGATGATGGTGTACAAGTCTCCAGTGTGAGGGCTACAGGTAAACTCGCACTTAGCTTCTTTGGCCCCTGATTGGAGGAAAAGCAGCGGAGGCGATCCAGCCCCCAGCACTTGACAGAGAACACAGACACTGCTCTATCATTTTCCTTGACCTCCCATATATGTATTTTGCAGGGCTGTGCACAGACAGATTTGTGTAAGCGGAGGCTCCGCGTGTCAGGCTGCTGTTTTCGTTCCTGAACAGATTGCACAGCCCTTCACATTATGTACATCATGCAGTGTGGATGTTCATATTGATGAGGAATGTCTTCTCTACAAAGGCTTGGCCCCATCCCACAGGCACAGCTCTGTTTTTCCTCGAACCTCCCATACAAACACACAGTGCTATTATGCAGGGCTGGAGGCAGAGCTGCCGATGGCGTAATTGAGCAACTCGCACCGCCTGCTCAGGTCTATAATTTTTCGCCCGCTCAGGTCTATAATTTTTCTGGACCCGAAAATAGCGTTTGCGCATGCGCGGTATAGCCGAAGTGAAGCGGGGTCGAGGTTTTATCATGTCGAGATTTTTTTTTCTACTACACCAGCACGATGACCAGTGGCTCCCGCCCTGCACACTCCCTTTACCTTTTCTTTTTTTTTTTTACAAAAGAAAAAAAAAATTTGGGTCACTTTTATTCCTATTACAAGGAATGTAAACATCCCTTGTAATAGAAAAAAAGCATGACAGGACCTCTTAAATATGAAATCTGGGGGTCAAAAAGACTTCACATCTCATATTTACACTGAAATGCAAAAAAAAAAAAAAAAAAAATTGGTCATTTAAAAAAATACAAAAAAAAAAATGTCCCTTTAACCACTTCAATACCAGGCACTTAGACACCTTCCTGCCCAGGCCAATTTTCAGCTTTCAGTGCTGTCGCAATTTGAATGACAATTGCACGATCATGCTACACTGTACCCAAACAAATTATTTATCATTTTGTTCCCACAAATAGAGCTTTCTTTTGGTGGTATTTGATCACCTCTGCGGTTTTTATTTTTTGCGCAACAAATAAAAAAAAGACCGAAAATTTTGAAAAGAAAACAAGTTTTTCTTTGTTTCTGTTAAAATTTTTTGTAAATAAGTACGTTTTCTTCTTCAATGATGGGCACTGATATGGCTGCACTGACGGGCACTGATGAGGTGGCACCAATGAGGTGGCACTGACGGGCCCTGATAGGTAGCACTGATGGGCACTGATAGGTGGCACTGGTATGCGGCAATGATGGGCACTCATAGGTGGCACCGATGGGCACTCAAAGGCGGCACTGATGGGCACTCATAGGTGGCACCGATGGGCACTCAAAGGCGGAATTGATTGGTACTTATGGGTGGCACTGATGGGTACTTATGGGTGGCACTGATAGGTGGCACTGATGGGCACTGATAGGTGGGCACTGATAGGTGGCACTGATAGGTGGGCACTGATGGGCACTGACAGGTGGCACTGATGACACTGATTGGTGGCACTGATTACACTGATTGGTGGCATTGCTGGGCAGAACTGAAATATAATGGTGCCAATCAGTGCCCATTTGTGGGCACTGATTGGCACAGATTGGGCACATGTGGATGGCCATGGGATACATACCTGGCCATCCACATGTTGCCCCTTCCCTGGTGGTCCTAGTGGCAATCCCTGGTGGTCCAGTGTGGTCATCTGAAGGGGGGCTGCACTCCCCCCCTGTCAGGAGAGCCGCTGATCGGCTCTCCTCTACTCGCGTCTGTCAGACGCGAGTGAGGAAAAGCCGATCACCGGCTCTTCCTATTGACAACGTGATCAGCCGTGATTGGACACGGCTGATCACGTGGTAAAGAGCCTCTGCCGGAGGCTCTTTACCAAGATCGGTGGAGCGGTGTGTCTGGCTGACACACCGATCGCCGCGATGCGCTCCCCCGCGGCGGCATGTTATCCTGCTGGACGTCATATGACGCCCAGTCAGGATAACGGAACCACCGCCCGGCCGTCGTCTGCTATAGGCTGGGCGAGAAGTGGTTAAGAGCTATGGGTGGAAGTGACGTTTTGCCGTCGCTTCCGCCCTGCAATGATATGGAGACGGGTGGGGGCCATCTTCCCCTCACTCGTCTCCATGTCAGGCTAGGGAAAGGATCCGATCACCTCCGCTGTTGCCGACAGCTCTGGTAAGCAGCGGAGGGAGGAGGGGGGGCCCCCTCTCCCGCCACTGATAAAAGTGATCCCAAGGCGAATCTGCTGCAGAGACCACTTTTATCTTGAAGCGGACCGCCCTGCTGAAGAAGAGGATACCGGGGTTATGGCAGCTAGCTGTTGCCATAACAACGATATTCCTCTTCAAAGTACCGACGTAAAACGACGGCGGGCGGTCCGGAAGTGGCTAACCACGTAAGGACCGAGCCTCTTTCTGAGATTTGTTGTTTACAAGTTTTACTACTTCCCACCCGGCCAATGTACATAAACGCCCGTTTGGGCACTCTCTCCTTCTGAGTGGACGTTCAGGAACGTCCCTCAGAAGGAGCGGGATCGCACGTGCGGACACGGCGCATCTCCGATCGGCAGGAGGGCTCTGTGATTGGCCCTCCTGATCACATGACAGCCGTGTCCAATCACAGCCGTCATGTGATGTAAACATAGCCGGTTGCTAGGCGATCAGCTCTCCTCTCCTCACACGGAAGTTGTCGCTGAGGAAAAGAGGAGAGGGGATCGCTGCAGCCGGCTGATGATCAGTGAGTATGAGCTGCTTTTTACAGCTTTTTACTCACTGATCACCAACCTAGTGTCAACACACATGTCCCCACATAATGTAAAACACACACATGTCCCCACATAATGTAAAACACACACATGTCCCCATACAATGTAAAACACACACATGTCCCCATACAATATAAAACACACACATGTCCCCACATAATGTAAAACACACACATGTCCCCATACAATATAAAACACACACATGTCCCCACACAATGTAAAACACACATGTCCCCATACAATGTAAAACACACACATGTCCCCACATAATGTAAAACACACACATGTCCCCACATAATGTAAAACACACACATGTCCCCATACAATGTAAAACACACATGTCCCCATACAATGTAAAACACACACATGTCCCCACATAATGTAAAACACACACATGTCCCCACATAATGTAAAACACACACATGTCCCCACACAATGTAAAACACACACATGTCCCCACATAATGTAAAACACACATGTCCCCACATAATGTAAAACACACACATGTCCCCACACAATGTAAAACACACACATGTCCCCACATAATGTAAAACACACACATGTCCCCACATAATGTAAAACACACACATGTCCCCACATAATGTAAAACACACATGTCCCCATACAATGTAAAACACACACATGTCCCCATACAATGTAAAACACACATGTCCCCATACAATGTAAAACACACACATGTCCCCACATAATGTAAAACACACACATGTCCCCACATAATGTAAAACACACACATGTCCCCACATAATGTAAAACACACATGTCCCCATACAATGTAAAACACACACATGTCCCCACATAATGTAAAACACACACATGTCCCCACACAATGTAAAACACACACATGTCCCCACATAATGTAAAACACACACATGTCCCCACATAATGTAAAACACACACATGTCCCCACACAATGTAAAACACACACATGTCCCCACATAATGTAAAACACACATGTCCCCACATAATGTAAAACACACATGTCCCCACACAATGTAAAACACACACATGTCCCCACATAATGTAAAACACACATGTCCCCACATAATGTAAAACACACATGTCCCCACATAATGTAAAACACACACATGTCCCCACACAATGTAAAACACACACATGTCCCCACATAATGTAAAACACAAACATGTCCCCACATAATATAAAACACACACATGTCCCCACACAATGTAAAACACACACATGTCCCCACATAATGTAAAACACACACATGTCCCCACATAATGGAAAACACACACATGTCCCCACATAATGTAAAACACACACATGTCCCCACATAATGTAAAACACACACATGTCCCCACATAATGTAAAACACACACATGTCCCCACATAATGTAAAACACACATGTCCCCATACAATGTAAAACACACACATGTCCCCACATAATGTAAAACACACACATGTCCCCACACAATGTAAAACACACACATGTCCCCACATAATGTAAAACACACACATGTCCCCACATAATGTAAAACACACACATGTCCCCACATAATGTAAAACACACACATGTCCCCACACAATGTAAAACACACACATGTCCCCACACAATGTAAAACACACACATGTCCCCACATAATGTAAAACACACACATGTCCCCACATAATGTAAAACACACACATGTCCCCACATAATGTAAAACACACACATGTCCCCACATAATGTAAAACACACATGTCCCCACATAATGTAAAACACACACATGTCCCCACACAATGTAAAACACACACATGTCCCCACACAATGTAAAACACAAACATGTCCCCACATAATATAAAACACACACATGTCCCCACATAATGGAAAACACAAACATGTCCCCACATAATGTAAAACAAACACATGTCCCCACATAATGTAAAACACACATGTCCCCATACAATGTAAAACACACACATGTCCCCACACAATGTAAAACACACATGTCCCCACACAATGTAAAACACAAACATGTCCCCACATAATATAAAACACACATGTCCCCACACAATGTAAAACACACACATGTCCCCACATAATG
Source organism: Aquarana catesbeiana (assembly GCF_042186555.1). NCBI lineage: Eukaryota > Metazoa > Chordata > Amphibia > Anura > Ranidae > Aquarana > Aquarana catesbeiana. The sequence continues at coordinate 18,177,638 of NC_133325.1, read as the reverse complement.
TAAAACACACACATGTCCCCACATAATGTAAAACACACACATGTCCCCACATAATGTAAAACACACACATGTCCCCACACAATGTAAAACACACATGTCCCCACATAATGTAAAACACACATGTCCCCACACAATGTAAAACACACATGTCCCCACATAATGTAAAACACACATGTCCCCACATAATGTAAAACACACATGTCCCCATACAATGTAAAACACACATGTCCCCACACAATGTAAAACACACACATGTCCCCACATAATGTAAAACACACACATGTCCCCACACAATGTAAAACACACACATGTCCCCACATAATGTAAAACACACACATGTCCCCACATAATGTAAAACACACATGTCCCCACATAATGTAAAACACACACACATGTCCCCACATAATGTAAAACACACATGTCCCCATACAATGTAAAACACACACATGTCCCCATACAATGTAAAACACACACATGTCCCCACATAATGTAAAACACACACATGTCCCCACATAATGTAAAACACACACATGTCCCCACATAATGTAAAACACACACATGTCCCCATACAATGTAAAACACACACATGTCCCCACATAATGTAAAACACACACATGTCCCCACATAATGTAAAACACACATGTCCCCATACAATGTAAAACACACACATGTCCCCACATAATGTAAAACACACACATGTCCCCACATAATGGAAAACACAAACATGTCCCCACATAATATAAAACACACACATGTCCCCACATAATGTAAAACACACACATGTCCCCACATAATGTAAAACACACACATGTCCCCACATAATGTAAAACACACACATGTCCCCACATAATGTAAAACACACACATGTCCCCATACAATGTAAAACACACACATGTCCCCACACAATGTAAAACACACACATGTCCCCACACAATGTAAAACACACACATGTCCCCATACAATGTAAAACACACACATGTCCCCATACGATGTAAAACACACACATGTCCCCACATAATGTAAAACACACATGTCCCCACACAATGTAAAACACACACATGTCCCCATACGATGTAAAACACACACATGTCCCCACATAATGTAAAACACACACATGTCCCCACATAATGTAAAACACACACATGTCCCCACACAATGTAAAACACACACATGTCCCCACACAATGTAAAACACACACATGTCCCCACATAATGTAAAACACACATGTCCCCACATAATGTAAAACACACATGTCCCCACATAATGTAAAACACACACATGTCCCCACATAATGTAAAACACACATGTCCCCACATAATGTAAAACACACACATGTCCCCACATAATGTAAAACACACACATGTCCCCACACAATGTAAAACACACACATGTCCCCATACAATGTAAAACACACACATGTCCCCATACGATGTAAAACACACACATGTCCCCACATAATGTAAAACACACATGTCCCCACACAATGTAAAACACACACATGTCCCCATACGATGTAAAACACACACATGTCCCCACATAATGTAAAACACACACATGTCCCCACATAATGTAAAACACACACATGTCCCCACACAATGTAAAACACACACATGTCCCCACATAATGTAAAACACACATGTCCCCATACAATGTAAAACACACATGTCCCCATACAATATAAAACACACACATGTCCCCACACAATGTAAAACACACATGTCCCCATACAATGTAAAACACACACATGTCCCCACATAATGTAAAACACACACATGTCCCCACATAATGTAAAACACACACATGTTCCCACACAATGTAAAACACACACATGTCCCCACACAATGTAAAACACACACATGTCCCCACATAATGTAAAACACACATGTCCCCACATAATGTAAAACACACATGTCCCCACATAATGTAAAACACACACATGTCCCCACATAATGTAAAACACACACATGTCCCCACATAATGGAAAACACAAACATGTCCCCACATAATGTAAAACACACACATGTCCCCACATAATGTAAAACACAAACATGTCCCCACATAATGTAAAACACACACATGTCCCCACATAATGTAAAACAAACACATGTCCCCACATAATGTAAAACACACATGTCCCCATACAATGTAAAACACACACATGTCCCCACACAATGTAAAACACACACATGTCCCCACATAATGTAAAACACACACATGTCCCCACACAATGTAAAACACACACATGTCCCCACATAATGTAAAACACACATGTCCCCACATAATGTAAAACACACATGTCCCCACACAATGTAAAACACACACATGTCCCCACATAATGTAAAACACACATGTCCCCACATAATGTAAAACACACACATGTCCCCACACAATGTAAAACACACACATGTCCCCACATAATGTAAAACACAAACATGTCCCCACATAATATAAAACACACACATGTCCCCACACAATGTAAAACACACACATGTCCCCACATAATGTAAAACACACACATGTCCCCACATAATGGAAAACACACACATGTCCCCACATAATGTAAAACACACACATGTCCCCACATAATGTAAAACACACACATGTCCCCACATAATGTAAAACACACATGTCCCCATACAATGTAAAACACACACATGTCCCCACATAATGTAAAACACACACATGTCCCCACACAATGTAAAACACACACATGTCCCCACATAATGTAAAACACACACATGTCCCCACATAATGGAAAACACACACATGTCCCCACACAATGTAAAACACACACATGTTCCCACACAATGTAAAACACACACATGTCCCCACATAATGTAAAACACACACATGTCCCCACATAATGGAAAACACACACATGTCCCCACACAATGTAAAACACACACATGTCCCCACACAATGTAAAACACACACATGTCCCCACATAATGTAAAACACACACATGTCCCCACATAATGTAAAACACACATGTCCCCACATAATGTAAAACACACACATGTCCCCACACAATGTAAAACACACACATGTCCCCACACAATGTAAAACACAAACATGTCCCCACATAATATAAAACACACACATGTCCCCACATAATGGAAAACACAAACATGTCCCCACATAATGTAAAACAAACACATGTCCCCACATAATGTAAAACACACATGTCCCCATACAATGTAAAACACACACATGTCCCCACACAATGTAAAACACACATGTCCCCACACAATGTAAAACACAAACATGTCCCCACATAATATAAAACACACATGTCCCCACACAATGTAAAACACACACATGTCCCCACATAATGTAAAACACACACATGTCCCCACATAATGTAAAACACACACATGTCCCCACACAATGTAAAACACACATGTCCCCACATAATGTAAAACACACACATGTCCCCACATAATGTAAAACACACACATGTCCCCACATAATGTAAAACACACACATGTCCCCACACAATGTAAAACACACATGTCCCCACATAATGTAAAACACACATGTCCCCACACAATGTAAAACACACATGTCCCCACATAATGTAAAACACACATGTCCCCACATAATGTAAAACACACATGTCCCCATACAATGTAAAACACACATGTCCCCACACAATGTAAAACACACACATGTCCCCACATAATGTAAAACACACACATGTCCCCACATAATGTAAAACACACATGTCCCCACATAATGTAAAACACACACACATGTCCCCACATAATGTAAAACACACATGTCCCCATACAATGTAAAACACACACATGTCCCCATACAATGTAAAACACACACATGTCCCCACATAATGTAAAACACACACATGTCCCCACATAATGTAAAACACACACATGTCCCCACATAATGTAAAACACACACATGTCCCCATACAATGTAAAACACACACATGTCCCCACATAATGTAAAACACACACATGTCCCCACATAATGTAAAACACACATGTCCCCATACAATGTAAAACACACACATGTCCCCACATAATGTAAAACACACACATGTCCCCACATAATGGAAAACACAAACATGTCCCCACATAATATAAAACACACACATGTCCCCACATAATGTAAAACACACACATGTCCCCACATAATGTAAAACACACACATGTCCCCACATAATGTAAAACACACACATGTCCCCATACAATGTAAAACACACACATGTCCCCACACAATGTAAAACACACACATGTCCCCACACAATGTAAAACACACACATGTCCCCATACAATGTAAAACACACACATGTCCCCATACGATGTAAAACACACACATGTCCCCACATAATGTAAAACACACATGTCCCCACACAATGTAAAACACACACATGTCCCCATACGATGTAAAACACACACATGTCCCCACATAATGTAAAACACACACATGTCCCCACATAATGTAAAACACACATGTCCCCACATAATGTAAAACACACACATGTCCCCACATAATGTAAAACACACACATGTCCCCATACAATGTAAAACACACACATGTCCCCATACGATGTAAAACACACACATGTCCCCACACAATGTAAAACACACACATGTCCCCACACAATGTAAAACACACACATGTCCCCACATAATGTAAAACACACACATGTCCCCACACAATGTAAAACACACACATGTCCCCACATAATGTAAAACACACATGTCCCCACACAATGTAAAACACACACATGTCCCCACATAATGTAAAACACACACATGTCCCCACATAATGTAAAACACACACATGTCCCCACATAATGTAAAACACACATGTCCCCACACAATGTAAAACACACACATGTCCCCACACAATGTAAAACACACACATGTCCCCATACAATGTAAAACACACACATGTCCCCATACGATGTAAAACACACACATGTCCCCACATAATGTAAAACACACATGTCCCCACACAATGTAAAACACACACATGTCCCCATACGATGTAAAACACACACATGTCCCCACATAATGTAAAACACACACATGTCCCCACATAATGTAAAACACACATGTCCCCACATAATGTAAAACACACACATGTCCCCACATAATGTAAAACACACATGTCCCCATACAATGTAAAACACACATGTCCCCATACAATATAAAACACACACATGTCCCCACACAATGTAAAACACACATGTCCCCATACAATGTAAAACACACACATGTCCCCATACAATGTAAAACACACATGTCCCCATACAATGTAAAACACACACATGTCCCCACATAATGTAAAACACACACATGTCCCCACATAATGTAAAACACACACATGTTCCCACACAATGTAAAACACACACATGTCCCCACACAATGTAAAACACACACATGTCCCCACATAATGTAAAACACACATGTCCCCACATAATGTAAAACACACATGTCCCCACATAATGTAAAACACACACATGTCCCCACATAATGTAAAACACACACATGTCCCCACATAATGGAAAACACAAACATGTCCCCACATAATGTAAAACACACATGTCCCCACATAATGTAAAACACACACATGTCCCCACATAATGTAAAACACACACATGTCCCCACATAATGTAAAACACAAACATGTCCCCACATAATGTAAAACACACACATGTCCCCACATAATGTAAAACAAACACATGTCCCCACATAATGTAAAACACACATGTCCCCACACAATGTAAAACACACACATGTCCCCACATAATGTAAAACACACATGTCCCCACATAATGTAAAACACACATGTCCCCACACAATGTAAAACACACACATGTCCCCACATAATGTAAAACACACACATGTCCCCACACAATGTAAAACACACACATGTCCCCACATAATGTAAAACACACACATGTCCCCATACAATGTAAAACACACACATGTCCCCACATAATGTAAAACACACACATGTCCCCACACAATGTAAAACACACACATGTCCCCACATAATGTAAAACACAAACATGTCCCCACATAATATAAAACACACACATGTCCCCACACAATGTAAAACACACACATGTCCCCACATAATGTAAAACACACACATGTCCCCACATAATGGAAAACACACACATGTCCCCACACAATGTAAAACACACACATGTTCCCACACAATGTAAAACACACACATGTCCCCACATAATGTAAAACACACACATGTCCCCACATAATGTAAAACACACATGTCCCCATACAATGTAAAACACACACATGTCCCCACATAATGTAAAACACACACATGTCCCCACACAATGTAAAACACACACATGTCCCCACATAATGTAAAACACACATGTCCCCATACAATGTAAAACACACACATGTCCCCACATAATGTAAAACACACACATGTCCCCACACAATGTAAAACACACACATGTCCCCATACAATGTAAAACACACACATGTCCCCACATAATGGAAAACACACACATGTCCCCACACAATGTAAAACACACACATGTCCCCACATAATGTAAAACACACACATGTCCCCACATAATGGAAAACACACACATGTCCCCACACAATGTAAAACACACACATGTTCCCACACAATGTAAAACACACACATGTCCCCACATAATGTAAAACACACACATGTCCCCACATAATGTAAAACACACACATGTCCCCACACAATGTAAAACACACACATGTCCCCACACAATGTAAAACACACACATGTCCCCACATAATGTAAAACACACACATGTCCCCACATAATGTAAAACACACACATGTCCCCACATAATGTAAAACACACACATGTCCCCACATAATGTAAAACACACATGTCCCCACATAATGTAAAACACACACATGTCCCCACACAATGTAAAACACACACATGTCCCCACACAATGTAAAACACAAACATGTCCCCACATAATTAAAACACACACATGTCCCCACATAATGTAAAACACACACATGTCCCCACATAATGTAAAACAACACATGTCCCCACATAATGTAAAACACACATGTCCCCATACAATGTAAAACACACACATGTCCCCACACAATGTAAAACACACATGTCCCCACACAATGTAAAACACAAACATGTCCCCACATAATGTATAAAACACACATGTCCCCACACAATGTAAAACACACACATGTCCCCACATAATGTAAAACACACACATGTCCCCACATAATGTAAAACACACACATGTCCCCACACAATGTAAAACACACACATGTCCCCACATAATGTAAAACACACACATGTCCCCACACAATGTAAAACACACATGTCCCCACATAATGTAAAACACACATGTCCCCACACAATGTAAAACACACATGTCCCCACATAATGTAAAACACACATGTCCCCACATAATGTAAAACACACATGTCCCCATACAATGTAAAACACACATGTCCCCACACAATGTAAAACACACACATGTCCCCACATAATGTAAAACACACACATGTCCCCACACAATGTAAAACACACACATGTCCCCACATAATGTAAAACACACACATGTCCCCACATAATGTAAAACACACATGTCCCCACATAATGTAAAACACACACACATGTCCCCACATAATGTAAAACACACATGTCCCCATACAATGTAAAACACACACATGTCCCCATACAATGTAAAACACACACATGTCCCCACATAATGTAAAACACACACATGTCCCCACATAATGTAAAACACACACATGTCCCCACATAATGTAAAACACACACATGTCCCCATACAATGTAAAACACACACATGTCCCCACATAATGTAAAACACACACATGTCCCCACATAATGTAAAACACACATGTCCCCATACAATGTAAAACACACACATGTCCCCACATAATGTAAAACACACACATGTCCCCACATAATGGAAAACACAAACATGTCCCCACATAATATAAAACACACACATGTCCCCACATAATGTAAAACACACACATGTCCCCACATAATGTAAAACACACACATGTCCCCACATAATGTAAAACACACACATGTCCCCATACAATGTAAAACACACACATGTCCCCACACAATGTAAAACACACACATGTCCCCACACAATGTAAAACACACACATGTCCCCATACAATGTAAAACACACACATGTCCCCATACGATGTAAAACACACACATGTCCCCACATAATGTAAAACACACATGTCCCCACACAATGTAAAACACACACATGTCCCCATACGATGTAAAACACACACATGTCCCCACATAATGTAAAACACACACATGTCCCCACATAATGTAAAACACACACATGTCCCCACACAATGTAAAACACACACATGTCCCCACACAATGTAAAACACACACATGTCCCCACATAATGTAAAACACACATGTCCCCACATAATGTAAAACACACATGTCCCCACATAATGTAAAACACACACATGTCCCCACATAATGTAAAACACACATGTCCCCACATAATGTAAAACACACACATGTCCCCACATAATGTAAAACACACACATGTCCCCACACAATGTAAAACACACACATGTCCCCATACAATGTAAAACACACACATGTCCCCATACGATGTAAAACACACACATGTCCCCACATAATGTAAAACACACATGTCCCCACACAATGTAAAACACACACATGTCCCCATACGATGTAAAACACACACATGTCCCCACATAATGTAAAACACACATGTCCCCACATAATGTAAAACACACACATGTCCCCACATAATGTAAAACACACACATGTCCCCACATAATGTAAAACACACACATGTCCCCACACAATGTAAAACACACACATGTCCCCACACAATGTAAAACACACACATGTCCCCACATAATGTAAAACACACATGTCCCCATACAATGTAAAACACACACATGTCCCCACACAATGTAAAACACACATGTCCCCATACAATGTAAAACACACACATGTCCCCATACAATGTAAAACACACACATGTCCCCACATAATGTAAAACACACACATGTCCCCACATAATGTAAAACACACACATGTCCCCACATAATGTAAAACACACACATGTTCCCACACAATGTAAAACACACACATGTCCCCACACAATGTAAAACACACACATGTCCCCACATAATGGAAAACACAAACATGTCCCCACATAATATAAAACACACACATGTCCCCACATAATGTAAAACACACACATGTCCCCACATAATGTAAAACACACACATGTCCCCACATAATGTAAAACACACACATGTCCCCATACAATGTAAAACACACACATGTCCCCACACAATGTAAAACACACACATGTCCCCACACAATGTAAAACACACACATGTCCCCATACAATGTAAAACACACACATGTCCCCATACGATGTAAAACACACACATGTCCCCACATAATGTAAAACACACATGTCCCCACACAATGTAAAACACACACATGTCCCCATACGATGTAAAACACACACATGTCCCCACATAATGTAAAACACACACATGTCCCCACATAATGTAAAACACACACATGTCCCCACACAATGTAAAACACACACATGTCCCCACACAATGTAAAACACACACATGTCCCCACATAATGTAAAACACACATGTCCCCACATAATGTAAAACACACATGTCCCCACATAATGTAAAACACACACATGTCCCCACATAATGTAAAACACACATGTCCCCACATAATGTAAAACACACACATGTCCCCACATAATGTAAAACACACACATGTCCCCACACAATGTAAAACACACACATGTCCCCATACAATGTAAAACACACACATGTCCCCATACGATGTAAAACACACACATGTCCCCACATAATGTAAAACACACATGTCCCCACACAATGTAAAACACACACATGTCCCCATACGATGTAAAACACACACATGTCCCCACATAATGTAAAACACACATGTCCCCACATAATGTAAAACACACACATGTCCCCACATAATGTAAAACACACACATGTCCCCACATAATGTAAAACACACACATGTCCCCACACAATGTAAAACACACACATGTCCCCACACAATGTAAAACACACACATGTCCCCACATAATGTAAAACACACATGTCCCCATACAATGTAAAACACACACATGTCCCCACACAATGTAAAACACACATGTCCCCATACAATGTAAAACACACACATGTCCCCATACAATGTAAAACACACACATGTCCCCACATAATGTAAAACACACACATGTCCCCACATAATGTAAAACACACACATGTCCCCACATAATGTAAAACACACACATGTTCCCACACAATGTAAAACACACACATGTCCCCACACAATGTAAAACACACACATGTCCCCACATAATGTAAAACACACATGTCCCCACATAATGTAAAACACACACATGTCCCCACATAATGTAAAACACACACATGTCCCCACATAATGTAAAACACACACATGTCCCCACACAATGTAAAACACACACATGTCCCCACACAATGTAAAACACACACATGTCCCCACATAATGTAAAACACACATGTCCCCATACAATGTAAAACACACACATGTCCCCACACAATGTAAAACACACATGTCCCCATACAATGTAAAACACACACATGTCCCCATACAATGTAAAACACACACATGTCCCCACATAATGTAAAACACACACATGTCCCCACATAATGTAAAACACACACATGTCCCCACATAATGTAAAACACACACATGTTCCCACACAATGTAAAACACACACATGTCCCCACACAATGTAAAACACACACATGTCCCCACATAATGTAAAACACACATGTCCCCACATAATGTAAAACACACACATGTCCCCACATAATGTAAAACACACACATGTCCCCACATAATATAAAACACACACATGTCCCCACATAATGTAAAACACACATGTCCCCACATAATGTAAAACACACACATGTCCCCACATAATGTAAAACACACACATGTCCCCACATAATGGAAAACACAAACATGTCCCCACATAATGTAAAACACACACATGTCCCCACATAATGTAAAACACAAACATGTCCCCACATAATGTAAAACACACACATGTCCCCACATAATGTAAAACAAACACATGTCCCCACATAATGTAAAACACACATGTCCCCATACAATGTAAAACACACACATGTCCCCACACAATGTAAAACACACACATGTCCCCACATAATGTAAAACACACACATGTCCCCACATAATGTAAAACACACACATGTCCCCACACAATGTAAAACACACACATGTCCCCACATAATGTAAAACACACACATGTCCCCACACAATGTAAAACACACACATGTCCCCACATAATGTAAAACACACACATGTCCCCACATAATGTAAAACACACACATGTCCCCACACAATGTAAAACACACACATGTCCCCACATAATGTAAAACACACACATGTCCCCACACAATGTAAAACACACACATGTCCCCACATAATGTAAAACACACACATGTCCCCACACAATGTAAAACACACACATGTCCCCACATAATGTAAAACACAAACATGTCCCCACATAATATAAAACACACACATTTCCCCACACAATGTAAAACACACACATGTCCCCACATAATGTAAAACACACACATGTCCCCACATAATGTAAAACACACACATGTCCCCACATAATGTAAAACACACACATGTCCCCACATAATGTAAAACACACATGTCCCCACATAATGTAAAACACACACATGTCCCCACATAATGTAAAACACACATGTCCCCACATAATGGAAAACACAAACATGTCCCCACATAATGTAAAACAAACACATGTCCCCACATAATGTAAAACACACACATGTCCCCATACAATGTAAAACACACACATGTCCCCACACAATGTAAAACACACATGTCCCCACACAATGTAAAACACAAACATGTCCCCACATAATATAAAACACACATGTCCACACACAATGTAAAACACACACATGTCCCCACATAATGTAAAACACACACATGTCCCCACATAATGTAAAACACACACATGTCCCCACACAATGTAAAACACACATGTCCCCACATAATGTAAAACACACACATGTCCCCACATAATGTAAAACACACACATGTCCCCACATAATGTAAAACACACACATGTCCCCACACAATGTAAAACACACATGTCCCCACATAATGTAAAACACACATGTCCCCACACAATGTAAAACACACATGTCCCCACATAATGTAAAACACACACATGTCCCCACATAATGTAAAACACACATGTCCCCATACAATGTAAAACACACATGTCCCCACACAATGTAAAACACACACATGTCCCCACATAATGTAAAACACACACATGTCCCCACACAATGTAAAACACACACATGTCCCCACATAATGTAAAACACACACATGTCCCCACATAATGTAAAACACACATGTCCCCACATAATGTAAAACACACACACATGTCCCCACATAATGTAAAACACACATGTCCCCATACAATGTAAAACACACACATGTCCCCACATAATGTAAAACACACACATGTCCCCACATAATGTAAAACACACATGTCCCCATACAATGTAAAACACACACATGTCCCCATACAATGTAAAACACACACATGTCCCCATACAATGTAAAACACACACATGTCCCCACATAATGTAAAACACACACATGTCCCCATACAATGTAAAACACACACATGTCCCCACATAATGTAAAACACACACATGTCCCCACATAATGTAAAACACACATGTCCCCATACAATGTAAAACACACACATGTCCCCACATAATGTAAAACACACACATGTCCCCACATAATGTAAAACACACACATGTCCCCACATAATGGAAAACACAAACATGTCCCCACATAATATAAAACACACACATGTCCCCACATAATGTAAAACACACACATGTCCCCACATAATGTAAAACACACACATGTCCCCACATAATGTAAAACACACACATGTCCCCACATAATGTAAAACACACATGTCCCCACATAATGTAAAACACACACATGTCCCCACACAATGTAAAACACACACATGTCCCCATACAATGTAAAACACACACATGTCCCCATACGATGTAAAACACACACATGTCCCCACATAATGTAAAACACACATGTCCCCACACAATGTAAAACACACACATGTCCCCATACGATGTAAAACACACACATGTCCCCACATAATGTAAAACACACACATGTCCCCACATAATGTAAAACACACACATGTCCCCACACAATGTAAAACACACACATGTCCCCACATAATGTAAAACACACATGTCCCCACATAATGTAAAACACAAACATTTCCCCACATAATGTAAAACAAACACATGTCCCCACACAATGTAAAACACACACATGTCCCCACATAATGTAAAACACACACATGTCCCCACACAATGTAAAACACACACATGTCCCCACATAATATAAAACACAAACATTTCCCCACATAATATAAAACACACACATGTCCCCACACAATGTAAAACACACACATGTCCCCACATAATGTAAAACACACACATGTCCCCACACAATGTAAAACACACACGTGTCCCCACATAATGTAAAACACACATGTCCCCACATAATGGAAAACACAAACATGTCCCCACATAATGTAAAACACACACATGTCCCCACATAATATAAAACACAAACATTTCCCCACATAATGTAAAACACACACATGTCCCCACACAATGTAAAACACACATGTCCCCACACAATGTAAAACACAAACATGTCCCCACATAATATAAAACACACACATGTTCCCACACAATGTAAAACACACACATGTCCCCACACAATGTAAAACACACACATGTCCCCACATAATGTAAAACACACACATGTTCCCACACAATGTAAAACACACACATGTCCCCACATAATGTAAAACACACACATGTTCCCACACAATGTAAAACACACACATGTCCCCACACAATGTAAAACACACACATGTCCCCACACAATGTAAAACACACACATGTCCCCACACAATGTAAAACACACACATGTCCCCACATAATGTAAAACACACATGTCCCCACACAATGTAAAACACACACATGTCCCCACATAATGTAAAACACACATGTCCCCACATAATGTAAAACACACACATGTCCCCACACAATGTAAAACACACACATGTCCCCACATAATGTAAAACACAAACATGTCCCCACATAATATAAAACACACACATGTCCCCACACAATGTAAAACACACACATGTCCCCACATAATGTAAAACACACACATGTTCCCACACAATGTAAAACACACACATGTCCCCACACAATGTAAAACACACACATGTCCCCACACAATGTAAAACACACACATGTCCCCACACAATGTAAAACACAAACATGTCCCCACATAATATAAAACACACACATGTCCCCACACAATGTAAAACACACACATGTTCCCACACAATGTAAAACACACACATGTCCCCACATAATGTAAAACACACACATGTCCCCACATAATGTAAAACACACATGTCCCCACATAATGTAAAACACACACATGTCCCCACATAATGTAAAACACAAACATGTCCCCACATAATGTAAAACACACATGTCCCCACATAATATAAAACACACACATGTCCCCACATAATGTAAAACACACATGTCCCCACATAATATAAAACACACACATGTCCCCACATAATGTAAAACACACATGTCCCCACACAATGTAAAACACACACATGTCCCCACATAATGTAAAACACACATGTCCCCACATAATATAAAACACACACATGTCCCCACATAATGTAAAACACACATGTCCCCACACAATGTAAAACACAAACATGTCCCCACATAATATAAAACACACACATGTCCCCACATAATGTAAAACACACATGTCCCCACATAATGTAAAACACACACATGTCCCCACATAATGTAAAACACACACATGTCCCCACATAATGTAAAACACACACATGTCCCCACACAATGTAAAACACACACATGTCCCCACATAATGTAAAACACACACATGTCCCCACATAATGTAAAACACACACATGTCCCCACATAATGGAAAACACAAACATGTCCCCACATAATGTAAAACACACACATGTCCCCACATAATATAAAACACAAACATGTCCCCACATAATGTAAAACAAACACATGTCCCCACATAATGTAAAACACACATGTCCCCATACAATGTAAAACACACACATGTCCCCACATAATGTAAAACACACATGTCCCCACACAATGTAAAACACAAACATGTCCCCACATAATATAAAACACACATGTCCCCACACAATGTAAAACACACACATGTCCCCACATAATGTAAAACACACACATGTCCCCACATAATGTAAAACACACACATGTCCCCACACAATGTAAAACACACATGTCCCCACATAATGTAAAACACACACATGTCCCCACATAATGTAAAACACACACATGTCCCCACACAATGTAAAACACACATGTCCCCACATAATGTAAAACACACATGTCCCCACACAATGTAAAACACACATGTCCCCACATAATGTAAAACACACATGTCCCCACATAATGTAAAACACACATGTCCCCATACAATGTAAAACACACATGTCCCCACACAATGTAAAACACACACATGTCCCCACATAATGTAAAACACACACATGTCCCCACATAATGTAAAACACACACACATGTCCCCACATAATGTAAAACACACATGTCCCCACATAATGTAAAACACACATGTCCCCATACAATGTAAAACACACACATGTCCCCACATAATGTAAAACACACATGTCCCCATACAATGTAAAACACACACATGTCCCCATACAATGTAAAACACACACATGTCCCCACATAATGTAAAACACACATGTCCCCACATAATGTAAAACACACACATGTCCCCACATAATGTAAAACACACACATGTCCCCACATAATGTAAAACACACATGTCCCCACATAATGTAAAACACACACATGTCCCCACATAATGTAAAACACACATGTCCCCACATAATGGAAAACACAAACATGTCCCCACATAATATAAAACACACACATGTCCCCACATAATGTAAAACACACACATGTCCCCACATAATGTAAAACACACATGTCCCCACATAATGTAAAACACACACATGTCCCCACATAATGGAAAACACAAACATGTCCCCACATAATATAAAACACACACATGTCCCCACATAATGTAAAACACACACATGTCCCCACATAATATAAAACACACACATGTCCCCACACAATGTAAAACACACACATGTCCCCACATAATGTAAAACACACATGTCCCCACACAATGTAAAACACACACATGTCCCCATACAATGTAAAACACACACATGTCCCCATACAATGTAAAACACACACATGTCCCCACACAATGTAAAACACACACATGTCCCCACACAATGTAAAACACACACATGTCCCCACATAATGTAAAACACACATGTCCCCACACAATGTAAAACACACACATGTCCCCACATAATGTAAAACACACACATGTCCCCACATAATGTAAAACACACACATGTCCCCACATAATGTAAAACACACACATGTCCCCACATAATATAAAACACACACATGTCCCCACATAATGTAAAACACACATGTCCCCACACAATGTAAAACACACACATGTCCCCACATAATGTAAAACACACATGTCCCCACACAATGTAAAACACACACATGTCCCCATACGATGTAAAACACACACATGTCCCCACATAATGTAAAACACACATGTCCCCACATAATATAAAACACACACATGTCCCCACATAATGTAAAACACACATGTCCCCACACAATGTAAAACACACACATGTCCCCATACGATGTAAAACACACACATGTCCCCACATAATGTAAAACACACATGTCCCCACACAATGTAAAACACACACATGTCCCCATACGATGTAAAACACACACATGTCCCCATACAATGTAAAACACACACATGTCCCCATACAATGTAAAACACACACATGTCCCCACATAATGTAAAACACACACATGTCCCCACATAATGTAAAACACACATGTCCCCACATAATGTAAAACACACACATGTCCCCACATAATGGAAAACACAAACATGTCCCCACATAATATAAAACACACACATGTCCCCACATAATGTAAAACACACATGTCCCCACACAATGTAAAACACACACATGTCCCCATACAATGTAAAACACACACATGTCCCCACATAATGTAAAACACACACATGTCCCCACACAATGTAAAACACACACATGTCCCCATACAATGTAAAACACACACATGTCCCCACATAATGTAAAACACACATGTCCCCACACAATGTAAAACACACACATGTCCCCACACAATGTAAAACACACACATGTCCCCACATAATGTAAAACACACATGTCCCCACATAATGTAAAACACACACATGTCCCCACATAATGTAAAACACACACATGTCCCCACATAATGTAAAACACACACATGTCCCCACATAATATAAAACACACACATGTCCCCACATAATGTAAAACACACATGTCCCCACACAATGTAAAACACACACATGTCCCCATACAATGTAAAACACACACATGTCCCCATACGATGTAAAACACACACATGTCCCCACATAATGTAAAACACACATGTCCCCACACAATGTAAAACACACACATGTCCCCATACGATGTAAAACACACACATGTCCCCACATAATGTAAAACACACATGTCCCCACACAATGTAAAACACACACATGTCCCCACATAATGTAAAACACACACATGTCCCCACATAATGTAAAACACACACATGTCCCCACATAATATAAAACACACACATGTCCCCACATAATGTAAAACACACATGTCCCCACACAATGTAAAACACACACATGTCCCCATACAATGTAAAACACACACATGTCCCCATACGATGTAAAACACACACATGTCCCCACATAATGTAAAACACACATGTCCCCACACAATGTAAAACACACACATGTCCCCACACAATGTAAAACACACACATGTCCCCACATAATGTAAAACACACACATGTCCCCATACAATGTAAAACACACACATGTCCCCATACGATGTAAAACACACACACATGTCCCCACACAATGTAAAACACACACATGTCCCCATACGATGTAAAACACACACATGTCCCCACATAATGTAAAACACACATGTCCCCACACAATGTAAAACACACACATGTCCCCACACAATGTAAAACACACACATGTCCCCACATAATGTAAAACACACATGTCCCCACATAATGTAAAACACACACATGTCCCCACATAATGTAAAACACACACATGTCCCCACATAATGTAAAACACACACATGTCCCCACATAATATAAAACACACACATGTCCCCACATAATGTAAAACACACATGTCCCCACACAATGTAAAACACACACATGTCCCCACATAATGTAAAACACACATGTCCCCACACAATGTAAAACACAAACATGTCCCCACATAATATAAAACACACACATGTTCCCACACAATGTAAAACACACACATGTCCCCACACAATGTAAAACACACACATGTCCCCACACAATGTAAAACACACACATGTCCCCACATAATGTAAAACACACATATGTTCCCACACAATGTAAAACACACACATGTCCCCACACAATGTAAAACACACACATGTCCCCATACGATGTAAAACACACACATGTCCCCACATAATGTAAAACACACATGTCCCCATACAATGTAAAACACACACATGTCCCCACACAATGTAAAACACACATGTCCCCACACAATGTAAAACACAAACATGTCCCCACATAATATAAAACACACACATGTCCCCACACAATGTAACACACACACATGTCCCCACATAATGTAAAACACACACATGTCCCCACACAATGTAAAACACACACATGTCCCCACATAATGTAAAACACACATGTCCCCACATAATGGAAAACACAAACATGTCCCCACATAATGTAAAACACACACATGTCCCCACATAATATAAAACACAAACATTTCCCCACATAATGTAAAACAAACACATGTCCCCACACAATGTAAAACACACACATGTCCCCACATAATATAAAACACACACATGTCCCCATACAATGTAAAACACACACATGTCCCCACACAATGTAAAACACACATGTCCCCACACAATGTAAAACACAAACATGTCCCCACATAATATAAAACACACACATGTCCTCACACAATGTAAAACACACACATGTCCCCACATAATGTAAAACACACACATGTTCCCACACAATGTAAAACACACACATGTCCCCACACAATGTAAAACACACACATGTCCCCACATAATGTAAAACACACACATGTTCCCACACAATGTAAAACACACACATGTCCCCACACAATGTAAAACACACACATGTCCCCACACAATGTAAAACACACACATGTCCCCACACAATGTAAAACACACACATGTCCCCACACAATGTAAAACACACACATGTCCCCACACAATGTAAAACACACATGTCCCCACACAATGTAAAACACACACATGTCCCCACACAATGTAAAACACACACATGTCCCCACATAATGTAAAACACACACATGTCCCCACATAATGTAAAACACACACATGTCCCCACATAATATAAAACACACACATGTCCCCAAATAATGTAAAACACACACATGTCCCCACATAATGTAAAACACACACATGTCCCCACATAATATAAAACACACACATGTCCCCACATAATGTAAAACACACATGTCCCCACACAATGTAAAACACACACATGTCCCCATACAATGTAAAACACACACATGTCCCCATACGATGTAAAACACACACATGTCCCCACATAATGTAAAACACACATGTCCCCACACAATGTAAAACACACACATGTCCCCATACGATGTAAAACACACACATGTCCCCACATAATGTAAAACACACATGTCCCCACACAATGTAAAACACACACATGTCCCCATACAATGTAAAACACACACATGTCCCCATACGATGTAAAACACACACATGTCCCCACATAATGTAAAACACACACATGTCCCCACATAATGTAAAACACACATGTCCCCACACAATGTAAAACACACACATGTCCCCACACAATGTAAAACACACATGTCCCCACACAATGTAAAACACAAACATGTCCCCACATAATATAAAACACACACATGTCCCCACACAATGTAAAACACACACATGTCCCCACACAATGTAAAACACACACATGTCCCCACACAATGTAAAACACACACATGTCCCCACATAATGTAAAACACACACATGTTCCCACACAATGTAAAACACACACATGTCCCCACACAATGTAAAACACACACATGTCCCCACATAATATAAAACACACACATGTCCCCACATAATGTAAAACACACATGTCCCCACACAATGTAAAACACACACATGTCCCCATACAATGTAAAACACACACATGTCCCCATACGATGTAAAACACACACATGTCCCCACATAATGTAAAACACACATGTCCCCACACAATGTAAAACACACACATGTCCCCACATAATATAAAACACACACATGTCCCCACATAATGTAAAACACACATGTCCCCACACAATGTAAAACACACACATGTCCCCATACAATGTAAAACACACACATGTCCCCATACGATGTAAAACACACACATGTCCCCACATAATGTAAAACACACACATGTCCCCACATAATGTAAAACACACATGTCCCCATACAATGTAAAACACACATGTCCCCACACAATGTAAAACACACACATGTCCCCACACAATGTAAAACACACATGTCCCCACATAATGTAAAACACACACATGTCCCCATATAATGTAAAACACACACATGTCCCCACATAATGTAAAACACACACATGTCCCCACATAATGTAAAACACACATGTCCCCACACAATGTAAAACACACACATGTCCCCACACAATGTAAAACACACATGTCCCCACATAATGTAAAACACACACATGTCCCCACATAATGTAAAACACACACATGTCCCCACACAATGTAAAACACACATGTCCCCACATAATGTAAAACACACACATGTCCCCACATAATGTAAAACACACACATGTCCCCACATAATGTAAAACACACACATGTCCCCACATAATGTAAAACACACACATGTCCCCATACAATGTAAAACACACACATGTCCCCATACGATGTAAAACACACACATGTCCCCACATAATGTAAAACACACATGTCCCCATACAATGTAAAACACACACATGTCCCCATACGATGTAAAACACACACATGTCCCCACATAATGTAAAACACACATGTCCCCACATAATGTAAAACACACACATGTCCCCACATAATATAAAACACACACATGTCCCCACATAATGGAAAACACAAACATGTCCCCACATAATGTAAAACACACACATGTCCCCACATAATGTAAAACAAACACATGTCCCCACATAATGTAAAACACACATGTCCCCATACAATGTAAAACACACACATGTCCCCACACAATGTAAAACACAAACATGTCCCCACATAATATAAAACACACACATGTCCCCACACAATGTAAAACACACACATGTCCCCACATAATGTAAAACACACACATGTCCCCACACAATGTAAAACACACACATGTCCCCACATAATGTAAAACACACACATGTCCCCACATAATGGAAAACACAAACATGTCCCCACATAATGGAAAACACAAACATGTCCCCACATAATGTAAAACACACACATGTCCCCACATAATGTAAAACACAAACATTTCCCCACATAATGTAAAACACAAACATTTCCCCACATAATGTAAAACACACACATGTCCCCACACAATGTAAAACACACATGTCCCCACATAATGTAAAACACACACATGTCCCCACATAATATAAAACACAAACATTTCCCCACATAATGTAAAACAAACACATGTCCCCACATAATGTAAAACACACATGTATCCATACAATGTAAAACACACACATGTCCCCACACAATGTAAAACACACATGTCCCCACACAATGTAAAACACAAACATGTCCCCACATAATATAAAACACACACATGTCCCCACATAATGTAAAACACACACATGTCCCCACACAATGTAAAACACACATGTCCCCACATAATGTAAAACACACACATGTCCCCACATAATGTAAAACACACATGTCCCCACATAATGTAAAACACACACATGTCCCCACATAATGGAAAACACACACATGTCCCCACATAATGGAAAACACAAACATGTCCCCACATAATGTAAAACACACACATGTCCCCACATAATGTAAAACACACATGTCCCCACATAATGTAAAACAAACACATGTCCCCACACAATGTAAAACACACATGTCCCCATACAATGTAAAACACACACATGTCCCCACACAATGTAAAACACACATGTCCCCACACAATGTAAAACACACACATGTCCCCATACAATGTAAAACACACACATGTCCCCATACGATGTAAAACACACACATGTCCCCACATAATGTAAAACACACATGTCCCCACACAATGTAAAACACACACATGTCCCCATACGATGTAAAACACACACATGTCCCCACATAATGTAAAACACACATGTCCCCACACTATGTAAAACACACACATGTCCCCACATAATGTAAAACACACATGTCCCCACATAATGTAAAACACACACATGTCCCCACATAATATAAAACACACACATGTCCCCACATAATGTAAAACACACACATGTCCCCACATAATGTAAAACACACACATGTCCCCACATAATGGAAAACACAAACATGTCCCCACATAATGTAAAACACACACATGTCCCCACATAATGTAAAACAAACACATGTCCCCACATAATGTAAAACACACATGTCCCCATACAATGTAAAACACACACATGTCCCCACACAATGTAAAACACAAACATTTCCCCACATAATATAAAACACACACATGTCCCCACACAATGTAAAACACACACATGTCCCCACATAATGTAAAACACACATGTCCCCACATAATGGAAAACACAAACATGTCCCCACATAATGTAAAACACACACATGTCCCCACATAATGTAAAACACACATGTCCCCACATAATGGAAAACACAAACATGTCCCCACATAATGTAAAACAAACACATGTCCCCACATAATGTAAAACACACACATGTCCCCACATAATGTAAAACAAACACATGTCCCCACATAATGTAAAACACACACATGTCCCCATACAATGTAAAACACAAACATGTCCCCACATAATGTAAAACACACACATGTCCCCACATAATATAAAACACAAACATTTCCCCACATAATGTAAAACAAACACATGTCCCCACATAATGTAAAACACACATGTCCCCATACAATGTAAAACACACACATGTCCCCACACAATGTAAAACACACATGTCCCCACATAATGTAAAACACACATGTCCCCATACAATGTAAAACACACACATGTCCCCACACAATGTAAAACACACATGTCCCCACACAATGTAAAACACAAACATGTCCCCACATAATATAAAACACACACATGTCCTCACACAATGTAAAACACACACATGTCCCCACACAATGTAAAACACACACATGTCCTCACACAATGTAAAACACACACATGTCCCCACATAATATAAAACACACACATGTCCTCACACAATGTAAAACACACACATGTCCCCACACAATGTAAAACACACATGTCCCCACACAATGTAAAACACACACATGTCCCCACACAATGTAAAACACACACATGTCCCCACATAATGTAAAACACACACATGTCCCCACATAATGTAAAACACACACATGTCCCCACATAATGTAAAACACACACATGTCCCCACATAATGGAAAACACACACATGTCCCCACATAATGTAAAACACACACATGTCCCCACATAATATAAAACACACACATGTCCCCACATAATGTAAAACACACACATGTCCCCACACAATGTAAAACACACACATGTCCCCACACAATGTAAAACACACATGTCCCCACATAATGTAAAACACACACATGTCCCCACATAATGTAAAACACACACATGTCCCCACATAATGTAAAACACACACATGTCCCCACATAATGTAAAACACACACATGTCCCCACATAATGTAAAACACACACATGTCCCCACACAATGTAAAACACACATGTCCCCACATAATGTAAAACACACACATGTCCCCACATAATGTAAAACACACACATGTCCCCACATAATGTAAAACACACACATGTCCCCACACAATGTAAAACACACACATGTCCCCACATAATGTAAAACACACACATGTCCCCACATAATGTAAAACACACACATGTCCCCACATAATGTAAAACACACACATGTCCCCACATAATGTAAAACACACACATGTCCCCACATAATGTAAAACACACACATGTCCCCACATAATATAAAACACACATGTCCCCACATAATGTAAAACACACATGTCCCCACATAATGTAAAACACACACATGTCCCCACATAATGTAAAACACACACATGTCCCCACATAATGTAAAACACACACATGTCCCCACATAATGTAAAACACACATGTCCCCACATAATGGAAAACACAAACATGTCCCCACATAATGTAAAACACACACATGTCCCCACATAATATAAAACACAAACATTTCCCCACATAATGTAAAACAAACACATGTCCCCACACAATGTAAAACACACATGTCCCCATACAATGTAAAACACACACATGTCCCCACACAATGTAAAACACACATGTCCCCACACAATGTAAAACACAAACATGTCCCCACATAATATAAAACACACACATGTCCTCACACAATGTAAAACACACACATGTCCCCACATAATGTAAAACACACACATGTTCCCACACAATGTAAAACACACACATGTCCCCACACAATGTAAAACACACACATGTCCCCACACAATGTAAAACACACACATGTCCCCATACGATGTAAAACACACACATGTCCCCACATAATGTAAAACACACATGTCCCCATACAATGTAAAACACACACATGTCCCCACACAATGTAAAACACACATGTCCCCACACAATGTAAAACACAAACATGTCCCCACATAATATAAAACACACACATGTCCCCACACAATGTAAAACACACACATGTCCCCACATAATGTAAAACACACACATGTCCCCACACAATGTAAAACACACACATGTCCCCACATAATGTAAAACACACATGTCCCCACATAATGGAAAACACAAACATGTCCCCACATAATGTAAAACACACACATGTCCCCACATAATATAAAACACAAACATTTCCCCACATAATGTAAAACAAACACATGTCCCCACACAATGTAAAACACACATGTCCCCATACAATGTAAAACACACACATGTCCCCACACAATGTAAAACACACATGTCCCCACACAATGTAAAACACAAACATGTCCCCACATAATATAAAACACACACATGTCCTCACACAATGTAAAACACACACATGTCCCCACACAATGTAAAACACACACATGTCCCCACACAATGTAAAACACACACATGTCCCCACACAATGTAAAACACACATGTCCCCATACAATGTAAAACACACACATGTCCCCACACAATGTAAAACACACATGTCCCCACACAATGTAAAACACAAACATGTCCCCACATAATATAAAACACACACATGTTCCCACACAATGTAAAACACACACATGTCCCCACACAATGTAAAACACACACATGTCCCCACACAATGTAAAAAACACACATGTCCCCACATAATGTAAAACACACACATGTCCCCACACAATGTAAAACACACACATGTCCCCACATAATGTAAAACACACACATGTCCCCACATAATGTAAAACACACACATGTCCCCACATAATATAAAACACACACATGTCCCCAAATAATGTAAAACACACACATGTCCCCACATAATGTAAAACACACACATGTCCCCACATAATGTAAAACACACACATGTCCCCACATAATGGAAAACACACACATGTCCCCACATAATGTAAAACACACACATGTCCCCACACAATGTAAAACACACATGTCCCCACATAATGTAAAACACACACATGTCCCCACACAATGTAAAACACACACATGTCCCCACATAATGTAAAACACACACATGTCCCCACATAATGTAAAACACACACATGTCCCCACATAATGTAAAACACACACATGTCCCCACATAATGTAAAACACACACATGTCCCCACATAATGTAAAACACACACATGTCCCCGCATAATGTAAAACACACATGTCCCCATACAATGTAAAACACACACATGTCCCCACATAATGTAAAACACACACATGTCCCCACATAATGTAAAACACACACATGTCCCCACATAATATAAAACACACACATGTCCCCACACAATGTAAAACACACACATGTCCCCATACAATGTAAAACACACACATGTCCCCATACGATGTAAAACACACACATGTCCCCACATAATGTAAAACACACATGTCCCCACACAATGTAAAACACACACATGTCCCCATACGATGTAAAACACACACATGTCCCCACATAATGTAAAACACACACATGTCCCCATACAATGTAAAACACACACATGTCCCCATACGATGTAAAACACACACATGTCCCCACATAATGTAAAACACACACATGTCCCCACATAATGTAAAACACACATGTCCCCACACAATGTAAAACACACACATGTCCCCATACGATGTAAAACACACACATGTCCCCACATAATGTAAAACACACATGTCCCCACACAATGTAAAACACACACATGTCCCCACACAATGTAAAACACACACATGTCCCCATACGATGTAAAACACACACATGTCCCCACATAATGTAAAACACACATGTCCCCACATAATGTAAAACACACACATGTCCCCACATAATGTAAAACACACACATGTCCCCACATAATGTAAAACACACATGTCCCCACACAATGTAAAACACACACATGTCCCCATACAATGTAAAACACACACATGTCCCCATACGATGTAAAACACACACATGTCCCCACATAATGTAAAACACACACATGTCCCCACATAATGTAAAACACACATGTCCCCACACAATGTAAAACACACACATGTCCCCACACAATGTAAAACACACATGTCCCCACACAATGTAAAACACAAACATGTCCCCACATAATATAAAACACACACATGTCCCCACACAATGTAAAACACACACATGTCCCCACACAATGTAAAACACACACATGTCCCCACACAATGTAAAACACACACATGTCCCCACATAATGTAAAACACACACATGTTCCCACACAATGTAAAACACACACATGTCCCCACACAATGTAAAACACACACATGTCCCCACATAATATAAAACACACACATGTCCCCACATAATGTAAAACACACATGTCCCCACACAATGTAAAACACACACATGTCCCCATACAATGTAAAACACACACATGTCCCCATACGATGTAAAACACACACATGTCCCCACATAATGTAAAACACACATGTCCCCACACAATGTAAAACACACACATGTCCCCACATAATATAAAACACACACATGTCCCCACATAATGTAAAACACACATGTCCCCACACAATGTAAAACACACACATGTCCCCATACAATGTAAAACACACACATGTCCCCATACGATGTAAAACACACACATGTCCCCACATAATGTAAAACACACACATGTCCCCACATAATGTAAAACACACATGTCCCCATACAATGTAAAACACACATGTCCCCACACAATGTAAAACACACACATGTCCCCACACAATGTAAAACACACATGTCCCCACATAATGTAAAACACACACATGTCCCCATATAATGTAAAACACACACATGTCCCCACATAATGTAAAACACACACATGTCCCCACATAATGTAAAACACACATGTCCCCACACAATGTAAAACACACACATGTCCCCACACAATGTAAAACACACATGTCCCCACATAATGTAAAACACACACATGTCCCCACATAATGTAAAACACACACATGTCCCCACACAATGTAAAACACACATGTCCCCACATAATGTAAAACACACACATGTCCCCACATAATGTAAAACACACACATGTCCCCACATAATGTAAAACACACACATGTCCCCACATAATGTAAAACACACACATGTCCCCATACAATGTAAAACACACACATGTCCCCATACGATGTAAAACACACACATGTCCCCACATAATGTAAAACACACATGTCCCCATACAATGTAAAACACACACATGTCCCCATACGATGTAAAACACACACATGTCCCCACATAATGTAAAACACACATGTCCCCACATAATGTAAAACACACACATGTCCCCACATAATATAAAACACACACATGTCCCCACATAATGGAAAACACAAACATGTCCCCACATAATGTAAAACACACACATGTCCCCACATAATGTAAAACAAACACATGTCCCCACATAATGTAAAACACACATGTCCCCATACAATGTAAAACACACACATGTCCCCACACAATGTAAAACACAAACATGTCCCCACATAATATAAAACACACACATGTCCCCACACAATGTAAAACACACACATGTCCCCACATAATGTAAAACACACACATGTCCCCACACAATGTAAAACACACACATGTCCCCACATAATGTAAAACACACACATGTCCCCACATAATGGAAAACACAAACATGTCCCCACATAATGGAAAACACAAACATGTCCCCACATAATGTAAAACACACACATGTCCCCACATAATGTAAAACACAAACATTTCCCCACATAATGTAAAACACAAACATTTCCCCACATAATGTAAAACACACACATGTCCCCACACAATGTAAAACACACATGTCCCCACATAATGTAAAACACACACATGTCCCCACATAATATAAAACACAAACATTTCCCCACATAATGTAAAACAAACACATGTCCCCACATAATGTAAAACACACATGTCCCCATACAATGTAAAACACACACATGTCCCCACATAATGTAAAACACACATGTCCCCATACAATGTAAAACACACACATGTCCCCACACAATGTAAAACACACATGTCCCCACACAATGTAAAACACAAACATGTCCCCACATAATATAAAACACACACATGTCCCCACATAATGTAAAACACACACATGTCCCCACACAATGTAAAACACACATGTCCCCACATAATGTAAAACACACACATGTCCCCACATAATGTAAAACACACATGTCCCCACATAATGTAAAACACACACATGTCCCCACATAATGGAAAACACACACATGTCCCCACATAATGGAAAACACAAACATGTCCCCACATAATGTAAAACACACACATGTCCCCACATAATGTAAAACACACACATGTCCCCACATAATGTAAAACACACATGTCCCCACATAATGTAAAACAAACACATGTCCCCACACAATGTAAAACACACATGTCCCCATACAATGTAAAACACACACATGTCCCCACACAATGTAAAACACACATGTCCCCACACAATGTAAAACACACACATGTCCCCATACAATGTAAAACACACACATGTCCCCATACGATGTAAAACACACACATGTCCCCACATAATGTAAAACACACATGTCCCCACACAATGTAAAACACACACATGTCCCCATACGATGTAAAACACACACATGTCCCCACATAATGTAAAACACACATGTCCCCACACTATGTAAAACACACACATGTCCCCACATAATGTAAAACACACATGTCCCCACATAATGTAAAACACACACATGTCCCCACATAATATAAAACACACACATGTCCCCACATAATGTAAAACACACACATGTCCCCACATAATGTAAAACACACACATGTCCCCACATAATGGAAAACACAAACATGTCCCCACATAATGTAAAACACACACATGTCCCCACATAATGTAAAACAAACACATGTCCCCACATAATGTAAAACACACATGTCCCCATACAATGTAAAACACACACATGTCCCCACACAATGTAAAACACAAACATTTCCCCACATAATATAAAACACACACATGTCCCCACACAATGTAAAACACACACATGTCCCCACATAATGTAAAACACACATGTCCCCACATAATGGAAAACACAAACATGTCCCCACATAATGTAAAACACACACATGTCCCCACATAATATAAAACACAAACATTTCCCCACATAATGTAAAACAAACACATGTCCCCACATAATGTAAAACACACACATGTCCCCATACAATGTAAAACACAAACATGTCCCCACATAATGTAAAACACACACATGTCCCCACATAATATAAAACACAAACATTTCCCCACATAATGTAAAACAAACACATGTCCCCACATAATGTAAAACACACATGTCCCCATACAATGTAAAACACACACATGTCCCCACACAATGTAAAACACACATGTCCCCACATAATG
Source organism: Aquarana catesbeiana (assembly GCF_042186555.1). Classification (NCBI taxonomy): domain Eukaryota; kingdom Metazoa; phylum Chordata; class Amphibia; order Anura; family Ranidae; genus Aquarana; species Aquarana catesbeiana. The sequence continues at coordinate 18,146,650 of NC_133325.1, read as the reverse complement.
TAAAACACACATGTCCCCATACAATGTAAAACACACACATGTCCCCACACAATGTAAAACACACATGTCCCCACACAATGTAAAACACAAACATGTCCCCACATAATATAAAACACACACATGTCCTCACACAATGTAAAACACACACATGTCCCCACACAATGTAAAACACACACATGTCCTCACACAATGTAAAACACACACATGTCCCCACATAATATAAAACACACACATGTCCTCACACAATGTAAAACACACACATGTCCCCACACAATGTAAAACACACATGTCCCCACACAATGTAAAACACACACATGTCCCCACACAATGTAAAACACACACATGTCCCCACATAATGTAAAACACACACATGTCCCCACATAATGTAAAACACACACATGTCCCCACATAATGTAAAACACACACATGTCCCCACATAATGGAAAACACACACATGTCCCCACATAATGTAAAACACACACATGTCCCCACATAATATAAAACACACACATGTCCCCACATAATGTAAAACACACACATGTCCCCACACAATGTAAAACACACACATGTCCCCACACAATGTAAAACACACATGTCCCCACATAATGTAAAACACACACATGTCCCCACATAATGTAAAACACACACATGTCCCCACATAATGTAAAACACACACATGTCCCCACATAATGTAAAACACACACATGTCCCCACATAATGTAAAACACACACATGTCCCCACACAATGTAAAACACACATGTCCCCACATAATGTAAAACACACACATGTCCCCACATAATGTAAAACACACACATGTCCCCACATAATGTAAAACACACACATGTCCCCACACAATGTAAAACACACACATGTCCCCACATAATGTAAAACACACACATGTCCCCACATAATGTAAAACACACACATGTCCCCACATAATGTAAAACACACACATGTCCCCACATAATGTAAAACACACACATGTCCCCACATAATGTAAAACACACACATGTCCCCACATAATATAAAACACACATGTCCCCACATAATGTAAAACACACATGTCCCCACATAATGTAAAACACACACATGTCCCCACATAATGTAAAACACACACATGTCCCCACATAATGTAAAACACACACATGTCCCCACATAATGTAAAACACACATGTCCCCACATAATGGAAAACACAAACATGTCCCCACATAATGTAAAACACACACATGTCCCCACATAATATAAAACACAAACATTTCCCCACATAATGTAAAACAAACACATGTCCCCACACAATGTAAAACACACATGTCCCCATACAATGTAAAACACACACATGTCCCCACACAATGTAAAACACACATGTCCCCACACAATGTAAAACACAAACATGTCCCCACATAATATAAAACACACACATGTCCTCACACAATGTAAAACACACACATGTCCCCACATAATGTAAAACACACACATGTTCCCACACAATGTAAAACACACACATGTCCCCACACAATGTAAAACACACACATGTCCCCACACAATGTAAAACACACACATGTCCCCATACGATGTAAAACACACACATGTCCCCACATAATGTAAAACACACATGTCCCCATACAATGTAAAACACACACATGTCCCCACACAATGTAAAACACACATGTCCCCACACAATGTAAAACACAAACATGTCCCCACATAATATAAAACACACACATGTCCCCACACAATGTAAAACACACACATGTCCCCACATAATGTAAAACACACACATGTCCCCACACAATGTAAAACACACACATGTCCCCACATAATGTAAAACACACATGTCCCCACATAATGGAAAACACAAACATGTCCCCACATAATGTAAAACACACACATGTCCCCACATAATATAAAACACAAACATTTCCCCACATAATGTAAAACAAACACATGTCCCCACACAATGTAAAACACACATGTCCCCATACAATGTAAAACACACACATGTCCCCACACAATGTAAAACACACATGTCCCCACACAATGTAAAACACAAACATGTCCCCACATAATATAAAACACACACATGTCCTCACACAATGTAAAACACACACATGTCCCCACACAATGTAAAACACACACATGTCCCCACACAATGTAAAACACACACATGTCCCCACACAATGTAAAACACACATGTCCCCATACAATGTAAAACACACACATGTCCCCACACAATGTAAAACACACATGTCCCCACACAATGTAAAACACAAACATGTCCCCACATAATATAAAACACACACATGTTCCCACACAATGTAAAACACACACATGTCCCCACACAATGTAAAACACACACATGTCCCCACACAATGTAAAAAACACACATGTCCCCACATAATGTAAAACACACACATGTCCCCACACAATGTAAAACACACACATGTCCCCACATAATGTAAAACACACACATGTCCCCACATAATGTAAAACACACACATGTCCCCACATAATATAAAACACACACATGTCCCCAAATAATGTAAAACACACACATGTCCCCACATAATGTAAAACACACACATGTCCCCACATAATGTAAAACACACACATGTCCCCACATAATGGAAAACACACACATGTCCCCACATAATGTAAAACACACACATGTCCCCACACAATGTAAAACACACATGTCCCCACATAATGTAAAACACACACATGTCCCCACACAATGTAAAACACACACATGTCCCCACATAATGTAAAACACACACATGTCCCCACATAATGTAAAACACACACATGTCCCCACATAATGTAAAACACACACATGTCCCCACATAATGTAAAACACACACATGTCCCCACATAATGTAAAACACACACATGTCCCCGCATAATGTAAAACACACATGTCCCCATACAATGTAAAACACACACATGTCCCCACATAATGTAAAACACACACATGTCCCCACATAATGTAAAACACACACATGTCCCCACATAATATAAAACACACACATGTCCCCACACAATGTAAAACACACACATGTCCCCATACAATGTAAAACACACACATGTCCCCATACGATGTAAAACACACACATGTCCCCACATAATGTAAAACACACATGTCCCCACACAATGTAAAACACACACATGTCCCCATACGATGTAAAACACACACATGTCCCCACATAATGTAAAACACACACATGTCCCCATACAATGTAAAACACACACATGTCCCCATACGATGTAAAACACACACATGTCCCCACATAATGTAAAACACACACATGTCCCCACATAATGTAAAACACACATGTCCCCACACAATGTAAAACACACACATGTCCCCATACGATGTAAAACACACACATGTCCCCACATAATGTAAAACACACATGTCCCCACACAATGTAAAACACACACATGTCCCCACACAATGTAAAACACACACATGTCCCCATACGATGTAAAACACACACATGTCCCCACATAATGTAAAACACACATGTCCCCACATAATGTAAAACACACACATGTCCCCACATAATGTAAAACACACACATGTCCCCACATAATGTAAAACACACATGTCCCCACACAATGTAAAACACACACATGTCCCCATACAATGTAAAACACACACATGTCCCCATACGATGTAAAACACACACATGTCCCCATACGATGTAAAACACACACATGTCCCCACATAATGTAAAACACACATGTCCCCACACAATGTAAAACACACACATGTCCCCATACGATGTAAAACACACACATGTCCCCACATAATGTAAAACACACATGTCCCCACACAATGTAAAACACACACATGTCCCCACATAATGTAAAACACACATGTCCCCACATAATGTAAAACACACACATGTCCCCACATAATATAAAACACACACATGTCCCCACATAATGTAAAACACACACATGTCCCCACATAATGGAAAACACAAACATGTCCCCACATAATGGAAAACACACACATGTCCCCACATAATGTAAAACAAACACATGTCCCCACATAATGTAAAACACACATGTCCCCATACAATGTAAAACACACACATGTCCCCACATAATATAAAACACACACATGTCCCCACATAATGTAAAACACAAACATGTCCCCACATAATGTAAAACAAACACATGTCCCCACATAATGTAAAACACACATGTCCCCACACAATGTAAAACACACACATGTCCCCACATAATGTAAAACACACACATGTCCCCACACAATGTAAAACACAAACATGTCCCCACATAATATAAAACACACACATGTCCCCACACAATGTAAAACACACACATGTCCCCACATAATGGAAAACACACACATGTCCCCACATAATGTAAAACACACACATGTCCCCACATAATGTAAAACACACATGTCCCCACATAATGTAAAACACACATGTCCCCATACAATGTAAAACACACACATGTCCCCACATAATATAAAACACACACATGTCCCCACACAATGTAAAACACACATGTCCCCACATAATGTAAAACACACACATGTCCCCACACAATGTAAAACACACATGTCCCCACATAATGTAAAACACACACATGTCCCCACATAATGTAAAACACACACATGTCCCCACATAATGTAAAACACACACATGTCCCCACACAATGTAAAACACACACATGTCCCCACATAATGTAAAACACACACATGTCCCCACATAATGTAAAACACACACATGTTCCCACACAATGTAAAACACACATGTCCCCACATAATGTAAAACACACACATGTCCCCACATAATGTAAAACACACACATGTCCCCACATAATGTAAAACACACACATGTCCCCACATAATGTAAAACACACATGTCCCCACATAATGGAAAACACAAACATGTCCCCACATAATGTAAAACACACACATGTCCCCACATAATATAAAACACAAACATGTCCCCACATAATATAAAACACACACATGTCCTCACACAATGTAAAACACACACATGTCCCCACATAATGTAAAACACACACATGTTCCCACACAATGTAAAACACACACATGTCCCCACACAATGTAAAACACACACATGTCCCCACACAATGTAAAACACACACATGTCCCCATACGATGTAAAACACACACATGTCCCCACATAATGTAAAACACACATGTCCCCATACAATGTAAAACACACACATGTCCCCACACAATGTAAAACACACATGTCCCCACACAATGTAAAACACAAACATGTCCCCACATAATATAAAACACACACATGTCCCCACACAATGTAAAACACACACATGTCCCCACATAATGTAAAACACACACATGTCCCCACACAATGTAAAACACACACATGTCCCCACATAATGTAAAACACACATGTCCCCACATAATGGAAAACACAAACATGTCCCCACATAATGTAAAACACACACATGTCCCCACATAATATAAAACACAAACATTTCCCCACATAATGTAAAACAAACACATGTCCCCACACAATGTAAAACACACATGTCCCCATACAATGTAAAACACACACATGTCCCCACACAATGTAAAACACACATGTCCCCACACAATGTAAAACACAAACATTTCCCCACATAATGTAAAACAAACACATGTCCCCACACAATGTAAAACACACATGTCCCCATACAATGTAAAACACACACATGTCCCCACACAATGTAAAACACACATGTCCCCACACAATGTAAAACACACATGTCCCCACACAATGTAAAACACACACATGTCCTCACACAATGTAAAACACACACATGTCCCCACACAATGTAAAACACACACATGTCCCCACACAATGTAAAACACACACATGTCCCCACACAATGTAAAACACACATGTCCCCATACAATGTAAAACACACACATGTCCCCACACAATGTAAAACACACATGTCCCCACACAATGTAAAACACAAACATGTCCCCACATAATATAAAACACACACATGTTCCCACACAATGTAAAACACACACATGTCCCCACACAATGTAAAACACACACATGTCCCCACACAATGTAAAACACACACATGTCCCCACATAATGTAAAACACACACATGTCCCCACACAATGTAAAACACACACATGTCCCCACACAATGTAAAACACACACATGTCCCCACACAATGTAAAACACACACATGTCCCCACATAATGTAAAACACACACATGTCCCCACATAATATAAAACACACACATGTCCCCAAATAATGTAAAACACACACATGTCCCCACATAATGTAAAACACACACATGTCCCCACATAATGTAAAACACACACATGTCCCCACATAATGGAAAACACACACATGTCCCCACATAATGTAAAACACACACATGTCCCCACACAATGTAAAACACACATGTCCCCACATAATGTAAAACACACACATGTCCCCACACAATGTAAAACACACACATGTCCCCACATAATGTAAAACACACACATGTCCCCACATAATGTAAAACACACACATGTCCCCACATAATGTAAAACACACACATGTCCCCACATAATGTAAAACACACACATGTCCCCACATAATGTAAAACACACACATGTCCCCACATAATGTAAAACACACACATGTCCCCACATAATGTAAAACACACACATGTCCCCGCATAATGTAAAACACACATGTCCCCATACAATGCAAAACACACACATGTCCCCACATAATGTAAAACACACACATGTCCCCACATAATGTAAAACACACACATGTCCCCACATAATGGAAAACACACACATGTCCCCACATAATGTAAAACACACACATGTCCCCACATAATGTAAAACACACACATGTCCCCACATAATGTAAAACACACACATGTCCCCACATAATGGAAAACACACACATGTCCCCACATAATGTAAAACACACATGTCCCCACACAATGTAAAACACACACATGTCCCCATACAATGTAAAACACACACATGTCCCCATACGATGTAAAACACACACATGTCCCCACATAATGTAAAACACACATGTCCCCACACAATGTAAAACACACACATGTCCCCATACGATGTAAAACACACACATGTCCCCACATAATGTAAAACACACATGTCCCCACACAATGTAAAACACACACATGTCCCCATACAATGTAAAACACACACATGTCCCCATACGATGTAAAACACACACATGTCCCCACATAATGTAAAACACACATGTCCCCACATAATGTAAAACACACACATGTCCCCACATAATGTAAAACACACACATGTCCCCACATAATGTAAAACACACATGTCCCCACACAATGTAAAACACACACATGTCCCCATACGATGTAAAACACACACATGTCCCCATACGATGTAAAACACACACATGTCCCCACATAATGTAAAACACACATGTCCCCACACAATGTAAAACACACACATGTCCCCACATAATGTAAAACACACATGTCCCCACATAATGTAAAACACACACATGTCCCCACATAATATAAAACACACACATGTCCCCACATAATGTAAAACACACACATGTCCCCACATAATGTAAAACACACACATGTCCCCACATAATGGAAAACACAAACATGTCCCCACATAATGGAAAACACACACATGTCCCCACATAATGTAAAACAAACACATGTCCCCACATAATGTAAAACACACATGTCCCCATACAATGTAAAACACACACATGTCCCCACATAATATAAAACACACACATGTCCCCACATAATGTAAAACACAAACATGTCCCCACATAATGTAAAACAAACACATGTCCCCACATAATGTAAAACACACATGTCCCCATACAATGTAAAACACAAACATGTCCCCACATAATATAAAACACACACATGTCCCCACACAATGTAAAACACACACATGTCCCCACATAATGTAAAACACACACATGTCCCCACATAATGTAAAACACACACATGTCCCCACATAATGGAAAACACACACATGTCCCCACATAATGTAAAACACACACATGTCCCCACACAATGTAAAACACACATGTCCCCACATAATGTAAAACACACACATGTCCCCACACAATGTAAAACACACACATGTCCCCACATAATGTAAAACACACACATGTCCCCACATAATGTAAAACACACACATGTCCCCACATAATGTAAAACACACACATGTCCCCACATAATGTAAAACACACACATGTCCCCACATAATGTAAAACACACACATGTCCCCGCATAATGTAAAACACACATGTCCCCATACAATGTAAAACACACACATGTCCCCATACGATGTAAAACACACACATGTCCCCACATAATGTAAAACACACATGTCCCCACACAATGTAAAACACACACATGTCCCCATACGATGTAAAACACACACATGTCCCCACATAATGTAAAACACACACATGTCCCCACATAATGTAAAACACACATGTCCCCACACAATGTAAAACACACACATGTCCCCATACGATGTAAAACACACACATGTCCCCACATAATGTAAAACACACATGTCCCCACACAATGTAAAACACACACATGTCCCCACACAATGTAAAACACACACATGTCCCCATACGATGTAAAACACACACATGTCCCCACATAATGTAAAACACACATGTCCCCACATAATGTAAAACACACACATGTCCCCACATAATGTAAAACACACACATGTCCCCACATAATGTAAAACACACATGTCCCCACACAATGTAAAACACACACATGTCCCCACACAATGTAAAACACACACATGTCCCCATACGATGTAAAACACACACATGTCCCCACATAATGTAAAACACACATGTCCCCACATAATGTAAAACACACACATGTCCCCATACAATGTAAAACACACACATGTCCCCATACGATGTAAAACACACACATGTCCCCATACGATGTAAAACACACACATGTCCCCACATAATGTAAAACACACATGTCCCCACACAATGTAAAACACACACATGTCCCCACATAATGTAAAACACACACATGTCCCCACATAATGTAAAACACACACATGTCCCCATACGATGTAAAACACACACATGTCCCCACATAATGTAAAACACACACATGTCCCCATACGATGTAAAACACACACATGTCCCCATACGATGTAAAACACACACATGTCCCCACATAATGTAAAACACACACATGTCCCCACACAATGTAAAACACACACATGTCCCCATACGATGTAAAACACACACATGTCCCCACATAATGTAAAACACACATGTCCCCACACAATGTAAAACACACACATGTCCCCACATAATGTAAAACACACATGTCCCCACATAATGTAAAACACACACATGTCCCCACATAATATAAAACACACACATGTCCCCACATAATGTAAAACACACACATGTCCCCACATAATGTAAAACACACACATGTCCCCACATAATGTAAAACACACATGTCCCCACACAATGTAAAACACACACATGTCCCCATACGATGTAAAACACACACATGTCCCCACATAATGTAAAACACACATGTCCCCACACAATGTAAAACACACACATGTCCCCACATAATGTAAAACACACATGTCCCCACATAATGTAAAACACACACATGTCCCCACATAATATAAAACACACACATGTCCCCACATAATGTAAAACACACACATGTCCCCACATAATGTAAAACACACACATGTCCCCACATAATGGAAAACACAAACATGTCCCCACATAATGTAAAACACACACATGTCCCCACATAATGTAAAACAAACACATGTCCCCACATAATGTAAAACACACATGTCCCCATACAATGTAAAACACACACATGTCCCCACATAATATAAAACACACACATGTCCCCACATAATGTAAAACACACACATGTCCCCACATAATGTAAAACACACACATGTCCCCACATAATGGAAAACACAAACATGTCCCCACATAATGTAAAACACACACATGTCCCCACATAATGGAAAACACAAACATGTCCCCACATAATGTAAAACAAACACATGTCCCCACATAATGTAAAACACACATGTCCCCATACAATGTAAAACACAAACATGTCCCCACATAATATAAAACACACACATGTCCTCACACAATGTAAAACACACACATGTCCCCACACAATGTAAAACACACATGTCCCCACACAATGTAAAACACAAACATGTCCCCACATAATATAAAACACACACATGTCCCCACACAATGTAAAACACACACATGTCCCCACATAATGTAAAACACACACATGTCCCCACACAATGTAAAACACACACATGTCCCCACATAATGTAAAACACACATGTCCCCACATAATGGAAAACACAAACATGTCCCCACATAATGTAAAACACACACATGTCCCCACATAATATAAAACACAAACATTTCCCCACATAATGTAAAACAAACACATGTCCCCACATAATGTAAAACACACATGTCCCCATACAATGTAAAACACACACATGTCCCCACACAATGTAAAACACACATGTCCCCACACAATGTAAAACACAAACATGTCCCCACATAATATAAAACACACACATGTCCTCACACAATGTAAAACACACACATGTCCCCACATAATATAAAACACACACATGTCCTCACACAATGTAAAACACACACATGTCCCCACACAATGTAAAACACACATGTCCCCACATAATATAAAACACACACATGTCCTCACACAATGTAAAACACAAACATGTCCCCACACAATGTAAAACACACACATGTCCCCACATAATATAAAACACACACATGTCCTCACACAATGTAAAACACACACATGTCCCCACACAATGTAAAACACACATGTCCCCACATAATGTAAAACACACACATGTCCCCACATAATGTAAAACACACACATGTCCCCACATAATATAAAACACACACATGTCCCCACATAATGTAAAACACACACATGTCCCCACACAATGTAAAACACACATGTCCCCACATAATATAAAACACACACATGTCCTCACACAATGTAAAACACACACATGTCCCCACACAATGTAAAACACACATGTCCCCACATAATGTAAAACACACACATGTCCCCACACAATGTAAAACACACATGTCCCCACATAATGTAAAACACACACATGTCCCCACATAATGTAAAACACACACATGTCCCCACATAATGTAAAACACACACATGTCCCCACACAATGTAAAACACACACATGTCCCCACATAATGTAAAACACACACATGTCCCCACATAATGTAAAACACACACATGTCCCCACATAATGTAAAACACACACATGTCCCCACATAATGTAAAACACACACATGTCCCCACATAATGTAAAACACACACATGTCCCCACATAATGTAAAACACACACATGTCCCCGCATAATGTAAAACACACATGTCCCCACACAATGTAAAACACACATGTCCCCACATAATGTAAAACACACACATGTCCCCACATAATGTAAAACACACACATGTCCCCACATAATGTAAAACACACATGTCCCCACATAATGTAAAACACACACACATGTCCCCACATAATGTAAAACACACATGTCCCCATACAATGTAAAACACACACATGTCCCCACATAATGTAAAACACACACATGTCCCCACATAATGTAAAACACACATGTCCCCACATAATGTAAAACACACACATGTCCCCACATAATGTAAAACACACACATGTCCCCACATAATGTAAAACACACACATGTCCCCGCATAATGTAAAACACACACATGTCCCCACACAATGTAAAACACACATGTCCCCACATAATGTAAAACACACACATGTCCCCACATAATGTAAAACACACACATGTCCCCACATAATGTAAAACACACACATGTCCCCACACAATGTAAAACACACATGTCCCCACATAATGTAAAACACACACATGTCCCCACACAATGTAAAACACACATGTCCCCACATAATGTAAAACACACACATGTCCCCACATAATGTAAAACACACACATGTCCCCACATAATGTAAAACACACACATGTCCCCACATAATGTAAAACACACACATGTCCCCACACAATGTAAAACACACATGTCCCCACATAATGTAAAACACACACATGTCCCCACATAATGTAAAACACACATGTCCCCACATAATGTAAAACACACACATGTCCCCACATAATGTAAAACACACACATGTCCCCACATAATGTAAAACACACATGTCCCCACATAATGTAAAACACACATGTCCCCATACAATGTAAAACACACATGTCCCCACACAATGTAAAACACACACATGTCCCCACATAATGTAAAACACACATGTCCCCACACAATGTAAAACAAACATGTCCCCACATAATGTAAAACACACATGTCCCCACATAATGTAAAACACACACACATGTCCCCACATAATGTAAAACACACATGTCCCCACATAATGTAAAACACACATGTCCCCATACAATGTAAAACACACACATGTCCCCACATAATGTAAAACACACACATGTCCCCACATAATGTAAAACACACATGTCCCCACATAATGTAAAACACACACATGTCCCCACATAATGTAAAACACACACATGTCCCCACATAATGTAAAACACACATGTCCCCACATAAAGTAAAACACAAACATGTCCCCACATAATATAAAACACACACATGTCCCCACATAATGTAAAACACACATGTCCCCACATAATGTAAAACACACACATGTCCCCACATAATGTAAAACACACATGTCCCCACGTAATATAAAACACACACATGTCCCCACATAATGTAAAACACACACATGTCCCCATACGATGTAAAACACACATGTCCCCACACAATGTAAAACACACACATGTCCCCACATAATGTAAAACACACACATGTCCCCACATAATGTAAAACACACATGTCCCCATACAATGTAAAACACACACATGTCCCCACATAATGTAAAACACACACATGTCCCCACATAATGTAAAACACACATGTCCCCACACAATGTAAAACACACACATGTCCCCATACAATGTAAAACACACACATGTCCCCATACGATGTAAAACACACACATGTCCCCACATAATGTAAAACACACATGTCCCCACACAATGTAAAACACACACATGTCCCCACACAATGTAAAACACACACATGTCCCCACATAATGTAAAACACACATGTCCCCACACAATGTAAAACACACACATGTCCCCACATAATATAAAACACACACATGTCCCCACATAATGTAAAACACACATGTCCCCATACAATGTAAAACACACACATGTCCCCACATAATGTAAAACACACACACATGTCCCCACATAATGTAAAACACACATGTCCCCACATAATGTAAAACACACATGTCCCCATACAATGTAAAACACACACATGTCCCCACATAATGTAAAACACACACATGTCCCCACATAATGTAAAACACACATGTCCCCACATAAAGTAAAACACAAACATGTCCCCACATAATATAAAACACACACATGTCCCCACATAATGTAAAACACACATGTCCCCACATAATGTAAAACACACACATGTCCCCACATAATGTAAAACACACACATGTCCCCACATAATGTAAAACACACATGTCCCCACACAATGTAAAACACACACATGTCCCCACATAATGTAAAACACACACATGTCCCCACATAATGTAAAACACACATGTCCCCATACAATGTAAAACACACACATGTCCCCACATAATGTAAAACACACACATGTCCCCACATAATGTAAAACACACATGTCCCCACACAATGTAAAACACACACATGTCCCCATACAATGTAAAACACACACATGTCCCCATACGATGTAAAACACACACATGTCCCCACATAATGTAAAACACACATGTCCCCACACAATGTAAAACACACACATGTCCCCACACAATGTAAAACACACACATGTCCCCACATAATGTAAAACACACATGTCCCCACACAATGTAAAACACACACATGTCCCCACATAATATAAAACACACACATGTCCCCACATAATGTAAAACACACATGTCCCCATACAATGTAAAACACACACATGTCCCCACATAATGTAAAACACACACATGTCCCCACATAATGTAAAACACACATGTCCCCACACAATGTAAAACACACACATGTCCCCCTACAATGTAAAACACACACATGTCCCCATACGATGTAAAACACACACATGTCCCCACATAATGTAAAACACACATGTCCCCATACAATGTAAAACACACACATGTCCCCACATAATGTAAAACACACACATGTCCCCACATAATGTAAAACACACATGTCCCCACATAATGTAAAACACACACATGTCCCCACATAATGTAAAACACACACATGTCCCCACATAATGTAAAACACACATGTCCCCACATAATGTAAAACACAAACATGTCCCCACATAATATAAAACACACACATGTCCCCACATAATGTAAAACACACATGTCCCCACATAATGTAAAACACACACATGTCCCCACATAATGTAAAACACACATGTCCCCACATAATATAAAACACACACATGTCCCCACATAATGTAAAACACACACATGTCCCCATACGATGTAAAACACACACATGTCCCCACATAATGTAAAACACACATGTCCCCACACAATGTAAAACACACACATGTCCCCACATAATGTAAAACACACATGTCCCCACACAATGTAAAACACACACATGTCCCCACATAATGTAAAACACACACATGTCCCCACATAATGTAAAACACACATGTCCCCATACAATGTAAAACACACACATGTCCCCACATAATGTAAAACACACACATGTCCCCACATAATGTAAAACACACATGTCCCCACACAATGTAAAACACACACATGTCCCCATACAATGTAAAACACACACATGTCCCCATACGATGTAAAACACACACATGTCCCCACATAATGTAAAACACACACATGTCCCCACACAATGTAAAACACACACATGTCCCCACACAATGTAAAACACACACATGTCCCCACATAATGTAAAACACACACATGTCCCCACATAATGTAAAACACACACATGTCCCCACATAATATAAAACACACACATGTCCCCACATAATGTAAAACACACATGTCCCCACATAATGGAAAACACAAACATGTCCCCACATAATGTAAAACACACACATGTCCCCACATAATGTAAAACACACATGTCCCCACATAATGTAAAACACACACATGTCCCCACACAATGTAAAACACACATGTCCCCACACAATGTAAAACACACATGTCCCCACATAATGGAAAACACAAACATGTCCCCACATAATGTAAAACACACACATGTCCCCACATAATGTAAAACACACACATGTCCCCATACAATGTAAAACACACATGTCCCCACACAATGTAAAACACACATGTCCCCACACAATGTAAAACACACACATGTCCCCACATAATGTAAAACACACACATGTCCCCACATAATGTAAAACACACATGTCCCCACATAATGTAAAACACACACATGTCCCCACATAATGTAAAACACACATGTCCCCACATAATGGAAAACACAAACATGTCTCCACATAATGTAAAACACACACATGTCCCCACACAATGTAAAACACACATGTCCCCACACAATGTAAAACACACATGTCCCCACATAATGGAAAACACAAACATGTCCCCACATAATGTAAAACACACACATGTCCCCACATAATGTAAAACACACACATGTCCCCATACAATGTAAAACACACATGTCCCCACACAATGTAAAACACAAACATGTCCCCACATAATATAAAACACACACATGTTCCCACACAATGTAAAACACACACATGTCCCCACACAATGTAAAACACACACATGTCCCCACACAATGTAAAACACACACATGTCCCCACATAATGTAAAACACACACATGTCCCCACACAATGTAAAACACACACATGTCCCCACACAATGTAAAACACACACATGTCCCCACACAATGTAAAACACACACATGTCCCCACATAATGTAAAACACACACATGTCCCCACATAATATAAAACACACACATGTCCCCAAATAATGTAAAACACACACATGTCCCCACATAATGTAAAACACACACATGTCCCCACATAATGTAAAACACACACATGTCCCCACATAATGGAAAACACACACATGTCCCCACATAATGTAAAACACACACATGTCCCCACACAATGTAAAACACACATGTCCCCACATAATGTAAAACACACACATGTCCCCACACAATGTAAAACACACACATGTCCCCACATAATGTAAAACACACACATGTCCCCACATAATGTAAAACACACACATGTCCCCACATAATGTAAAACACACACATGTCCCCACATAATGTAAAACACACACATGTCCCCACATAATGTAAAACACACACATGTCCCCGCATAATGTAAAACACACATGTCCCCATACAATGTAAAACACACACATGTCCCCACATAATGTAAAACACACACATGTCCCCACATAATGTAAAACACACACATGTCCCCACATAATATAAAACACACACATGTCCCCACATAATGTAAAACACACATGTCCCCACACAATGTAAAACACACACATGTCCCCATACAATGTAAAACACACACATGTCCCCATACGATGTAAAACACACACATGTCCCCACATAATGTAAAACACACATGTCCCCACACAATGTAAAACACACACATGTCCCCATACGATGTAAAACACACACATGTCCCCACACAATGTAAAACACACACATGTCCCCATACGATGTAAAACACACACATGTCCCCACATAATGTAAAACACACATGTCCCCACACAATGTAAAACACACACATGTCCCCATACAATGTAAAACACACACATGTCCCCATACGATGTAAAACACACACATGTCCCCACATAATGTAAAACACACACATGTCCCCACATAATGTAAAACACACATGTCCCCACACAATGTAAAACACACACATGTCCCCATACGATGTAAAACACACACATGTCCCCACATAATGTAAAACACACATGTCCCCACACAATGTAAAACACACACATGTCCCCACACAATGTAAAACACACACATGTCCCCATACGATGTAAAACACACACATGTCCCCACATAATGTAAAACACACATGTCCCCACATAATGTAAAACACACACATGTCCCCACATAATGTAAAACACACACATGTCCCCACATAATGTAAAACACACATGTCCCCACACAATGTAAAACACACACATGTCCCCATACAATGTAAAACACACACATGTCCCCATACGATGTAAAACACACACATGTCCCCATACGATGTAAAACACACACATGTCCCCACATAATGTAAAACACACATGTCCCCACACAATGTAAAACACACACATGTCCCCATACGATGTAAAACACACACATGTCCCCACATAATGTAAAACACACATGTCCCCACACAATGTAAAACACACACATGTCCCCACATAATGTAAAACACACATGTCCCCACATAATGTAAAACACACACATGTCCCCACATAATATAAAACACACACATGTCCCCACATAATGTAAAACACAAACATGTCCCCACATAATGTAAAACAAACACATGTCCCCACATAATGTAAAACACACATGTCCCCATACAATGTAAAACACAAACATGTCCCCACATAATATAAAACACACACATGTCCCCACACAATGTAAAACACACACATGTCCCCACATAATGTAAAACACACACATGTCCCCACATAATGTAAAACACACACATGTCCCCACATAATGGAAAACACACACATGTCCCCACATAATGTAAAACACACACATGTCCCCACATAATGTAAAACACACATGTCCCCACATAATGTAAAACACACATGTCCCCATACAATGTAAAACACACACATGTCCCCACATAATATAAAACACACACATGTCCCCATACAATGTAAAACACAAACATGTCCCCACATAATATAAAACACACACATGTCCCCACACAATGTAAAACACACACATGTCCCCACACAATGTAAAACACACACATGTCCCCACACAATGTAAAACACACACATGTCCCCACACAATGTAAAACACACATGTCCCCACACAATGTAAAACACAAACATGTCCCCACATAATATAAAACACACACATGTTCCCACACAATGTAAAACACACACATGTCCCCACACAATGTAAAACACACACATGTCCCCACACAATGTAAAACACACACATGTCCCCACATAATGTAAAACACACACATGTCCCCACACAATGTAAAACACACACATGTCCCCACACAATGTAAAACACACACATGTCCCCACACAATGTAAAACACACACATGTCCCCACATAATGTAAAACACACACATGTCCCCACATAATATAAAACACACACATGTCCCCAAATAATGTAAAACACACACATGTCCCCACATAATGTAAAACACACACATGTCCCCACATAATGTAAAACACACACATGTCCCCACATAATGGAAAACACACACATGTCCCCACATAATGTAAAACACACACATGTCCCCACACAATGTAAAACACACATGTCCCCACATAATGTAAAACACACACATGTCCCCACACAATGTAAAACACACACATGTCCCCACATAATGTAAAACACACACATGTCCCCACATAATGTAAAACACACACATGTCCCCACATAATGTAAAACACACACATGTCCCCACATAATGTAAAACACACACATGTCCCCACATAATGTAAAACACACACATGTCCCCGCATAATGTAAAACACACATGTCCCCATACAATGTAAAACACACACATGTCCCCACATAATGTAAAACACACACATGTCCCCACATAATGTAAAACACACACATGTCCCCACATAATATAAAACACACACATGTCCCCACATAATGTAAAACACACATGTCCCCACACAATGTAAAACACACACATGTCCCCATACAATGTAAAACACACACATGTCCCCATACGATGTAAAACACACACATGTCCCCACATAATGTAAAACACACATGTCCCCACACAATGTAAAACACACACATGTCCCCATACGATGTAAAACACACACATGTCCCCACATAATGTAAAACACACACATGTCCCCACATAATGTAAAACACACATGTCCCCACACAATGTAAAACACACACATGTCCCCATACGATGTAAAACACACACATGTCCCCACATAATGTAAAACACACATGTCCCCACACAATGTAAAACACACACATGTCCCCACACAATGTAAAACACACACATGTCCCCATACGATGTAAAACACACACATGTCCCCACATAATGTAAAACACACATGTCCCCACATAATGTAAAACACACACATGTCCCCACATAATGTAAAACACACACATGTCCCCACATAATGTAAAACACACATGTCCCCACACAATGTAAAACACACACATGTCCCCATACAATGTAAAACACACACATGTCCCCATACGATGTAAAACACACACATGTCCCCATACGATGTAAAACACACACATGTCCCCACATAATGTAAAACACACATGTCCCCACACAATGTAAAACACACACATGTCCCCATACGATGTAAAACACACACATGTCCCCACATAATGTAAAACACACATGTCCCCACACAATGTAAAACACACACATGTCCCCACATAATGTAAAACACACATGTCCCCACATAATGTAAAACACACACATGTCCCCACATAATATAAAACACACACATGTCCCCACATAATGTAAAACACACACATGTCCCCACATAATGTAAAACACACACATGTCCCCACATAATGGAAAACACACACATGTCCCCACATAATGTAAAACACACACATGTCCCCACATAATGTAAAACACACACATGTCCCCACATAATGGAAAACACACACATGTCCCCACATAATGTAAAACAAACACATGTCCCCACATAATGTAAAACACACATGTCCCCATACAATGTAAAACACACACATGTCCCCACATAATATAAAACACACACATGTCCCCACATAATGTAAAACACAAACATGTCCCCACATAATGTAAAACAAACACATGTCCCCACATAATGTAAAACACACATGTCCCCATACAATGTAAAACACAAACATGTCCCCACATAATATAAAACACACACATGTCCCCACACAATGTAAAACACACACATGTCCCCACATAATGTAAAACACACACATGTCCCCACATAATGTAAAACACACACATGTCCCCACATAATGGAAAACACACACATGTCCCCACATAATGTAAAACACACACATGTCCCCACACAATGTAAAACACACATGTCCCCACATAATGTAAAACACACACATGTCCCCACACAATGTAAAACACACACATGTCCCCACATAATGTAAAACACACACATGTCCCCACATAATGTAAAACACACACATGTCCCCACATAATGTAAAACACACACATGTCCCCACATAATGTAAAACACACACATGTCCCCACATAATGTAAAACACACACATGTCCCCGCATAATGTAAAACACACATGTCCCCATACAATGTAAAACACACACATGTCCCCACATAATGTAAAACACACACATGTCCCCACATAATGTAAAACACACACATGTCCCCACATAATGTAAAACACACACATGTCCCCACATAATGTAAAACACACACATGTCCCCACATAATATAAAACACACACATGTCCCCACATAATGTAAAACACACATGTCCCCACACAATGTAAAACACACACATGTCCCCATACAATGTAAAACACACACATGTCCCCATACGATGTAAAACACACACATGTCCCCACATAATGTAAAACACACATGTCCCCACACAATGTAAAACACACACATGTCCCCACATAATGTAAAACACACACATGTCCCCACATAATGTAAAACACACATGTCCCCACACAATGTAAAACACACACATGTCCCCATACGATGTAAAACACACACATGTCCCCACATAATGTAAAACACACACATGTCCCCACATAATGTAAAACACACATGTCCCCACACAATGTAAAACACACACATGTCCCCATACGATGTAAAACACACACATGTCCCCACATAATGTAAAACACACATGTCCCCACACAATGTAAAACACACACATGTCCCCACACAATGTAAAACACACACATGTCCCCATACGATGTAAAACACACACATGTCCCCACATAATGTAAAACACACATGTCCCCACATAATGTAAAACACACACATGTCCCCACATAATGTAAAACACACACATGTCCCCACATAATGTAAAACACACATGTCCCCACACAATGTAAAACACACACATGTCCCCATACAATGTAAAACACACACATGTCCCCATACGATGTAAAACACACACATGTCCCCACACAATGTAAAACACACACATGTCCCCACATAATGTAAAACACACACATGTCCCCACATAATGTAAAACACACACATGTCCCCATACGATGTAAAACACACACATGTCCCCACATAATGTAAAACACACACATGTCCCCACATAATGTAAAACACACACATGTCCCCATACAATGTAAAACACACACATGTCCCCATACGATGTAAAACACACACATGTCCCCACACAATGTAAAACACACACATGTCCCCATACAATGTAAAACACACACATGTCCCCATACGATGTAAAACACACACATGTCCCCACACAATGTAAAACACACACATGTCCCCATACGATGTAAAACACACACATGTCCCCACATAATGTAAAACACACATGTCCCCACACAATGTAAAACACACACATGTCCCCACATAATGTAAAACACACATGTCCCCACATAATGTAAAACACACACATGTCCCCACATAATATAAAACACACACATGTCCCCACATAATGTAAAACACACACATGTCCCCACATAATGTAAAACACACACATGTCCCCACATAATGTAAAACACACATGTCCCCACACAATGTAAAACACACACATGTCCCCATACGATGTAAAACACACACATGTCCCCACATAATGTAAAACACACATGTCCCCACACAATGTAAAACACACACATGTCCCCACATAATGTAAAACACACATGTCCCCACATAATGTAAAACACACACATGTCCCCACATAATATAAAACACACACATGTCCCCACATAATGTAAAACACACACATGTCCCCACATAATGTAAAACACACACATGTCCCCACATAATGGAAAACACAAACATGTCCCCACATAATGTAAAACACACACATGTCCCCACATAATGTAAAACACACATGTCCCCATACAATGTAAAACACACACATGTCCCCACATAATATAAAACACACACATGTCCCCACATATTGTAAAACACACACATGTCCCCACATAATGTAAAACACACACATGTCCCCACATAATGGAAAACACACATGTCCCCATACAATGTAAAACACAAACATGTCCCCACATAATATAAAACACACACATGTCCTCACACAATGTAAAACACACACATGTCCCCACACAATGTAAAACACACATGTCCCCACACAATGTAAAACACAAACATGTCCCCACATAATATAAAACACACACATGTCCCCACACAATGTAAAACACACACATGTCCCCACATAATGTAAAACACACACATGTCCCCACACAATGTAAAACACACACATGTCCCCACATAATGTAAAACACACATGTCCCCACATAATGGAAAACACAAACATTTCCCCACATAATGTAAAACAAACACATGTCCCCACATAATGTAAAACACACATGTCCCCATACAATGTAAAACACACACATGTCCCCACACAATGTAAAACACACATGTCCCCACACAATGTAAAACACAAACATGTCCCCACATAATATAAAACACACACATGTCCTCACACAATGTAAAACACACACATGTCCCCACATAATATAAAACACACACATGTCCTCACACAATGTAAAACACACACATGTCCCCACATAATATAAAACACACACATGTCCCCACACAATGTAAAACACACACATGTCCTCACACAATGTAAAACACACACATGTCCCCACACAATGTAAAACACACACATGTCCCCACACAATGTAAAACACACACATGTCCCCACATAATATAAAACACACACATGTCCTCACACAATGTAAAACACAAACATGTCCTCACACAATGTAAAACACACACATGTCCTCACACAATGTAAAACACACACATGTCCTCACACAATGTAAAACACACACATGTCCCCACATAATGTAAAACACACACATGTCCCCACACAATGTAAAACACAAACATGTCCCCACACAATGTAAAACACACACATGTCCTCACACAATGTAAAACACACATGTCCCCACATAATGTAAAACACACATGTCCCCACATAATGTAAAACACACATGTCCCCATACAATGTAAAACACACATGTCCCCACACAATGTAAAACACACACATGTCCCCACATAATGTAAAACACACATGTCCCCACATAATGTAAAACACACATGTCCCCACATAATGTAAAACACACACACATGTCCCCACATAATGTAAAACACACATGTCCCCATACAATGTAAAACACACACATGTCCCCACATAATGTAAAACACACACATGTCCCCACATAATGTAAAACACACATGTCCCCACATAATGTAAAACACACACATGTCCCCACATAATGTAAAACACACACATGTCCCCACATAATGTAAAACACACACATGTCCCCGCATAATGTAAAACACACACATGTCCCCACACAATGTAAAACACACATGTCCCCACATAATGTAAAACACACACATGTCCCCACATAATGTAAAACACACACATGTCCCCACATAATGTAAAACACACACATGTCCCCACACAATGTAAAACACACATGTCCCCACATAATGTAAAACACACACATGTCCCCACACAATGTAAAACACACATGTCCCCACATAATGTAAAACACACACATGTCCCCACATAATGTAAAACACACACATGTCCCCACATAATGTAAAACACACACATGTCCCCACATAATGTAAAACACACACATGTCCCCACACAATGTAAAACACACATGTCCCCACATAATGTAAAACACACACATGTCCCCACATAATGTAAAACACACATGTCCCCACATAATGTAAAACACACACATGTCCCCACATAATGTAAAACACACACATGTCCCCACATAATGTAAAACACACATGTCCCCACATAATGTAAAACACACATGTCCCCACACAATGTAAAACACACATGTCCCCATACAATGTAAAACACACATGTCCCCACACAATGTAAAACACACACATGTCCCCACATAATGTAAAACACACATGTCCCCACACAATGTAAAACAAACATGTCCCCACATAATGTAAAACACACATGTCCCCACATAATGTAAAACACACACACATGTCCCCACATAATGTAAAACACACATGTCCCCACATAATGTAAAACACACATGTCCCCATACAATGTAAAACACACACATGTCCCCACATAATGTAAAACACACACATGTCCCCACATAATGTAAAACACACATGTCCCCACATAATGTAAAACACACACATGTCCCCACATAATGTAAAACACACACATGTCCCCACATAATGTAAAACACACATGTCCCCACATAAAGTAAAACACAAACATGTCCCCACATAATATAAAACACACACATGTCCCCACATAATGTAAAACACACATGTCCCCACATAATGTAAAACACACACATGTCCCCACATAATGTAAAACACACATGTCCCCACATAATATAAAACACACACATGTCCCCACATAATGTAAAACACACACATGTCCCCATACGATGTAAAACACACATGTCCCCACACAATGTAAAACACACACATGTCCCCACATAATGTAAAACACACACATGTCCCCACATAATGTAAAACACACATGTCCCCATACAATGTAAAACACACACATGTCCCCACATAATGTAAAACACACACATGTCCCCACATAATGTAAAACACACATGTCCCCACACAATGTAAAACACACACATGTCCCCATACAATGTAAAACACACACATGTCCCCATACGATGTAAAACACACACATGTCCCCACATAATGTAAAACACACATGTCCCCACACAATGTAAAACACACACATGTCCCCACACAATGTAAAACACACACATGTCCCCACATAATGTAAAACACACATGTCCCCACACAATGTAAAACACACACATGTCCCCACATAATATAAAACACACACATGTCCCCACATAATGTAAAACACACATGTCCCCATACAATGTAAAACACACACATGTCCCCACATAATGTAAAACACACACACATGTCCCCACATAATGTAAAACACACATGTCCCCACATAATGTAAAACACACATGTCCCCATACAATGTAAAACACACACATGTCCCCACATAATGTAAAACACACACATGTCCCCACATAATGTAAAACACACATGTCCCCACATAAAGTAAAACACAAACATGTCCCCACATAATATAAAACACACACATGTCCCCACATAATGTAAAACACACATGTCCCCACATAATGTAAAACACACACATGTCCCCACATAATGTAAAACACACATGTCCCCACATAATGTAAAACACACACATGTCCCCACATAATGTAAAACACACATGTCCCCACACAATGTAAAACACACACATGTCCCCACATAATGTAAAACACACACATGTCCCCACATAATGTAAAACACACATGTCCCCATACAATGTAAAACACACACATGTCCCCACATAATGTAAAACACACACATGTCCCCACATAATGTAAAACACACATGTCCCCACACAATGTAAAACACACACATGTCCCCATACAATGTAAAACACACACATGTCCCCATACGATGTAAAACACACACATGTCCCCACATAATGTAAAACACACATGTCCCCACACAATGTAAAACACACACATGTCCCCACACAATGTAAAACACACACATGTCCCCACATAATGTAAAACACACATGTCCCCACACAATGTAAAACACACACATGTCCCCACATAATGTAAAACACACATGTCCCCACACAATGTAAAACACACACATGTCCCCACATAATGTAAAACACACACATGTCCCCACATAATGTAAAACACACATGTCCCCATACAATGTAAAACACACACATGTCCCCACATAATGTAAAACACACACATGTCCCCACATAATATAAAACACACACATGTCCCCACATAATATAAAACACACACATGTCCCCACATAATGTAAAACACACACATGTCCCCACATAATATAAAACACACACATGTCCCCACATAATGTAAAACACACATGTCCCCATACAATGTAAAACACACACATGTCCCCACATAATGTAAAACACACACATGTCCCCACATAATGTAAAACACACATGTCCCCACACAATGTAAAACACACACATGTCCCCCTACAATGTAAAACACACACATGTCCCCATACGATGTAAAACACACACATGTCCCCACATAATGTAAAACACACATGTCCCCATACAATGTAAAACACACACATGTCCCCACATAATGTAAAACACACACATGTCCCCACATAATGTAAAACACACATGTCCCCACATAATGTAAAACACACACATGTCCCCACATAATGTAAAACACACACATGTCCCCACATAATGTAAAACACACATGTCCCCACATAATGTAAAACACAAACATGTCCCCACATAATGTAAAACACAAACATGTCCCCACATAATATAAAACACACACATGTCCCCACATAATGTAAAACACACATGTCCCCACATAATGTAAAACACACACATGTCCCCACATAATGTAAAACACACATGTCCCCACATAATATAAAACACACACATGTCCCCACATAATGTAAAACACACACATGTCCCCATACGATGTAAAACACACACATGTCCCCACATAATGTAAAACACACATGTCCCCACACAATGTAAAACACACACATGTCCCCACATAATGTAAAACACACATGTCCCCACACAATGTAAAACACACACATGTCCCCACATAATGTAAAACACACACATGTCCCCACATAATGTAAAACACACATGTCCCCATACAATGTAAAACACACACATGTCCCCACATAATGTAAAACACACACATGTCCCCACATAATGTAAAACACACATGTCCCCACACAATGTAAAACACACACATGTCCCCATACAATGTAAAACACACACATGTCCCCATACGATGTAAAACACACACATGTCCCCACATAATGTAAAACACACACATGTCCCCACACAATGTAAAACACACACATGTCCCCACACAATGTAAAACACACACATGTCCCCACATAATGTAAAACACACACATGTCCCCACATAATGTAAAACACACACATGTCCCCACATAATATAAAACACACACATGTCCCCACATAATGTAAAACACACATGTCCCCACATAATGGAAAACACAAACATGTCCCCACATAATGTAAAACACACACATGTCCCCACATAATGTAAAACACACATGTCCCCACATAATGTAAAACACACACATGTCCCCACACAATGTAAAACACACATGTCCCCACACAATGTAAAACACACATGTCCCCACATAATGGAAAACACAAACATGTCCCCACATAATGTAAAACACACACATGTCCCCACATAATGTAAAACACACACATGTCCCCATACAATGTAAAACACACATGTCCCCACACAATGTAAAACACACATGTCCCCACACAATGTAAAACACACACATGTCCCCACATAATGTAAAACACACACATGTCCCCACATAATGTAAAACACACATGTCCCCACATAATGTAAAACACACACATGTCCCCACATAATGTAAAACACACATGTCCCCACATAATGGAAAACACAAACATGTCCCCACATAATGTAAAACACACACATGTCTCCACATAATGTAAAACACACACATGTCCCCACACAATGTAAAACACACATGTCCCCACACAATGTAAAACACACATGTCCCCACATAATGGAAAACACAAACATGTCCCCACATAATGTAAAACACACACATGTCCCCACATAATGTAAAACACACACATGTCCCCATACAATGTAAAACACACATGTCCCCACACAATGTAAAACACAAACATGTCCCCACATAATATAAAACACACACATGTTCCCACACAATGTAAAACACACACATGTCCCCACACAATGTAAAACACACACATGTCCCCACACAATGTAAAACACACACATGTCCCCACATAATGTAAAACACACACATGTCCCCACACAATGTAAAACACACACATGTCCCCACACAATGTAAAACACACACATGTCCCCACACAATGTAAAACACACACATGTCCCCACATAATGTAAAACACACACATGTCCCCACATAATATAAAACACACACATGTCCCCACATAATATAAAACACACACATGTCCCCAAATAATGTAAAACACACACATGTCCCCACATAATGTAAAACACACACATGTCCCCACATAATGTAAAACACACACATGTCCCCACATAATGGAAAACACACACATGTCCCCACATAATGTAAAACACACACATGTCCCCACACAATGTAAAACACACATGTCCCCACATAATGTAAAACACACACATGTCCCCACACAATGTAAAACACACACATGTCCCCACATAATGTAAAACACACACATGTCCCCACATAATGTAAAACACACACATGTCCCCACATAATGTAAAACACACACATGTCCCCACATAATGTAAAACACACACATGTCCCCACATAATGTAAAACACACACATGTCCCCGCATAATGTAAAACACACATGTCCCCATACAATGTAAAACACACACATGTCCCCACATAATGTAAAACACACACATGTCCCCACATAATGTAAAACACACACATGTCCCCACATAATATAAAACACACACATGTCCCCACATAATGTAAAACACACATGTCCCCACACAATGTAAAACACACACATGTCCCCATACAATGTAAAACACACACATGTCCCCATACGATGTAAAACACACACATGTCCCCACATAATGTAAAACACACATGTCCCCACACAATGTAAAACACACACATGTCCCCATACGATGTAAAACACACACATGTCCCCACACAATGTAAAACACACACATGTCCCCATACGATGTAAAACACACACATGTCCCCACATAATGTAAAACACACATGTCCCCACACAATGTAAAACACACACATGTCCCCATACAATGTAAAACACACACATGTCCCCATACGATGTAAAACACACACATGTCCCCACATAATGTAAAACACACACATGTCCCCACATAATGTAAAACACACATGTCCCCACACAATGTAAAACACACACATGTCCCCATACGATGTAAAACACACACATGTCCCCACATAATGTAAAACACACATGTCCCCACACAATGTAAAACACACACATGTCCCCACACAATGTAAAACACACACATGTCCCCATACGATGTAAAACACACACATGTCCCCACATAATGTAAAACACACATGTCCCCACATAATGTAAAACACACACATGTCCCCACATAATGTAAAACACACACATGTCCCCACATAATGTAAAACACACATGTCCCCACACAATGTAAAACACACACATGTCCCCATACAATGTAAAACACACACATGTCCCCATACGATGTAAAACACACACATGTCCCCATACGATGTAAAACACACACATGTCCCCACATAATGTAAAACACACATGTCCCCACACAATGTAAAACACACACATGTCCCCATACGATGTAAAACACACACATGTCCCCACATAATGTAAAACACACATGTCCCCACACAATGTAAAACACACACATGTCCCCACATAATGTAAAACACACATGTCCCCACATAATGTAAAACACACACATGTCCCCACATAATATAAAACACACACATGTCCCCACATAATGTAAAACACAAACATGTCCCCACATAATGTAAAACAAACACATGTCCCCACATAATGTAAAACACACATGTCCCCATACAATGTAAAACACAAACATGTCCCCACATAATATAAAACACACACATGTCCCCACACAATGTAAAACACACACATGTCCCCACATAATGTAAAACACACACATGTCCCCACATAATGTAAAACACACACATGTCCCCACATAATGGAAAACACACACATGTCCCCACATAATGTAAAACACACACATGTCCCCACATAATGTAAAACACACATGTCCCCACATAATGTAAAACACACATGTCCCCATACAATGTAAAACACACACATGTCCCCACATAATATAAAACACACACATGTCCCCACACAATGTAAAACACACATGTCCCCACATAATGTAAAACACACACATGTCCCCACACAATGTAAAACACACATGTCCCCACATAATGTAAAACACACACATGTCCCCACATAATGTAAAACACACACATGTCCCCACATAATGTAAAACACACACATGTCCCCACACAATGTAAAACACACACATGTCCCCACATAATGTAAAACACACACATGTCCCCACATAATGTAAAACACACACATGTCCCCACATAATGTAAAACACACACATGTCCCCACATAATGTAAAACACACACATGTCCCCACATAATGTAAAACACACACATGTCCCCACATAATATAAAACACACATGTCCCCACATAATGTAAAACACACATGTCCCCACATAATGTAAAACACACACATGTCCCCACATAATGTAAAACACACACATGTCCCCACATAATGTAAAACACACACATGTCCCCACATAATGTAAAACACACATGTCCCCACATAATGGAAAACACAAACATGTCCCCACATAATGTAAAACACACACATGTCCCCACATAATATAAAACACAAACATTTCCCCACATAATGTAAAACAAACACATGTCCCCACACAATGTAAAACACACATGTCCCCACACAATGTAAAACACAAACATGTCCCCACATAATATAAAACACACACATGTCCTCACACAATGTAAAACACACACATGTCCCCACATAATGTAAAACACACACATGTTCCCACACAATGTAAAACACACACATGTCCCCACACAATGTAAAACACACACATGTCCCCACACAATGTAAAACACACACATGTCCCCATACGATGTAAAACACACACATGTCCCCACATAATGTAAAACACACATGTCCCCATACAATGTAAAACACACACATGTCCCCACACAATGTAAAACACACATGTCCCCACACAATGTAAAACACAAACATGTCCCCACATAATATAAAACACACACATGTCCCCACACAATGTAAAACACACACATGTCCCCACATAATGTAAAACACACACATGTCCCCACACAATGTAAAACACACACATGTCCCCACATAATGTAAAACACACATGTCCCCACATAATGGAAAACACAAACATGTCCCCACATAATGTAAAACACACACATGTCCCCACATAATATAAAACACAAACATGTCCCCACACAATGTAAAACACACATGTCCCCATACAATGTAAAACACACACATGTCCCCACACAATGTAAAATACACATGTCCCCACACAATGTAAAACACAAACATGTCCCCACATAATATAAAACACACACATGTCCTCACACAATGTAAAACACACACATGTCCCCACACAATGTAAAACACACACATGTCCCCACACAATGTAAAACACACACATGTCCCCACACAATGTAAAACACACACATGTCCCCACACAATGTAAAACACACATGTCCCCACACAATGTAAAACACAAACATGTCCCCACATAATATAAAACACACACATGTTCCCACACAATGTAAAACACACACATGTCCCCACACAATGTAAAACACACACATGTCCCCACACAATGTAAAACACACACATGTCCCCACATAATGTAAAACACACACATGTCCCCACACAATGTAAAACACACACATGTCCCCACACAATGTAAAACACACACATGTCCCCACACAATGTAAAACACACACATGTCCCCACATAATGTAAAACACACACATGTCCCCACATAATATAAAACACACACATGTCCCCAAATAATGTAAAACACACACATGTCCCCACATAATGTAAAACACACACATGTCCCCACATAATGTAAAACACACACATGTCCCCACATAATGTAAAACACACACATGTCCCCACACAATGTAAAACACACATGTCCCCACATAATGTAAAACACACACATGTCCCCACACAATGTAAAACACACACATGTCCCCACATAATGTAAAACACACACATGTCCCCACATAATGTAAAACACACACATGTCCCCACATAATGTAAAACACACACATGTCCCCACATAATGTAAAACACACACATGTCCCCACATAATGTAAAACACACACATGTCCCCGCATAATGTAAAACACACATGTCCCCATACAATGTAAAACACACACATGTCCCCACATAATGTAAAACACACACATGTCCCCACATAATGTAAAACACACACATGTCCCCACATAATATAAAACACACACATGTCCCCACATAATGTAAAACACACATGTCCCCACACAATGTAAAACACACACATGTCCCCATACAATGTAAAACACACACATGTCCCCATACGATGTAAAACACACACATGTCCCCACATAATGTAAAACACACATGTCCCCACACAATGTAAAACACACACATGTCCCCATACGATGTAAAACACACACATGTCCCCACATAATGTAAAACACACATGTCCCCACACAATGTAAAACACACACATGTCCCCATACAATGTAAAACACACACATGTCCCCATACGATGTAAAACACACACATGTCCCCACATAATGTAAAACACACACATGTCCCCACATAATGTAAAACACACATGTCCCCACACAATGTAAAACACACACATGTCCCCATACGATGTAAAACACACACATGTCCCCACATAATGTAAAACACACATGTCC
Source organism: Aquarana catesbeiana (assembly GCF_042186555.1). NCBI lineage: Eukaryota > Metazoa > Chordata > Amphibia > Anura > Ranidae > Aquarana > Aquarana catesbeiana. Next base: position 18,113,262 of record NC_133325.1, on the reverse strand, counting down.
CCACACAATGTAAAACACACACATGTCCCCACACAATGTAAAACACACACATGTCCCCATACGATGTAAAACACACACATGTCCCCACATAATGTAAAACACACATGTCCCCACATAATGTAAAACACACACATGTCCCCACATAATGTAAAACACACACATGTCCCCACATAATGTAAAACACACATGTCCCCACACAATGTAAAACACACACATGTCCCCATACAATGTAAAACACACACATGTCCCCACATAATGTAAAACACACATGTCCCCACACAATGTAAAACACACACATGTCCCCATACGATGTAAAACACACACATGTCCCCACATAATGTAAAACACACATGTCCCCACACAATGTAAAACACACACATGTCCCCACATAATGTAAAACACACATGTCCCCACATAATGTAAAACACACACATGTCCCCACATAATATAAAACACACACATGTCCCCACATAATGTAAAACACACACATGTCCCCACATAATGTAAAACACACACATGTCCCCACATAATGGAAAACACACACATGTCCCCACATAATGTAAAACACACACATGTCCCCACATAATGTAAAACACACACATGTCCCCACATAATGGAAAACACACACATGTCCCCACATAATGTAAAACAAACACATGTCCCCACATAATGTAAAACACACATGTCCCCATACAATGTAAAACACACACATGTCCCCACATAATATAAAACACACACATGTCCCCACATAATGTAAAACACAAACATGTCCCCACATAATGTAAAACAAACACATGTCCCCACATAATGTAAAACACACATGTCCCCATACAATGTAAAACACAAACATGTCCCCACATAATATAAAACACACACATGTCCCCACACAATGTAAAACACACACATGTCCCCACATAATGTAAAACACACACATGTCCCCACATAATGTAAAACACACACATGTCCCCACATAATGGAAAACACACACATGTCCCCACATAATGTAAAACACACACATGTCCCCACACAATGTAAAACACACATGTCCCCACATAATGTAAAACACACACATGTCCCCACACAATGTAAAACACACACATGTCCCCACATAATGTAAAACACACACATGTCCCCACATAATGTAAAACACACACATGTCCCCACATAATGTAAAACACACACATGTCCCCACATAATGTAAAACACACACATGTCCCCACATAATGTAAAACACACACATGTCCCCACATAATGTAAAACACACATGTCCCCATACAATGTAAAACACACACATGTCCCCACATAATGTAAAACACACACATGTCCCCACATAATGTAAAACACACACATGTCCCCACATAATGTAAAACACACACATGTCCCCACATAATGTAAAACACACACATGTCCCCACATAATATAAAACACACACATGTCCCCACATAATGTAAAACACACATGTCCCCACACAATGTAAAACACACACATGTCCCCATACAATGTAAAACACACACATGTCCCCATACGATGTAAAACACACACATGTCCCCACATAATGTAAAACACACATGTCCCCACACAATGTAAAACACACACATGTCCCCATACGATGTAAAACACACACATGTCCCCACATAATGTAAAACACACACATGTCCCCACATAATGTAAAACACACATGTCCCCACACAATGTAAAACACACACATGTCCCCATACGATGTAAAACACACACATGTCCCCACATAATGTAAAACACACATGTCCCCACACAATGTAAAACACACACATGTCCCCACACAATGTAAAACACACACATGTCCCCATACGATGTAAAACACACACATGTCCCCACATAATGTAAAACACACATGTCCCCACATAATGTAAAACACACACATGTCCCCACATAATGTAAAACACACACATGTCCCCACATAATGTAAAACACACATGTCCCCACACAATGTAAAACACACACATGTCCCCATACAATGTAAAACACACACATGTCCCCATACGATGTAAAACACACACATGTCCCCACACAATGTAAAACACACACATGTCCCCACATAATGTAAAACACACACATGTCCCCACATAATGTAAAACACACACATGTCCCCATACGATGTAAAACACACACATGTCCCCACATAATGTAAAACACACACATGTCCCCATACAATGTAAAACACACACATGTCCCCATACAATGTAAAACACACACATGTCCCCATACGATGTAAAACACACACATGTCCCCACACAATGTAAAACACACACATGTCCCCATACGATGTAAAACACACACATGTCCCCACATAATGTAAAACACACATGTCCCCACACAATGTAAAACACACACATGTCCCCACATAATGTAAAACACACATGTCCCCACATAATGTAAAACACACACATGTCCCCACATAATATAAAACACACACATGTCCCCACATAATGTAAAACACACACATGTCCCCACATAATGTAAAACACACACATGTCCCCACATAATGGAAAACACAAACATGTCCCCACATAATGTAAAACACACACATGTCCCCACATAATGTAAAACACACATGTCCCCATACAATGTAAAACACACACATGTCCCCACATAATATAAAACACACACATGTCCCCACATATTGTAAAACACACACATGTCCCCACATAATGTAAAACACACACATGTCCCCACATAATGGAAAACACACATGTCCCCATACAATGTAAAACACAAACATGTCCCCACATAATATAAAACACACACATGTCCTCACACAATGTAAAACACACACATGTCCCCACACAATGTAAAACACACATGTCCCCACACAATGTAAAACACAAACATGTCCCCACATAATATAAAACACACACATGTCCCCACACAATGTAAAACACACACATGTCCCCACATAATGTAAAACACACACATGTCCCCACACAATGTAAAACACACACATGTCCCCACATAATGTAAAACACACATGTCCCCACATAATGGAAAACACAAACATTTCCCCACATAATGTAAAACAAACACATGTCCCCACATAATGTAAAACACACATGTCCCCATACAATGTAAAACACACACATGTCCCCACACAATGTAAAACACACATGTCCCCACACAATGTAAAACACAAACATGTCCCCACATAATATAAAACACACACATGTCCTCACACAATGTAAAACACACACATGTCCCCACATAATATAAAACACACACATGTCCTCACACAATGTAAAACACACACATGTCCCCACATAATATAAAACACACACATGTCCTCACACAATGTAAAACACACACATGTCCCCACACAATGTAAAACACACACATGTCCTCACACAATGTAAAACACACACATGTCCCCACACAATGTAAAACACACACATGTCCCCACACAATGTAAAACACACACATGTCCCCACATAATATAAAACACACACATGTCCTCACACAATGTAAAACACAAACATGTCCTCACACAATGTAAAACACACACATGTCCTCACACAATGTAAAACACACACATGTCCTCACACAATGTAAAACACACACATGTCCCCACATAATGTAAAACACACACATGTCCCCACACAATGTAAAACACAAACATGTCCTCACACAATGTAAAACACACACATGTCCTCACACAATGTAAAACACACACATGTCCCCACATAATGTAAAACACACACATGTCCCCACATAATGTAAAACACACACATGTCCCCACATAATGTAAAACACACACATGTCCCCACACAATGTAAAACACACACATGTCCCCACATAATATAAAACACACACATGTCCCCATACAATGTAAAACACAAACATGTCCTCACACAATGTAAAACACACACATGTCCTCACACAATGTAAAACACACACATGTCCCCACATAATGTAAAACACACACATGTCCCCACATAATGTAAAACACACACATGTCCCCACACAATGTAAAACACACACATGTCCCCACACAATGTAAAACACACATGTCCCCACATAATGTAAAACACACACATGTCCCCACATAATGTAAAACACACACATGTCCCCACATAATGTAAAACACACACATGTCCCCACACAATGTAAAACACACACATGTCCCCACATAATGTAAAACACACACATGTCCCCACATAATGTAAAACACACACATGTCCCCACATAATGTAAAACACACACATGTCCCCACATAATGTAAAACACACACATGTCCCCACATAATGTAAAACACACACATGTCCCCACATAATGTAAAACACACACATGTCCCCGCATAATGTAAAACACACATGTCCCCACACAATGTAAAACACACATGTCCCCACATAATGTAAAACACACACATGTCCCCACATAATGTAAAACACACACATGTCCCCACATAATGTAAAACACACATGTCCCCACATAATGTAAAACACACACATGTCCCCACATAATGTAAAACACACATGTCCCCACATAATGTAAAACACACATGTCCCCACACAATGTAAAACACACATGTCCCCACATAATGTAAAACACACATGTCCCCACATAATGTAAAACACACATGTCCCCATACAATGTAAAACACACATGTCCCCACACAATGTAAAACACACACATGTCCCCACATAATGTAAAACACACATGTCCCCACATAATGTAAAACACACATGTCCCCACATAATGTAAAACACACACACATGTCCCCACATAATGTAAAACACACATGTCCCCATACAATGTAAAACACACACATGTCCCCACATAATGTAAAACACACACATGTCCCCACATAATGTAAAACACACACATGTCCCCACATAATGTAAAACACACACATGTCCCCACATAATGTAAAACACACACATGTCCCCGCATAATGTAAAACACACACATGTCCCCACACAATGTAAAACACACATGTCCCCACATAATGTAAAACACACACATGTCCCCACATAATGTAAAACACACACATGTCCCCACATAATGTAAAACACACATGTCCCCACATAATGTAAAACACACACATGTCCCCACATAATGTAAAACACACATGTCCCCACATAATGTAAAACACACATGTCCCCACACAATGTAAAACACACATGTCCCCACTTAATGTAAAACACACATGTCCCCACATAATGTAAAACACACACATGTCCCCATACAATGTAAAACACACATGTCCCCACACAATGTAAAACACACACATGTCCCCACATAATGTAAAACACACACATGTCCCCACATAATGTAAAACACACATGTCCCCACATAATGTAAAACACACACACATGTCCCCACATAATGTAAAACACACATGTCCCCACATAATGTAAAACACACATGTCCCCATACAATGTAAAACACACACATGTCCCCACATAATGTAAAACACACACATGTCCCCACATAATGTAAAACACACATGTCCCCACATAATGTAAAACACACACATGTCCCCACATAATATAAAACACACACATGTCCCCACATAATGTAAAACACACACATGTCCCCACATAATGTAAAACACACACATGTCCCCACATAATGTAAAACACACATGTCCCCACATAATGTAAAACACAAACATGTCCCCACATAATATAAAACACACACATGTCCCCACATAATGTAAAACACACATGTCCCCACATAATGTAAAACACACACATGTCCCCACATAATGTAAAACACACATGTCCCCACATAATGTAAAACACACATGTCCCCATACAATGTAAAACACACACATGTCCCCACATAATGTAAAACACACACATGTCCCCACATAATGTAAAACACACATGTCCCCACATAATGTAAAACACACACATGTCCCCACATAATATAAAACACACACATGTCCCCACATAATGTAAAACACACACATGTCCCCACATAATGTAAAACACACACATGTCCCCACATAATGTAAAACACACATGTCCCCACATAATGTAAAACACAAACATGTCCCCACATAATATAAAACACACACATGTCCCCACATAATGTAAAACACACATGTCCCCACATAATGTAAAACACACACATGTCCCCACATAATGTAAAACACACATGTCCCCACATAATATAAAACACACACATGTCCCCACATAATGTAAAACACACACATGTCCCCATACGATGTAAAACACACATGTCCCCACATAATGTAAAACACACATGTCCCCACACAATGTAAAACACACACATGTCCCCATACGATGTAAAACACACACATGTCCCCACATAATGTAAAACACACATGTCCCCACACAATGTAAAACACACACATGTCCCCACATAATGTAAAACACACATGTCCCCACACAATGTAAAACACACACATGTCCCCACATAATGTAAAACACACACATGTCCCCACATAATGTAAAACACACATGTCCCCATACAATGTAAAACACACACATGTCCCCACATAATGTAAAACACACACATGTCCCCACATAATGTAAAACACACATGTCCCCACACAATGTAAAACACACACATGTCCCCATACAATGTAAAACACACACATGTCCCCATACGATGTAAAACACACACATGTCCCCACATAATGTAAAACACACATGTCCCCACACAATGTAAAACACACACATGTCCCCACACAATGTAAAACACACACATGTCCCCACATAATGTAAAACACACATGTCCCCACACAATGTAAAACACACACATGTCCCCACATAATATAAAACACACACATGTCCCCACATAATGTAAAACACACATGTCCCCATACAATGTAAAACACACACATGTCCCCACATAATGTAAAACACACACATGTCCCCACATAATGTAAAACACACATGTCCCCACACAATGTAAAACACACACATGTCCCCATACAATGTAAAACACACACATGTCCCCATACGATGTAAAACACACACATGTCCCCACATAATGTAAAACACACATGTCCCCATACAATGTAAAACACACACATGTCCCCACATAATGTAAAACACACACATGTCCCCACATAATGTAAAACACACATGTCCCCACATAATGTAAAACACACACATGTCCCCACATAATGTAAAACACACACATGTCCCCACATAATGTAAAACACACATGTCCCCACATAATGTAAAACACAAACATGTCCCCACATAATATAAAACACACACATGTCCCCACATAATGTAAAACACACATGTCCCCACATAATGTAAAACACACACATGTCCCCACATAATGTAAAACACACATGTCCCCACATAATATAAAACACACACATGTCCCCACATAATGTAAAACACACACATGTCCCCATACGATGTAAAACACACACATGTCCCCACATAATGTAAAACACACATGTCCCCACACAATGTAAAACACACACATGTCCCCACATAATGTAAAACACACACATGTCCCCACATAATGTAAAACACACATGTCCCCATACAATGTAAAACACACACATGTCCCCACATAATGTAAAACACACACATGTCCCCACATAATGTAAAACACACACATGTCCCCACACAATGTAAAACACACACATGTCCCCACATAATGTAAAACACACACATGTCCCCACATAATGTAAAACACACACATGTCCCCACATAATGTAAAACACACACATGTCCCCATACGATGTAAAACACACACATGTCCCCACATAATGTAAAACACACATGTCCCCACACAATGTAAAACACACACATGTCCCCACACAATGTAAAACACACACATGTCCCCACATAATGTAAAACACACACATGTCCCCACATAATGTAAAACACACACATGTCCCCACATAATATAAAACACACACATGTCCCCACATAATGTAAAACACACATGTCCCCACATAATGGAAAACACAAACATGTCCCCACATAATGTAAAACACACACATGTCCCCACATAATGTAAAACACACACATGTCCCCACACAATGTAAAACACACATGTCCCCACACAATGTAAAACACACATGTCCCCACATAATGGAAAACACAAACATGTCCCCACATAATGTAAAACACACACATGTCCCCACATAATGTAAAACACACACATGTCCCCATACAATGTAAAACACACATGTCCCCACACAATGTAAAACACACATGTCCCCACACAATGTAAAACACACACATGTCCCCACATAATGTAAAACACACACATGTCCCCACATAATGTAAAACACACACATGTCCCCACATAATGGAAAACACAAACATGTCCCCACATAATGTAAAACACACATGTCCCCATACAATGTAAAACACACACATGTCCCCACACAATGTAAAACACACACATGTCCCCACATAATGTAAAACACACACATGTCCCCACATAATGTAAAACACACACATGTCCCCACACAATGTAAAACACACACATGTCCCCACATAATATAAAACACACACATGTCCCCACATAATGTAAAACACACACATGTCCCCACATAATGTAAAACACACATGTCCCCACATAATGTAAAACACACACATGTCCCCACATAATGTAAAACACACACATGTCCCCACACAATGTAAAACACACATGTCCCCACATAATGTAAAACACACACATGTCCCCACATAATGTAAAACACACACATGTCCCCACATAATGTAAAACACACACATGTCCCCACACAATGTAAAACACACATGTCCCCACATAATGTAAAACACACACATGTCCCCACATAATGTAAAACACACACATGTCCCCACATAATGTAAAACACACACATGTCCCCACATAATGTAAAACACACACATGTCCCCACATAATGTAAAACACACACATGTCCCCATACAATGTAAAACACACACATGTCCCCACATAATGGAAAACACACACATGTCCCCATACAATGTCCCCAAAACACATGTCCTCAAATAATAAAAAGCTGTCCCCCACATATGTCCCAATGATTATCTGCACACATATGTCCGTGGTCACCTGCGCACATCTGTACATGATCATTTGCGTACATATGTCTGTGATCACAGGAACCAATTATTATACACTTAACAGAAATTTTTTTCATCAAAAACATGTAGCAAAATACATTTTGGCTTAAATTTATGACAAAATTCGATTTTATTGGATTTCTTTTAAAACAGAAAGAAGAAAGTATTGTTATTTTTCCAAATTTCCGCTCTTTTTGCGCTTATATCGCAAAAAAAAAAAAAAAATGGAGTCGTGAATAAATACCACCAAAAGAAAGCTCTATTTGTGCGAACAAAATAATAAAAACTTCATTTGGGTACAGCGTAGCATGACTGAGTAATTGTCATTAAAAGCGCGAGAACGCTGAAAGCTGAAAATTTTATCTTGAAGCTGAAAAGTGACAAAAATGTCACTTTTATTCCTGTTACAAGGAATGTAAACATCCCCTGTAATAGAAAAAAGCATGACAGGTCCTCTTAAATATGAGATTTGGGGGTCAAAAATACCTCAGATCTCACATTTACACTAAAATGTGGCGGGTCGGTAAGTGGCTAGGAAAAGGATCCGATCGCCTCCGCTGTTGGTAAGCGGCGGAGGGGACCGGATCGCGGCGGGGGGGGGGGGGGGGCGCCACCGACAAAAGTGATCTCATGACGAATCCGCCGCAGAGACCACTTTAATCTTGAAGCGGACCGCCCTGCTGAAGAAGAGGATATACCGGGGTTATGGCAGCTAGCTGTTGCCATAACAACGATATTCCTCTTCAAAGTACCGACGTACGAAAAATGGCCTGGTCAGGAAAGGGGGGGGGGGGGGGTGTAAAACCTTCCGGGGCTGAAGTGGTTAAAAACACATAAAAAAAATAAAAGATAAATAATAATAATAAACAATTGATGGGAACAACAGAAATCATAAAACACAAATATAAAGAATATGAAATAAAGATGTATATACACAGTACTCACCGAGGGGCGCTCTCCTCAGAACCGCCTGATTGTTATCATGAGGGGAGAGAAGAAAATAGGTTAGTATTATTGTTATTACTATTATATATAATATTATTATTATTACTATTATTATTAATATTACTATTATAAATATTATTATTTGCCTTACCTCTGTCCTGTGACATTTTTTACTGCTGAGGAATCTCCTCACACACTTTCCCGCCTCAGCAACTACGCACCTAGCCCTCGAAGATACGCGGGGCGTGGCCTACTGCTCAAACCACGCCCCTTCTCCAGAACCTCTGGTCTGTCTAAAAAAGTTCCAACCTGTCAAAAAACGAGGGGGTGTGGCTGCAGACTGGAGCTCCACCGATGACCGGAAGCATGGGTCCTCCACTCCACTCATTTTACTTTTTTTTTTTTTTTTTAAATAAACTTTATTGTGAATCTCTGCAGCTGGATCTCCACACTACTGGAAGTGGAGGTCACATGACTTGTGTGTGTGGAGTGGAGCTCCAAGTGAGTGCAGTCTGCAGCACATGGCTGATCCATTCTGGTGGGATTGGCAGAAATAAGAGATTTTTGGGAGGTTTTGTAATTTCTGGTAAAGTTTTTCTCCTTCAGATAACTTTGTAAACTGGATTTGCTTGTGAAAGGCGATTGTCTAACATCTCCCAATGTACATGTTTAGGGATGATGCTGTAAGTTCATGTTGGGAGAAGAATTCAATCGATGTCTCTAATAAACAATCTCATTGTCCTTGTCTGCCCCACCTTCATCCCAACTAACAGGACCAAGACTGAGACACACAACGATCGATCTCCACACAACAAATGTTTTACGCTTCAATGATATGTCGGCATTAAACCTCCATCTTCCTGAAAATCATATCTGTTCTACTGCAAATATTATCCACATAACGATCGCCCCGCCACATTGTACTGAGGATGGGGGACTCTACTGAGGACGGGGGGCGCTGTACTGAGGACGGGGGCTCTGTACTGAGATCGGGGGACTCTACTGAGGACGGGGGACTCTACTGAGGACGGGGGGCGCTGTACTGAGGACGGGGGGCTCTGTACTGAGATCGGGGGACTCTACTGAGGACGGGGGACTCTACTGAGGACGGGGGGCGCTGTACTGAGGACGGGGGTTCTGTACTGAGGACGGGGGACTCTACTGAGGACGGGGGGCGCTGTACTGAGGACGGGGGGCACTGTACTGAGGACGGGGGACTCTACTGAGGACGGGGGGCGCTGTACTGAGGACGGGGGCTGTGTACTGAGGACGGGGGGCTGTGTACTGAGGACGGGGGGGTTCTGTACTGAGGACGGGGGCTCTGTACTGAGGACGGGGGGGTTCTGTACTGAGGACGGGGGGCGCTGTACTGAGGACGGGGGGCTCTGTACTGAGGACGGGGGGCGCTGTACTGAGGACGGGGGGCTCTGTACTGAGGACGGGGGGCTCTGTACTGAGGACGGGGGGCGCTGTACTGAGGACGGGGGTTCTGTACTGAGGACGGGGGGCGCTGTACTGAGGACGGGGGTTCTGTACTGAGGACGGGGGGCTCTGTACTGAGGACGGGGGGTTCTGTACTGAGGACGGGGGGTTCTGTACTGAGGACGGGGGGCTCTGTACTGAGGACGGGGGTTCTGTACTGAGGACGGGGGGCGCTGTACTGAGGACGGGGGGCTCTGTACTGAGGACGGGGGGGTTCTGTACTGAGGACGGGGGCTCTGTACTGAGGACGGGGGTTCTGTACTGAGGACGGGGGGCGCTGTACTGAGGACGGGGGGCTCTGTACTGAGGACGGGGGGCGCTGTACTGAGGACGGGGGGGTTCTGTACTGAGGACGGGGGTTCTGTACTGAGGACGGGGGTTCTGTACTGAGGACGGGGGGGTTCTGTACTGAGGACGGGGGTTCTGTACTGAGGACGGGGGGCTCTGTACTGAGGACGGGGGGCTCTGTACTGAGGACGGGGGGGTTCTGTACTGAGGACGGGGGCTCTGTACTGAGGACGGGGGTTCTGTACTGAGGACGGGGGGCGCTGTACTGAGGACGGGGGGCTCTGTACTGAGGACGGGGGGCGCTGTACTGAGGACGGGGGGGTTCTGTACTGAGGACGGGGGTTCTGTACTGAGGACGGGGGTTCTGTACTGAGGACGGGGGGGTTCTGTACTGAGGACGGGGGTTCTGTACTGAGGACGGGGGGCTCTGTACTGAGGACGGGGGTTCTGTACTGAGGACGGGGGTTCTGTACTGAGGACGGGGGGGTTCTGTACTGAGGACGGGGGTTCTGTACTGAGGACGGGGGGCTCTGTACTGAGGACGGGGGTTCTGTACTGAGGACGGGGGGCGCTGTACTGAGGACGGGGGGCTCTATACTGAGGACAGGGGGTTCTGTACTGAGGACGGGGGTTCTGTACTGAGGACGGGGGGCTCTGTACTGAGGACGGGGGTTCTGTACTGAGGACGGGGGGCTCTGTACTGAGGACGGGGGTTCTGTACTGAGGACGGGGGGCGCTGTACTGAGGACGGGGGGCGCTGTACTGAGGACGGGGGGCTCTGTACTGAGGACGGGGGGGTTCTGTACTGAGGATGGGGGGCTCTGTACTGAGGACAGGGGGTTCTGTACTGAGGACGGGGGGCGCTGTACTGAGGACGGGGGGCTCTGTACTGAGGACGGGGGGTTCTGTACTGAGGACGGGGGGTTCTGTACTGAGGACGGGGGGCTCTGTACTGAGGACGGGGGCTCTGTACTGAGGACGGGGGGCGCTGTACTGAGGACGGGGGGCTCTGTACTGAGGACGGGGGGTTCTGTACTGAGGACGGGGGGCTCTGTACTGAGGACGGGGGGGTTCTGTACTGAGGACGGGGGCTCTGTACTGAGGACGGGGGTTCTGTACTGAGGACGGGGGGCGCTGTACTGAGGACGGGGGGCTCTGTACTGAGGACGGGGGGCGCTGTACTGAGGACGGGGGGGTTCTGTACTGAGGACGGGGGTTCTGTACTGAGGACGGGGGTTCTGTACTGAGGACGGGGGGGTTCTGTACTGAGGACGGGGGTTCTGTACTGAGGACGGGGGGCTCTGTACTGAGGACGGGGGTTCTGTACTGAGGACGGGGGTTCTGTACTGAGGACGGGGGGGTTCTGTACTGAGGACGGGGGTTCTGTACTGAGGACGGGGGGCTCTGTACTGAGGACGGGGGTTCTGTACTGAGGACGGGGGGCGCTGTACTGAGGACGGGGGGCTCTATACTGAGGACAGGGGGTTCTGTACTGAGGACGGGGGTTCTGTACTGAGGACGGGGGGCTCTGTACTGAGGACGGGGGTTCTGTACTGAGGACGGGGGGCTCTGTACTGAGGACGGGGGTTCTGTACTGAGGACGGGGGGCGCTGTACTGAGGACGGGGGGCGCTGTACTGAGGACGGGGGGCTCTGTACTGAGGACGGGGGGGTTCTGTACTGAGGATGGGGGGCTCTGTACTGAGGACAGGGGGTTCTGTACTGAGGACGGGGGGCGCTGTACTGAGGACGGGGGGCTCTGTACTGAGGACGGGGGGTTCTGTACTGAGGACGGGGGGTTCTGTACTGAGGACGGGGGGCTCTGTACTGAGGACGGGGGCTCTGTACTGAGGACGGGGGGCGCTGTACTGAGGACGGGGGGCTCTGTACTGAGGACGGGGGGTTCTGTACTGAGGACGGGGGGCTCTGTACTGAGGACGGGGGGGTTCTGTACTGAGGACGGGGGGCGCTGTACTGAGGACGGGGGGCTCTGTACTGAGATCGGGGGACTCTACTTAGGACGGGGGACTCTACTGAGGACGGGGGGCGCTGTACTGAGGACGGGGGGCTCTGTACTGAGATCGGGGGACTCTACTGAGGACGGGGGACTCTACTGAGGACGGGGGGCGCTGTACTGAGGACGGGGGTTCTGTACTGAGGACGGGGGACTCTACTGAGGACGGGGGGCGCTGTACTGAGGACGGGGGGCACTGTACTGAGGACGGGGGACTCTACTGAGGACGGGGGGCGCTGTACTGAGGACGGGGGCTCTGTACTGAGGACGGGGGCTGTACTGAGGACGGGGGGCTGTGTACTGAGGACGGGGGGGGTTCTGTACTGAGGACGGGGGGCTCTGTACTGAGGACGGGGGGGTTCTGTACTGAGGACGGGGGCTCTGTACTGAGGACGGGGGTTCTGTACTGAGGACGGGGGGCGCTGTACTGAGGACGGGGGGCTCTGTACTGAGGACGGGGGGCGCTGTACTGAGGACGGGGGTTCTGTACTGAGGACGGGGGGCTCTGTACTGAGGACGGGGGTTCTGTACTGAGGACGGGGGGGTTCTGTACTGAGGACGGGGGTTCTGTACTGAGGACGGGGGGCTCTGTACTGAGGACGGGGGGGTTCTGTACTGAGGATGGGGGGCTCTGTACTGAGGACAGGGGGTTCTGTACTGAGGACGGGGGGCGCTGTACTGAGGACGGGGGGCTCTGTACTGAGGACGGGGGGTTCTGTACTGAGGACGGGGGGTTCTGTACTGAGGACGGGGGGCTCTGTACTGAGGACGGGGGCTCTGTACTGAGGACGGGGGGCGCTGTACTGAGGACGGGGGGCTCTGTACTGAGGACGGGGGGTTCTGTACTGAGGACGGGGGGCTCTGTACTGAGGACGGGGGGGTTCTGTACTGAGGACGGGGGCTCTGTACTGAGGACGGGGGTTCTGTACTGAGGACGGGGGGCGCTGTACTGAGGACGGGGGGCTCTGTACTGAGGACGGGGGGCGCTGTACTGAGGACGGGGGGGTTCTGTACTGAGGACGGGGGTTCTGTACTGAGGACGGGGGTTCTGTACTGAGGACGGGGGGGTTCTGTACTGAGGACGGGGGTTCTGTACTGAGGACGGGGGGCTCTGTACTGAGGACGGGGGTTCTGTACTGAGGACGGGGGTTCTGTACTGAGGACGGGGGGGTTCTGTACTGAGGACGGGGGTTCTGTACTGAGGACGGGGGGCTCTGTACTGAGGACGGGGGTTCTGTACTGAGGACGGGGGGCGCTGTACTGAGGACGGGGGGCTCTATACTGAGGACAGGGGGTTCTGTACTGAGGACGGGGGTTCTGTACTGAGGACGGGGGGCTCTGTACTGAGGACGGGGGTTCTGTACTGAGGACGGGGGGCTCTGTACTGAGGACGGGGGTTCTGTACTGAGGACGGGGGGCGCTGTACTGAGGACGGGGGGCGCTGTACTGAGGACGGGGGGCTCTGTACTGAGGACGGGGGGGTTCTGTACTGAGGATGGGGGGCTCTGTACTGAGGACAGGGGGTTCTGTACTGAGGACGGGGGGCGCTGTACTGAGGACGGGGGGCTCTGTACTGAGGACGGGGGGTTCTGTACTGAGGACGGGGGGTTCTGTACTGAGGACGGGGGGCTCTGTACTGAGGACGGGGGCTCTGTACTGAGGACGGGGGGCGCTGTACTGAGGACGGGGGGCTCTGTACTGAGGACGGGGGGTTCTGTACTGAGGACGGGGGGCTCTGTACTGAGGACGGGGGGGTTCTGTACTGAGGACGGGGGGCTCTGTACTGAGATCGGGGGACTCTACTTAGGACGGGGGACTCTACTGAGGACGGGGGGCGCTGTACTGAGGACGGGGGGCTCTGTACTGAGATCGGGGGACTCTACTGAGGACGGGGGACTCTACTGAGGACGGGGGGCGCTGTACTGAGGACGGGGGTTCTGTACTGAGGACGGGGGACTCTACTGAGGACGGGGGGCGCTGTACTGAGGACGGGGGGCACTGTACTGAGGACGGGGGACTCTACTGAGGACGGGGGGCGCTGTACTGAGGACGGGGGCTCTGTACTGAGGACGGGGGCTGTACTGAGGACGGGGGGCTGTGTACTGAGGACGGGGGGGGTTCTGTACTGAGGACGGGGGGCTCTGTACTGAGGACGGGGGGGTTCTGTACTGAGGACGGGGGCTCTGTACTGAGGACGGGGGTTCTGTACTGAGGACGGGGGGCGCTGTACTGAGGACGGGGGGCTCTGTACTGAGGACGGGGGGCGCTGTACTGAGGACGGGGGTTCTGTACTGAGGACGGGGGGCTCTGTACTGAGGACGGGGGTTCTGTACTGAGGACGGGGGGGTTCTGTACTGAGGACGGGGGTTCTGTACTGAGGACGGGGGTTCTGTACTGAGGACGGGGGGGTTCTGTACTGAGGACGGGGGTTCTGTACTGAGGACGGGGGGCTCTGTACTGAGGACGGGGGTTCTGTACTGAGGACGGGGGGCTCTGTACTGAGGACGGGGGTTCTGTACTGAGGACGGGGGTTCTGTACTGAGGACGGGGGTTCTGTACTGAGGACGGGGGGCTCTGTACTGAGGACGGGGGTTCTGTACTGAGGACGGGGGGCTCTGTACTGAGGACGGGGGTTCTGTACTGAGGACGGGGGGGCGCTGTACTGAGGACGGGGGGCTCTGTACTGAGGACGGGGGGGTTCTGTACTGAGGACGGGGGGCTCTGTACTGAGGACAGGGGGTTCTGTACTGAGGACGGGGGGCGCTGTACTGAGGACGGGGGGCTCTGTACTGAGGACGGGGGGTTCTGTACTGAGGACGGGGGGCTCTGTACTGAGGACGGGGGCTCTGTACTGAGGACGGGGGGCTCTGTACTGAGGACGGGGGGCGCTGTACTGAGGACGGGGGGCTCTGTACTGAGGACGGGGGGTTCTGTACTGAGGACGGGGGGCTCTGTACTGAGGACGGGGGGGTTCTGTACTGAGGACGGGGGGCTCTGTACTGAGGACGGGGGGCGCTGTACTGAGGACGGGGGGCTCTGTACTGAGGACGGGGGGTTCTGTACTGAGGACGGGGGGCTCTGTACTGAGGACGGGGGGGTTCTGTACTGAGGACGGGGGGCGCTGTACTGAGGACGGGGGGCTCTGTACTGAGATCGGGGGACTCTACTGAGGACGGGGGACTCTACTGAGGATGGGGGGCGCTGTACTGAGGACGGGGGGCTCTGTACTGAGATCAGGGGACTCTACTGAGGACGGGGGACTCTACTGAGGACGGGGGGCGCTGTACTGAGGACGGGGGTTCTGTACTGAGGACGGGGGGCGCTGTACTGAGGACGGGGGGCACTGTACTGAGGACGGGGGACTCTACTGAGGACGGGGGGCGCTGTACTGAGGACGGGGGCTCTGTACTGAGGACGGGGGCTGTACTGAGGACGGGGGGCTGTGTACTGAGGACGGGGGGCTGTGTACTGAGGACGGGGGGGTTCTGTACTGAGGACGGGGGCTCTGTACTGAGGACGGGGGGGTTCTGTACTGAGGACGGGGGCTCTGTACTGAGGACGGGGGTTCTGTACTGAGGACGGGGGGCGCTGTACTGAGGACGGGGGGCTCTGTACTGAGGACGGGGGACGCTGTACTGAGGACGGGGGTTCTGTACTGAGGACGGGGGGCGCTGTACTGAGGACGGGGGGCTCTGTACTGAGGACGGGGGGCTCTGTACTGAGGACGGGGGTTCTGTACTGAGGACGGGGGGCTCTGTACTGAGGACGGGGGTTCTGTACTGAGGACGGGGGGCGCTGTACTGAGGACGGGGGGCTCTGTACTGAGGACGGGGGGGTTCTGTACTGAGGACGGGGGCTCTGTACTGAGGACGGGGGTTCTGTACTGAGGACGGGGGGCGCTGTACTGAGGACGGGGGGCTCTGTACTGAGGACGGGGGGCGCTGTACTGAGGACGGGGGTTCTGTACTGAGGACGGGGGGCTCTGTACTGAGGACGGGGGTTCTGTACTGAGGACAGGGGGCTCTGTACTGAGGACGGGGGTTCTGTACTGAGGACGGGGGTTCTGTACTGAGGACGTGGGGGTTCTGTACTGAGGACGGGGGTTCTGTACTGAGGACGGGGGTTCTGTACTGAGGACGGGGGGGTTCTGTACTGAGGACGGGGGTTCTGTACTGAGGACGGGGGGCTCTGTACTGAGGACGGGGGTTCTGTACTGAGGACGGGGGGCTCTGTACTGAGGACGGGGGTTCTGTACTGAGGACGGGGGGCTCTATACTGAGGACGGGGGTTCTGTACTGAGGACGGGGGTTCTGTACTGAGGACGGGGGTTCTGTACTGAGGACGGGGGGCTCTGTACTGAGGACGGGGGTTCTGTACTGAGGACGGGGGGCGCTGTACTGAGGACGGGGGGCGCTGTACTGAGGACGGGGGGCTCTGTACTGAGGACGGGGGTTCTGTACTGAGGACGGGGGGCGCTGTACTGAGGACGGGGGTACATTGTGTATGGGGTCACCGCCTGGGACACTCTCATTTTTGGTTTCAATGATTTCAATAATACCCCCCAGCATTTTTGCGTTCGTTTTGTGGCTGGTCTCCACTGACTAATATATCTCAGTATATATACGATCGCCTCCTATCCTGAACTCTTCAGTGCTTTTTTCACCTTCTTGGGGACTTATTTTTTGTCCGGGGTCTTCCTCCTCCTAACTAAAACTAGCATTTTGTATTGATGGCTGTGAGTAATATTAGGTTTCATTGTTTTGCCTCCCATATTGTATGTAATCACATTATATATTATTTATTATATATTTATGTACGTTGCCATTAATAGTACCCTGATCTCCTGAAGAAGCACATTCCATGAAACGTGTTGTGAACTATCCCCTCCCTTCGCTATGCCAAGACAGCATTTTATATTTTTCTCTTTTCATGTAGTATTATTATTTATGGTGACCATCTATGAATACAATATATCAGGTCTATGCTGGGTGGGGGGCGCTATGTACAGGGTGTTTCATTGCATTCCCTTTAATCATTCATGTTTCATGTGGCTATACTATTATTATTATTATTATTAGTGAAATGTTTTTACTTCAATATCTTTTAATAATGTATAATAAAGGTACTTGTTTTGTATCTATATTTTGTGTGTTGTTTCCTGTAAAGTGTTAGAACCTTAAGGCTATGTTTCCACTAGTGCGACTTTTCATGCGACTTGGGACTGAAAAGTCGCATGATAAATAGTACCCCATGATTTCCAATGAGTACCGTTCATATCTGTGCGACTTCAAGTCCCAGCGACTTCAAAGTAGTCCCTGCACTACTTTGGTCCCACTTTGATGCGACTTGAGGTACATAGACACAGGCATTGCTTCAAATCGCGGTAAAAAGTCGCGGTAAAATCGTGGTAAAAAATCGCGGCAAAATTGCGCGACTTTGGGGACGCAATAGTGGAAACATAGCCTTAAAGTGCCACATTTTTCTATATGGTTTGGATGTATATACATGATTTGGGATGTGGTGCATTATTTACCCAGTTACACCATTGTTCATATAAAATAACCCCCAGCATTGGTGTCAGCAGACACAGTAATAACCCCCAGCATTGGTGTCAGTGGACACAGTAATAACCCCCAGCGTTGGTGTCAGTGAACACAGTAATAACCCCCAGCGTTGGTGTCAGCGGACACAGTAATAACCCCCAACATTGGTGTCAGTGGACACAGTAATAACCCCCAACATTGGTGTCAGTGAACACAGTAATAACCCCCAGCGTTGGTGTCAGTGGACACAGTAATAACCCCCAACATTGGTGTCAGCGGACACAGTAATAACCCCCAGCATTGGTGTCAGTGGACACAGTAATAACCCCCAGCACTGGTATCAGCGGACACAGTAATAACCCCCAGCATTGGTGTCAGCGGACACAGTAATAACCTCCAGCGTTGGTGTCAGTGGACACAATAATAACCCCCAACATTGGTGTCAGTGAACACAGTAATAACCCCCAGCATTGGTGTCAGCGGACACAGTAATAACCCCCAACATTGGTGTCAGTGAACACAGTAATAACCCCCAGCGTTGGTGTCAGTGGACACAGTAATAACCCCCAACATTGGTGTCAGTGAACACAGTAATAACCTCCAGCGTTGGTGTCAGTGGACACAGTAATAACCCCCAGCGTTGGTGTCAGTGGACACAGTAATAACCCCCAACATTGGTGTCAGTGAACACAGTAATAACCCCCAGCGTTGGTGTCAGTGGACACAGTAATAACCTCCAGCGTTGGTGTCAGTGGACACAGTAATAACCCCCAACATTGGTGTCAGTGGACACAGTAATAACCCCCAACATTGGTGTCAGTGAACACAGTAATAACCCCCAGCATTGGTGTCAGTGAACACAGTAATAACCTCCAGCGTTGGTGTCAGTGGACACAGTAATAACCCCCAACATTGGTGTCAGTGGACACAATAATAACCACCAACATTGGTGTCAGTGGACACAGTAATAACCCCCAGCACTGGTGTCAGTGGACACAGTAATAACCTCCAGCGTTGGTGTCAGTGGACACAGTAATAACCTCCAGCGTTGGTGTCAGTGGACACAGTAATAACCCCCAACATTGGTGTCAGTGGACACAGTAATAACCCCCAACATTGGTGTCAGTGAACACAGTAATAACCCCCAGCACTGGTGTCAGTGGACACAGTAATAACCCCCAACATTGGTGTCAGTGGACACAGTAATAACCCCCAGCACTGGTATCAGTGGACACAGTAATAACCCCCAACATTGGTGTTAGCAGACACAGTAATAACCCCCAACATTGGTGTCAGTGGACACAGTAATAACCCCCAGCACTGGTATCAGTGGACACAGTAATAACCTCCAGCGTTGGTATCAGTGGGCACAGTAATAACCCCCAGCATTGGTGTCAGCGGACACAGTAATAACCCCCAGCGTTGGTGTCAGTGGACACAGTAATAACCCCCAACATTGGTGTCAGTGGACACAGTAATAACCCCCAACATTGGTGTCAGTGGACACAGTAATAACCTCCAGCGTTGGTGTCAGTGGACACAGTAATAACCTCCAGCGTTGGTGTCAGTGGACACAGTAATAACCTCCAGCGTTGGTGTCAGTGGACACAGTAATAACCCCCAGCGTTGGTGTCAGTGGACACAGTAATAACCTCCAGCGTTGGTGTCAGTGGACACAGTAATAACCCCCAACATTGGTGTCAGTGGACACAGTAATAACCCCCAGCACTGGTATCAGTGGACACAGTAATAACCTCCAGCGTTGGTGTCAGTGGACACAGTAATAACCTCCAGCGTTGGTGTCAGTGGACACAGTAATAACCTCCAGCGTTGGTGTCAGTGGACACAGTAATAACCCCCAACATTGGTGTCAGTGGACACAGTAATAACCCCCAACATTGGTGTCAGTGAACACAGTAATAACCCCCAGCATTGGTGTCAGTGGACACAGTAATAACCCCCAACATTGGTGTCAGTGGACACAGTAATAACCCCCAACATTGGTGTCAGTGGACACAGTAATAACCCCCAACATTGGTGTCAGTGAACACAGTAATAACCTCCAGCGTTGGTGTCAGTGGACACAGTAATAACCCCCAACATTGGTGTCAGTGGACACAGTAATAACCCCCAACATTGGTGTCAGTGAACACAGTAATAACCTCCAGCGTTGGTGTCAGTGGACACAGTAATAACCCCCAGCATTGGTGTCAGTGAACACAGTAATAACCCCCAACATTGGTGTCAGTGAACACAGTAATAACCCCCAGTGTTGGGGGGAAAGAGCCCTAAAGCAAGACATGTTAGGTATCTATTTACTCAGTGTAACATCATCTTTCACGTTATACAAAAAATTGGGGTAACTATTGTGGGTTTTTTTTTTTTTTAAATTCATTAAAGTGTATTTTTTTTCCCCTATAAAATTGCGTTTGAAAGACCGCTGCACAAATACCGTGTGAGATAAAATATTGCAACGATCTCCATTTTATTCCCTAGGGTCTCTGCTAAATATACAGTATGTCACAAAAGTGAGTACACCCCTCACATATTTGTAAATATTTTATTATATCTTTTCATGTGACAGCACTAAGACCCCTTTCACACTGGTCCAGTAGCGGTAAAGCGGCGCTTTATCGCCAAAGCTATTCGGGCGGGTAGCTTTTAACCCCCTAGAAGCACCCATGCAGCGCCACTGCCGAAGCGCTCTGCAGGCACATTGGCAGCGCTGCCCATGCGTTCCAATGGGCAGGGGCGGTTTAGGAGTTTTGTATACACCGCTCACAAACCGCCGCACAGTTGCTGCTTGCAGGACTTTTTCTAACGTCCTGCAAGCGCACCGCCCCAGTGTCAAAGCACTCGGGCTTTCACACTGGGACTGCAGATAAAGCATTTTTCAGCCGCTTTAAAGGCACTATTTCTAGCACTAAAGTGCCTTAAAAAATGCCCTGGTGTGAAAGGGGTCTAAAGAAATGACACTTGTCTACAATGTAAAGTAGTGAGTGTACAGCTTGTATAACAGTGTAAATTTGCTGTCCCCTCAAAATAATTCAACACACAGCCATTAAACCGCTGGCAACAAAAGTGAGTACACCCCTAAGTGAAAATGTCCAAATTGGGGCCAAAGTGTCAATATTTTGTGTGGCCACCATTATTTTCCAGCACTGCCTTAACCCTCTTGGGCATGGAGATCACCAGAGCTTCACAGGTTACCACCGGAGTCCTCTTCCACTCCTCCATGATGACATCACGGAGCTGGTGGATGTTAGAGACCTTGCGCTCCTCCACCTTCCGTTTGAGGATGTCCCACAGATGCTCAATAGGGTTTAGGTCTGGAGACATGCTTGGCCAGTCCATCACCTTTACCCTCAGCTTCTTTAGCAAGGCAGTGGTCATCTTGGAGGTGTTTGGGGTCGTTATCATGTTGGAATACTGCCCTGCGGCCCAGTCTCTGAAGGGAGGGGATCATGCTCTGCTTCAGTATATCACAGTACATGTTGGCATTCATGGTTCCCTCAATGAACTGTAGCTCCCCAGTGCCAGCAGTACTCATCCAGCTCCAGACCATGACACTCCCACCACCATACTTGACTGTAGACAAGACACACTTGTCTTTGTCCTCCTCACCTGGTTGCCCCCACACACGCTTGTCACCATCTGAACCAAATAAGTTTATCTTGGTCTCATCAGACCGCAGGACATGGTTCCAGTAATCCATGTCCTTAGTCTGCTTGTCTTCAGCAAACTGTTTGTGGACTTTCTTGTGCATCATCTTTAGAAGAGGCTTCCTTCTGGGACGACAGCCATGTAGACCAATTTGATGCAGTGTGCGGCGTATGGTCTGAGCACTGACAGGCTGACCCCCCACCCCTTCAACCTCTGCAGCAATGCTGGCAGCACTCATACGTCTATTTCCCAAAGACAACCTCTGGATATGACGCTGAGCACGTGACCTCAACTTCTTTGGTGGACCATGGCGAGGCCTGTTCTGAGTGGAACCTGTCCTGTTATACCGCTGTATGGTCTTGGCCACCGTGCTGCAGCTCAGTTTCAGGGTCTTGGCAATCTTCTTATAGTCTAGGCCATCTTTATGTAGAGCAACAATTCTTTTTTTCAGATCCTCAGAGAGTTCTTTGCCATGAGATGCCATGTTGTACTTCCAGTGACCAGTATGAGAGAGTGAGAGCGATAACACCAAATTTAACACACCTGCTCCCCATTCACACCTGAGACCTTGTAACACTAACGAGTCACATGACACCGGGGAGGGAAAATGGCTAATTGGGCCCAATTTGGACATTTTCACTTAGGGGTGTACTCACTTTTGTTGCCAGCGGTTTAGACATTAATGGCTGTGTGTTGAGTTATTTTGAGGGGACAGCAAATTTACACTGTTATACAAGCTGTACACTCACTACTTTACATTGTAGCAAAGTGTCATTTCTTCAGTGTTGTCACATGAAAAGATAGAAGAAAAGATTTACACAAATGTGAGGGGTGTACTCACTTTTGTGAGATACTGTGTGTGTATATATATATAATGTCTGGGGGTTCTCTAGTACAAAATATGAATTTAAACTTGAAAACAAAAAGTCCCAGAAAAGGCCTGGTCAGCAAGTGGCTAACCTACCCAATACATCATCATTTCAGCGATTGTTGACACCCCTCCCCCCATTTGTAAGGATCCTCAATGTCAGACTTCATATCTCCGAATAATACTCTGTCTTGGTGCACCGGGTCCTCCAGTCCAACATTTAAATGACAACCCTCTGCTCTTCTCTGCTCTTCTCTGCTCCTCTCTGCTCTTCTCTGCTATTTTTGTGATATTTCTATACAATATACGGATATGATACTGAGACAGAATGACACATATCATTCCTTTCCACATGACTATTTTTCCCGTATTGCTCATATATTCACAAAGCGGCAATTTCTTCCTCCTATTATTAACCACTTGCCTACAAGGCGCTTTTACCCCCCTTCCTGTCCAGGCCAATTTTCAGCTCTCAGCGCTGTCACACTTTGAATAACAATTGAGCGGTCATGAAACACCTTACCCAAATCAAATTTTTATCATTTTTTTAAAAAAAGACCTAAAATGTCGAAGAAAGGAAAAGAAATTTTTTTTCTTAGTTCCTGTTATAAAATTTTGCAAACAGCTAATTCTTTTCCTTCAGTGATGTGCACTGATTGGCTGCACTGATGACGAGGCACTGATAATCAGGACAATGATGACCTCTCCCTCTCCCTCGAAAATGCCGATAACCGGCAAGTGTGTTTACATCATGAGCAGCTGTGATTGGACGCAGCTGATCACGTGGTAAAGAGCCGCTGTGATTGGCCTTTTACCCCGATCTGTGATCACAGAGCGCCCCGCAGTGGGCGGGATTACGGGAGGACATCAGATGACGCCCTCCTAGAACTGACTGACCGTGTTGTAGCCGTCATTTTTCTATAGCGTGACCAGCAAGTGGTTAAAGCTCAGATTGTCCCCGCCTCTCGCTCTGATCGTGATCATGTGACCCCGTTAGCGCCTCGCTTTACACACATTCTTTGGCGGGTGAATGATTCTCCTCTCACTTTTTTGGATACAGTACAATCTATTCAAAATTCTCTATTTTGCTAAAAATTGTGTTTCCGTCAGATCCATTTGGGAAGCTCATAAAGACACATTTTGGACGGGGGGGAGGGGGGTATAAGCACGCAGGTAACCCTCGCAGGCGCAGCCCCACTACAAGGGTTCATTTTTTTAGGTTTGCCGGAGTTGGGCTTTAACAAACATTCCCGATAGAAAGAGGAATTCTTCAAGGTCCCCCCCCCCACCTTTCCCCCACGGAGTTTATTTTATCTACCCCCCCCCCAACACACCTCATAATACGGTGTGCGGACTTCGCTTATTCCTGGACAATATGAACTTAAAACCCGACTCCAGGCACAAGAAATAAAAGTCTCGGGGGATGCAGAAGACACAGAGGGGTTGATTTACTAAAACTGGAGGGTGCAAAAGCTCTGCATAGAAACCAATCAGTTTATAACTTCAGCTTCTTCAATTAGGGAGAATCTTCAGTCATTTTTTCATCTTTCCATCTATTAAATCTGTTGTTGTTGTTGTTGTTGTTGTTGTTGTTGTTGTTGTTACTTTGGATAGTAAAGCATTTTATTTTCTGCCAGTAAATCCCTTCTACAGCCCACTTCATGTCTCTTGTCTGGTCCTTAGTCTAGACCAGTGATGGGGAACCTTGGCATCCCAGATGTTTTGGAACTCCATTTTTCCATGATGCTCAACTACACTGCAGAGTGCATGAGCATCATGGGAAATGTAGTTCCAAAACATCTGGGGTGCCAAGGTTCCCCATCACTGGTCTAGGCTTATGACATCATGCTCGTGAGAGTTTGCCAGGAAGGGAGAGGGGGGGTTATAAGAGGGCCAGTGAGAGCTGCAGAGCTGGAGGTCTGCCTCTGTGTATCTGTGTAAATCCAGGAAGTGAACAGGCAGCAGCTTCAGTTGCTCACAGTTAAAATGGCTGCAGCCAGACTCAGTGGAGGGAGATTTCTGCAGGATATTTGGCAAATACAGAATCCCAGTGTATATAAAATAATATGCAAAGTGGTTGGAGGGAAGCTTCAGAATGGCAAAGATGTTTTTTTTTCTTTTTATTATTACAAATTATGTGAGCAGACTGCAGTTCCTCTTTAAGCTTTGACAAAAAAAAATAAAAACCTGGAAGCCGATGCACATGCACAGCAGATTTTGCACTCTCCAGTTGAAGTAAATCACCTCCCCCCCCCCCTGTATTACTTACCGGACTCCCCACCCCGGCCGGCTCCGACACTCCTCTCACCCTGCACTGTGTGTGGGTGAGGCTGAAGTACAGCGGAATGTAGGTTACAGAGGAACATTGGCATTGATATTAGTTAGGCCCTCCATGCACACCGGGTGTTTGGTCCTGGTGCATGGGGGGGGGGGGGGCTCCGGCATTTAGCTGTGGGCACAAGCGCCCCGTTGAGCCCAGCTGCTGCCTGTCAAAATCCATGCCGGTCTGACCGCTGCTGCGGCTGAGTGGTGCACCTATCTGTACATTTAGGGCAGTGTATGCCCGGAGAATTCCGGGCATTCCATCCTGGGCACATCATGCCCTAAACATTTGTACAGCTGAGCGGGAGAAGACTCTCATAGTGTTTGACAGGCTGGACACTTGTGCCCTCCACCCACCGCTAAACGCCATCGCCTCCCCCATGTGCCAGGGCTAAATGCCCAGTGTGCCTGGGGCCTCACTATAACAACAATGGGAGATCGCCAGCTCTTAATATTTCTTTACCAAAGGAGACGGTCACTACCCAGCAAACCAACGTTCTCTTATCATGGCAACCTACCCATTTAGATTCCTTGGAAATGAAAGTGACCCCCAAAATATAATTCTTTATATTCTACCAACTATATTCATACTTTCTGAAACTCAGAGACTTAACCAGTTCAGGTCCTTCCCATAGCAGGTTTACTGCTACGGGGCGGCACCTGCGGTCCGGCTCTAGCAGGTAGGGGGCGTGCATCCGCCGATGATGGAGGAGAGAGACACAACGGTGGTCTGTCTATGTAAACAAGGCAGATCGCCGTTCTGTCAGTAGGGAAAGCCTGGATCCCGTGTTCCTGCAAAGCAGAGACTACGATCCATGCCTTCCCTTAGTAAAAGCACCTCCCCCACAGTTTAGAAAAACACTGGCTAGGCACACATTTAACCCCTTGATCGCCCCCCCCGATGTTTAACCCCTTCCTTGCCAGCGTCATTAGTACAGTGATGAGAAGAACCCCAGCGCTCAGGTAGAGCCACAAACAAGAAGTCCTTTTCCTCCAGAGAAGAAAGAGCCCCAGGTGATGGCTAATGCAAGTGTAGATGAAGGCAAGTGGAAAAGTTCTGGACAGCCGCACACCGATAGAAATTTCTTATGCCTTTATTTGTAAACCGAGATCACTATACAGGGCACCAAAGCAGAGTGGTACAGAACAGCTGACGCGTTTCACACTTATACCAAGTGCTTACTCATAGCACTGTCCAGAACTTTTCCACTTGTCTTCATTAGTACAGTGATGGTGTATATTTTAAGCACTGATCACTGTTATTGGTGTCACTGTCCAAATTGTCCGCCGAAATATCGCAGTTCTGCTATAAGTCGCTGATCACCACCATTGCTAGTAATAAAATAAATAAATATATCAGTTTGGTTTGCGTAAACATTATAGCGTCTACAATCAATATTCACTTATTGTTTTTTTTTTTTAACCAAAAAACATGTAGCAGAATACATATTGACCTAAGGACTAAGAAGCTACCCAAATAAAATTTGTCATTTTTTTCCCCCACAAATGATTTTGGTTGTAATTTGATCACCTCTGCTGTATTTATTTTTTGCGATATAAACAAAAGAAAGATTGAAAAAAATAAACACACCATACACATACACATACACATACACATAGTTTTTTATAGCAGAAAGTAAAAAAAGTGTAACACACAAATCCCCCCAAATAAAAAACAAATTTCTTCATTAATTTAGGCCAATGTGTATTCTGCTACATATATTTGGTAAAAAAAAAAATCCCAATAAGCATATATTGATTGGTTGTTTTCTCAAAGTTACAGCGTCTACCAACTATGGAATATTTTTATTTCTTTTTTTTTTTTTTATTATTATTTTACAGGGAGACACTCACTACTTTACATTGTAGACAAGTGTCATTTCTTCAGTGTTGTCACATGAAAAGATAGAAGAAAAGAGTTACACAAATGTGAGGGGTGTACTTACTTTTGTGAGTAGTCAGCAGTTACCGGAAAAAAGCTCCCGCTACATGCTAGCGATCGGGAGCTTTTCCGATCATGTGACAGCCAATCACACAGAGGTCACATGACCCGAACGCCCACCTCCGGGCGTTTAAATCCCTTAAAGGGCCGGGAGGCGGCTGGCAGGAAGGGGGTTAACATGTATCCTGCAATTTGTCAAATCTTTTAAAAACTAAAAATAAACAAAAAAAAAAAAAAATTAAATACTTCATGTAAATTGTGTTTTTTTTTTTAATTACAATATTACATTTCCCTTCAAAAACAGTAAAAAAAAAAAAAAAAAAAAAAGACTAAAACAATAATCAGAAAACGTTAGACGTTAATAATGCCCTGCAGAGTTCCCGGTTACACAATCCGATGGAGAATTTTTAGACCGATCCGCCCAATTCACCTTCCCTTTTTTATAAAGATGACCCGGAACCCGACCAGAACAAATAAAACACAGAGCCGGGGAAATCTTTGAGGAATAATTTTTAATCTCTAGTGCCAGGAACTATTTAAAAAAAAAAAAAAAAAAAAAAAAAAAAAAAAAAGTAAAAACAGAACGGGGGAGGGGTATCAAACATCCAATCTTTATAATCCATGAATTCCATAAACTCTGAGATTTATAAAAGGAAACAAATACATTTCATCCACTCTTCTATAAACTTGGCAAAAAAAGTTCCTCAACATGGAAAATCTAAAGCTGTAAATGGCGCAGCTCTGCGGACTTGAAGTGAAGGCCTTCACCTTGATGAAGCGACGCCATCCTGGTTGTGACCGATCGGTATTCCGACCATCAGTTCTCCACACAGTCATCAAGAAGAGTGCAACGATCGTCCCCCCCCCCCCTTCTGCCTCTTGCGGTCGCTCCATCCCGGGGGGAGGGGACTGAGGGGCTTCATCCGATTGCAAAGATGGATACCAGACAAGTCCTCTAGAAGAGCCGGGAGATGGCGGCTTTCGCCTTCAATGGACAGATCTGCATCATGTCTGGAGATTAAAGTATACAGCTGGTTGTGGTGAAGACTGATCGAAAAATCAGCTAAAAAAACCAAGCCAAGTGCATCAAAACAAGGGAGGTGTGCCGACTGTTTTCTGAAGAAAGCAAAGCCTGTCCCCTGCCAGCACGCTGCAGAGAAGGTGAGCTCTAATTCTGATGGGTTAAGCGGGACCTCTGCAGAGAGGACACTGCTTACACATAAGCCGAATATATATATATATATATATATATATATATATATATTTTTATATATAAATATATGTGTGTGTATATATAAATATGTGTGTGTGTATGTGTGTATATATATATATATATATATATATATATATATATATATATATATATATATATATATACATACATATACATATACATACACATACACATACATATACATAGAACAACTTTTGTTTGGATGCACCTGAAATGTATTTAGCTGATCGCCGTGAGGTTGGGCTTTAAACTCCGGTCACCCCTGAGTGATTCCAAATCACAGGACGCTTGTGTGATGCCGTTACTTCTTAATGACACCCCAAAACACGCCGCCATTGTGTGCAGTTTGCATGCCAATGGCACCGTGCGGCACTTGTCACCCAAAAAGGAGCTCCTTTTGCAGCGACAGCGACGTTCGTTGCCATTTGCCACGATTGCCGTGCGCTATATTGCGTGACAATCGCAACCCCGATTGGGGTGCCACTAAGTAGTTAATGGCATCGCACAAGCGTCCCGCGATTTGGAACCGCAGAGATTCGGAGTCGCTCGGGTGTGAACGGAGCCTCAATGTTTGCAGGAAATGGTGAGTTTCTATAAATTAGCTATAAAATGTCGGGCTGTGTTCCGGATCCCCCGCATACCGAGTGCTGGGCAGTGCAAAGACTGGTGTCTGAAGTCTCGGGGCAGAAAGCGGGGACCTGGGGGGGGGGGGGATTGGGGGAGCCTGTGCGTTAAGTACAGAAAGTGGGGGGAGGGGGGAGCCCGTGTGCTGAGGGGGTGAATGAGGGGTGAATGAGGGGTGTGCGGGAATTAGGGAATCCCAAACTGTACGACAAGATCCTCCTTCGCATCCACACGGATCTGTGAAAGTGCACTGAAGGCGTAAGCTGCTATCTTTGAAACCTGTGTATAAAAAAAATAAAAAAAAAAAAATAATTAGAATCCAATTCATCACAAAAGGAAAACAGTCCATTTTATCCACAAGTGATATTTTTTTTGTCTGGAAATAAACTAAAGGAATATCCTGAATTCTCATTTTCAGTCAGTAGATGGCGCTCTCCTCAGCACTTCTGTTTGAAATTTACAATTCTAGAAGTGAATAAGTCAGAGGGCGAGGGCCCCCCCAGCCCCCCCGCCTCCAGAGCCCCCGCCTCCAGAGGCATGACTCCAGAAACGGGAGTTTAGGTAAAATTAAGACCTACATTATAGAAAGGAGCCCCCACCTCCAGAGGCAGAGCCCCCGCCTCCAGAAAGGGGAGTTTAGGTAAAATTAAGACCTACAATTATGGAAGGAAGGAAGGAAGGAAGGAAGGAAGGAAGGAAGGAAGGAAGGAAGGAAGGAAGGAAGGAAGGAAGGAAGGAAGGAAGGAAGGGATTCCCCCCCCCCCCCCCATGTCCTCACTGCTGTACACCGCTTAGTGTGGGGACTCCCACAGACTGGAGTAATGATCAGGCAATGCTCGGTTGGGCTGCGCCTATGTGTGATGACATCATACAATTTCCGGTCCCCAGCCCCGCCCACCCCCCCATGGGCTGCTTACCTGCTGGATATCTGCATAAGGAACGGGGTCGCTGGCGAGTATTTGGTGTGGTTGGGCGGTGAGCGAGGGCAGAGGGGGCAACTTCTTCCAGTGTGTTAGGTTACTGTTGAGCTTCGCTAGCCGTGTGCTGCAGAGACACAAAGAGAAACGCATGACTGAGGAAGCGCACCGTAACCATGGAGACCGCGGTGACACCGGAATCCATCAATAGACAAATACACAGAAGACACACCCACAGCTCAATTGTTATACCTGTCAGAGGCCGACACCCCAAAGATCCCCCTGTCCCTGCTCTGCGGTGGAGGCCGACTACATTTTCCTATAGATTATGTGCCACTTCCCCTCCTCCTGCCCCCTCCAGACTACAGACAAGGCCCACACTGAGCCCCTCCTTCCTGTGTCACTGCCCCGCCTCCTGCCACCACACTACAGACAAGGCCCACACTGAGCCCCTCCTTCCTGTGCCACTGCCCCACCTCCACACTACAGACAAGGCCCACACTGAGCCCCTCCTTCCTGTGCCACTGCCCCACCTCCACACTACAGACAAGGCCCACACTGAGCCCCTCCTTCCTAGGCCACTGCCCCACCTCCACACTACAGACAAGGCCCACACTGAGCCCCTCCTTCCTGTGCCACTGCCCCACCTCCACACTACAGACAAGGCCCACACTGAGCCCCTCCTTCCTAGGCCACTGCCCCACCTCCTGCCACCTTCACACTACAGGTAAGGCCTAAGCTTAGCCCTTCCTTCCCGTGTCACTGCCCTGCTTCCCGTCACCTCCACACTACAGACAAGGCCCACACTGAGCCCCTCCTTCCTGTGTCACTGCCCCGCCTCCTGCCACCAGACTACAGGCAACGCCCACACTGAGCCCCTCCTTCCTGTACCACCACCGTGTCTCCATTAGATTACGGATAAAATCAACACTATACCTCCACTGCCCCACCTTCTTTAGATTACCAATAAGGCCAACACAAAACGCTCTCTGTGATACTGCCCCGCCTCCCTTAAACACCGGCAAGGCCCCCCCCCCCCCCAGTGTAAGCCCCCTCCCACCTATCCAGCATTTGCAAGCCTCATTACAGCTGGTGGGCAGTTCCTCATTTTAAACTTTTTTTTTTTCTTATTTACACTTTATTTTCTGACTTTTGTATCCATGACCTAAATGAAACCCAAAGCCTATTTTTCAGTATTGGTCATCAGGCCTCACTGTATGCAGTTCAGCTGTGAATCTGCTGCAAAGTTTCTCACCTGGATGAATGGTGACAACCCTGAGCCCCCTAACTTGGCAATTTGCAGCAGTGTTGTCAGCCCGTCTCTCCGAAGTCCATCAAACGACCGACCAGACAGGTGGGAGAGCACACACGGCAGGCTGACAACCCTGCTGCAAAACGGGAGGCCGGGGCTTAGGCGTTGTCACCCTGCAAAAGGTAAAAGCAGGATCTCCAGGGAAAAAATCTGCATCCGATTCATAAAAAAACCACAAAAAAGGTCACGACTCCCGTAGGGACACGGCTCACCTGTACTGCCTGGCTCTGTCCATACATTCGTGTTGCTCCATCCCCTGGGACTCTACAGCCGATACGTCGATGATGTTCCTGTGTAGACACAGAACAATACACACACAGCTTTAGGTCATGGGAGGAAAAAAGATTCATAAAGGTCAAAATAATAAAAAAAAAAAAAAATGTAATCACCAGAAATACCAATTCCAGCAGCTTTATCTGCAGTGCTCTCCCCTCCCCCTCTTAACCTTTTTAACCACTTAAAGACCGAGCCTCTTTCAGACTCGGTGTTTACAAGTTAAAAACAATTTTTTTTGCCAGAAAATTACTTAGAACCCCCAAACATTATACATTTTTTTTTCTAACACCCTAGTGAATAAAATATCGGTCGGTGTAATACTTTCTGTCACACTGTATTTGCGCAGAGGTCTTACAAGCGCACTTTTTAAAAAAAATTAACTTTTTTGAAAAGTAAAGTAAAGTTAGCCCAATTTTTTTTTTATATTGTGAAAGATAATGTTACGCAGAGTAAATTGATACCCAACATGTCACGCTTCAAAATTGCGCCCGCTCGTGGCATGGCGTTAAACTTTTACCCTTAAAAATCTCCAAGGTCGACATTTAAAAAAATTCTACAGGTTGCATGTTTTGCGTTGCAGAGGAGGGCTAGGGCCAGAATTATTGCTCTCGCTCCAACGTTCGCGGCGATACCTCACGTGTGTGGTTTTGACCACCATTTTCATATGCGGGCACTACTCACGTATGCGTTTCCTTCTGCGCGCGAGCTCGTCGGGAGGGGGGCACTTAAAATTTATTTTTATTTTTTTTTATTTATTTTACTTGATTTTATTTTTACACTTTTTTTTTTAATTGTGTCACTTTTATTCTTATTACAAGGAATGTAAACATCCCTTGTAATAGAAAAAAAAAAGCATGACAGGTCCTCAAATGTGGGATCTGGGGTCAAAATGACCTCTGATCTCATATTTGGACTTTTTTAAATGCAATAGAAAAAAAAAAAAAAAAAAAAAAAACAATTTTGTCATTTGAATAAATTACAAAAAAATAAAAAAAAAGTGCCTTTAAGACGTCGCTTCCGCCCTGCTATGGTATGGAGATGGGTGGGGGGCCACCTTCCCCTCACTCGTCTCCATACCACAGGAAGGACAGGTCCCGATCGCCTGCGCCGCTGCCCATGGCTCCGGTAAGTGGCGGAGGGCGTGGGAGCTCCTCTCCCGCCGCCAATAACGGTGATCTTGCGGCACATCCGCCACAAAGACCACCATTATCGTTAACAGGATCGCCCACTGAAAAGATGGATATTTCTATTGTGGCAGCAGCTGCTGCCGTTACCGAGATAGCCATCTTTAAATTGCCAACGTATATGTACAGGAGCCGGTCCCAGGGCTACAATTTTATAAGACGTTTAAAACCTCAATATTTTTAAACGTGAAACGTAAAAAGGAAGAATTGAACACCTTCCCGCCTGGCCTATAGCAAATTGACAACCCGGCTGGGGGTTCCATTGTTCGGACTGGGCGTCCTATCTATGCTGTCCTTCAGAACAAGCTGCTCATGGGCATCCCTGGGGGGGGGGCGGGGGCTGGGGGGGGGGCGCAATCAGTGATGCGGTGTGTCACGGTCACACCGCATCTCCAATCACAGTAAGGCCTCAGCACACTGAAGCTGATAAACGGACCTTTTTGGGAGTTTGGGCGTTTTTTTTTTTTTTTACAGCCCTTAAACTCCCCTGTATGATATCCTATGTGTCCACGCACACATGGACGTTTAACAGTGGGGGAGTTTATGGGCTGTTGTCAGAACACCCTAAAATTGCGTTCAAGAGCAGTCCTGACTACAAAAAAAAAAAAAAAAAAAAATGCAGAAAAATGCACTTTTATCAGTGTTTTGAGCTGAATGTAAGCTGGTGTAATTTAAAAAAGTCCAAAACACGAAATAAAAAAATAAAAAAAAACACACACGCATAAACGTTTTTAGAAAACGCTGCTAAAAGTGCGTTTTTGAAGCAGCGTTTCCTGCCAGCATTCCGACGTCCAGAACGAGCGTCCTGTGTGCCTTAAGAGCCGATGGCGTAGGATCGTTACCATGTGATCAGCTGTGTCCAATCACAGTGTAAATACGAAGTGCAGGTTATCGTTTTTCCTCTAATTACGCTGACAATGCGAGAGTAGAGGAGACGATAAGAGGCTTTCCTGATGGGGGGGGGGGGGGGGGGGGGGGGGGGGGGGGGGGTCTGCACTGTTAATCAGTGCATTGATTATCAGTGCTGCCTCACCAGTGTCACCCATAAAGGCTGCCCACCAGTGCCGCCCATAAAGGCTGCCCCACCAGTGTCGCCCATAAAGGCTGCCCCACCAGTGCCGCCCATTAATCCCAACCACGACACTACCTGCCTGGAGTTTGCATGTTCTCCCTGTGTCTGCGTGGGTTTCCTCCGGGTACTCCGGTTTCCTCCCACACTCCAAAGACATGCTGGGAGGTTAATTGGATCCTGTCTAAATTGTCCCTAGTATGTATGAATGTGAGTTAGGGACCTTAGATTGTAAGCTCCTTGAGGGTAGGGACTGATATGAATGTATAATGTATATGTAAAGCGCTGCGTAAATTGACGGCGCTATATAAGTACCTGAAATAAATAAAATAAAGGCTGCCCCACCAGTGTGGCCCATAAAGGCTGCCCCACCAGTGTGGCCCATAAAGGCTGCCCCACCAGTGTGGCCCATAAAGGCTGCCCCACCAGTGTGGCCCATAAAGGCTGCCCCACCAGTGTCGCCCATAAAGGCTGCCCCACCAGTGTGGCCCATAAAGGCTGCTGGCCCATAAAGGCTGCCCCACCAGTGTTGCATATTAGAGCCTCCTCATCAGTGCAGTAGAAAAATTACCGGTTTACAAAACTTTGTAACAAACTTAACATTTTTGGTCTATTTTCATTTGTTTAGCAAAAAAAAAAAAAAAAAAAAAAAAAAAACAGTGATTCAATACCACCAAAAGAAAGCTCTAAATTGATGGTGCAATTACCAGTTAAATTAGCTCAGTGCTGAATAGCAAAAAACGCCCTGGTTATGAAAGAGGGAAAACCTTCCGGAGAAGAAGTGGGTGAAAACCCTTAGCGTTTTAAAGCACAGATTTTTGGACGTCCGGTAAGGAGTTTGGAGGGTCTCAGCCGAGGCGATTGACTTGGTGGAATTTTTTCGATGGGTATTAATGGGAAATGCGCAGCGAATGTATTCTAAGAGATGAGTGTAAAGGAAGATTGGATTCAGAGGAAGGAGGAAGTTGATGGACAGACGATGCCTGATCTTCGGTTATACAGAGACATTACTGAACTTGTTATATTGGGGGTTTGAGAACGCTGGTCACTTATCATTGAAAACAATAACCTGATAGCAGTTTTTAAAAAAGGTAAATTCACCTTTTCACGAAAAAAGATAAAATGAAAAGGTGAGCGGACTCCAAATATCCCGGCCGCCCCTTTGGACCCCACTGCATATAAGAGACGTGATGCCCCGGTGTGGTGTTATGTATCCCATAATACTCAGCTCCAGACTGAGGATCCATCATCATGCCTGCAATGGAAAGTCAATCCAATAAGTATTACAGCGCTGCTAGGGAAAAAAACAATTTGAATCTTGAATCGAGTTGAGAGG
Source organism: Aquarana catesbeiana (assembly GCF_042186555.1). Lineage (NCBI taxonomy): Eukaryota > Metazoa > Chordata > Amphibia > Anura > Ranidae > Aquarana > Aquarana catesbeiana. The sequence goes on along the minus strand of NC_133325.1, from coordinate 18,077,197 downwards.
TCAAATCGATTCAAAATTTAAGCAAATCGATTTTTTTTTTTTTCACCAGGACCGGCGAGGCCGGACGCCGCGGACTAGGCCTAAGCCATGGCCTCGCCTAAAAACTCCTGCCCACAGCTCCTCAGGAATCGTGAATCAAGGAATCGAATCGTGAATCAAGTTTTTTTTTTTTGAGAAAAATCGCCCAGCCCTAAGTGCTGCCTAATATAAACTCATAGAACACAGTTCTAGGCTCCTATACAGTTCATAAAGTCCAAAAAATATCATCTGTGTTCAAACAAATGTTGACAAAGTGCTCGGTGCTTATTCCATGTAAAATTAAAGCGGGGGTTCACCCACACCGCTAAAAAAAAAAATGATTAAAAGCCAGCAGCTACAAATACTGCAGCTGCTGACTTTTAATAAATGGCCACTTACCTGTCCCAGGGTCCAGCGATGTCGGCAGGCGACGCGGAGAACCCGCTCGGTTCTCGGCAGCTGCCGCCGCCAACCTAGGTGAGGGAATCAGGAAGTGAAGCGTTGCGGCTTCACTTCCCGGTTCCCTACTGCGCATGCGCGAGTCGCGCTGCGCGTCCCTAGTGGTCCCCGCTCTCTCCTGGGAGCTTTGTGTTCCCAGCAGACAGCGCGGTGGGGACGGGAAGAGGCATAGACTCCCATGGGTGCAGTGGGTGCAAATGAGACACCGGAGGGGGGGAGGGTTCCAAAAAGCGGAAGTTCCATTTTTGTGTGGAACTCCGCTTTAAATAAAAGGTATCTGACCCCCTGCTGATTTTGTACGTTTGCCCACTGACAAAGAAACGATCAGTTTATAATTTTAATGGTCGGCTTATTTTACCGGTGAGAGACAGAACAACAACAATATCCAGAAAAATGCATTTCAAAAAAAGTTATAAATTGATTTACATTTTAAATGAGTGAAATAAGTATTTGCTCCTCCTATCAATCAGCAAGATTTCTGTCTCCCAGGTGTCATTTATACAGGTAACGAGCTGAGATAAGCAGCACTCTCTTAAAGGGAGTGCTTCTAATTCCTGCTTGTTACCTGTATAGAAGACACCTGTCCACAGAAGCAATCAGATTCCAATCTCTCCACCATGGCCAAGACCAAAGAGCTGTCCAAGGATGTCAGGGACAAGATTGTAGACCTACACAAGGCTGGAAAAGGCTACAAGACCATCGCCAAACAGCTTGGTGAGAGGGTGACAACAGTTGATGCGATTATTCCCAAATGGAAGAAAACACAAAATAACTGTCAATCTCCCTCGGTCTGGGGCTCCATGGAAGATCTCACCTGGTGGAGTTTCAGTGGTCATGAGAACGGTGAGGAATCAGCCCAGAACTACACAGGAGAATCTTGTCAATGATCTCAGCTGGGACCACAGTCACCAAGAAAACAATTGGTAACACACTACACCGTGAAGGACTGAAATCCTGCAGCACCCCCAAGGTCCCCCTGCTCAAGAAAGCACATGTACAGGTCCATCTGAAGTTTACTAATCAACATCTGAATGATTCAGAGGAGAACTGGGGGAAAGTGTTGTGCTCAGATGAGACCAAAATTCAGCTCTTTGGCATCAACTCAACTCGCCGTGTTTGGAGGAGGAGGAATGCTGCCTATGACCCCAAGAACACCATCCCCCACCATCAGACATGGAGGTGGTGTTTTTCTGATAAAAGGACAGGACAACTTAACCGCATCAAAGGGGCGATGGAGGGAACCATGTACCATCAAATCTTGGGTGAGAACTTCCTTCCCTCAGCCAGGGCATTGAAAATGGGTGGTGGATGGGTATTCCAGCATGACAATAACCCAAAACACACCGCCAAGGCAACAAAGGAGCGCCTCAAGAAGAAGCACATAAAATACTGGCCTAAACAGTCTCCAGACCATAGAAAATATGTGGAGGGAGCTGAAGGTTCGAGTTACCAAACATCAGCCTGGAAACCTTAATGACTTGGAGAGGATCTGCAAAGAGGACAAAGTCCCTCCTGAGATTTCTGCAAATGAGGTCACCAACTACAAGAAACGTCTGACCTCTGTGATCGCCAACAAGGGTTTCTCCACCAAGTACTAAGTCATGTTTTACGAAGGGGTCAAATTCTTATTTCACTCATTAAAAATGCAAATCGATTTATAACTTTTTTGAAATGCGTTTTTCTGGATATTTTTGTTGCTATTCTGTCTCTCACTGTTCTAATAAACCGACCATTAAAATTATAGACCGATCGTTTGTCAGTGGGGCAAACATACAAAATCAGAAGGGGGTCGAATACTTTTTCCCTTCACTGTATAACAGGCACCGATCGTATATGAAGTCTTTTCTTCCTCTTATATATGATCAGTGCCTGTTATACACCGAATGTTGGTGAGTAGGGGGGGGATCACATAGGGAAGGAGTCACGTCTGAGCACAGAAGTCACCAGTTTACATGGAATAAGCACCGAGCACTTGGTCACCATTTGTTTGAACACAGATGATATTTTTTGGACTTTCTGAAGTGTATAGGAGCCTAGAACTATGTTCTATCAGTTTATATTAGGGCAGCGCTGTGAGACCCCCCCATACACACTATTATGCCCCGTACACACGATCGGACATTGATCGGACTTTCCGACAACAAAACCGTGGAATTTTATTGAAGGTTGTTGGCTCCAACTTGTCTTGCATACACACCGTCACACAAATGTGGGCCAACAATTACGAAAGTAGTGACGTACAAGACTTACGACGAGCCGAGAAAAGGGAAGTTCAATAGCCAGCGCGGCTCCTTCTGCTCGATTCCGAGCATGCGTGGAACTTTTGTGCGTCGGACCTGTGTACACACGATCGGAAATTCCAAGAAGGTTTTGTTGGCGGAAAATTTGAGAACCCGAAAGTGGTTTGATGGAGCGTACACACGGTCGGACTTTCAGCCAACAAGCTCACATCCAACATTTGTTGTGGGAAAATCCCATCGTGTGTACGAGATTTTCTGCAGATTTTTGTCTTCAGATTTACCAAAACCATGTAGTGCGAGGGCCTGCCCTGATTGCATACAAATTGAAAAACACTTAAAAGGTTTGACCTCCTATTATATGGTTTTGGTAAATCTGAAGACAAAAATCTGCAGAAAATCTAATAGTGTGTATGAGGCCTAATACTTATTGGATTCACACTACAGGAGTACACAGGCACCTACATTGCAGCGGCCGCCTCATCCAATTTAACTTAATTGGTTTAATCATCTGAATTTATTTTCACATTCAAATTTAAACCACAGCGCAGGTGCATTTCTACTACTGCTCATTGGTTGCTGCTACCATGTGAGCATGTCGACCAATGAGAAGTGCATCTAAGGCTTCTTCTTTCCATAAGGGGCCTCAGAAGAAAGAAGCACTTCAATGGTCACTCCGGTAACATGGTGGCATGTGCAGCGGGATCCAAAGGGTACCTTATAACCCTGAGGCTCACCACAGTCATTATTATAATCTGACTGTACAATCAAAGATAGATCTACCAGAACAATTTCATACCAGGACTTTTTCCAAACACTATTTAAAAAAAAAACCAAAAAAAAAAACCACATAAAATTGGAAAAAAAAAAAAAAAAAAAAAACAAACAAAAACACTGAAGTAAGCCCAATTCTTTTTGTATAATGTGAAAGATAATGTTACGCCGAGGGGGGGGGCTTACATTTTATATTTTTTATTTTTTTATTGTCGATTTCATTTTAATTTTTTTTTATTTTTACACTTTCCCTTAAAATTTTTATTTTTTGATCACTTTTATTCCTATTAGAAGGAACGTAAAAATCCCTTGTAACAGGAATTGGGGCATGACAGGAAATCTTTATGGAGAGATGTGGAGTCTATAAGACCCCACAAGTCTCTCCTCTAGGCTGAAAAGCCTGAGATCAAATTAAAAAAATAATCTCAGCTTCCCAGCCCAAAAAAACGGCAGCGTTTACATCTGCCAGAGGTGGCGTCATAACATCGCGCCCGGCCTCTGAAGGTCATGGAGGTGGCCGGGGAAAAAAAGAAATGATATCTGGACCCCCTCCGACTATACTCACTGAGCCGTCCGGGCCAGGATCCGCGAGAGCAGCGCCTGCTCGTCCGTCCGGGCCGCCGGGTTATTGATGGAGTTGTGTTCTGCTCCATTGGGCGTCCTGTTGGGAAGCGTCTGATTGGAGGGCAGCAGATGTTCCCTTTCACCCTGCTCCTGCCCGAGAGAGAAAACACAGGAACAAAAATATGTTACCTCACCCGCTACAACGTGACACCCGATACCCCTCGCCCGCGACACCCGATCCATCCCCCTCGCCCCCGCTACAACACGACACCCGATCCCCCTCGCCCCCGCCCCAACGCGACACCCGATCCCCCTCGCCCCCGCCCCAACGCGACACCCGATCCCCCTCGCCCCCGCTACAACGCGACACCCGATCCCCCTCGCCCCCGCCCCAACGCGACACCCGATCCCCCTCGCCCCCGCCCCAACACGACACCCGATCCCCCTCGCCCCCGCCCCAACGCGACACCCGATCCCCCCCGCCCCAACGCGACACCCGATCCCCCTCGCCCCAACGCGACACCCGATCCCCCTCGCCCCAACGCGACACCCGATCCCCCTCGCCCCAACGCGACACCCGATCCCCCTCGCCCCAACGCGACACCCGATCCCCCTCGCCCCAACGCGACACCCGATCCCCCTCGCCCCAACGCGACACCCGATTCCCCTCGCCCCAACGCGACACCCGATTCCCCTCACCCCCGCTAGAACGGGACACCATCACCCCCGCGCCACTGCTACAACGCGACACCCTCACCCCCGCACCACCGCTACACCCGATTCCCCTCACCCCCGCTACAACGCGACACCCTCACCCCCGCGCCAGCGCTACACCCGATCCCCTCACCCCCGCTACAACGACACACTCAATCCCCTCACCCCCACTACAACACGACACCCGATTCCCCTCACCCCAACGCAACACCCGATTCCCCTCACCCCCGCTACAACGCGACACCCTCACCCCCGCGCCACCGCTACACCCGATCCCCTCACCCCCGCTACAACGAGACACTCAATCCCCTCACCCCCACTACAACACGACACCTGATCCCCTCGCCCCCGCTACAACGAGACACCCGATCCCCTCACCCCCGCTACAACGAGACACCCGATCCCCCGCGACACCCAATCCCCCGCGACAACGCGACACCCAATCCCCCGCGACACCCGATCCCCCGCGACAACGCGACACCCAATCCCCCGCGACACCCGATCCCCCGCGACAACGCGACACCCGATCCCCCGCGACAACCGATCCCCCACTACAACGCGACACCCGATCCCCCGCTACAACGCGACACCCGATCCCCCGCGACACCCGATCCCCCGCTACAACGCGACACCCGATCCCCCGCGACAACGAGACACTCAATCCCCTCACCCCCACTACAACGCGACACCCGATCCCCCGCGACACCCGATCCCCCGCGACACCCGATCCCCTGCGACAACGAGACACTCAATCCCCTCACCCCCACTACAACGCGACACCCGATCCCCCGCGACACCCGATCCCCCGCGACAACGAGACACTCAATCTCCCGCGACACCCGATCCCCCGCGACACCCGATCCCCCGCGACACCCGATCCCCCGCGACACCCGATCCCCCGCGACACCCGATCCCCCGCTACAACGCGACACCCGATCCCCCGCTACAACGCGACACCCGATCCCCCGCTACAACGCGACACCCGATCCCCTGCTACAACGCGACACCCGATCCCCCGCGACACCTGATCCCCCGCTACAACGCGACACCCGATCCCCCGCGACACCTGATCCCCCGACACCTGATCCCCCGCTACAACGCGACACCCGATCCCCCGCTACAACGCGACACCCCGATCCCCCGCGACACCCGATCCCCCGCTACAACGCGACACCCGATCCCCCGCTACAACGCGACACCCGATCCCCCGCTACAACGCGACACCCGATCCCCCGCGACACCTGATCCCCCGACACCTGATCCCCCGCTACAACGCGACACCCGATCCCCCGCTACAACCGATCCCCCCGCGACACCCGATCCCCCCGACACCCGATCCCCCCGACACCTGATCCCCCCGACACCTGATCCCCCGCTACAACGCGACACCCGATCCCCCGCTACAACGCGACACCCGATCCCCCGCTACAACGCGACACCCGATCCCCCGCTACAACGCGACACCCGATCCCCCGCTACAACGCGACACCCGATCCCCCGCTACAACGCGACACCCGATCCCCCGCGACACCCGATCCCCCGCGACACCCGATCCCCCGCTACAACGCGACACCCGATCCCCTCGCCCCGCTACAACCCGACACATGTCAGAGTGGAGCTCGGTGAGGTCACGATATCAGGGTGGAGTTGGGTGATGTCTGTGTTGCCCCCTCCCCCCATAGTGAAGTGAGGACTGTCTGTGTTGCCCATAGTGAAGTGAGGACTGTCTGTGTTGCCCATAGTGAAGTGAGGACTGTCTGTGTTGCCCATAGTGAAGTGAGGACTGTCTGTGTTGCCCATAGTGAAGTGAGGACTGTCTGTGTTGCCCCCCCTCCCCCCATAGTGAAGTGAGGACTGTCTGTGTTGCCCCCCCATAGTGAAGTGAGGACTGTCTGTGTTGCCCCCCTCCCCCCATAGTGAAGTGAGGACTGTCTGTGTTGCCCCCCTCCCCCCATAGTGAAGTGAGGACTGTCTGTGTTGCCCCCCTCCCCCCATAGTGAAGTGAGGACTGTCTGTGTTGCCCCCCTCCCCCCATAGTGAAGTGAGGACTGTCTGTGTTGCCCATAGTGAAGTGAGGACTGTCGGTGTTGCCCATAGTGAAGTGAGGACTGTCGGTGTTGCCCATAGTGAAGTGAGGACTGTCTGTGTTGCCCCCCCTCCCCCCATAGTGAAGTGAGGACTGTCTGTGTTGCCCCCCTCCCCCCCATAGTGAAGTGAGGACTGTCTGTGTTGCCCCCCCTCCCCCCATAGTGAAGTGAGGACTGTCGGTGTTGCCCCCCTCCCCCCCATAGTGAAGTGAGGACTGTCTGTGTTGCCCATAGTGAAGTGAGGACTGTCGGTGTTGCCCATAGTGAAGTGAGGACTGTCTGTGTTGCCCCCCTCCCCCCATAGTGAAGTGAGGACTGTCGGTGTTGCCCCCCTCCCCCCCATAGTGAAGTGAGGACTGTCTGTGTTGCCCATAGTGAAGTGAGGACTGTCGGTGTTGCCCATAGTGAAGTGAGGACTGTCTGTGTTGCCCCCTCCCCCCCATAGTGAAGTGAAGTGAGGACTGTCTGTGTTGCCCCCCTCCCCCCATAGTGAAGTGAGGACTGTCTGTGTTGCCCCCCCTCCCCCCATAGTGAAGTGAGGACTGTCTGTGTTGCCCCCCCTCCCCCCATAGTGAAGTGAAGTGAGGACTGTCGGTGTTGCCCCCCTCCCCCCCATAGTGAAGTGAGGACTGTCGGTGTTGCCCCCCCCTCCCCCCATAGTGAAGTGAGGACTGTCTGTGTTGCCCCCCTCCCCCCCATAGTGAAGTGAGGACTGTCTGTGTTGCCCCCCCTCCCCCCATAGTGAAGTGAGGACTGTCTGTGTTGCCCCCCTCCCCCCCATAGTGAAGTGAGGACTGTCGGTGTTGCCCCCCTCCCCCCCATAGTGAAGTGAGGACTGTCGGTGTTGCCCCCCCTCCCCCCATAGTGAAGTGAGGACTGTCTGTGTTGCCCCCCTCCCCCCCCATAGTGAAGTGAGGACTGTCTGTGTTGCCCCCCCTCCCCCCATAGTGAAGTGAGGACTGTCTGTGTTGCCCCCCTCCCCCCCATAGTGAAGTGAGGACTGTCTGTGTTGCCCCCCTCCCCCCCATAGTGAAGTGAGGACTGTCTGTGTTGCCCCCCCTCCCCCCATAGTGAAGTGAGGACTGTCTGTGTTGCCCCCCCTCCCCCCCATAGTGAAGTGAGGACTGTCGGTGTTGCCCCCCTCCCCCCCATAGTGAAGTGAGGACTGTCGGTGTTGCCCCCCTCCCCCCCATAGTGAAGTGAGGACTGTCGGTGTTGCCCCCCTCCCCCCCATAGTGAAGTGAGGACTGTCGGTGTTGCCCCCCTCCCCCCCATAGTGAAGTGAGGACTGTCTGTGTTGCCCATAGTGAAGTGAGGACTGTCTGTGTTGCCCCCCCCTCCCCCCCCATAGTGAAGTGAGGACTGTCTGTGTTGCCCATAGTGAAGTGAGGACTGTCTGTGTTGCCCCCCCTCCCCCCATAGTGAAGTGAGGACTGTCTGTGTTGTGTGTTGCCCCCCTCCCCCCCATAGTGAAGTGAGGACTGTCGGTGTTGCCCCCCTCCCCCATAGTGAAGTGAGGACTGTCTGTGTTGCCCCCCTCCCCCCCATAGTGAAGTGAGGACTGTCTGTGTTGCCCCCTCCCCCCATAGTGAAGTGAGGACTGTCTGTGTTGCCCCCTCCCCCCATAGTGAAGTGAGGACTGTCTGTGTTGCCCCCCTCCCCCCATAGTGAAGTGAGGACTGTCGGTGTTGCCCCCCTCCCCCCCATAGTGAAGTGAGGACTGTCGGTGTTGCCCCCCTCCCCCCATAGTGAAGTGAGGACTGTCTGTGTTGCCCCCTCCCCCCATAGTGAAGTGAGGACTGTCGGTGTTGCCCCCCTCCCCCCCATAGTGAAGTGAGGACTGTCTGTGTTGCCCCCCTCCCCCCCATAGTGAAGTGAGGACTGTCTGTGTTGCCCCCCTCCCCCCATAGTGAAGTGAGGACTGTCTGTGTTGCCCCCCCTCCCCCCATAGTGAAGTGAGGACTGTCTGTGTTGCCCCATAGTGAAGTGAGGACTGTCTGTGTTGCCCATAGTGAAGTGAGGACTGTCTGTGTTGCCCCTCCCCCCCATAGTGAAGTGAGGACTGTCTGTGTTGCCCCCCTCCCCCCCATAGTGAAGTGAGGACTGTCTGTGTTGCCCCCCTCCCCCCCATAGTGAAGTGAGGACTGTCTGTGTTGCCCCCTCCCCCCATAGTGAAGTGAGGACTGTCTGTGTTGCCCCCCTCCCCCCCATAGTGAAGTGAGGACTGTCTGTGTTGCCCCCCTCCCCCCCATAGTGAAGTGAGGACTGTCTGTGTTGCCCCCTCCCCCCCATAGTGAAGTGAGGACTGTCTGTGTTGCCCCCCTCCCCCCCATAGTGAAGTGAGGACTGTCTGTGTTGCCCCCCTCCCCCCCATAGTGAAGTGAGGACTGTCTGTGTTGCCCCCCTCCCCCCCATAGTGAAGTGAGGACTGTCGGTGTTGCCCCCCTCCCCCCATAGTGAAGTGAGGACTGTCTGTGTTGCCCCCCCTCCCCCCATAGTGAAGTGAGGACTGTCTGTGTTGCCCATAGTGAAGTGAGGACTGTCTGTGTTGCCCATAGTGAAGTGAGGACTGTCTGTGTTGCCCCCTCCCCCCCATAGTGAAGTGAGGACTGTCGGTGTTGCCCCCCTCCCCCCATAGTGAAGTGAGGACTGTCTGTGTTGCCCCCCCTCCCCCCATAGTGAAGTGAGGACTGTCTGTGTTGCCCATAGTGAAGTGAGGACTGTCTGTGTTGCCCATAGTGAAGTGAGGACTGTCTGTGTTGCCCCCTCCCCCCCATAGTGAAGTGAGGACTGTCTGTGTTGCCCCCCTCCCCCCCATAGTGAAGTGAGGACTGTCTGTGTTGCCCCCCTCCCCCCCATAGTGAAGTGAGGACTGTCTGTGTTGCCCCCTCCCCCCCATAGTGAAGTGAGGACTGTCTGTGTTGCCCCCCTCCCCCCCATAGTGAAGTGAGGACTGTCTGTGTTGCCCCCCTCCCCCCCATAGTGAAGTGAGGACTGTCTGTGTTGCCCCCTCCCCCCCATAGTGAAGTGAGGACTGTCTGTGTTGCCCCCCTCCCCCCCATAGTGAAGTGAGGACTGTCTGTGTTGCCCCCTCCCCCCCATAGTGAAGTGAGGACTGTCTGTGTTGCCCATAGTGAAGTGAAGTGAGGACTGTCTGTGTTGCCCCCTCCCCCCATAGTGAAGTGAGGACTGTCTGTGTTGCCCCCTCCCCCCATAGTGAAGTGAGGACTGTCTGTGTTGCCCCCCTCCCCCCCATAGTGAAGTGAAGTGAGGACTGTCTGTGTTGCCCCCCTCCCCCCATAGTGAAGTGAAGTGAGGACTGTCTGTGTTCCCCTCAGTGAAGTGAAGTGAAGTGAGGACTGTCTGTGTTGCCCCCCTCCCCCCATAGTGAAGTGAAGTGAGGACTGTCGGTGTTGCCCCCTCCCCCCATAGTGAAGTGAGGACTGTCTGTGTTGCCCCCCCCCCCATAGTGAAGTGAGGACTGTCTGTGTTGCCCCCTCCCCCCATAGTGAAGTGAGGAATGTCTGTGTTGCCCATAGTGAAGTGAAGTGAAGTGAAGACTGTCGGTGTCTCACCCCCTTGGCGGTGTCGGTCTCGCCGCTGTAGCAGCAGCCCATGTCCTTCCCGGAGAGCCCACAGACTCAGCTCCCTCACATGACCAGCCGGAAGTGGTGAACTTCGCTGAACTTCCTCTTCCTGTCCGCAGACAGTCACGAGACGGGTTGTCGGGGAAACGGAGAGGGGCGGGGCTGTGTTTTGATTGAGAATGGGCGGGGAAAGACTGCTGGCTCCTCAAAGGATAGGCGGGACTTTATAAACCTGGGGCGGGGCAAACATGCAGCGAGAGCCCAGAACTTTTGTGGGCGGGGCCAATTGGGAAAGTGGGTGTGACCTACTGAAGAGTCTTCAGAGCTGGGAAAGAGAGAGTGGGCGGGGCTGTGCACAGTCAGGAGACGAGGAGATATCATATCAGTGATATCAAGGGGAAGTTGGGTGATGTCAGGGTGGAGCTCGGTGATGTCACCGTATCAGGGTGGAGCTCAGTGATGTCAGGGTGGAGTTGGGTGATGTCAGGGTGGAGCTCGGTGATGTCACCATATCAGGGTGGAGCTCAGTGATGTCAGGGTGGAGTTGGGTGATGTCCAGGTGGAGCTCAGTGATGTCAGGGTGGAGTTGGGTGATGTCCAGGTGGAGCTCAGTGATGTCAGGGTGGAGTTGGGTGATGTCAGGGTGGAGTTGGTTGATGTCAAGGTGGAGCTTGGTGATGTCAGGGTGGAGTTGGGTGATGTCAGGGTGGAGTTGGGTGATGTCCAGGTGGAGCTCGGTGATGTCAGGGTGGAGTTGGGTGATGTCAGGGTGCAGTTGGGTGATGTCCAGGTGGAGCTCGGTGATGTCAGGGTGGAGTTGGGTGATGTCAGGGTGGAGTTGGTTGATGTCAAGGTGGAGCTTGGTGATGTCAGGGTGGAGTTGGGCGATGTCAGGGTGGAGTTGGGTGATGTCCAGGTGGAGCTCGGTGATGTCAGGGTGGAGTTGGGTGATGTCAGGGTGGAGTTGGGTGATGTCAGGGTGGAGCTCGGTGATGTCAGGGTGGAGTTGGGTGATGTCCAGGTGGAGCTCAGTGATGTCAGGGTGGAGTTGGTTGATGTCAGGGTGGAGTTGGGTGATGTCAGGGTGGAGTTGGTTGATGTCAAGGTGGAGCTTGGTGATGTCAGGGTGGAGTTGGGTGATGTCAGGGTGGAGCTCGGTGATGTCAGGGTGGAGTTGGGTGATGTCAGGGTGGAGTTGGGTGATGTCCAGGTGGAGCTCGGTGATGTCAGGGTGGAGTTGGGTGATGTCCAGGTGGAGCTCGGTGATGTCAGGGTGGAGTTGGGTGATGTCAGGGTGGAGTTGGGTGATGTCCAGGTGGAGCTCGGTGATGTCAGGGTGGAGTTGGGTGATGTCCAGGTGGAGCTCGGTGATGTCAGGGTGGAGTTGGTTGATGTCAAGGTGGAGCTTGGTGATGTCAGGGTGGAGTTGGGTGATGTCAGGGTGGAGCTCGGTGATGTCAGGGTGGAGTTGGGTGATGTCAGGGTGGAGTTGGGTGATGTCCAGGTGGAGCTCGGTGATGTCAGGGTGGAGTTGCGTGATGTCAGGGTGGAGTTGGGTGATGTCCAGGTGGAGCTCAGTGATGTCAGGGTGGAGTTGGTTGATGTCAAGGTGGAGCTCGGTGATGTCAGGGTGGAGTTGGGTGATGTCAGGGTGGAGTTGGGTGATGTCCAGGTGGAGCTCGGTGATGTCAGGGTGGAGTTGGGTGATGTCAGGGTGGAGTTGGGTGATGTCCAGGTGGAGCTCGGTGATGTCAGGGTGGAGTTGGGTGATGTCCAGGTGGAGCTCGGTGATGTCAGGGTGGAGTTGGGTGATGTCCAGGTGGAGTTGGGTGATGTCAGGGTGGAGTTGGGTGATGTCCAGGTGGAGCTCGGTGATGTCAGGGTGGAGTTGGGTGATGTCAGGGTGGAGTTGGGTGATGTCCAGGTGGAGCTCGGTGATGTCAAGGTGGAGTTGGGTGATGTCAGGGTGGAGTTGGGTGATGTCCAGGTGGAGCTCGGTGATGTCAGGGTGGAGTTGGGTGATGTCCAGGTGGAGCTCGGTGATGTCAGGGTGGAGTTGGGTGATGTCCAGGTGGAGTTGGGTGATGTCAGGGTGGAGTTGGGTGATGTCCAGGTGGAGCTCGGTGATGTCAGGGTGGAGTTGGGTGATGTCAGGGTGGAGTGGGGTGATGTCCAGGTGGAGCTCGGTGATGTCAGGGTGGAGTTGGTTGATGTCAAGGTGGAGCTCGGTGATGTCAGGGTGGAGTGGGGTGATGTCAGGGTGGAGCTCAGTGATGTCAGGGTGGAGTTGTGTGATGTCCAGGTGGAGCTCGGTGATGTCAGGGTGGAGTTGGGTGATGTCAGGGTTGAGTTGGGTGATGTCCAGGTGGAGCTCGGTGATGTCAGGGTGGAGTTGGGTGATGTCCAGGTGGAGCTTGGTGATGTCAGGGTGGAGTTGGTTGATGACAAGGTGGAGCTCGGTGATGTCAGGGTGGAGTTGGGTGATGTCAGGGTGGAGTTGGGTGATGTCCAGGTGGAGCTCGGTGATGTCAGGGTGGAGTTGGGTGATGTCAGGGTGGAGTTGGGTGATGTCCAGGTGGAGCTCGGTGATGTCAGGGTGGAGTTGGGTGATGTCCAGGTGGAGCTCGGTGATGTCAGGGTGGAGTTGGTTGATGTCAAGGTGGAGCTCGGTGATGTCAGGGTGGAGTTGGGTGATGTCAGGGTGGAGTTGGGTGATGTCAAGGTGGAGCTCGGTGATGTCAGGGTGGAGTTGGTTGATGTCAAGGTGGAGCTCGGTGATGTCAGGGTGGAGTTGGGTGATGTCAGGGTGGAGTTGGGTGATGTCAAGGTGGAGCTCGGTGATGTCAGGGTGGAGTTGGGTGATGTCAGGGTGGAGTTGGTTGATGTCAAGGTGGAGCTCGGTGATGTCAGGGTGGAGTTGGGTGATGTCAGGGTGGAGTTGGGTGATGTCAAGGTGGAGCTCGGTGATGTCAGGGTGGAGTTGGGTGATGTCAGGGTGGAGTTGGGTGATGTCCAGGTGGAGCTCGGTGATGTCAGGGTGGAGTTGGGTGATGTCAGGGTGGAGTTGGGTGATGTCCAGGTGGAGCTCGGTGATGTCAGGGTGGAGTTGGGTGATGTCCAGGTGGAGCTCGGTGATGTCAGGGTGGAGTTGGTTGATGTCAAGGTGGAGCTCGGTGATGTCAGGGTGGAGTTGGGTGATGTCAGGGTGGAGTTGGTTTATGTCAAGGTGGAGCTCGGTGATGTCAGGGTGGAGTTGGGTGATGTCAGGGTGGAGTTGGGTGATGTCAAGGTGGAGCTCGGTGATGTCAGGGTGGAGTTGGGTGATGTCAGGGTGGAGTTGGGTGATGTCCAGGTGGAGCTCGGTGATGTCAGGGTGGAGTTGGGTGATGTCAGGGTGGAGTTGGGTGATGTCCAGGTGGAGCTCGGTGATGTCAGGGTGGAGTTGGGTGATGTCCAGGTGGAGCTCGGTGATGTCAGGGTGGAGTTGGTTGATGTCAAGGTGGAGCTCGGTGATGTCAGGGTGGAGTTGGGTGATGTCAGGGTGGAGTTGAGTGATGTCAAGGTGGAGCTCGGTGATGTCAGGGTGGAGTTGGGTGATGTCAGGGTGGAGTTGGTTTATGTCAAGGTGGAGCTCGGTGATGTCAGGGTGGAGTTGGGTGATGTCAGGGTGGAGTTGGGTGATGTCCAGGTGGAGCTCGGTGATGTCAGGGTGGAGTTGGGTGATGTCAGGGTGGAGTTGGGTGATGTCCAGGTGGAGCTCGGTGATGTCAGGGTGGAGTTGGGTGATGTCAAGGTGGAGCTCGGTGATGTCAGGGTGGAGTTGGGTGATGTCCAGGTGGAGCTCGGTGATGTCAGGGTGGAGTTGGGTGATGTCCAGGTGGAGCTCGGTGATGTCAGGGTGGAGTTGGGTGATGTCAAGGTGGAGCTCGGTGATGTCAGGGTGGAGTTGGGTGATGTCAAGGTGGAGCTCGGTGATGTCAGGGTGGAGTTGGGTGATGTCCGGGTGGAGCTCGGTGATGTCAGGGTGGAGTTGGGTGATGTCAGGGTGGAGTTGGGTGATGTCAGGGTGGAGTTGGGTCATGTCCAGGTGGAGCTCGGTGATGTCAGGGTGGAGTTGGTTGATGTCAGGGTGGAGTTGGTTGATGTCAGGGTGGAGTTGGGTGATTTCAGGGTGGAGTTGGTTGATGTCAAGGTGGAGTTGGGTGATGTCAGGGTGGAGTTGGGTGATGTCAGGGTGGAGCTCGGTGATGTCAGGGTGGAGTTGGGTGATGTCAGGGTGGAGTTGGGTGATGTCCAGGTGGAGTTGGTTGATGTCAGGGTGGAGTTGGGTGATGTCCAGGTGGAGCTCGGTGATGTCAGGGTGGAGTTGGTTGATGTCAAGGTGGAGTTGGGTGATGTCAAGGTGGAGCTCGGTGATGTCAGGGTGGAGTTGGGTGATGTCAGGGTGGAGTTGGGTGATGTCAGGGTGGAGTTGGGTGATGTCAGGGTGGAGTTGGGTGATGTCAAGGTGGAGCTGGGTAATGTTGGGGTGGTGTTGGGTGATGTCTGATATTATGGGGAAGTTGGGCAATGACAGGGTGGAGCTCAGTGATGTCACCATATCAGGGTGGAGCTCAGTGATGTCACCATATCAGGGTGGAGTTGAGTGATGTCAAGTTGGAGTTGGGTGTTGTCAAGGTGGAGCTCATGATGTCAGTGATGCCAGAGTAGAGTTGGGTGATGTCAGGGTTGAGCTCGGTGATGTCAGAGTGGAGCTCAGTGAGGTCACGATATCAGGGTGGAGCTTGTGATGTCAGGGTGGAGTTGGGTGATGCTAGAGTGGATTTCAGTGATGTCAGGGTGGAGCTCGGTGATGTCAAGGTTGAGTTGGGTGATATCAGTGATGCCAGAGTGGAGTTGGGTGATGTCAGGGTGGAGTTGGTTGATGTCAAGGTGGTGCTTGTCCTATGTCACCCAGTGACCTCAGAGCATCCTATGTCACCCAGTGACCCCAGAGTATCCTGTTTCACCCAGTGACCCCAGAGTATCCTGTGTCACCCAGTGACCTCAGAGCATCCTATGTCACCCAGTGACCCCAGAGTATCCTGTGTCACCCAGTGACCCCAGAGTATCCTATGTCACCCAGTGACCCCAGAATATCCCATGTCACCCTGTGACCCCAGAGTATCCTGTGTCACCCGGTGACCCCAGAGTATCCTGTGTCACCCAGTGACCCCAGAATATCCCATGTCACCTAGTGACCTCAGAGCATCCTATGTCACCCAGTGACCCCAGAGTATCCTATGTCACCCAGTGACCCCAGAATATCCCATGTCACCCTGTGACCCCAGAGTATCCTGTGTCACCCAGTGACCCCAGAGTATCCTGTGTCACCCAGTGACCCCAGAATATCCCATGTCACCCTGTGACCCCAGAGTATCCTATGTCACCCAGTGACCCCAGAGTATCCTGTGTCACCCAGTGACCCCAGAGTATCTTATGTCACCCAGTGACCCCAGAGTATCCTGTGTCACCCAGTGACCCCAGAATATACCATGTCACCCTGTGACCCCAGAGTATCCTATGTTACCCAGTGACCCCAGAGTATCCTGTGTCACCCAGTGACCCCAGAATATCCCATGTCACCCAGTGACCCCAGAATATCCCATGTCACCCAGTGACCCCAGAGTATCCTGTGTCCCCTAGTGACCCCAGAGCATCCTATGTCACCCAGTGACCCCAGAGTATTCTATGTCACCCATTGACTACAGAGTATCCTATGTCACCCAGTGACCCCAGAGCATCCTGTGTCACCCAGTGACCCCAGAATATCCCATGTCACCCAGTGACCCCAGAGTATCCTGTGTCCCCTAGTGACCCCAGAGCATCCTATGTCACCCAGTGACCCCAGAGTATCCTGTGTCACCCAGTGACCCCAGAGTATTCCATGTCACCCTGTGACCCCAGAGTATCCTGTGTCACCCAGTGACCCCAGAGTATTCCATGTCACCCAGTGACCCCAGAGCATCCTGTGTCACCCAGTGACCCCAGAATATCCCATGTCACCCAGTGACCCCAGAGTATCCTGTGTCCCCTAGTGACCCCAGAGCATCCTATGTCACCCAGTGACCCCAGAGTATTCTATGTCACCCATTGACTACAGAGTATCCTATGTCACCCAGTGACCCCAGAGCATCCTGTGTCACCCAGTGACCCCAGAATATCCCATGTCACCCAGTGACCCCAGAGTATCCTATGTCACCCAGTGACCCCAGAGTATTCTATGTCACCCATTGACTACAGAGTATCCTGTGTCACCCAGTGACCCCAGAGTATTCCATGTCACCCAGTGACCCCAGAGTATCCTGTGTCACCCAGTGACCCCAGAGTATTCCATGTCACCCAGTGACCCCAGAGCATCCTGTGTCACCCAGTGACCCCAGAATATCCCATGTCACCCAGTGACCCCAGAGCATCCTGTGTCACCCAGTGACCCCAGAATATCCCATGTCACCCAGTGACCCCAGAGCATCCTATGTCACCCATTGACTACAGAGTATCCTGTGTCACCCAGTGACCCCAGAGTATTCCATGTCACCCAGTGACCCCAGAATATCCCATGTCACCCAGTGACCCCAGAATATCCCATGTCACCCAGTGACCTCAGAGCATCCTATGTCACCCAGTGACCCCAGAGTATCCTGTGTCACCCAGTGACCCCAGAGTATTCCATGTCACCCAGTGACCCCAGAATATCCCATGTCACCCAGTGACCCCAGAATATCCCATGTCACCCAGTGACCTCAGAGCATCCTATGTCACCCAGTGACCCCAGAGTATCCTGTGTCACCCAGTGACCCCAGAGTATTCCATGTCACCCAGTGACCCCAGAGTATCCTGTGTCACCCAGTGACCCCAGAATATCCCATGTCACCCAGTGACCTCAGAGCATCCTATGTCACCCAGTGACCCCAGAGTATCCTATGTCACCCAGTGACCCCAGAATATCCCATGTCACCCAGTGACCCCAGAGTATCCTATGTCACCCAGTGACCCCAGAATATCCCATGTCACCCTGTGACCCCAGAGTATCCTGTGTCACCCAGTGACCCCAGAGTATCCTGTGTCACCCAGTGACCCCAGAATATCCCATGTCACCCTGTGACCCCAGAGTATCCTATGTCACCCAGTGACCCCAGAGTATCCTGTGTCACCCAGTGACCCCAGAGTATCTTATGTCACCCAGTGACCCCAGAGTATCCTGTGTCACCCAGTGACCCCAGAATATCCCATGTCACCCTGTGACCCCAGAGTATCCTATGTCACCCAGTGACCCCAGAGTATTCTGTGTCACCCAGTGACCCCAGAATATACCATGTCACCCTGTGACCCCAGAGTATCCTATGTCACCCAGTGACCCCAGAATATCCCATGTCACCCAGTGACCCCAGAATATCCCATGTCACCCAGTGACCCCAAAGAATCCTATGTCACCCAGTGACCCCAGAATATCCCATGTCACCCAGTGACCCTAGAGTATCCTGTGTCCCCTAGTGACCCCAGAGCATCCTATGTCACCCAGTGACCCCAGAGTATTCTATGTCACCCATTGACTACAGAGTATCCTGTGTCACCCAGTGACCCCAGAGTATTCCATGTCACCCAGTGACCCCAGAGTATCCTGTGTCACCCAGTGACCCCAGAATATCCCATGTCACCCAGTGACCCCAGAGAATCCTATGTCACCCAGTGACCCCAGAGTGTCCTATGTCACCCAGTGACCCCAGAATATCCCATGTCACCCAGTGACCCCAGAGTGTCCTATGTCACCCAGTGACCCCAGAATATCCCATGTCACCCAGTGACCCCAGAATATCCCATGTCACCCAGTGACCCCAGAATATCCCATGTCACCTAGTGATTTCAGAGTATCCTGTGTCACCCAGTGACCCCAGAGTATCCTTTGTCCCCAGATATTTCAGTGTCACCCAGTGAAAATGAGCCCTGGTTGTCCTTATATGACAATATATCAGTCATTGGATGTGTGTCAGGCTGGTCTACTCCCCTCCCCCCGCCGATGTCCCCATCTCCCTGACCCGTCTCTGTTTCCAGTACAATGTGCGATGTTTCCAGGGCCTGACACAGCTCTCTGCACTCAGGACATTCGGGGACACAAATCACCCATCCGCCACAGCTGTAAACAGTCAACAATGAGCTCCACTGAGAACCCAACACCCCGATAGAGACAACCTGATCCCTTCCATACACCTCGAGATCTCACTAATCATCAACACTCTGCAACCACCCCTCTCCCCCCATAGTCTTCTCTCTATCTTAGGGATACCTGCACTTACCAGGTCTGTACACCTGATGTGCCCATTATGAGGGGTTCCCACCATCCCTGTGCTGAGTTCCCGGGTCTGTACACCCGCTGTGCCCATTATGAGGGGTTCCCACCATCCCTGTGCTGAGTTCCCAGGTCTGTACACCTGCTGTGCCCATTATGAGGGGTTCCCACCATCCCTGTGCTGAGTTCCCAGGTCTGTACACCTGATGTGCCCATTATGAGGGGTTCCCACCATCCCTGTGCTGAGTTCTCAGGTCTGTACACCTGATGTGCCCATTATGAGGGGTTCCCACCATCCCTGAGCTGAGTTCCCAGGTCTGTACACCTGATGTGCCTAATTATGAGGGGTTCTCACCATCCCTGTGCTGAGTTCCCAGGTCTGTACACCTGATGTGCCCATTATGAGGGGTTCCCACCATCCCTGAGCTGAGTTCCCAGGTCTGTACACCTGATGTGCCCATTATGAGGGGTTCCCACCATCCCTGTGCCGAGTTCCCGGGTCTGTACACCTGCTGTGCCCATTATGAGGGGTTCCCACCATCCCTGTGCTGAGTTCCCGGGTCTGTATACCTGCTGTGCCCAATATGAGGGGTTCCCACCATCCCTGTGCTGAGTTCCCGGGTCTGTATACCTGCTGTGCCCAATATGAGGGGTATGGTGTTGCGATTAAGTTCATAGTTTAGGGTGGGTAGGGGGCGCTCTTTGGAATAGGCTGTTCTGTGGCCCCCCGTCCGCTCACTGTCCCGGAGTATTATGTGAATTCCAGAAACCTCCACAACCATTTATCACCCAATTCTGGGTGGAGCCATAAAACAATCCACTGAATGACTTCCTGTCCTCATCTACCTGCAGGTCCTACTTTGAAGTCGCCGGAGTGCCGAGGAGATCGTTATCCCCACCGCCCTGTCCTTTTATATGGGTTTACAGCTCATCGTAAAGTGGACCTGTCATTGTCTCCGCCCATCTCCCTGGATACAGGTATGACATCACAATGTACAGCATTGTCCAGAAGTGCTGCGGAGGAAAGTGCTGTTGCAGAACTTCAAGTCCCACGAGGCATTGCAAGGCTGACAGTTACAAGCATGATCTCCCAAAAGCAGAGGCATGATGGGATTTGTAGTTCAGCAACAGCTGGAGGGCCACAGGTTGAGCACCCAGGTGATGTTGGATGTCCTCCAGCCAGGAAATAAGGCGTGGCTCTATATGACTTGCTGCAGCTTCTAATGCACATGGCGAGATGCTCTAAGTGTGCAGTGAAATCAGAGGAAGCCATTTCAGCCCAGGAGAGGAGGCACAGGAAAGAAAGTGAGGGAAAATGTTCCAATGAGGACACCAGGACAGGAAATAAGGGTAAATCTTCCAATGGGGACACCAGGACAGGAAGTGAGGAAATATCTTTTCAACGGGGACACCAGGACAGGAAGTGAGGAAATATCTTCCAATGGGGACACCAGGACAGGAAGTGAGGGGACATCTTCCAATGGCGACACTGGGAGACAGGAAATATTCTAATGGGAACAACAGGATAGGAAGCTAGAGGAAATATTCAATTAGGCACATCAGGGACAAGTGAAGGAAACATTTCCAGTGGGGACTCTAGGACAGCATGTAAGAGGAAATCTTCCAACAGACATAGTAAGACCAGAAGTGAAGGGAATGCTTCCAATAGGCACAGCAGGAAAGGGACTGAGAAAAAATCTTCCAAAGGGGACACCAAAACAGGAAGTGAGGGGAAATTTTCAAATGGGAACAGCAGGATTCGATGTAAGAGGAAACTTTGCAATGGAGACACCAAGACAGGAAGTAAGGGTAACTCTTCCAATGGGGATAGCACGTCAGAAAATGAGGGTAAGCCTTCCAATGGGGATACCAGGACAGGGAGTGAGGGGAAATTTTCCAGTGGGGACACCAAGCTTGGAAGTGAGGGTAAGTCTTCCAATGGGGATATCAGGACAGAAAGTGAGGGTAAGCCTTCCAAGGGGGACACCAGGACAGGAAGTGAGGGTAAGTCTTCCAATGGGGATATCAGGACAGGAAGTGAGGGTAAGAGCCCATTCACACAGGGATGACTTGTCAGGCGACCTAGTCGCCTGACAAGTCGCCTCCCGTTCTGTGCTATGGAACCATTCTAAGGGGAGCGACGCAAGTCGCTCCGACTTAGAAAAAGGTTCCTGTACGACTTCGGGGGCGACTTGGGGCGACTTGCATAGACTTCTATACAGAAGTTGTTTTGCAAGTCGCCCGGGCAGTCGAGACACCAAGACAGGAAGTAAGGGTAACTCTTCCAATGGGGATAGCACGTCAGAAAATGAGGGTAAGCCTTCCAATGGGGATACCAGGACAGGGAGTGAGGGGAAATTTTCCAGTGGGGACACCAAGCTTGGAAGTGAGGGTAAGTCTTCCAATGGGGATACCAGGACAGGAAGTGAGGGTAAGTCTTTCAATGAGGACAACAGGACAGGAAGTGAGAGTAAGTCTTCCAATGGGAATACCAGGACAGGAAGTGAGGGTAAGTCTTCCAATGGGGACACCAGGACAGGAAGTGAGGGTAAGTGTTCCAATGGGGATACCAGGACAGGAAGTGAGGGTAAGTCTTTCAATAAGTATACCAGGACAGAAGGTGAGAGTGAGTCTTCCAATCGAGGTATCAGGACAGGAAGTAAGGGTAAGTCTTCCAATGGGCATATCAAGACAGGAAGTGAGGGTAAGTCTTTCCATTGGGACACCAGGACAGGAAGTGAGGGTAAGTCTTTCAAAGGGGATATCAGGACAGGAAGTGAGGGTAAGTCTTTCAAAGGGGATATCAGGACAGGAAGTGAGGGTAAGTCTTTCCATTGGGACACCAGGACAGGAAGTGAGGGTAAGTCTTTCCATTGGGACACCAGGACAGGAAGTGAGGGTAAGTCTTTCAATGGGGATATCAGGACAGGAAGTGAGGGTAAGTCTTTCCATTGGGACACCAGGACAGGAAGTGAGGGTAAGTCTTTCAATGGGGATATCAGGACAGGAAGTGAGGGTAAGTCTTCCCTGTTTTCTACCACTCTGGAGGAATTTGCTCTCAGTTCCTGTTGTGACTACAATTAAAAAAGATTGAAAAGGTCAGTCCTACATTTCCCTACTGCACTATAAGTGAAAAAAACATTTGTTGTTAGATATAGTTGGAAGCTGATCATACACTATACATATACAATCTGATTGTACCATCCCCTTTAGATCTTCCATCTCCCATATAGGGTCAGGGCCTGTCTGATTGGATTGTTCAGGTGTGTCCTCCTATTGCACAGTTTTGGTAAATCTAAAGGAGATTGTACAACCAGATTGTACAGTGTATTGCCAGCTTGTGATGATAATGTTGTATATTGTTATAGTGATTGCACAGACACATGCTGGTTGTCAGTGGATTAGTGTTATCAGGTGAAGGGTTAGCGGGTGTGGTGAAGATTGTTGGTGTTGGACACCCCGGAGATCCTAGGGGGAGGGGAGCTCCGTTCTCTGATACCATGAGATCATTGCTGGCTATAGAGCGGGATTCCGAGAAAATTTCATGAATATTGAATCACTGACAGCGATATACACACAGATGGTGAGATGTCTCTGGGGGACAGACGGTGAGATGTCTCTGAGGGACAGGCGGTGAGATGTCTCTGAGGGACAGGCGGTGAGATGTCTCTGGGGGGGACAGACGGTGAGATGTCTCTGAGGGACAGGCGGTGAGATGTCTCTGAGGGACAGACGGTGAGATGTCTCTGGGGGGGACAGACGGTGAGATGTCTCTGGGGGGGACAGACGGTGAGATGTCTCTGAGGGACAGGCGGTGAGATGTCTCTGAGGGACAGACGGTGAGATGTCTCTGGGGGGGACAGACGGTGAGATGTCTCTGAGGGACAGGCGGTGAGATGTCTCTGGGGGGACAGACGGTGAGATGTCTCTGGGGGGACAGACGGTGAGATGTCTCTGGGGGG
This sequence comes from Aquarana catesbeiana, assembly GCF_042186555.1. Taxonomy (NCBI): domain Eukaryota; kingdom Metazoa; phylum Chordata; class Amphibia; order Anura; family Ranidae; genus Aquarana; species Aquarana catesbeiana. Next base: position 18,054,469 of record NC_133325.1, on the reverse strand, counting down.
ACAGACGGTGAGATGTCTCTGAGGGACAGGCGGTGAGATGTCTCTGGGGGACAGGCGGTGAGATGTCTCTGGGGGACAGACGGTGAGATGTCTCTGGGGGACAGACGGTGAGATGTCTCTGAGGGACAGACGGTGAGATGTCTCTGGGGGACAGACGGTGAGATGTCTCTGAGGGACAGACGGTGAGATGTCTCTGGGGGACAGACGGTGAGATGTCTCTGGGGGGGACAGACGGTGAGATGTCTCTGAGGGACAGGCGGTGAGATGTCTCTGAGGGACAGACGGTGAGATGTCTCTGAGGGACAGGCGGTGAGATGTCTCTGGGGGGACAGGCGGTGAGATGTCTCTGGGGGGACAGACGGTGAGATGTCTCTGGGGGGACAGACGGTGAGATGTCTCTGGGGGGACAGACGGTGAGATGTCTCTGGGGGGACAGACGGTGAGATGTCTCTGGGGGGACAGACGGTGAGATGTCTCTGGGGGGACAGACGGTGAGATGTCTCTGGGGGGACAGACGGTGAGATGTCTCTGAGGGACAGGCGGTGAGATGTCTCTGGGGGGACAGACGGTGAGATGTCTCTGGGGGGACAGACGGTGAGATGTCTCTGAGGGACGGGCGGTGAGATGTCTCTGGGGGGACAGACGGTGAGATGTCTCTGAGGGACAGGCGGTGAGATGTCTCTGAGGGACAGGCGGTGAGATGTCTCTGAGGGACAGACGGTGAGATGTCTCTGGGGGGACAGACGGTGAGATGTCTCTGGGGGGACAGACGGTGAGATGTCTCTGGGGGGACAGACGGTGAGATGTCTCTGGGGGACAGACGGTGAGATGTCTCTGGGGGACAGACGGTGAGATGTCTCTGAGGGACAGGCGGTGAGATGTCTCTGAGGGACAGGCGGTGAGATGTCTCTGAGGGACAGGCGGTGAGATGTCTCTGAGGGACAGGCGGTGAGATGTCTCTGGGGGGACAGACGGTGAGATGTCTCTGGGGGACAGACGGTGAGATGTCTCTGGGGGGACAGACGGTGAGATGTCTCTGGGGGGACAGACGGTGAGATGTCTCTGGGGGGACAGACGGTGAGATGTCTCTGAGGGACAGGCGGTGAGATGTCTCTGGGGGACAGACGGTGAGATGTTTCTGGGGGGACAGGCGGTGAGATGTCTCTGGGGGGACAGACGGTGAGATGTCTCTGGGGGACAGACGGTGAGATGTCTCTGGGGGACAGACGGTGAGATGTCTCTGAGGGGGGGACAGGCGGTGAGATGTCTCTGGGGGGACAGACGGTGAGATGTCTCTGGGGGGACAGACGGTGAGATGTCTCTGGGGGACAGACGGTGAGATGTCTCTGAGGGACAGGCAGTGAGATGAAATGAAAAGAGATCTGAGTCCTCCAAAAGTTCAGATGGGAAGGGGAGCAATCAAAGCCATTATGATACAAAGTATGGGTCAGATCTTCCCGTGTTTATGAGGAAGGAAGGTGTGCGATGTCACCTGTGTCCCCACAGAGCATGAGAACGCACTCTGTACCAGCAGGTGTGCTGTGGTGTAATTCATTCTTTATGGCGCCTCAAATTTACCAGCAAACAGATGAGCTCCAAATTACGCGGCATGGTCACTTCCTGTCACCCATTGTACTGCGATGGGATTTGTAGAAAGGGGGATTTCTTATCTTCTGTGTGATAGTTGGGTGAAAGGCGGCCCTCTGCAATGGATGAGCTGGCTGATCACTGTCCTACCTCCATAGGTGTGAATGGAGCCTAAGGACTCATTTAGACAAACTCTGCCCTCTGAAGATGGATCACTATTCAGAGAGCATGAAGATATCTCCTCACTTCCTGTCCTGGTGTCCCCACTGGAAAATTTTCTTATTTCCTGTCCTGGAGTCCTCATTGGGAGATTTCCCCTCACTTCCTGTCTGGGTGTCCCTATTGGAAGATATCCCCTCACTTCCTGTCCTGGTGTCCCCAATGCAAGGTTTTCCCTTCCTGTCCTGGTATTTCCACTGGAAGATTTCCCCTTACATTCTGTCCTGGTGTCCCCATTAGAAGATTTCCCCTTAACTTCTGTCCTGGTGTCCCCATTAGAAGATTTCCCCTTACATTCTGTCCTGGTGTCCCCATTAGAAGATTTCCCCTTACATTCTGTCCTGGTGTCCCCATTAGAAGATTTCCCCTTACATTCTGTCCTGGTGTCCCCATTAGAAGATTTCCCCTTACATTCTGTCCTGGTGTCCCCATTAGAAGATTTCCCCTTACATTCTGTCCTGGTGTGCCCATTAGAAGATTTCCCCTTACATTCTGTTTTGGTGTCCCCATTGGAAGATTTCCCCTCGCCTTCTGTTTTGGTGTCCCCATTGGAAGATTTCCCCTCGCCTTCTGTTTCAGTATCCCCATTGGAAGATTTCCCCTCACCTTCTGTCCAGGTGTCTCCATTGGAAGATTTCCCCTCACCTTCTGTCCAGGTGTCTCCATTGGAAGATTTCCCCTCACCTTCTGTCCAGGTGTCTCCATTGGAAGATTTCCCCTTACTCCCTGTCCTGGAGTCCCCATTGGGAGCTTTTTCCTCACTTCCTGTCTGGGTGTCCCGATTTGAAGATTTCTCATTTTTTCCTGTCCTGGTGCCCCCATTGGAAGATATCCCCTCACCTTCTGTCCTGGTGTCCCAATGGAAGATTTCCTCTCACTTTCTGTCCTGGTGTCCCCGTTGGACGATTTCCCCTCCCTTCCGGTCCTGATGTCCCCATTGGAAGATTTCTCCTCCCTGGGGACACCAGAACATAAAATGAAGTTAAATCTTCCAATGGGGATACCAACAAAGGAAGTGAGGAGAAGTTTCTCAATGGGGCACCAGGACATGAAGTTAGAGGAAATATTCCATTGGGGACACCAGTACAGGAAATTAGGGGAAATCTTACCATGAGGACACCAAGACAGGAAGTGAAGGGGAATCTGTTTCTCGTGTGCTTTCCGATGGGGTAAGCAAGCCATTGCACACAATGCATCATGAGACCACGCTTGAAGAGCTCAGTCCCACGGTCTGGTGAGCTCATTGACGCGTCCGGAGAGCTTAATCCTGTAATTTTTTTTTTTTTTTAATTTATTTTGGATATAGGAGAGATGGGTTACCCTTTGGTAATTGGGGGAGATTTGCCTTCACTTCCTGTCTGGGAGACACCATGATAAGTGAGAAGAAATCCTCTCTTAGACAGTTGTCGCCAGAACTAGTGTCCCCAATGGAAGATTTTCCCTCACTTCCTGTCCTGTTAACTGACTTTTCCCATCACTTTCATTCCTGGGGAGAGATCTCACCAATGGAGTCCCTGAGATATACAAGAGACTGTCGGGGGGGGGGGGGTCTTCTCTCAGTTTTGAGATGAGGTGACCCTTTTCATAGATGGTTTGCTGGGTGTTCAGGACTTGTAGGCCCTCCATGGTCAGGGGTCTTCTGGAAGATGGAGGAGGTGAGTCTGGGCACACACTGGTTGTACAGCAAAGTGATTGTCACCTGCAACAGATGGGGGACCCGATACTTCATGGTTGGTGCCTCCTGAAAACAGCAAAACTACCGAAGCGATGACCTCCGATATCCCCCACTGAGGAGGAACTCCGAGTCCTTCTACACTATGGGGGGGCAGAGACTGATGTGACTGGCTCAATGTTCTCTGTACAGCACTGCGGTATATGTCAGAGCTATATAATTGTATAATAATAATAGTGTGTGACTGTGGGGGGACATTAGAGTGTAAGCTCCTCTGGTACAGAGACTGATGTAACTGTGTAGGGACATTAGAGTGTAAGCTCCTCTGGTACAGAGACTGATGTGACTGTGGGGGGACATTAGAGTGTAAGCTCCTCTGGTACAGAGACTGATGTGACTGTGGGGGGGGGGGGACATTAGAGTGTAAGCTCCTCTGGAACAGAGACTGATGTGACTGTGAGGGGAGGGGACATTAGAGTGTAAGCTCCTCTGTACAGAGACTGATGTGACTGTGAGGGGAGGGGACATTAGAGTGTAAGCTCCTCTGGTACAGAGACTGATGTGACTGTGGGGGGGGGGGACATTAGAGTGTAAGCTCCTCTGGTACAGAGACTGATGTGACTGTGAGGGGAGGGGACATTAGAGTGTAAGCTCCTCTGTACAGAGACTGATGTGACTGTGAGGGGAGGGGACATTAGAGTGTAAGCTCCTCTGGTACAGAGACTGATGTGACTGTGGGGGGGGGGGACATTAGAGTGTAAGCTCCTCTGGTACAGAGACTGATGTGACTGTGAGGGGAGGGGACATTAGAGTGTAAGCTCCTCTGTACAGAGACTGATGTGACTGTGGGGGGAGGGGACATTAGAGTGTAAGCTCCTCTGGTACAGACACTGATGTGACTGGCTCAATGTTCTCTGTACAGCACTGCGGTATATGTCAGAGCTCTATAAATGTATAATAATAGTGTGTGACTGGGGGGAGGGGGACATTAGAGTGTAAGCTCCTCTGTACAGAGACTGATGTGACTGGCTCAGTGATCTCTGTACAGCACTGCGGTATATGTCAGAGACATTTAAATGTATTATAATAATAATAATAATAATAATAGTGTGTGACTGGGGGGGGGGGGGACATTAGAGTGTAAGCTCCTCTGGTACAGAGACTGATGTGACTGGGGGGGGGGGGACATTAGAGTGTAAGCTCCTCTGGTACAGACACTGATGTGACTGTGGGGGGGGGGGGGGGGACATTAGAGTGTAAGCTCCTCTGGTACAGAGACTGATGTGACTGGGGGGGGGGACATTAGAGTGTAAGCTCCTCTGGTACAGAGACTGATGTGACTGTGGGGGGGGGGGGGACATTAGAGTGTAAGCTCCTCTGGTACAGAGACTGATGTGACTGGCTCAGTGTTCTCTGTACAGCACTGCAGTTTTTTTTTTTTTTTTTTTAATTAAACAGCCATCTTTGAGCTCCAGTTCCAAGCTGAGATGATGTCATCAGTCTGCTGCAGGCAGGAGCAAGCATTTACTCAGTCTCTCCCCTCCCCCCAGTGATCAGACTGCAACATTGTAACTTTGTAGCAAGTCACTTGAATTTACATGATTGGAAGTGAGAATCTCACTTCGTGAAGTCGATTGGTGACCCTGGATGATGCCTGAACAAACATGGCGCTGTCCTTTTTTTTTAGCGTCTCTCCTCTGCTCCGTCGTGTTTTCATAGCACCCTATATAGTGGCTTTTATAGGTGCTGCACATCTGTCTTTTTATAGGATCCAGGGCCGAGCCGGGGTGTTGGCAAACAAAAAGGGCAGAAACTGCAACCTATGCTGCTAAATGTGTTCAGAGCTCATTGGGGGGGGGGGCAAATTTCGGCCCGTTCTCCCTGGGTGGTAAAGGGCCTTCGCCCCGACACCGGCGGGACCCATATTCTCCACCTTCGTCACGTCGGTGAATTCCAATTTCAAATCCAAGATCTCGGTCTCCCTGCGTGCCGAGTCTTGTTCTGCGAACACAAAACAAATCTGCGAGGACTTAACTCTTCAAACCGAAGGACTCGCTCCATAGAATAAACACCAAGTCAGCTCGTTTTTTGTGTGTGTGTGTTTGCACAAGAGACCTTTTCAGGACTCCGTCTGCTGGTGGTGCTTTTTTTTTTATTGAATTATCGCCACGCCTGGAAATTTATGATACTAATCCGAGGGGAGTTTGTGTACTGTGCCTGCGGGCAAAACACAGCCCCAGCCGGAGAGCCGAGCGAGAGACCCGCTCTAATTATTGGCTGGAGGTTTTCTTTTTTTTTTCTCTTACATCCCCCTCCATTCCAGCAGCTGAACATTCAAGACACGACACATACCTATCCAGACTTTCCTGCCAGAGCCTGTTCTCCTTGGGAGTTCGCCGTCTGCTCGCAAAACCTACGCAAGGTAAGTCCATTGCATGGTGGTTTGGAGTGGAGGTAGAGGGTCACCTGGTGCATGGTGACCACCAAACAATTCTTTTATATTTTAGATTAAGGTCTTTATTTTAGAGAAACGAGCAGAAGATGACCAAGAGGTCCATCCACTCTGCATCTTTTTGTATAGTATAGATCTATGAGCCATGTTCACTTACTCGCTACCTCTGCTGGAAGTCTGTTCCAAGCATCAACTACTCTTTTGATCAAAACTAACCTCAGAGAATATTATTTAAACTTTCAGCTGGTGATCCCTCTAGTGATCTAAAGATCTATATAGAGCAATTAGAACCTCCCGCTGGTGATCCCTCTAGTGATATAAAGATCTCCATAGAGAAATCAGGACCCCCTTCCTCCTGCTGGTGATCCCCCTAGTGATATAAAGATCTCTATAGAGAAATCAGGACCTCCTTCCTCCTGCTGGTGATCCCCCTAGTGATATAAAGATCTCTATAGAGAAATCAGGACCTCCTTCCTCCTTCTGGTGACCCCTCTAGTGATATAAAGATCTATATAGAGGAATCGGGACCTCCTTCTAGTGATCCCTCTAGTGATCTAAAGATCTATATAGAGGAATAAGAACCTTCTGCTGGTGACCCCTCTAGTGATATAAAGATCTATATAGAGGAATCAGGACCTCCTTCTTGTCTGGTGGTGACCCCTCTAGTGATATAAAGATCTATATAGAGGAATCAGGACCTCCTTCTTGTCTGGTGGTGACCCCTCTAGTGATATAAAGATCTATATAGAGGAATCGGGACCTCCTTCTGGTGATCCTTCTAGTGATCTAAAGATCTCTATAGAGAAATCAGGACCTCCTTCCTCCTTCTGGTGATCCCTCTAGTGATATAAAGATCTCTATAGAGAAATCAGGACCTCCTTCTTGTCTGGTGGTGACCCCTCTAGTGATATAAAGATCTATATAGAGGAATCAGAACCTCCTGCTGGTGACCCCTCTAGTGATATAAAGATCTATATAGAGAAATCAGAACCTCCTTCCTCCTTCTGGTGATCCCTCTAGTGATATAAAGATCTCTATAGAGAAATCAGGACCTCCTTCTTGTCTGGTGGTGACCCCTCTAGTGATATAAAGATCTATATAGAGGAATCAGAACCTCCTGCTGGTGACCCCTCTAGTGATATAAAGATCTATATAGAGGAATCAGGTCCTCCTTCTTGTCTGGTGGTGACCCCTCTAGTGATAAGAAAGATCTATAGGAATCAGGACCTCCTCCCTCCTGCTGGTGACCCCTCTAGGGATATAATGCAGATTCCAAATGCACTTAGAAATGTTGATTTGCAGATTCCGTTGCTTCACCCAATCTTCTAGCACAATGACTTGTCTAACCCACCAAACCTTCAGGTACATCACAAGCAGATTAAATAGAACGGGGCCTACTACAGAGCCTTGGGGTACACCACTAGTGACTGGTCTCTCTTCAGTTCAGTCCTTAGAGACCAGCCTTTATTTCACCCATTTTATATATTATTCCACCACTTTACAGTGTAATCTGTACCCTTTTATTACTTAGTAGGTTGGCACTTTATAGAGGAGTGACAGTCAAAGCCATATTTGGCTATATGGCTCGCCGCTATTTAACCAAGAGGGGCTGTTTGGGAGGGGGCCGATTCCTGCATGGGACAAAATTCTTGGAAACTTTTTTTTTTTTTTTTTTTTTTTAAGGTCTTATTGCTTATAAAACCACTTTTTATTGGTTTTTGTTTTTTTTGTGTCTGTTTTCCAATTCGATGTTTGTTTCCAATTTTGTCATCCCGGTTTTAGCCGCCTTTTGCTATATTTAGTTGGAAGACAAAACTTTCATAAGCACTCCAAATTTAATTAGCATAGTCATAGAGCAAAGAGAGACGCAACCACCTTCGTTGTCTGTCTATACGGTCACCAGTTATATATTGATAGAATTCTGATATATTCCATAGTGCTGTACAGAGAACACTGAGCCAGTCACATCAGTCTCTGTACCAGAGGAGCTTACACTCTAATGTCCCCCCACAGTCACACACTATTATTATTACACATTTATATAGCTCTGACATATACCGCAGTGCTGTACAGAGATCACTGAGCCAGTCACATCAGTCTCTGTACCAGAGGAGCTTACACTCTAATGTCCCCCCCACAGTACTATTATTATTATTACACATTTATATAGCTCTGACATATACCGCAGTGTTGTTTATTGGGGTGAAGTTCTGCTCATTTCAAATAAACTGGGCTGCCAAAAATGTGATTGTGAGACCCTGTATTGGGTCCATCTTCCAGAGTGAATAAACTCATACCCAACCCTCACTGGGTGACCCCTGAGATCTGGTTTTGATGGACCTGATAGACTTCTTTATTTCTTTAGGTAATATATGAAGGTCAACGAATTTCTGACTTTTGTTTCTTTCTTTTAGTCCATCTAGAATTGTGTCCTCTATAACACTCCAGAGATGATCATGTGGCTACTCCAGTGCATCGGGGTCCTCTTGGGCATCGGGGTCCATCTTCACCCAGCGGGCGCCTCTCCCTTCATTCTCACCCAGCTGAGCACCCGCAAGAGCAGCTGCAAGCAAATCCCCAGCAGCATGACGCTCTGCCATGCAGTGGGCTACGGAGAGATGCGTCTGCCCAACCTGCTCGGCCATGACACCATGAAAGAGGTTCTGCAGCAGGCCGGATCCTGGGTGCCTCTTCTCACCAAGCAGTGCCACGCTGACACCAAGAAGTTTCTGTGCTCGCTGTTCGCCCCCGTCTGTCTGAGCGACCTGGAGGAGGCCATCCACCCCTGCAGATCCCTCTGTGAGGAGGTCCGTGATGGTTGCACACCCGTCATGGCTGCCTTTGGTTTCCCATGGCCTGAAATGTTTAACTGCACCCAGTTCCCTGAGGGCAACGAGCTGTGTGTGCCCCCTGCTGGCTTGGATGAGAAGCCACTTTTGGTGAAAGAAGGTAGGTGACCCTGATCATCAATGGTCAGGACTTGGGTCTGGAGGTCCCAGTACAATGACCTATAATTTAACTTAACCGGGAAAGGACTGAAAACCTTTGGCCTGAGGAGCATATGCAACCAACCAGCCCTTTCGTTGTAGAGCAGAATTCTGTGGGCTACAGAAAGTTGGCCATGCAAAGTGTGCCATAGTTCTCGATGGTCATGGTAAAGGTGGTGTCCCTAATGGCATGGCTTATTGTGCGAGATTGTGATCTTCCAGCATCGGCTGCCTTTGAAGCTTTTACCATTTTGTCAGGTGATATTCAAGAGACCCCAAGGAAGTCCACACTGGAAGGCTTCCCTCTGCCAGATACTGTAATTGCAGGTCTAAATGGGGAGCAGATCGGTATATAATGCCCTGTCACTGGCTATGGTCCTCCAATTTGATGTCTGAATGGATGAGCCCAATGTGCTTCGGTTCGGTTTGTGGTGGGTTCGGCAAACAGTAATAGCCTTTTTCCGGCAGGGGATTGTCAAAAAAAAATGCCATGGGGTCGTGGCCCTGGACATGTAGAAAACCCAAAAAAAAATGTTTAAAAATTCAGTTTGGAGGGGACCGGCGATTTTTAAAAGGTCAACATTACAAATGCAAAGAGGGGAACCTCCATTCACACACAAAAAAAAGCGCAAGGTTCCCCCGAAAACTACATACCTTATCCTTGATGAGGGTCTACTATGGATGCCAAGGGAGACCTCAAAAAAAAAAAAAAAGTTTGGAGTTCCCCTACATTTTATACCTGACCCTTGGGGTCCAGTATGAATTTTGAGGAGGAACCCCTACGCTCCTACCTCACATACACAATTGCCTATAATTAGTATATTAGAAAAAAAAAATTAAAAAACAAACAATCCTTTTTCATGTAACTACGTTCTTATGAACTTGTTTTTCCATACTTTTTTTTTTTCGTAATAAATATAGAGATTTGTAGATTGGCCACTAGAGGGAGTTGAAACATTTGGATCACTTCTTTGCCAAGACCATGAACTTCAGAATAGCACCTACGTAGTGCACTACATACTATTGAGAATGTGTTTTTTTTTTTTTTTTTTTTTTTGTTTGTTTCTGTGTCCCAACTGGTGAGGTTTCCCATCACTTTGGTCTTAACAGGAAGAGAAGGTAAATGTCTCCAACGTGGACTCAGGTGGCAATAAAAGCCAGGCAGAACCCTTTCTTGCTCTATTCATAGTGAAATTACGAGTTTTGCATATAAAAGGTTTTGGACCACGTTTTTGTCCCCTCTGTACATGTCTATAGACAACCTAGGGTTTCAGATATGCTTCATCTTCTTTCAAATACGCAGAGTTTAGGCCTAGCGAAATCATTGAAATCTCAGAGGAGTCTCTATCCACTCAGTGTAATCGTGTCTTCTGTCCGCAGAGCTCCCATGTGCTGCCTGCCAGAGCGGAGGGGACGCTGACAAAGAATTCTTGCAGGATTATTGCTCTTGGGATTTTGGTAAGTACCTTTTTAAAGTTGTTCTTGCATGATGACCAGAGTTTAACTTCTACACTGACCACTAATGTGAGGAGCATTCACCCCACTGACCACCAATGTAAGGGTCCTAGTAGACCACCTGGGGCTCCCAGTAGACGATAGGCTCAGCGATGGCATGCAATGCTAAGCTGCTGCTAACAGAATATTGGCATGCATTAAAAAGGGGATCAACGCAAGAGATAAAACGATAATTCTCCCGCTCTACAAGACTCTGGTCCGGCCACACCTGGAGTATGCTGTCCAGTTCTGGGCACCAGTCCTCAGGAAGGATGTACTGGAAATGGAGCGAGTACAAAGAAGGGCAACAAAGCTAATAAAGGGTCTGGAGGATCTTAGTTATGAGGAAAGGTTGCGAGCACTAAACTTATTCTCTCTGGAGAAGAGACACTTGAGAGGGGATATGATTTCACTTTACAAATACCGTACTGGTGACCCCACAATAGGGATAAAACTTTTTCACGGAAGGGAGTTTAATAAGACACGTGGCCACTCATTAAAATTAGAAGAAAAGAGGTTTAGCCTTAAAGTATGTAGAGGGTTTTTTATTGTAAGAGCGGCAAGGATGTGGAATTCCCTTCCACAGGCGGTGGTCTCAGTGGGGAGCATCGATAGTTTCAAAAAACTATTATATAATCACCTGAACGACCGCAGCATACGGGAATATACAATGTAATACTGACATATAATCACACACATAGGTTGGACTTGATGGACTTTCTTTTTTTTTTTAACTTCGCCTACTATGTAACTATGTAAGGGACATTCTTCTCACTGATCATCAATGTAAGGGACATTCTTCCCACTGATCACCAATGTAAGGAACATTCTTCTCACTGATCACCAATGTAAGGAACATTCTTCCCACTGATCACCAATGTAAGGAGCATTCTTCTCACTGATCACCAATGTAAGGAACATTCTTCTCACTGATCACCAATGTAAGGAACATTCTTCTCACTGACCACCAATGTAAGGAACATTCTTCTCACTGATCACCAATGTAAGGAACATTCTTCTCACTGATCACCAATGTAAGGAACATTCTTCTCACTGACCACCAATGTAAGGAACATTCTTCTCACTGATCACCAATGTAAGGGACATTCTTCCCACTGATCACCAATGTAAGGGACATTCTTCTCACTGATCACCAATGTAAGGAACATTCTTCTCACTGATCACCAATGTAAGGAACATTCTTCCCACTGATCACCAATGTAAGGAACATTCTTCTCACTGATCACCAATGTAAGGAACATTCTTCCCACTGATCACCAATGTAAGGGACATTCTTCTCACTGATCACCAATGTAAGGAACATTCTTCTCACTGATCACCAATGTAAGGAACATTCTTTTCACTGATCACCAATGTAAGGAACATTCTTTTCACTGATCACCAATGTAAGGAACATTCTTCTCACTGATCACCAATGTGAGGGACATTCTTCTCACTGATGACCAATGTAAGGAACATTCTTTTCACTGATCACCAATGTAAGGAACATTCTTTTCACTGATCACCAATGTGAGGGACATTCTTCTCACTGATGACCAATGTAAGGAACATTCTTCTCACTGATGACCAATGTAAGGAACATTCTTCTCACTGATCACCAATGTAAGGAACATTCTTCTCACTGATGACCAATGTAAGGAACATTCTTCTCACTGATCACCAATGTAAGGAACATTCTTCCCACTGATCACCAATGTAAGGAACATTCTTCTCACTGATCACCAATGTAAGGAACATTCTTCTCACTGATCACCACTCTAGTTTGCATTATTCCCACAGACCCCAAGTGAATTAATCTTAGCTGAGGTTCCCTGAAACCTGAAAATTATTTCAAGGGTTCCCCTGCGGTAAAACAGTTGAGAAAGGTTACAGTAGACTCTGGCCAAATGTATTGTCATCAGCTGTGCACAGGGCCAACCAATGCAGTTAATTTAATTGACAAATTGCCAATAATATACCTATTTGGACATAAAACCTCTTATGACTATTTACTTCCTTGTCCTTTGATTTGATTAACACCTTTTATAGTAAAAATAATAATATCTCATTGTCTTATGATCTTGATTCACGTGTATAACTGGACCAAGAGGTCCTATTTCCTGGTAATGGCTTTTTACAATTGTTTGTTACCTTCAGAAACTCAAAAAAAATAAAAAAAACGCCAAAAAGTAAGGAACTAACAAAAATCTTTCATCACTGAAAAAAATCCCAAATAATCAAACCAAATACTGCATCATTCTTCTAAGCTAGCATAAAGGAGTTGTTCATTAAACCATTTTGTCTCCTCAGGACGAGGCCTAAGAACCCTTTTCATATCTTCCCTCCTGTGGCATCATGACCGAAACTTCCATTAATTTACCCAAAAAAGCATGGTTATATCCTTCATTAGAGGGCTGCATCTTCTGGTCCACCCCATGGATCCCCTTCACTTGACACATAGGGATTGATTTACTAAAACTGGAGAGTGCAAACTCTGGTGCAGCTCTGCATATAAACCAATCAGCTTCCAGGTTTTTTTTTTTTTTGTCAAAGCCTAATTGAACAATCTGAAGTTAGAAGCTGATTGGCTACCACGCAGAGCTGCACCAGATTTTGTACTCTCCAGTTTTAGTAAATCGACCCCATAATCTCCTTGGGGGGGCAACATCTACAAGCAGGCCCAGACTGGAACATAAAACAGGCCAATGCATTCCAGACCAAGCAGCCAATTCCTCCCAGGTCCGTGGGTAAAGCCAGGACCAGGATACCCACGAAGCTGGTCCCCTGCACTGCAACGCAAACCCCCCCCCCCCACATACAATGATCTCCTACAAAGAAAACAACGGTAAAATAAATGGATCGGCATCAACAAGTGGAACCCTCCAGATACCAATAAACTGGTAGGCTGGAGAAAAGCATTCCATATGGGTTTTAGTTCTTTTCAAAGATGCATTCAGATACTTAAATATTGGAAGACCTTTCATAAACCTTGATGTTGTTTTTGAAAAAAGTAGACCCGAAGAAAAATAAACAGGAAAGTCATTTGCAACAACATTAGCAATCAGACCAATGGTAACCACATATCCAAATCCATTCATGAGAATATGTATAGTTTTGGGCCAGTGGGATTAGGGTTTGCTGGGTTTTTTTTGTTTTTGGATCTTTACCTTCTCAGAAGAGGCAAAGAGGCAGGGCCAGGTTCGTGGCGTGTGGGGTTGCACTCTATTCTGGTCAGATGCTGGACGGGGTTGACCCCTACTAATGCCCCGTACACACGGTCGGATTTTCCGACGGAAAATGTGTGATAGGACCTTGTTGTCGGAAATTCCGACCGTGTGTAGGCTCCATCACACATTTTCCATCGGATTTTCAGACACAAAAAGTTTGAAAGCAGGATATAAAATTTTCCGACAACAAAATTCGTTGTCGGAATTTCCGATCGTGTGTACACAAATCCAACGCACAAAGTGCCACGCATGCTCGGAATAAATAAAGAGATGAAAGCTATTGGCTACTGCCCCGTTTATAGTCCAGACGTACGTGTTTTACGTCACCACGTTCAGAATGATCGGATTTTCCGACAACTTTGTGTGACCGTGTGTATGCAAGACAAGTTTGAGCCAACATCCGTCGGAAAAAATCCATGGATTTTGTTGTCGGAATGTCCGAACAAAGTCCGACCGTGTATATGGGGCATTACAGTGAGAAGTAGAAATTGATTAAGGGGGCCTGCCTTTCATTTTTACCACTTATGCCGCGTACACACGAGCGGACTTTACGGCAGACTTTGTCCGGCGTACTTTTCGACAGACTTCACGACGGACTTTCCAAATGAACGGACTTGCCTACACACAATCCACCAAAGTACGTCGAATTCGTATGTGATGATGTACGACCGGACTAAAACAAGGAAGTTCCTAGCCAGTAGCCAATAGCTGCCCTAGCGTCGGTTTTAGTCCGTCGGACTAGCATACAGACGAGCTGACTTTTCGACCGGACTCGAGTCAGTCGGACAGATTTGAAACATGTTTCATTTCTAGGTCCGTCAAACTTTTGAGAAAAAAGAGTCCACTGGAGCCCACACACGATCGAATTGTCCGACGGACTACGGTTCGCCGGACCAAGTATGCCGCAAAGTCCGGTCGTGTGTACGCGGCATTAGAATGCAAGAAGGGAGAGAACTAGTGTGGGTCTGTCCGCCTTAAAGCCGAGGATGTCTTCCGTTCATGGCTTTTTACCATGACAGTCTTCAGGCTGGGCAAATAAACTTCCTGTTACCTCCAAATCAAAAGAACTCCTGAGTCGTCTACTGAAGACAGGACTAACCCAATGTTTTGCTGCTGCACTAACCCTTGTATCAGCAAAATCCCTTTTTACACTATAGACACACCTCTATGCAATCAGCAATATAATCTCCTAATGCTCCCACCATCTCTGTGCCCCTTGTCTAGAGTTACACAGTTCTGATTTCCTAAAGTGTCTGTAAAGCCAACATATTTCTTAAACAGTTGTCATCAGAACAGGTGTCCCAAATGGAGAGGACAATAAAAACCTGAGGGGGTTTTAAATACCTCACCATTCTTTCCAAACCTAGAAAAAAGTTTAAGCTATACATATTTTATCTTGTAAAGTGCTGCGTAAACTGTTGGTGCTAATACATAAAATCTGTATAATAATAATAACATTTTTCTTTTAAGATATTTCTTTTAAATTAAAACAATACATCTCCGATCCACAACTGAGTCTGTAGGATTAAAATATTTACAAAGAACAGCTACAAAGCTTTGGTGTTCCACCATGAGCCTTTTTATGGCTACCAGCAGTGCTTTGATAATCTGGAGACCCCCTAGGCAATCACTTGAACAAAGATGTATGAAAGCAGCATTGAAGCAAAGTGTTTTAGGGCTTGTGTTGATGGTCTATGGCAACCTTTTGAACCCAGGGTTCCTCTAGAGATTGATAGAGATACAGTATTTTGAAGCAGTAATGGATTGATCTCCTGCTTCCAATGTCTCTTGCCAGAATCGGCAGTGTGGGACTAGTGAAGCCTCATCCTCATCTCTGAGGAAAGTAACCATTGACAGTAATGATCTTTTTAGCAGTTTGTAAGGCAGCATTCTTATCCCTAATATAATAAAGAATTGGTCCCAATGACCACCAATGTAAGATGACACTACACTGACATCAATGAAATGTGTATTCTTTCCACTGGCCATCAATGTCATGAGGCCCTTGTCCATTGGCCATCAATGGAAGGGGACCTTGTCCGTTGGCCATCAATGGAAGGGGACCTTGTCCGTTGGCCATCAATGGAAGGGGACCTTGTCCGTTGGCCATCAATGGAAGGGGACCTTGTCCGTTGGCCATCAATGGAAGGGGACCTTGTCCGTTGGCCAGCCATGGAAGGGGACCCTGTTACATAGTTACATAGTAGGTGAGGTTGAAAAAAGACACAAGTCCAACCTATGTGTGTGATTATATGTCAGTATTTACATTGTATATCCCTGTATGTTGTGGCCGTTCAGGTGCTTATCTAATAGTTTCTTGAAACTATCGATGCTCCCCGCTAAGACCACCGCCTGTGGAAGGGAATTCCACATCCTTGCCGCTCTTACAGTAAAGAACCCTCTACGTAGTTTAAGGTTAAACCTCTTTTCTTCTAATTTTAATGAGTGGCCACGAGTCTTGTTCATTGGCCATCAATCAAAGGGTACCCTGTCTATTGATCATCAATGGCAGGAGACTCTGTCCACTGGCAATCAATGCAAGGGGCCCTGTCCACTGGCCATCAATGCAAGGGGATCCTGTCCACTGGCCATCAATGCAAGGGGATCCTGTCCACTGACCATCAATGCAAGGGGATCCTGTCCACTGGCCTTCAGTGGAAGGGGATCCTGTCCACTGGCCTCCAGTGGAAGGGGACCCTGTCCACTGGCCTTCAGTGGATAGGGGGACCCTGTCCGCTGGCCTTCAGTGGATAGGGGGACCCTGTCCGCTGGCCTTCAGTGGATAGGGGGACCCTGTCCGCTGGCCTTCAGTGGATAGGGGGACCCTGTCCGCTGGCCTTCAGTGGATAGGGGGACCCTGTCCGCTGGCCTTCAGTGGATAGGGGGACCCTGTCCGCTGGCCTTCAGTGGATAGGGGGACCCTGTCCGCTGGCCTTCAGTGGATAGGGGGACCCTGTCCGCTGGCCTTCAGTGGATAGGGGGACCCTGTCCGCTGGCCTTCAGTGGATAGGGGGACCCTGTCCGCTGGCCTTCAGTGGATAGGGGGACCCTGTCCGCTGGCCTTCAGTGGATAGGGGGACCCTAATGCAAGTTGGTTTTTTTTTTTTCCTGTGACCTGCATTGTAGAATGCTAAAATTTTTACTGCTTTCATTTATTTTCTGACCAGACTTGGCTGTAGTTTGTTTTCAGATCTGTAGATATTAAAATTATGTCTCAAGGGACCCCTGCTAAAATGATTTTAAGGTTTCCACTGGGGTAATAAGTTTGAGAAAGTCTGGTTTATGAGAATGCGAAACCCCCATGAATCGGGTCAGATGGAGGTCCGCTGCATGACAAAAGCACCTGCCAATGAATTCTGAATGATCTCAAAGGCATCTCACACTAATGCCATTGACACAAGGCCAAAAGCCCATCCATAGAGGACACTTTACCAAGGCAGAGCAAAGCACTGGCTTTGCTGCAACCTTTCCCTACCAATCTGGACATACTCAGCATTTTTTATTCCCTTCAAAGCTCTATTTAAATGCCAGAAGAGAAGAGCATATCCAATAACTTCAACGCTGTCACCAGGACAGAAAGTGAGAAGATATCCAATTTCTTACTGTTATCACCTCAACAAGAGGGCAAACCTTTCTAAGAGAACACCTGTTCCAAAGAGAAAATAAAATAATCCCCTTACACTATCCAGAAATAAAACATATATATTTGGATTTGATTATACTTTTAAAAACCTTGGGGTGTTCATTAATCCCCCCCACCCCCATTCTGAAATCTGGAGCAGTTAGCTGTGGAGTTTTTGCTTTTTCTACATCTTGCTTGGCTTTATCCCCATACTATGTTGGGGGGGGGGGGGGGACTCCCACCTGAAATATCTCTATTTTTTGGGTGGAGATCTTTCCTCTGGGTCTTTTCCTGATGCTTAAGGCTCCAATGTAGGAGATCACCTCCGACTCAAACACAGCTGTGGTCAATAGAGCTTGACTTTCAGTTGAGGTAATGGTTTCTTCAGGAAAAAATGAGTTCCACCTATATTCCAATATAGGGTGCAACAGGACTCAGAGTGGGAGGAACAGCTAACACAGGGAAAGTTTAAGTTGTTGATGAGGTGATGATTATATACGCTATGGAGACCGATGACTTAATAACTAGTATTGAGACTTGAATGACCTGCATTATGTCTTCTCTGATGCCCCCCCCCAGTATTATGTCTTCTCTTAACCCCCCCCCCAGTATTATGTCTTCTCTGAGCCCCCCCCCCCAGTATTATGTCTTCTCTGACCCCCCCTAGTATTATGTCTTCTCTGCCCCCCCCATAGTAGTATGTCTTCTCTGCCCCCCCCCCCAGCAGTATGTCTTCTCCGACCCCCCCCCCCCCCAGTAGTATGTGTTCCCCGACCATCTTCAAACCCACCCCCCATGAATGTCTTCTCTGCCCCCCCCCCGTAGTATGTCTTCTCCGACCCCCTTCCAGTAGTATGTCTTCTGCGAGGTAGTAGTATGTCTTTTCCGACCCCCACCTCCAGTAGTATATCTTCTCTGACCCCCCCCCTCCTGTAGTATGTCTTCTCTGACCACCCCCTCCTGTAGTATATCTTCTCCGACCCCCCCCCCCCCCTCCTGTAGTATGTCTTCTCTGACCCCCCCCCTCCTGTAGTATGTCTTCTCTGACCCCCCCTCCTGTAGTATGTCTTCTCTGATCCCTTCTCCTGTAGTATGTCTTCTCTGATCCCTTCTCCTGTAGTATGTCTTCTCTGATCCCTTCTCCTGTAGTATGTCTTCTCTGACCCCCCCCCCCCCCCTGTAGTATGTCTTCTCTGACCCCCCCCCCTCCTGTAGTATGTCTTCTCTGACCCCCCCCCCTCCTGTAGTATATCTTCTCCGACCCCCCCCCCCTCCTGTAGTATGTCTTCTCTGACCCCCCCCTCCTGTAGTATGTCTTCTCTGACCCCCCCTCCTGTAGTATGTCTTCTCTGACCACCCCCTCCTGTAGTATGTCTTCTCTGACCACCCCCTCCTGTAGTATATCTTCTCCGACCCCCCCCCCCCTCCTGTAGTATGTCTTCTCTGAACCCCCCCCCTCCTGTAGTATGTCTTCTCTGAACCCCCCCCCCCTCCTGTAGTATGTCTTCTCTGAACCCCCCCCCCTCCTGTAGTATGTCTTCTCTGACCCCCCCCTCCTGTAGTATGTCTTCTCTGACCCCCCCCCCTCCTGTAGTATGTCTTCTCTGACCCCCCCCCCTCCTGTAGTATGTCTTCTCTGACCCCCCCCCCTCCTGTAGTATGTCTTCTCTGACCCCCCCCCCTCCTGTAGTATGTCTTCTCTGACCCCCCCCCTCATGTAGTATGTCTTCTCTGACCCCCCCCTCATGTAGTATGTCTTCTCTGACCCCCCCCCCTCCTGTAGTATGTCTTCTCTGACACCCCCCCCCCCCCCCCGTAGTATGTCTTCTCTGACACCCCCCCCCTCCTGTAGTATGTCTTCTCTGACACCCCCCCCTGTAGTATGTCTTCTCTGACCCCCTACTGTAGTTATGTCTTTCAGTAGGAGGGCATGCAAAAAGGGCAAGGCCTGCAACCTATGCCACTAAAGTAGTCTTCAGCTCATGCTGGGGCACACAATGGTGTTTGAGTGCTAAAATACCTTGTCCCAGCAATGCTAACAATTGTCTGTTATACACTTAAAGTGGACCTCCACCTCAGTGGCAAAACACTGCATAAAAATAACGGAGGGGGGGTGGGGGATGAATTGACCTTTCCTACTTGTGTAGTGCAGGGGGTGGCATCATCCTTCTTGTAAATTCTGAGCCCAAATGAGGAGATACTACAGCACAATGTAGGATCTTCTTATCCCAAAATCCAGGGCTTTTCAACAATCTCTGGCTAGAAGGATCATGTTACCCTCACCTAGGTGCTGTGGGAGAAGTTGGAGAAAGGTAAATATATTATCTTTTTTTTTTTTTAACATCACTGGTAATTTTGTGCAGCAATTTAGTTGGGGGGGCAGCACCTTGAGTAAGTGCACATTGCTACTAAGGTGGAAGGTCCACATTAAATGTTACGTGTGGCCCTTTACATCTTTCAGGGGACAACAGTTGAGGCCTCCTATACCTTGTAAGTTGACCGCCACTGCTTTATCATCTTGTCATCCTCAGCCCTAAAGATCAACATTCACTCGACGTCCACTCTGGATGGAGACCTCATGGTGGTCCCGGAAGTGAAGAGCAGGACCGTATACAAGGCCAAAGGGTGGACAGAGGAGGAGCTGAAGAAGAAGACCTACCTGTGGCTGACAGACGGGGACAGCTGCATCTGCCGAGACCTCCAGGAACCCGGGACCACCGTGCTGGTCATGGGCCACCGAGTGGACGACAGGCTGGTCATCTCCTGGGTGCGTAAGTGGCAGAAGACGGAGAAGGAGATGAAGAGGTTTTCTCGGACTGTCCGCAAGCTTCAGTGCTAGATGCAAGATAAATCCACCAAATGCTGGGTGTGGAACGTAACCTTGTGCTGAGACCCAAGAACATGCATCCTCGTAATTTCTGCTCTTTGCCCCAATTCTGCCACCACCGCGTAGGCAAAAAAAAAAAAACACGAAGAACTATTTGTACGTAAGCTCACCACGTTCCATTTATAAGGTTCCATTTTTAGCACTACTACAACGCTTTCTGTGAAAAGACTTTTTTTTAATTTTTTTGGTTGTGCCCATAACTGCCAGGTACATGTGCAACAACTTGAACATTTGCTCTTGTGTATAGCCACTCCTCATCAGCTGAGCAAATTGAGTTTTCCCTGCCTGCTCCTGCATTGCAATGATGTAGTGGAGGAGATGAGCGGAGACATGCAGATTGTGAAGGTGTGGGCAGACATCAGGAAGGGAGATAAAATGTCTTCACTCTTTTTGTATTTAGCTATTTCAAAAGGTTTTAATAATATCTTGTTCTTTAATCGGTTACCAGGAGCACCATATCTTTTTATTTTTTTATAAAATCAACAGCCAAAGTCCGTAATCGATGACCGCAACATGCAACGAACATTGCCGCCATGGCCTTAAAGGGAACCTTTCATGGGGGAAATTGAGGGGAAGGGGGCATTGCTAACCTCCTGCTGAAAATGCTATTTTTCTGGTTTTCATACTGGTCCTCTGCCTTCAATACATTAAGGGCTTTGTAAGCATAGCTACTTTGTCAAACATGTTGCCCCCCTGTGGCTGTCCAGCAACGTGGTGGCAAGCAGAATTCGGCCAACCGAAATGAGCAGCGGCAAGAGAAATTCAGATGGATGGGAGGCTGGCACATCCTGAACCCTCCTTCCTGCATTCTTCTTGCCGACACTTGTCTCGAGAAGTGTTTGGAGCAGAGACTATAGCCGGTTATCAAGAAGCTGTCTCCTTGCTAGCTAAGTTGTGAGATGATCCCGAGGAGGAGGAGGAGGGGGCGGGGGGGGGGGGGACAGGTCCTCATAGCTAGGTCTACATAGGACGTAGGTACAAGGGACAAACTACTACATGTACTTTGTCCCTGAGGGACTCTGAAAAAATTGAAGTGGGACCTCTTCAAAAAGATTCCATATATGTGTTGGGTTATCTATACCAGTGGTCATCAACCCTGTCCTCAGGGCAGAATAACAGGCCAGGTTTTATGTATTACCTTGGGGAGATGCAGACTAGAATACTGCAATCACTGAGCAGCAAATTATATCATCTGTGATGCATTTCAGTTATCTTGCAAACCTGGCCTGTTAGTGGGCCCTGAGGACAGGGGTTGATGACCACTGATATAGATAACCCAACACACATAGTTTTTAGTACACGTAGCGTGAAATTATTCTATTTTGTACAATGGCTGCTAAATACCTGGTTATCCGGCCAGTGACTGTTTCAAACCGACCAAGCAGATCCATGCTGTAGTGGTCACTTTGAGTCCCTTTGGTTTGCTGCTGTACTGGATTGTAGCAAGGTCCCAGGCCTCCTTTGATCTAATGAGAACCTCCAGAGCCAGAGATAGCTGACATCCTTCTATAGGTGGTGGGTTGTGAGGCATGGTGGGTGCAGAGTAGTTAAATTTATTGGGCGCCAGACACTTCTTGAATGCAAAAGAAAGTTTATTTCTCTTAACAACAAACTTTTTAGGGGGAGAGAGGGTTAGGGCAAGGACACCCTTAGGTAGTTGCAAGATTAATTGGTAGACTCAGAGACTTCAATAGGAGGACAGCCATGCAGGGAAAAGCATCCAGCAAGATGCCACATCTGCATGTGCAGGAATGCTGTCTCCTATGGCAACAGTCTTTAACAGCTCCTAACACAAAGTGTAACAGTTCCCTTCTCCTTCACTACAACCTCTCCTTGTAGCCCACTGAGCCCCCAGTCACTCTCACTAGACCCACTGATTCACTGCCACTGAATCCCTTGTGCTCCTCCGATCTTCATGGTGGTATCTTCCTCAAGCGTCACCCCTGCCTCTTTGCTGGGTCCCTGGCTTGGCACTCAAGATGCTTCTCAAGCTTCACCCCACTGGCCTGCTCGGTCCCTGGCTTGGCACACAAGGCTGTTCTGCAAGCATCACCTCCGCTGGCTGGGTCCGTGGCTTGCTTCCCAAGTTTTTCGATTCTTCACCGTCCCCGTCTGGTGAGAATACTGCTCCGGTACTTGCTTCAGTTACTCACTGTGGTCCCTGGTAATTGGGCGGATAGTCCTTTACTGGCGACATCTTCCCCTCTACCTCCGATCACAACAGGTTCTCCGGCCGGCAGAACCGTCACTTTTGGTTGGGCTACAAGCCGCAGTCCCAACCCTGCGCTGCTCTCTTGCTTCTGGATAGGCCCTCAAACAGTCTAGCAGCCAGATGTGCCCAGGATAGGCCCCATCTCCGGCCTAGAATCCCAGGCAATACAACACACGTCCACCCAGACAGCCGTCCAGGTGGCACAGAGCACCGATCACCTGACCTCACCCGAATAGTCAGGTTCTTCCAGCAGGCCAAGGGAAAACGCCTGCCTATTGGCTGAGATACCTCACATACCCATAACTTGACCTTGTGTTGTCCTTCTCACATCTAGTACCACCAAGTGGAAGAAGAGAAAGGTGCAACAAGGCCAAACTTGGGGAGAAATCAATAGATCTCTAATAATCAACCAGGATAATTATTCCTGGCAAGTCAATTTGTGAGGAGCAACCCTGCCTCAGGGTGCTACAAGGATAATGTGCCGATGCATTGTCTATCTGTATCAGTGGTCATGGCCCCACCCAGCAGCTCCCAGTACGAGTGTTAAATGGCAGCGGCTCTCAGTACGAGTGTTAAATGGCAGCAGCTCCCAGTAGGGGTGTTTTATATGACAGCGGCTCCCAGTAGGGGTGTTATACGGCAGTGGCTCGCAGTAGGGGTGTTATACGGCAGTGGCTCGCAGTAGGGGTGTTATATGGCAGTGGCTCGCAGTAGGGGTGTTATATGACAGCGGCTCCCAGTAGGGGTGTTATACGGCAGTGGCTCGCAGTAGGGGTGTTATATGGCAGTGGCTCGCAGTAGGGGTGTTATATGGCAGTGGCTCGCAGTAGGGGTGTTATATGGCAGTGGCTCGCAGTAGGGGTGTTATATGGCAGTGGCTCGCAGTAGGGGTGTTATATGGCAGTGGCTCGCAGTAGGGGTGTTATATGGCAGTGGCTCGCAGTAGGGGTGTTAATTGGCAGTGGCTCGCAGTAGGGGTGTTAATTGGCAGTGGCTCGCAGTAGGGGTGTTAATTAGCAGTGGCTCCCAGTAGGAGCGTTTAATTGGCAGTGGCTCCCAGTAGGAGTGTTTTTATATGACCGCAGATCCCAGTAGGAGTGTTAATTGGTAGTAGCTCCCAGTAGGAGTGTTTAATTGGCAGTGGCTCCCAGTAGGAGTGTTTAATTGGCAGTGGCTTCCAGTAGGAGTGTTTTAATTGGCAGTGGCTCCCAGTAGGGGTGATAATTGGCAGTGGCTCCCAGTAGGGGTGTTGGTAGTGGCTCTCAGTATAAGTGTTGGCAGTGGCTCCCAGTAGGAGTGTTAATTGGCAGTGGCTCCCAGTGGGAGTGTTTAATTGGCAGCGGCTCCCAGTGGGGGTGTTGGCAGTGGCTCCCAGTGGGGGTGTTGGCAGTGGCTCCCAGTGGGGGTGTTGGCAGTGGCTCCCAGTGGGGGTGTTGGCAGTGGCTCCCAGTGGGGGTGTTGGTAATGGCTCCCAGTAGGGGTGTTGGTAATGGCTCCCAGTAGGGGTGTTGGTAATGGCTCCCAGTAGGGGTATTGGCAGTGGCTCCCAGTAGGGGTGTTAATTGGCAGTGGCTCCCAGTAGGGGTGTTTAATTGGCAGTGGCTCCCAGTAGGAGTGTTTAATTGGCAGTGGTGGCTCCCAGTAGGAGTGTTTAATTGGCAGTGGTGGCTCCCAGTAGGAGTGTTTAATTGGCAGTGGTGGCTCCCAGTAGGAGTGTTTAATTGGCAGTGGTGGCTCCCAGTAGGAGTGTTTAATTGGCAGTGGTGGCTCCCAGTAGGAGTGTTTAATTGGCAGTGGTGGCTCCCAGTAGGGGTGTTGGCAGTGGCTCCCAGTAGGGGTGTTATATGGCAGTGACTCCCAGTAGGGGTGTTATATGGCAGTGACTCCCAGTAGGAGCCTTGCTGTCCAAACCTGCACATATCCCACCATGTATGACATCACTCTTCCCACCTGCAAGCCTACAGCATTGTCACTGTGGATGGCAGATGTAGGGCCACACCTACTACAGCAGTGTCACACCAGCCCTGCCCCCTCTCCTCTCTACTAATTGAGTGATCAAAGTGGTTCTAATGTATTTTTCTAGGAGGAGGGTGATGAGAAACTGCAAATGTCATGGCTGCCCGCCTCCTAGTACTCAGACCCTCGGGGGGGGGGGTGGGGGGGGGGGTTCTATAATGATTGACAGCAGCTCTTATAAAAGGCCTTGCTGTTGTTCTATAGCGGGGCATTCCAGCAGCACACTGGGCAGACGACAGCTACACATATGTATGAGATGCGATATGGTACTACCGGTCACCGCCATGAGAGTTTGCAACTGCCAAAACCGCAACTGTCCACCTACTAGTGCTCAGAACCGAGGGGGTGGTTCTTCTAGAATGATTGACAGCAGCTCTTATAAAGCGCGGCACCTTTTATGTTTATATGTAACCTTTTGCTGCCAGTAAATTGTGCAAGCTGCTTGTTATTCGTAGGCGCAGGTTTATTGTTGTTTTTGCTCATATAAAGAGCCTTGCTGTCGCTCTATAGCAGGGCGTTCAGCTGAGCACTGTGCTTAGTATAAGGAGCCGACAACAGCTGCACATGTATGAGATTTGGCGTGGTGCTGCCCGCCGGTTATCTTAGGACCTCCCCGACAGCCGTCATGTGACCGCCGTACAGTTGCCAAATAAAGGTGTTATTGATGTGTTGGTTGTGGCAAACTACCTGGCAATGCTTACTTGTAATAATACATTATGTCATGATTACATTGTGTTTCATTATATCACATTATTACATTGTATTTAATTCCATCATGTTATAATCATTATTACATTATTGTATTACATTGCATTACAGCTTGGAAAGCTTTGAACCTTTACATAGCCAGGCAACCAGAATTTTTTTTGAAGGAGGCCAGCAATGGCAGCCCCCCCCCATATATATTTTCATTTCAATATAAATGAATAACGTTGCTTGTATTTCTTCTAGTCTCGGAAATGTTACGAAGGGGCTTTAAACCAGAAAAAAATTTTTGTTGTCATATTTTTTAATGCATAAAAAAAACTATATATATAAAGGATAATGCTGGGTTTACACAAAGCGTGTTACTTCCTGCATTAAGGTCCCTCTGTTAGGGCAGCCTGTTTGTAAAGACAAATTGGAGGGATGTGGTGCCATTCCTTCTTAACGCATTTTAGTGCCCAACAAGGCGTGATAATGCAACGGGTGCTGTAGTGCACTACCATTAACAAGAAAAACTACATGCATTTTTTTTTTTTTTTGCTGCATTTTAGTGCATTCAGGAGACAATTCCAATGAATGGGCTGCCCTATCAAAATGCATGGCAATGCATTAGGTAACGCATGTCAGCGCAGTTTGTGTTAATGCACCTCAAAATAGTGAACATTACAGAGATGCTGCGTTGGCCTGACGCTGCCTCTTGCATGGTCGGGCAAACATAATTATATACGCATTAATGGTGTGTCTATGATGAAAGGGATGTTTGTCTTTGCTGATCAAGGGCGGTGTCTATGCTAAATAAGGAGTGAGTGTCTATGCTAAGCAGGGGATGTTCCTATGGTGAGCAGGGGGTGGGTGTCAATGCTGAGCAGGGGATGTTCCTGTGGTGAGCAGGGGGTGGGTGTCAATGCTGAGCAGGGGGTGATCCTGTGGTGAGCAGGGGGTGGGTGTCAATGCTGAGCAGGGGGTGGTCCTGTGGTGAGCAGGGGGTGGGTGTCAATGCTGAGCAGGGGGTGGTCCTGTGGTGAGCAGGGGGTGGGTGTCAATGCTGAGCAGGGGGTGGTCCTGTGGTGAGCAGGGGGTGGGTGTCAATGCTGAGCAGGGGATGGTCCTGTGGTGAGCAGGGGGTGGGTGTCAATGCTGAGCAGGGGATGGTCCTGTGGTGAGCAGGGGGTGGGTGTCAATGCTGAGCAGGGGATGGTCCTGTGGTGAGCAGGGGGTTGGTGTCAATGCTGAGCAGGGGGTGGTCCTGTGGTGAGCAGGGGATGGTCCTGTGGTGAGCAGAGGGTGGGTGTCAATGCTGAGCAGGGGATGGTCCTGTGGTGAGCAGGGGGTTGGTGTCAATGCTGAGCAGGGGGTGGTCCTGTGGTGAGCAGGGGGTGGGTGTCAATGCTGAGCAGGGGGTGACCTGTGGTGAGCAGGGGGTGGGTGTCAATGCTGAGCAGGGGGTGGTCCTGTGGTGAGCAGGGGGTGGGTGTCAATGCTGAGCAGGGGGTGGTCCTGTGGTGAGCAGGGGGTGGGTGTCAATGCTGAGCAGGGGATGGTCCTGTGGTGAGCAGGGGGTGGGTGTCAATGCTGAGCAGGGGATGGTCCTGTGGTGAGCAGGGGGTGGGTGTCAATGCTGAGCAGGGGATGGTCCTGTGGTGAGCAGGGGGTTGGTGTCAATGCTGAGCAGGGGGTGGTCCTGTGGTGAGCAGGGGATGGTCCTGTGGTGAGCAGAGGGTGGGTGTCAATGCTGAGCAGGGGATGGTCCTGTGGTGAGCAGGGGGTTGGTGTCAATGCTGAGCAGGGGGTGGTCCTGTGGTGAGCAGGGGGTGGGTGTCAATGCTGAGCAGGGGGTGGTCCTGTGGTGAGCAGGGGGTGGGTGTCAATGCTGAGCAGGGGGTGGTCCTGTGGTGAGCAGGGGGTGGGTGTCAATGCTGAGCAGGGGGTGGTCCTGTGGTGAGCAGGGGGTGGGTGTCAATGCTGAGCAGGGGGTGGTCCTGTGGTGAGCAGGGGGTGGGTGTCAATGCTGAGCAATCAATGGGTCTATGCAGTGCCGGGACAAGGCCATCTAGCGGCCAGGGCAAAGATGCCAAAATCCCCCCCAACCCTCCTAAAACAAATCTCCACTCATCTTCCCCTTTTCGAGCACAATCCCCCCCCCCGCAATCCCGCCTCCTAACTCCTAGCACATGTCTACCCCCCCCCCCCCCCCCCAATTATCCTTACTAGCACAAATCCTCCCCCTCAAATCACTATTCCTAACACAACCCTCCCCCCCCCAGCACCCCCCTTCCAAGAAAAAAAACTCTCTTGACCTCTCATGGTTGTGGAGGCGCCTAGGGCTCGGTTCACACTGGGGCGACTTGGGATCCGACTTGTACGCCCTCAAGTCGCCCCAAGTCGCTTTGCATTTAGATTACAATTGTAGTGAATTGAACCGTCTTAACTGACACTACTGAAGTCGCTCCGACTTCAAAAAAGGTTCCTGTACTACTTCTATCCGACTTGTAGGCGACTTGTACCCATTCAACTCAATGTAAGTCGCCTGCAAGTCGGATCTCTCAAGCGACTTTGCAGAGAAAACCCCTCCCTCCCCCCTCCCTCCCAGAGAGGTGATTGGCCACAGGCGAAGTCGCCTGTCATGGAGGCGACTTCAAGTCGCCTCATAATTTGCGGAAGTCGCGCTGAAGTCGCGCTAAAGTCGCGCTGAAGCCGCGTTGAAGTCGCGGTACAAAGTCGCGCTAAAGTCATGTTGCCCATGTGTGAACCGACCCTAGGGTAGCTGCTTTAAAAAAAAAAAAAAGTGTTGACAGGCAGCTGGGAGGGAGAGGTGGAGGTTGGGATCGTGGCCGCAGGGTCTCACAATAGAGATGCTACTAGCTATCACATCGGAGTGAGCAGGGTTTTCTTATCCACAGAGAGAGAGACGAACATACACAGCCTGAACCTCCTCCCAGCTCTCTCCAGATTTGGCTATGTCACTGTAAAGCCTCGTACACACGATCGGTTTTTCCGACGAGAAATGTGTGATGACAGGCTGTTGGCGGAAAATCCGACCGTGTGTACGCTGCATCGGACAATTGTTGTCGGATTTTCCGCAGACTAATGTTGGATGGCAGGCTAGGAATTTTTCGGCGGACAACGGTCTGTTGTCGGATTTTTCCAATTGTGTGCACACAAGTCCGTCAGACAAATGTCCAAAGTACAAACACAGAAGCGGTCGGTCTTGTAAACTAGCGTTCGTAATGGAGAATTAACATTTGGGACGCGGCAAATTATGAAATCTGGAAATGCAGCGCACAATTCTCTTCTTCTTTAATGGGATAATAATGAAGCTGCTTTGCTGGTGATACTGATGGAGTTATTTTCAAAGGCTTTTTTTTTTTCTAGTGATATCAAGAATAATATTATTATGCTTTTTTTTTTTTTTTTTTTTTTTTTCTTTTACCACAACACCATTATCTAGTAGTTTTTAAGATCAAAGATACAACTATGTTGGTGTTCCTTGTTAATATTACATTGTATTTTGTAAAATGTAACTGGCTACTCCCAGACTGTCATTTGAAATAAAACACACATAGCCAAGTAGTATTCCACACAATTTTTTTTATTGTGCATTAAAAAAAGAAAACAAACAAAATTAGACATGTTATCTACCAAAAAGTGAATTCTATGCATCCAAAAATATAGAAAATATACCAAATCAAATCATTATTTTCCAACCAAAAATTAAAATAAAAGCCTCCTGCATGTGTCCTTCTTCTTAGTATAGGGGGGTCAACAATGCCAAGAGTTGGTGAAAGCAGGGGTCCGTCATCCGGAGATAATTCCAAAAATCATCCGGATTATTCTCCTGGAGCTCCCACAGCAAAGGCATATGACAGAATTGGTCACAATTAATAAAGCAACCAATTTTTGGTCCAAGAACTCCTCCTCCTCCTGTTCCTGGACTGGACTTGGGTCAAAGCAATAACTCCAAGGCCAATAATAAATAACACGTTATCTCCTCCGATTCCGCAACATGTCTGGCTGACGAACGGCCGTTCAGTAACAAACTGAAAAGCGCGAAATGAAAAGTGAGAATCAACACTCGCCAAACTTCCACTAACACGAAATTAGCAGAAGGAGCCCAAAGGGTGGCGCTAAAGAGCTGAAAAACAACGTAGTACGTCACTACGTTTGTATTTGTTGGCTGATAATTCCTTGCCGCTTGTATGTATGCTGAGCAGGGGCGTGTCTCTATGCTGAGCAGGGGATGTCTACACTGAGTGGGGGGTGTGGATTTGACTTGTGCTGATGAACTTGTAGAAAATGTTTTAAGCGGCTTGTTAACTGGCGCTGCCATAGAGTACAGAATAACTGTTATTATACTATCCTCCTGCAAGATTAATGTAATATTGATCATTCACCATATCACAACTCATCTTGTATTTGAAGGGTACCTTACACAAGATGATTTACAGTCATTAACATATTTTTTTTTTTTTACACTTGGAATGAACGTTGTGAAAATTATATGTATTAGAGATCTAGAAAAACTTTCAACTCGGCTCTTCTCCTCCAATCAGTGATTTGCCCTCCTACGCGGAGCGACCATGTACAAAGGACAGACCGGAAAGTAGAGTGCACCGCTCCCAAGCCCAGAAAATGGGTCACCATCGAGATGACCGGGTGCCAGGAGCCAGACAGGGGGCACTCCATGCACTGCAAGCCAAACAAGTCCAGGGTAAAGGAAGCCGGCTCTGATAACTTTATTGATTTTGACAAACAGACAAGGAGTCCTCATCCTCTGGCTCATTTCAATTGAGTAGTTAGTCTTGTCCGTGAAATTCATCATGGCAGGAGATCTCAAGTGGGAACTCCTTGTCCGTTTGTTCAGTTTAATAAAGTTTTTAGACTTTTGCAGTGTGTCCCTGGCTTTCTTTATCATGCACAAACGACATCCACCTAGACGCCTACATTTTGGAGCACTCATGCCAAACACCAAGTCCCACCTAGACGCCCCTGCACCAATAATCAATTGCAACAGATTGCCAAATGGTCAATGTGTCCCAAACACCTTCTGATCATGGTTAGCCATAAAGAGGACCTGTCACCTTTTTGCATGATTATAAAACTGACAGCAAGAGGTCACTGTATGTTGGTGAATATCTGCTCCATGTTACAATAAATTTGGCTGACCTTGACATCTTATGTGATTGGTGGAATCCCGGGGATGATACAATGGAGACCCAAAATACATAACATGGATTCATTAACTGTAAAAAAATAATAAGACGCAGCCTACAATAACATTTGTCCAAGGAGAGACCCGACCCTGGTGTTTAGTTACATTTTAGCTGCTACTGTGTGTTTATCCATCTCTCTGGGACTCTGTTGGTGAGACCCCTGTGCTGATTTCCTCGATCTGTACACCTGCTGTGCCCATTATGAGGGGTTTCCACCATCCCTGTGCTGAGTTCCCGGGTCTGTACACCTGATGTGCTCATTATGAGGGGTTCCCACCATCCCTGTGCTGAGTTCCCGGGTCTGTACACCTGATGTGCCCATTATGAGGGGTTCCCACCATCCCTGTGCTTAGTTCCCGGGTCTGTACACCTGCTGTGCCCATTATGAGGGGTTCCCACCATCCCTGTGCTGAGTTCCTGGGTCTGTACACCCGCTGTGCCCATTATGAGGGGTTCCCACCATCCCTGTGCTGAGTTCCCGGGTCTGTACACCTGCTGTGCCCATTATGAGGGGTTCCCACCATCCCTGTGCTGAGTTCCTGGGTCTGTACACCCGCTGTGCCCATTATGAGGGGTTCCCACCATCCCTGTGCTGAGTTCCTGGGTCTGTACACCCGCTGTGCCCATTATGAGGGGTTCCCACCATCCCTGTGCTGAGTTCCCGGGTCTGTACACCTGCTGTGCCCATTATGAGGGGTTCCCACCATCCCTGTGCTGAGTTCCTAGGTCTGTACACCTGCTGAATCCAGAATAAGGCAATAGAAGTTAGGGGGTAGAGGGTCCCATGCCCCATCCCATGGTGTCCTCACATGCAGACTGGCACCTGGGTCTCTCACTCCTAAGGCACCAATCTTGGATAAGACAATAGAACAATGGAGGTAGGGGGTAAAATCCCCAATACAGATTTTCATCTGGAGGTCCCTCAACCTTAAACCACCAATCCAGACTAAGGCAATAGAAATTCGGAGGTAGGGGGTAGAGTTAGGGTTTCCACCTCATCCCTTTAAACCCAAACACATCTAAATTACACAAGTTCTAATGCCGTGTACACACGACGGGACTTTTCAACAGCAGCGAATCCGTCAGACAATTCAATCGTATGTGGGCTTCATCTGACCTTTTCTGTCGAAAAATCTGACCGACTTTAGAAATAGAACATGTTTCAAATCTTTCCAATGGACTTGAGGCCTATAGAAAATCAGTTTGTCTGTATGCTAGTCCGACGGACCAAAAACGACGCAAGGGCAGCTATTGGCTGCTGGCTATGAACTTCCTTATTCTAGTCCGGTCGTACGTCATCACGTTCGAATCAGTCGGACTTTGGTGTGATGGTGTGTAGGCAAGTCCGTTTCGTTGGAACTCCGTCAAAAAGTCCTTCGGAGTTCAGTCCGACGGAAAGACCGGTCGTGTGTACGCGGCATAAGGCTAACTTAATGCAGATAAGGCACCAAGTGAGTTTAATTACTACCTCAATCGGCCAAAGAACCTGTGTAATTATTATGTGTTGGGGTTTAAAGGGATGAGGTGGCAACTCTAGGTAGGGGGTCACTGTACATCATCCCATGGTGTCCCCTCAATTGCAGATCTTCATCTAGAGAGGTCCCTCACTCATTTACCACCAATCAGGTTATGGCAATAGAAGGTCCTGTGTACCATCCTGTGGTGACCCTAACTGCAGATTTGCCCTCACTCCTGACCCACCAATCCAGGATAAGGTATTAGAACTAGAAAGGTGGAGGATGCTTGTGCCCCATCCCATGGTGTTACCTGCTTTCTGTGAGGTTGTCCCTTATTCAATGAGACATTTATTGCGATGACATGAACCTTGTTCTGTCTATAAAAATCCTCCGTGGTTGCTGTTTTTATATGAAATGCAATAAATGAGATAAATCATTTTCATATGGCACACCTTCTGTAGCTGGAAACTTACACGCAGATCTCCTCTCAGGGAGGCAGATTAGCAGACCAGGAATTCAAACTGGTCAGCTGACCCCCCAATATTATTGCAGAGATCTACAGGCTACTTTAGAGCAACCACAAAGATCTTGGATATTCCCTCCTGTGTGTGGGCACCCTTATGGCCCTGTCCTTTATTTAGGACCCAGAACTTGCCTGTGGAGGGGGTGTTGTGATTTCAAGGGAACCTGTCATGACACAAGTAGCAAGGCTCCCGTCCAGTGCTAACCTCAGCGTTGGGACCTGTAGAGTCATTTGCCTTCTAGTGGGACTTTACCCCAGCTGGGTAGGGGAGCTCTTGTACAGCATATTTGCACATTATGGCACCCCTACCCAGGGTCGCTGATAAGGCAGTACAGCCAGCCCTCCTGTATTGGGCAAAAGCCCCATCAGTTTAAAAAGGGGACACAGGCACCTGCCGAACAGGAGGTCGGGCTTTACAGCCTTGGGACTCTTGTGGATCCCCTTGCAGTGCTGCCGACTTTCTCCCTCAGGCTGTGCTGCAGGGAAATCAGTTGTCTAGTATCTGAGCCCCTTTCCACCTGCTGCGAATTGTCCCCTGTGTGCCCCTCCTCTCCTCCCCCCTCTGGGAGCTGCTCAGGGCACGCAGGGGGGATTGCAACAGGATAAAAAGCTGGGGGGGGGTAAATATTTTCTATACAGTATATTACCTAAATGAACACAGCAATTGGTAGCAATTACTCCTGTGTCCATCCATCACTGAAGCATAGTAAGCTGTGTTTACTATGCTTCAGTTTGTGAATAATCAGGGAGCCTCAGAGCACTTCCTATTCATTCATCGGTGCAGATGAGGCTGCAGAGAAAGGGACCGATGAATCACAAATCTCTGTCCTCAGTCCCTTTCTCTGTCTCAAATGTGGTACATGAGGGGTCTCTTTCGCCCCTGCCATTTCACCAAAGCCCCCCAGCAGGGCAGTTAAAAAAAAAATGTAAAAAATACATAAAGTTCTAAAAAAAAAAAATAAAAACAAAGAATGGCTTTTTCACATGTGCTTTGCTTTCTGAAGAGCAGTCAGTATTTGGTTTACTTCCATTGCTAGCAGGTCCACGCTTGCTGTCTCTGTTCATTCCGGAATGAGCCACCTGCGTGTGTTGGGGTGGTGGAGGGTCCTGTGTCTCATCCCATGGTGTCCACAATTGCAGATTTGCATCCAGGGGTCCCTCACTCCCGAGCCACCAATTCAGGATGAGGCAATAGGAACTTGGAGGTAGAGGGTAGAGGGTCTCATGCCCCATCCCAAGGTGTTCTCAGTTGAAGACTTGCACCCAGGGGTCTCTCACTCTGAGCCACCAATTCAGGATAAGGCTATAGAAACTTGGAGGTAGAGGGTCTCATGCCTCATCCCAAGGTGTTCTCAGTTGAAGACTTGCACCCAGGGGTCTCTCACTCTGAGCCACCAATTCAGGATAAGGCTATAGAAACTTGGAGGTAGAGGGTCTCATGCCTCATCCCAAGGTGTTCTCAGTTGAAGACTTGCACCCAGGGGTCTCTCACTCTGAGCCACCAATTCAGCATAAGGCAATAGAAACTTGGCAGTAGAGGGTCTCATGCCCCATCCCAAGGTGTTCTCAGTTGAAGACTTGTACCCAGGGGTCCCTCACTCCCAAGGACCAATTCAAGATAAGGCAATAGGAACTTGGAGGTAGAGGGTAGAGGGTCTCATGCCCCATCCCAAGGTGTTCTCAGTTGAAGACTTGCACCCAGGGGTCCCTCACTTTAAACCAATTCAGGATAAGGTTATAGAAACTTGGAGGTAGAGGGTCTCATGCCTCATCTCAAGGTGTTCTCAGTTGAAGACTTGCATCCAGGGGTCCCTCACTCCTGAGCCACCAATTCAAGATAAGGCTAAAGAAACTTGGAGGTAGAGGGTCTCATGCCTCATCTCAAGGTGTTCTCAGTTGAAGACTTGCACCCAGGGGTCCCTCACTCCTGAACCACCAATCCAGGATCAGGCAATAGAATCTAGAAGGTAAGAGTTAGGGGATCCTGTGCCCCATCCCATGGTGTCCCCAATTAAGGGCTTGCATCCAGGGATCCCTCACTCCTGAGCCACCAATCCAGGATAAAGCAGTAGAACCTAGAAGGTAGAGGGTAGAGAGTCTCCTGCCCCATCCCGTTCTTCACTGCTTCCTCTGGGTTCAACATTTCTCCTCCTCAGCAAGTGGGCAGCCATTGACGGGGGTTACAATGTGTCAACATTTTGGGGTATCCTGCCCATCCCTGAGTTTACCCCCTATGAATTGTCCTGGAACACATATTTTCTCTGTGCACTACATCATGAAAAAATCCTAACCCTCTCCACACTGAGGATCCACCCTAAGGGCACACAAAATGCTTCCTCCTGCCTTCTACAAAGTTACAAAGTCTGATCCCTGGGGGAGGGGAGACTGAGGAAATGCCTCCTCCTGCCTGAAGCAGACGTAACATCATCCCAGCCTAGGCAAAGTCACTGGCCAGAGATTGAGGGTGTCTTCTTAATGATAAAAGGTGGAAAGTTTTTGAAGAATCAAACCTGTTTATATATATATTGTGACATGACAGGTGTGTGTGCAGAGAAGTTTCTGACTGGTCCACTTAAAACCTTCACTCATTTTTCCCTATTTAAATTCTGTATCTCTTATAAACAATCAATGAAATAAGCAGTTAGAGGTGCAAATGAAATGAAGTTAGCTTTGAATAAAAACGCCATAGGACTGGACTGTGTTTGTTACTCGGACGGTCCCCAGCTGGTGTGACTCCCCCGTCTCCTCCTGGCAGTCCGGGAACACCTGTGATCCGGAGTAACCTGACCTCAGCTTCTCAGGTGACATCCTCTGACTGGTCCTGGGCCTCATCAATAATGGACGAGAAGAACATCGTGTTTCAGGACAGTAAGTGTGGCATTCAGCGGGCAGGAGACGGAAGGAGCTGCGTCTGACCAGGTAACCCTGAAACTCTCACATAGGCTGAGAACTGACTCTGTTTATGACCATCAATTACTTCTTATATCTGTATGTATAGAGCAGTGATCTGCGAACTGCAGCCCATGG
The DNA here is from genome assembly GCF_042186555.1 of Aquarana catesbeiana. NCBI lineage: Eukaryota > Metazoa > Chordata > Amphibia > Anura > Ranidae > Aquarana > Aquarana catesbeiana. The sequence goes on along the minus strand of NC_133325.1, from coordinate 18,019,172 downwards.
GTCAGATGTGGCCCTTTCCATGCCTTTATCCAACTCTTGGGGAATCCACTTCCACTGACACCAATGATGGGACACTATTCCTCCCACTGACACCAATGATGGGACACTATTCCTCCCACTGACACCAATGATGGGACACTATTCCTCCCACTGATACCAATGATGGGACACTATTCCTCCCACTGACACCAATGATGGGACACTATTCCTCCCACTGACACCAATGATGGGACACTATTCCTCCCACTGACACCAATGATGGGACACTATTCCTCCCACTGATACCAATGATGGGACACTATTGCTCCCACTGACACCAATGATGGGACACTATTCCTCCCACTGATACCAATGATGGGGCACTATTCCTCCCACTGACACCAATGATGGGACACTATTCCTCCCACTGGCACCAATGATGGGGCACTATTTTTCCCACTGATACCAATGATGGGGCACTATTCCTCCCATTAATATCAATGATGGGACACTATTCCTCCCACTGATACCAATGATGGGACACTATTCCTCCCACTGATACCAATGATGGGGCACTATTGCTCCCACTAATACCAATGATGGGGCACTATTCCTCCCACTGATACCAATGATGGGGCACTATTGCTCCCATTAATATCAATGATGGGACACTATTCCTCCCACTGATACCAATGATGGGACACTATTCCTCCCACTGATACCAATGATGAGGCACTATTGCTCCCACTAATACCAATGATGGGGCACTATTGCTCCCACTAATACCAATGATGGGGCACTGTTCCTCCCACTAATACCTTCTGAAAATGGCAGCTAGTCCGGCTGTTTCAATAATTTAATATTCTGACCTTGGGACGAGTATACAGAAAAGAGATCTGACAGTTTTGTATTGCTGTGCCTGCTCTGTGATTGAAAGCTGAAAAAAAAAGCACACCGGAGAGTAAAGATAAACCCCCCCATCTGATAATACCACCATTACTGCACTGTAAATTCACTGAAAGGTAACTATTTTCCTCCTTTTTGTCTGTGTGGCCACACTCTAATGCACCCCCCCCCCCCCCATTGTATCACATGCCGCCATTTTTAAAAGAAGATGTCATCGATGGTCGGAGACTTCTTCCTTGTCCTGTGCCGGCCTGCTGACGGATCTCACGCTGAAATGCGTTCTTTTTTTTTCCTGGCTCTATGTCACTTTGCCCAATATAGGATACGCATTTGTAAGATACCTACCGAAGTGCCGGCTTTTCATTGAAGTTTGATTAGTGACGTAGCCTTCCCAGGGTGCACCTACATCACCAATTCCTCAGGGAAACCCCGAAGTTGGAAAAGATTGTAAGCGTGCAATAATTGTTTGCTTTTACAAATATCTTTATTGTATTTATGGACAGGCACGCATCATTAATTTCTCTGTTGGGGGTAAAGGTCGGCTTTAATTGATAAAATAAAGATACATTGCAATCACAACGTTGCCAGAGTATGATCATGGGAATGACACTGAGCACACAAGGGGTTAAACCCCTACAAACTTGAATGAGCCTGCTGCCCATACTGAAGGGCCCCTATTGTACACATCTCGGGGCCCTGCCCTTTCATCTGAAACCCCAAGTCATTTTCTTAGCAGTTTAACCCCTGGGGTGTTCAGTGTCATTTCCAGCCTATTCTAGCGGCATGGTCTCCGCCTTTTTTGCCGGCTCTCCAGAAGTGAAAGTTGTTGCATCGGTCCGAAGGCCTGACATCCACTGGAAGGTGGTTTACCTGGTCACATGATCCAGATGCATTTTATTTTTTTTTTTCAATTGACTATTTTTTTTTTTTTGGAATATTTTTATTTTACAAAGGGAAAAAAGGAAGGGAACAAAAAAATAAATAAATAAATAAACAACAAATAAAGGATATCTTGTAAGGTCCACAATAGACCGATATACAAGTATTGTAGCAGCAAGACAACCTCAAATAATAGTAGTAGCATTTGACCAAAAATACAAAAATGAACAGTCTAGCTTCACAAACATTATCAGCTGGGGCAAATCCCAGAAGGGACCAGCCAAATCTTAGCTGGGGCCTATAAGCAGGGCCCAAAGCGTTACACAAAGTACTTAAATAACTTCCAAAAATATCAACAATGAAAACATGAAGGAGAAATAAACATTTAAAAAAAGAAGAAATAAAAAGAGAGAGCGCAAGAGTGAAAAAGGATACTGGGTTCATCACTGCTGGGGGGGTTAGCGTATGCCATCACCACGGACAATGGCGAATACTAGAGCTTCACGAGGGTTCTTCTCGTGAATGCCAAGGCTCCCAAACTGCATTATGCTGCTCAATCATATCGGTGAGACGTGCCGTGAGAGACTTCATAATCTCCACATCTTTAATCCTGGCGTACAACTCAATGGAGGTCGGCGGTGTTTGCCTCTTTCATTGAAGGGCTATAAAGCATCTAACGGCTGTTAGAATGTGGTGTGTTAATTTCTTAGCTAGCCTAGTCAATCTAGTAGGGAGTAGCCCTATTAGAAAGACCTTAGGGTCCAGATCGAACAATTGTTGGAGGAGATCCTGTACCAATCTCCAGTAAGGTTGTATAAGTGGACATTGCCAGTAGATATGAAGCAAAGTGCCATGGCAGCGCCAGCATCGATCTAAGGCTGAAAGGGTATATAGCTTTGAGATGGGTCGGTGTCATATACCAAAAGAAGAGCACTTCATATGTATTCTCTTTATAGAGGGTGCAAATAGAGCTTTTGGCTGCTTGGGACCAAACTATCTGCCACTGAGATAGGGACAGCTCTTCCACAATCGCCTGTTCACATCTAAGCATATACCGGTGTTTGCCAAGTTGCAATCTTTAAATACAGATGACCTATTTAGAGTGTTTGATCTTTACTCTCCGATGTGTTTTGTTTTCTTCTAGTCTCAGCTATCTATATGTCTTTGTATATATGTGGAGCTTGCAAGGAAGAACAGTCTGCATTGGTTAAAGTGATGGGCTCTGTTTCTGAAGATTATACCTACTTTTCCTTTTACTTAAAGCACTAAAGCCAGAAATAGCCAAGCAAATAGCATTTTCAAAAAGAAGCCAGGTAAAAACCTCTGCCAAGTTCATTCTTACTGGTTTTACCTAGAGTTCTGATCTTAATGAGGAAAGCTACAGGTGGAGAAACCCAAGAAGAAAAATGTAATATATATAGCAGCTTACCAGCCCTTAGATGTGATGCCTGCATTCGTTTTTTTTTTTTGGTTTTTTGTTTGTTTTTTTCAACAATGCTTAGCATAGTGTATCTAGGGGACAGCCGCATTGTCACCCTAGGACAGGAGGTACATTAGAACTACAGAACGCCTCCCCTTCACCTCATGTATATTACACTGCTTGCACAGTACAGAGGTGTCATGTACCTGGTGGGGAGCTTCCCTTACATCTCCTATCCAATACCCACTGGGGTTAGTAACAGGGCAGGGTAGGATGAGGCACTGGTGTTGGTGGCGGATTACAACAGATAATCTGAAGTCAGTTGTGGATATTATTGAAGTACTCAGACCAGATCAGTGGAGAATAGTGGTTCACAGATCAGGCACAGGAGCCTGTAGGTGCAGGAAGCAAAGGTGTAGTCAGGGAAAACAGGAGCCAGCAACAGCCAGGCAGCAGATGTAAGAATTCAGAAAGCAGAAGAGAAGTTAGGCCAGGGTGGAGATCAGACAGGCAACGGAGGTAGCAACTGGGAAAGCAGAAGAGAAGTCCGACCAGGGTGGAGATCAGACAGGCAATAGAGGTAGCAATTCAGAAAGCAGAAGAGATGTCAGGCCAGCATGGAGATCAGACAGGCAGCAGAGGTAGTAATTTGGAAAGCAGAAGAGAAGCCCGGCCAGAGTGGAGATCAGACAGGCAACGGAGGTAGCAATTCAGAAAGCAATAGAGAAGTTAGGCCAGGGGGAAGATAAAACATACAGCAGAGGTAGCAATGCAGAAAGCAGAAGATAATTCAGGCCACAGTGAAGATCAGAAAGGCAGCAGAGGTAGCAATTCAGAAAGCAGAAGAGAGGTCAGGCTATGGTGGAGATCAGACAGGCAGCAGAGGTAGCAATTCAGAAAGCAGAAGAGAGGTCAGGTTATGGTGGAGATCACACAGGCAGCAGAGGTAGCAATTTAGAAAGCAGAAGAGAGGTCAGGCCATGGTGGAGATCAGAAAGGCAACAGAGATAACAATTTGGAAAGCAGAAGAGAAGTCAGGTTAGGGGGAGATCAGATGGGCAGAAGAGGCACCACGACAGCAGGCAAGGGAGAAGTCAGGACACAAGCCAAAGTGAGCAGCAGGAGATACGGATACACCAGAGGCAAGCCAGGTCAAACTAGGATAGCGGAGCATAAGTCAGATCACAGTAGATGATGACCACTCAGCAACTCTCCTAGGTTGTGCTGAGCTTTAAATAGGGTGATTGGCACCAAAAGCAAATGTACGCACAGCAGTGACCCAAAGTTTTTGACCATGGCAGGCAAACTACGAACGTGCTGATCTTCAGGACTGTCCATGCACTTGCCCTTCCTGACAACAGGACAGCTCACAAGAGTTCTGACAGGATCAACAAGTACTTGATTGCAGATATCAAAAAAACCCTTTAATGGAATATTCAACACAAAGGTAGCATAGAAAATACGTTCATTTTTGGGGATTACAAAACCCTTGGGGGACCAGTTTAATACAAAAAGATCCAGTGTAGCTAAATAACTAGGGGCAGATGGTAAATGCAGGAGTATGCAGGAGATGACGCACAGCTGCAGGAGAGACCTGAAACCAAGGGTGCTACCTTATGCAAATCTCGCATCTGAGGATGCCTTTTGTCCCACCTCCTTAATATGACAGGGGACCCCACTGACCAATAGTGATGTGCGGTAGGTGAAAGGAAATCTCTGTCTATGGAGCGGAAGTCGGTATTTGCATAATAGGGCACCCCAGATTTTATTACTGCCCTATTGTTTAATATAAAGTGAACCTGTGAATGTTTTAATATTTTTCCTAGTGAAGCCCCCAGTACAGGAAATTATATCTGTTCCGAGGTCTTCAATTATTCTGGTTTACTAAAACCCATCAATAACAGAGAAGAACGAATTTTCTAAATGTACTTAAAATTTCAGTCAGTTGTGTTTTGGTGGAACATTCCTATAATTCACAAACTTCTCAAATCTGAACCAAAAGCCCCACTGAGGTCAATGGACATCCAAACCCAGCTACAAAGAAGGTTTGTATTAATAGAGCAGCAAATGAGGCAACATTGTGCAGATTGGTTTGGGAGGCTCCTTAGAACGAATGTCTGCGAGCTGGTCGGTAAGTAGGCTTGGGTTTTTTCCTGGGCATTCCCCAGGCTTTGTTGTTATCCTTAGAACAAATGTACGTATGAAGGGCATCACAGCGTCACCTGTCTATCTTCCTTCGAAGGTTGGAACATGGTGTCCCCAGCAATAGCCTTGGCCTTCATCCCCTTCATCATCACCCTGATCATCCGCTACCGCCATTATTTCCTGCTCTTCTACCGAGCCGTGATTGTGCGCAGGATTCAGGACTATCTGACCGGCATGTCGCGCGAGGAGCGGGCCTTCCAGTATGTCATGCTTCACGCCATTCCCGGGGACCCCCAGCACTTGCTCAACACCTTCGACCAGTACTGTCTGCACTGTGAGCACCTCAGCAACATTGGACCTCAGAAAGGTGAGTCACTAAGTTTTATTCTATCCACTGATGAGTATCTCCAAAACTTGTACACCCTCCACCTTCATATGCCACAAGTCTAATTACCTCTAATATTTACCGTATCTACAGACGAAAAAGGAGATTTAAAACGAAAAACTCCAGAAAAAAAAAAAAAAAAAGTTTAGACATTTGCTATGTACCAATAAAAGACCTCCAAGGATGGGTGTCCTGTGTGTGGATAGCTGTTGCTTTGGGTAAAACTCTTATGCCTCGTACACACGATCGGACATTCTGACAACAAAATCCATGGATTTTTTTCCAACGGATGTTGACTCAAACTTGTCTTGCATACACACGGTCACACAAATCTTGTCGGAAATTCCGAACGTCAAGAACGCGGTGATGTACAACACGTACGACGAGCCGAGAAAAATGAAGTTCAATAGCCAGTGCGGCTCTTCTTCTTGATTCCGAGCATGTGTGGAACTTTGTGCGTCGGAAATGTGTACACACGATCGGAATTTACGACAACGGAAAATTTGAGATCCAGAAATTCCGATGGAAAATGTCCGATGGAGCCTACACATGGCCGGAATTTCTGACAACAAGCTCCCATCGAACATTTTCCGTCAGAAAATCCGACCGTGTGTACCGGGCATAAGGGGTGTATTTATCAAGCATTTAGGGATCATACCACATTATGGCCACTAGAAGGAGCTGAGGATGATACGTATTTCATTTTTATTTGTACATAGCAAATGTCCAAAGACAACTTGTTTTCCTTAAAACCCCCTTAAACTAGAGGAGCACCCAATCATTTACTGTAAAGCTCTTGTTTAGGTCAGCGTATAAGTGTTTTTCAATCCTTCTAAATTTACAGCTTTTCATTTAAATCCCTGGTGATCCTGCCATGAATGCCCTTGTTCATGCACTTCCTGTTATAGGGTGACAACACTCTGTCCCTGTTGCCCAGTTGTGCTCCTGCGTTGTCACCCTCACACATGCTGCTCTGGTGGAGACTACAAGTGGTTGTGCCGACACACATGGTGCAGGCATGGTCCACCCCTGTCCCCATCAGGAAGCTGGTCCAGTGGAATGATGTGCAGCCAACCGGAGAGAAAGTGTATGTAGACAAGAAGTGGCTGAAAATGGCAAAATGATAGCAGAATGGGGAAAAGAATGAAAAAAGGGTGAAAACAGTATTTTGTGGTTAAAAAAAAAAGTCAATTGTTTACGACACACAATGCACAGAGCAAGGTTCAGTAGGGAAGGACCTCCTTATATAAGTGGTCTTTGGAGAAGAAGTTCTTTATTGTATTGAGAAAATGGAGACAGAAACCGCAATGTGTGGCACCACATCCAATTATATAAACAGATTAAAGAAGACATTGAAAAGTGGATTTTTAAGGCTGCCACTATAATCCCTGCAGGGAAGGAAAAGTACTCAAAGGTAAAATTAAATATCAAAATGTATTAAATATCATTAAAAAACATGTAGCAAAGGTAAATACATGGGTGTGCCATAGTATGTACATTCTCCTATATAAGACCGATATGGCTGGACGAGGAAACCTGTACCGGTAGCCTTAGGAATGTTGAGTATGTTATCATAACAGTAATCTTCCATCTTTTTTTTTTTTTATATATACCGTATATACTCGAGTATAAGTCGTTCCGAGTATAAGTCGAGGCCCTAATTTACCACAAAAAAATGGGAAAAACTTAGTGACCCAAGTATAAGACGAGTGTGATAAATGCACAGGTACTGTAAATGGAAAAGAGGGTCAACCATGCCCATTTGCAGCCTCACTGTGCCCATTTGCAGCCATAGGTCCCCCGAACTTCAAACTCGGTAGTTAAGGGTTCCTAGATGCCCCCAAGCTGCAGCCAAAATTTGGGGTCTCTGAACCCAAATGGTCCCGAAATGACATTGCTGCAGATGGACACAGTTGACCGACTTTGGGGCCCCATATCTCGGGGCCACTTAGTGCTAGGAACTTCAAATTTGGTGTGCAAACTCAGTGGAACTAGCGCCAAGTGTTCCCGAGATACAATGCCCCAAAAATCAGTTCAGAAAATGTCAAGCACTTTTCTGCAGCAGAGAATGACATTTTCCAAACCAACTTTGGGGCCCCGTATCTCGGGGCCACTTGGTCCTAGGAACGCCAGCTTTGGATATGTTATGGTACCAGTTCCACTGGGTTTGTACACCAAATTTGGGGTTCCTAGCACCTAGTGGCCCTGAGATACATGGCCCCAAACTCGGTTCAGAAAATGTCAAGCACTTTTCTGCAGCAGAGAATGACATTTTCTGAACCGAATTTGGGGCCCCATATCTCGGGGTCACTTAGTGCTAGGAACTTCAGCTTGGATATGTTATGGTACCAGTTCCACTGGGTTTGCATAAGTCGAGGGGGGCACTTTCAGCACAAAAAAAGTGCTGAAAAACTCGACTTATACTCGAGTATATACGGTATATAACTTTTTCTTTCTTAAGGCAAATTCCAACATACAACATAGAAATACACATTGCACAAAATATCTGTAGAAATCCCTTCATTAACATACACCACACTAACCCCCCCCCCCACCGAGATCCTTCATCACGTCCTCTTCAGAAGAGAGAAAAAAAGGAAAAAAAAGGAAAAAGCCCACCCACTTACCTACCCATAACCAAAACTCAATTTGTGCAAAACATTATTCAAAGTATAATTAAGAAGGGGGCTTTACAGTGCCCTATTACATGTGTCAAACAACCAATACAAAAAAAAAAAGTGTATCATTTTCAATTACTATTTTCGTGTCCTGTTATGTTTAGTGTTTTAATTCAATATAATCTCAATCTACTATTTCATTTTTATACCTCTCCACCTATCATTTCAATCTACCCTTCTGTATGTGGTTCCATTACGTGTTGCCCATCCCCTGCCTAATTTACTATTATAATTCATCCTCTTCCTTTAATGACATCAATCATCTCTCCACTGTGCCTCCCAGAGGAGGAAAACAAAAAAAAAACAAAAAATCCCACCTCCTCCCAATTTCCCCCCACCAGATGCATCCCGTAGACTATCCAATCCATAACGCAGAATTGCCCCCAAAAGGGTTTAATCCACCCCTATTTCTGAGGAGTAATACAGCCATCCTGCCCATGTATCTTTAAATTTATTCTGTTGGTCTTTACCCATATGTATCCATCTATCTGCTTCCATTATTTTTCCTACCTCCCTTTTCCAATCCATTACAGTGGGACATCCGGACTCTTTCCAAAATCTAGGTATCAGTATTTTGGCCGCATTTAGCAAAAGGTGGAGTAATGCTTCTCTTATAAAACCAGATGATGGCATCCCATGAAGAAGAAAATGTAATGGAAAGAATTCTATAGGTCTAATGCCGCGTACACACGAGCGGGAAAGTCCGATAGTCCGACGGAGTCTTTTCATCGTCTATTCCGATCATGTGTATGCCTCATCGGACTTTTTTTTTTTCAAAAATTCTGACGGACCAAGAAATAGAACATGTTCTAAATATTTCCAACGGAACCAATTCCTATCGGGAAAAACGATCATCTGTATGCTGTTACGGCGGACCAAAAACTACGCATGCTGTGAAGCAAGTACGAGACGGAAGCTATTGGCTACTGGCTATTGCACTTCCTTTTTCTAGTCCTGTCGTACATGTTGCACGCCACCGTGTTCTGGACGGTCGGACTTTGGTCGGACTTTAGTTTGACCGTGTGTAGGCAAGACCTCTTGAATGGAATTGCGTCGGAGTTCCGTCGGAGAAACCTTTGGAGTTTAGTCCGACGGCAAAACCGGTTGTGTGTACGCAGGTTTAGTGTCATTTTCTTAATCCAAGGGGCCATCTCCTCCCAGAAAACTTTAATCTTTGGGCAATGCCACCATAAATGCAGAAATGAACCCCTTTGGTTACATCCCCTCCAGCAGTTAACATCCACCAATGAATATATCTGAGCCAATCAATCAGGAATACGATACCATCTTGCCAGGAACTTGTAAGACATCTCCTGTATATGTGAGCTTATTGAAGTATGGTGTGTCGCTCCCATCAGCCTTTTAATTTGTTTGGATGTAAAATTATAGCCCAGTTCTCTTCCCCATTCTCGAATGAAATAGGGAGTTGTCATATTTTGGGCGCTCAGAACCAGCCTATACATTCGAGACAACATATGACCCGGCTCTGATAAGTTAACACACCATTCCTCAAAAGTAGTAAGCGGGTTCGCTGGCCTAATCTGGTGCTTCCACTTATTGAACAAATCTGTCAGTTGACGGTATTTCCATAAGCCATTGGTACTTCCCCCAGTATTCGAACCAAATCTACTAATGGAAGCAATTTACCCTGTGGGGCCACGCCAGCGCGATTACCCTTCCCGTCCATTCCCCAGCAATCTAAACTCCCTTTCTCTTCCCCCGGGGGAAACCAGGGAAATCCTTCCAATGGTGTTATAGGGGATATTGGGGGGGGGGGGGGCTTTCCCTTACTGTTCATTCTATCCCAAATGGTTAATGTTGTCTTCATCAATGGTGATACACATTCCGACAACCACCTATAAGAAACCGAAATCCAGGGAGCTCCGGCCAAGTTCCCACCTGATAATGTTTTCTCCAAGGGCACCCAAATTTTCAGTCATGGCACCAATTCATTGTACGAACCAGGGCCAAGGCTTTGTAATAAAACGCTATATCCGGGAGTCCCACCCCGCCCTCCCATTTTGGTCTCCTCAAAATCTTGTGTGTCAACCTGGGATGTTTATCTCACCACACAAAGGTCATAAAAGCCCTACGTGTTTGTTTAAAGAATATCTGTGGGAGTGTTATGAGTACAGTATGTAAAACGTAAATAAGCCTGGGAATTACACTCATTTTAAGCGCATTTACCCTGCCAAACCACGTCAGAGTGTGACTTCTACCACTTTTGCAAGTCTTTTATTATGGATACCATCAAGGGTCCATAGTTTAAATCATATAGGTACTTTACATCTGAAGAGATGTAGATCCCTAAATAGAATATAGAATCAAGGTGCCAAACAAAAGGAAAAGATTGTTGCAAGGTGGTCCTCATCCTCAAAGGCACATGGCTCGGCACCAACACTGATTTCTCAATATTTATTTTAAAATTAGATATAAAGGCAGACCTGTCTATTTCCAGCATCAGTTCTGTCAAAGACTCTTGAGGAGAGGAGAGGTACAACAGTAGATCATCTGCGTAAGCTGAGAGCTTATGTTCCCTTGATCCAATACAAATCCCCTTAATTTTTCTATTTCCCCTAATCATGCGCAGAAAGGGCACCAGCACCATAGCAAATAACAATGGGGACAGTGGGCATCCCTGACTAGTCTCATTTCGTATCTCAAAATAATCTGATAGTCTACCATTAACTTTAACCCTTGTTCTAGGATCTGCATACCGTGCCGTCACCCATCCCATCATCCGCTCTCTCAGACCCATCTCCCTCAAAACTCCGACCATAAACTTCCACTCCACCCTACCAAATGCTTTTTCAACATCCATTGAAATTACTACACTTGGGGTCAGGTTCGGTCCATTATGCATCCAATGCAATACGTGCAGGGCCCGAATAGTATTATCTCTAGCCTCTCAGCCCTTCATAAATCCTGTTGGGTCTGGGTGAATCAATTTAACGATATATCCTTGTATCCTTAGGGCCAGAATTTTAGCCAGGAGCTTAGTGTCCGAGTTAAGGAGGGAGATGGGTCTGTAGCTGGCACAGCACTGAGGGTCTTTCCCTACCTTCGGGAGAACCATCACATAAGCCAACAGTGCCTCTGGATGCAATGGGTTCGGTGGAGAAGGACCTACTGTATAAGTGGTCAGTGGAGAAGGACTCCCTATATTAGTGGTCGGTGGAGAAGGACCTCCTGCATTAGTGATCGGTGGAGAAGGACCCTCGTAATAGTGGTCTGTGGTCAGTCACTTTAATTGCTGTAGAGAAAATTGGGATGACCTTGCTGTGCTGTCTGCTAGGGCTGGTCAGATCACAAGACACAAGTTCACACCGGTTGGATCTGTTGCACTGCGTTTAGCGCACATTAACACACACTGAGTTAGGACAACCCCATTCATTTGAATGGGCTGCCTAATGCACCACAATAGCCCTAAAAAAGGACATGGATATTTTTATTGGTGCTCACCATATATCCTGGTAGTACATTGTGGTGAGCTGCAGTGCAGGTGCTTGGGGTGCCATTTATAGGGATCATCAGGGCACCAATGCATGTCACCTGCAGTACTGCACATTGGGGTAAGTCATGCTATAGCATGGCCCACTGAAGTGAACAGGCCCTCAGTTTTTTTTTTTCCTACTGGTGAGATTTGCCCTTACTTCCTTTCCTGGTGCTCACACAGGAAGTCAGTGCCAATCTCCCAATTGGGGAAAAACAATAAAAAAACTTTCCCAAACTCTAAAAGTAAAGCTGGAGTTCCAGTTTAAGACCTAAAAAAAGGAAGAAATGTGATTGGGTAAGAAGGAGGAGCATTTCTTTACTTGTTAAAGTTTTGTTCCCCTAGGCAGCAGCCTACATGGGCCCTCCACCCATAAAACCATTAACTCCCCCGCCCCGTCTCTTCTTTCCTCCCCCAGGGAAGACCCTGGATCGCCTGGTCTATGAAAACGCCCCGCTCAACGTGCTGGAACTGGGCACATACTGCGGCTATGCCACCATTATCATCGCCCAGGCCCTGCCACTGGGAGCCCGCCTCTACACAGTGGACTATAACCCCAAGAGGGCCGCCGTGGCTGAAAAGGTGATCCGATTGGCTGGCTTTGATGATGACACGGTGGGTACTGTCTCTATTCACCAATAAGTAAATCCATCTAGAGGGTACGACTGATGGTATAGCAGACCACGTGACCTCTATGGGGGTCTAGCACTAACTGGCGCCACGGTTATTAATGCTACATAAACACACTGCAATCTGTGGTCAGTAGAAGAAGGCCGCCCCTTATATTAATGGTCAGTGGAAGAAGGACCCTCTTATATCCGTGATCAATAGAAGAAGAACTCCATTATATCAGTGGTTGGTAGAAGAAGGACTCCTTTATATCAATGGTCAGTATAAGAAGGACCACCTTATATCAGTGGCCAGTAGAAAGAGGATTCCCTTATATTATAGAGAGAAGAGAAAGTAGAGCCCTACATTCTCAAAAAACGTGACAGATTTTGTAGGTTCAACATGAGGAAGTCTATTTAAAATATATAACAATCTTTATTCCAAAAAGTCTAAAAAAATATTTGCATAAAACCATTACAGCACCCTCTACATTCAATAGGTCAACAGATACCCAGTCCCAGGCATGGAGATACACACCCAGCCGAGTATTGTATGTGATGAATAGAAGTCCATCAGTGGAAAATATATATGTGGGGTCAGCATGGATATCACAGATCAACTTCACAGTTCCTCCATACTTGTTAGTCAACGCGTTTCACAAGATTTACTTGCTTCTTCAGGACTGATAGGGTGGGTGCTACTATTAGATTCAAAATATGCACAGAAATATTCCACGAGTATCATATCTTATTGAAGGGTATCTTTGTCATATACTGTACATTATTACTGTAGCAAAGTCCTGGGCCTCTTTGGGCCTAATAGTTACCTCCAGGGTTAGGAAGAGCTGACATCCTTCAGTGTAGGGTGGGTTACAAGGCATGGTGGGTGTAAAAATGCAAAATGAACAGGTGGGCGCCAGACACTTTTTTTAATGCAAAGAGATTTATTGTCTCTTAAATAGAACTGTGGGAGAGAGGGTTAGGACCAGGACACCCTTAGGTAGATGCAAAGATAATTGGCAGGCTCTGAGACTTTTATAGGTAAACAGTTATACAGGTGAAGGCCTCCAGCCGGACACCACTTCTGTATAGGTAGGATCACTGTCTCCTATGGCAACGATCTTGTAGCTGTTACTAACGGTAATGGTATTCAACTATTTGCAACACGAACGGTTCTCTTTACCCCACCATCACTCACTGTGGGTCTTCACTCAACGAGCTCCCAGTCTCTCTCACTAGACTTAAGATCCACTAGCCACTGGATCCCCAAAGCTCCTTCAGAGTAGCACTCCCATCTTTATTGGAAGATCTTTTTTGGAGGCCCACCCAGTTGTTGGGTGATTTCCAGGTTTTGGCCAAGGGTAAGTATGTAGGAGATACCGTTGATGGGGTGTTTGCTTAATATATTAAGGTGTTTACCCTAAACTTTCGGAGCATACTTTATTCTCGGACAGTTCTGAGTCCAGATGCTTATCCTCTTACACGACACATTGGGACTACTCACCCTCAAGCTTGATTTTACTTTCACGTTTGTACGGGTATATATTAAGTCTCCTTTGACACAAGATATCAAGCACTCCCACTACATATGCGTCTGACTTTTCTTTGGGGTTTGGTTACATCTTTTTTCGCCTCGGGGCCTCCTGTTTATGTTGTGTGGACAGCCAGTTGCAGCCTTTGGTAATTGGTCTTCCGGGACACAAGGCAACTCCTGGTGAAATTGAAAGATTTAGAGCGGGGAGATGATTATGGATGGATTATTTGTGATGTGTCGAGTCCTTACTCGAGTATTCCACATTCTTTGGGACTACAGGCTGTTGCCTTCTTCCTTAAAGGATCCGGTAGATATTCATTGCTACTTCAGGAGTTCATTTTATTTAGTCTAGAGTTTTTGCTCACACATAATTTTTTCATGTTTGACGGGTGCTACTATCTTCAGAGATGCGGTGCCTTTATGGGGGGCAAAATTTTTGCCCTCACTGGCCAACCTTTATATGGGGTGGTGGGAGAGGACCCGCATCTTTGGACATGGTAGCCCATGCCGTTTGGACACTGTGTTCTGTTGTCGTTACATAGAAGATCTGCTGTTCATTGTGTCCAATCACCAAATAGATATTGATGTATGGCTTAACTACTTGACAATGGACTCAATCTAAAATATTTAAAGGCCATTCACATGCCAGATCCATCAAGTTCCTTGATGTACAGCATTACACATCGCCGGCGAAATTCCCAGGAATGATTTGCTGTCTAACACACATTGTAGGGAGCACTTGGATAGGGGGCATCCCTCATCTTCTTCAGTCAGTTCTACAGTCAGTATTCTGGTACTCTCTACCCCATTCAGTATAGAATTTAACAAAATAAGAAACACGGTTAATAAATATCTTCCCGTTTTGTTTAATGATCCTATTTACACTCAGATACTTTCTAGAGGCATCAGACCGGGACAGAAGTACAGGTAAATCACACTTGTTTAATAATAAAAGTAAAAAGAACAAACGTAGTCAAAACATAGCCAAAGTTCAGTAACTGGAACGGATAGTCAGCCAAGCCAGAAGTCAGGGATCAACGTAGAGAAACAGCAAGCAGGATATGGAGCCAGAAGGGATGTCAGCAAAGCCAGTCTTTAAACAGGATCGCAGGAGATAGTTTCTGTGATGTTGACCAAGGTGAAGGCAGAGCTCCTCTGGACTGGGTGGCTTAAGTAGGCAGGACTGACGAGCAGGATATCATCAACAGCTGAGTAACTGTGGAGAGATTGGAGCTGGCTATTAGCCAACAGCTGAGCGGCCAGCTCAGAGAAGGAGCGGCTGAGTCCAGCCCTGACAGAAATACAAGGATGTGCTTATTGTTGTCATATCAAGAGGGACCCTTAAGTCTGTTCTACTACTACTGGTAGAAGTTTTGTTGTTTCTTCATTTATTAACTGCAGCACCAGGTTTCTGGTATATGTAGTTACATGCGATTTATGCAACATTCAGTATGTGGGTCACTCGACGCGCAGACTGAAGGATCGTCTCTATGATCATTTAATAGACATCAAGAAAAACCACTCCACGAATGTAGCCAAACATTGGAACATAGTTCATAACAAGGATGTCTCCAGTTTAGTTATTCAGGGGATTGAAGCTGTAGTGACACCCCCTAGGGGAGGCGATAGATTTAGAGCGCTTGGCAAGAGGGAAGTTTACTATATTTTTTCCCCCAATACCTGGAAACCAGCAGGATTACATTTTGAGTGGAATGTCTCATATTATTATGATCAACTCTCAATTGAGGTTGACTTTTTTTTCATACATAAATTTTTTATGTTTAAACTGATGTTTTATGGGGGTTTTACTGCGTTTTTCTGCGTGGGTTTTTATTATTAAACTGTTTTAATTTTTTGCATTTTTTCTATTTTTTTTCTGCATTTAAATTTTTTTTTGCGTTTTCTTTTTGTTTTTTCTGTGTCTTTTTTTTGCTGCTTTCCTGCTGTTTTGCTGGTTTCTGATAGATGTCAGGATGGGCGGGACCAAGAAGCTATTAACATGGGCACGGCAGCTTAAGAAAGGGGGTGGAGCCACATAAATGTAGCGGCCCACCCAGACCCCATCCCATTGGCTGGTATTTGATGGTCGTTCGGTCCCGCCCACCCCCGACATCACCGCTCAGTTTTGACAGCTGGTTTCTCTCTCTCTGCAAGCCGTGACATTATATGACAGCTCACACACTCAGCGGCTCTGGTAAACATCACGATCTGCTGCCTGTGAAACCGTTTCACAGGCAGCGGGCGGCTACACACTCTTTTGAATGCAACATTTCGGGGCAGATCTTGGAAGACAGCACGGGTGATTAGGGTGTGCCCAGGCACACCCAGTACACTCCGTTCGCACGTCTATTTATATATGCATATCTTTAATATGTACATGTATATATAGCAATCCCTTTTTACTTTTTTGTTCATGTTAACTATCTCATTTTGTGGTCTATTTCCATGTTTTCTCAGGGGCCTCGCATGTATGTTTGTATGTATCTCTTCCTCCCCCCCGCCCCCCTTTTTTGGCCACATGTGTTTGCATTTTAAAATCACTGAATGCATCATATGACATGTTTGAATCAGGTATATATTTGTCAAACAATATGTGGTCATTTAGCTATGACAAAGCAACAATGATGTTGTGAAACGCGTCAGCTGTTTGTCCTGCTTCTGTTGTCTCAAGAACGTTGACTATTCATTACTATAAAGGCTTTTATCGGAGTGCGGCTGTCCAGAATCCATTTCTTCAATACTCCTGTTTATGTTTCTCAGTAACAACTTTCTGGCTAAGATATATACAAATTGAGGACATTATTATATGGCTGCCCCACCGATAACTAGTCTTTACTGAGTAACATAATATATATGTCCCCCTCTCTTTCAGAGCTTTGTGGTTGAACAACTCTATCTACTTATATACGTTTGGTTAGTCTGGATTTGGGAGAAGTGGGAATTTGGATTCTTTATTCAGTGTCCCCCCCCCCCCTTCCCTAAGGTGACCCCTGTGTTCGACCCATAAATGGCTATCGCCCGTATTCCTCCATTCAAGGCTGATCGGGCAAGCACAACTTTTTGATTGTGTATGGATAGGATGCATGAAGATATGTATAAAAAGTAATAATGTAGAGTATAAGATAAGGATAACCTTCAACAAGATATGATACTCATGGAATATTTCTGTGCGTGTTTTGAATCTAATAGTAACACCCAACCAATCAGTCCTGAAGAAGCAAGTAAATCTTGTGAAATGCGTTGACTAACAAGTATGGAGGAACTGTGAAGTTGATCTGTGATATCCATGCTGACACCACATATATTTTTTTCACTGATGGACTTCATACACATACTATACTATTCATCACATACAATACTCGGCTGGATTTGTATCTCCATGCCTGGGACTGGGTATCTGTCGACCTATTGGATGTAGATAGAGGGTGCTGTAATGGTTTTATACAAATAATTTTTTATACATTTTTGGAATAAAGATTGTTATATATTTTAAATTGACTGCCTCATGTTGTGCTTACAAACTCCGTCATGGTTTTTGAGAAGGTAGGGCTCTACTTTCTCTTCTCTCTATATTTAATTTGGATGTTGGCAAGGTGAGGGTCCTTCCTCTGTAGACCCCTTATATTAATGGTCAGTAGAAGAATAACTCCTTTATCAGTGGTCAGCAGAAGAAGAACTCCTTTATCAGTGGTCAGTAGAAGAGGGACCCCTTATATCAGTGGCCAGTAGAGGAAAGACTCCTTTATATCAGTGGCCAGTATAAGAAGGACTCGTTTATATCAGTGGTCAGTAGAACAAGTACTCGTTTATATCAGTGGTCAGTAGAAGAATAACTCTCTTATATCAATGGCCAGTAGAAGAACTCCTATATATTAGTGGTCAGTAGAAGAAGAACTCCCTTATATCAGTGGTCAGTAGAAGAAGGACTCCCTTACATCAGTGGTCAGTAGAAGAGGGGCTCTCATATATCAGTGGTCAATAGAAGGAGTCCTTTATATCATTGGTCAGTAGAAGGACTCTTTTATATCAGTGGTCAGTAGAAGAAGGACTCTCTTATATCAGTGGCCAGTAGAAGAAGGACCCCCTTACATCAGTGGTCAGTAGAAGAGGGGCTCTCTTATATCAGTGGTCAATAGAAGGACTCCTTTATATCATTGGTCAGTAGAAGGACTCTTTTATATCAGTGGTCAGTAGAAGAAGGACTCCCTTAAATCAGTGGCCAGTAGAAGAAGCACACCTTTATATCAGTGATCAGTAGAAGAGGGACTCCCTTAAATCAGTGGCCAGTAGAAGGACTTCTTTATATCAGTGGTCAGTAGAAGAAGGACTCTCTTATATCAGTGGTAAGGGGAAGAAGGACCCTGTTATATCAGTGGAAAAAGTCCGCCTTATGTTAGAGGTCAGTGGGAGAAGGACTCCCTTCTATAAGTGGTTAGTTGAGAAGGACCTACTTTTATTAAAAGTCAGTGGAAAATTACCCCCTTATATTAGTGGTCAGTAGGAGAAGGATCCCTTATATTAGTGACCAATGAGATAAGGAAACCCCTTATATTAGTGGTCATTGGTAGAGGGAGCTCCCTTATATTAGTGGTAAGTGGATATAGACCTCCATATATTAGTGGTCTGTGGGAGAAGCCCCCTTTATATTAATGGTCAGTTACATAATAATGCCCTTATATTAGTATCATATGAGATATATGTGGGCTGCCGTTGCTTGCCGCCTTCTGCAAACTCCACTTCCCAGGCTGTGTCCGGCCTCAATACTTTCTGAGTCACAAGTAAGCAGCAGATTCAGAATTCCTCACAAGGGTAGTTTTGGTTCACAGGCCCAAAAAGCATCAGTATGACAGCCAGACAACTAGCATTTTCAGAAGTATAGGTCAGCTATGGTGACTTTGCTTAGGCTGAGATGATGTCAGTGATCAGACTGTAGATTGTAACTTTGTAGAAGGAAGAGGAGTCATTTCCTCAGTCTCCCCTCCCCCGGTGATCAGACTGTACATTGTAACTTTGTAGAAGGAGGAGGAAGCATTTCCTCAGTCTCCCCTCCTACAGCACCGGGATGTACATGATTGTGTCATCTCTGAGCCGGCATCTCAGTCCAGGAAGTAGATGGTGACCCTGGTGCCTGAACAAAGATGAAGCCGCCCTTCCGGAGATGAAAGCAGATGAAGGCATTGTCTGTGGGAGTCCTGTGATCTCTGTGAGGGGGGGGGGGGATGAATACCTGGAAGGGTTACACTGATCTACTTTACATATATCAAATAAATAATAACAATAGATCTGGTGACAATGGTCTTGTAAGAGGATGATGAAGAGGATGTAGGTACCAGTGTCATTGTTCTCGTATTTCCCCCTTACGTTGTCATCTTCTGCCCCGCCTGCAGGTGGAGCTCCTGGTGGCTCCCTCGGATGAGGTTATCCCCCAGCTGAAGGACAAGCATGGGGTGCAGAAGTTGGATTTCATCTTCATGGATCACGGGAAGCGCTGCTACCTGCGGGACCTCCAGCTGCTGGAAGAAGTGGGTCTCCTGCAGGAAGGGACCATCATCCTGGCGGACAACGTGCTGTTCCCGGGGGCCCCCCATTTCATGCAGTATGTGAAGGCCTCCGGAAAGTACCAATGCAAGATGCACCGTAGCAGCCTGGAGTACTTCCGTTATATCCGGGACGGCATGGCAGAGCTGACCTATACCAAACTGATATGAGTAGGGATCACCGATCAATAAAGACTTTTTTTAGAGCTCCGCCTCATTATTGGTGTCATGGTTGACTAGTCTAAAGGTCTGGGCTGTCGTCCCCATCCCTCCTCTTCATGGTCACTGACCTGACGCAAATATGCAGGATGGGAACTTTGCTGGCTGCATGCTTGTCATAGGACATGAAGTCCTAAAACTGTCCATACATGGGTCTGTACACCTGCTGTGCCCATTATGAGGGGTTCCCACCATCCCTGTGCTGAGTTCCTGGGTCTGTACACCTGCTGTGCCCATTATGAGGGGTTCCCACCATCCTGTGCTGAGTTCCCGGGTCTGTACACCTGCTGTGCCCATTATGAGGGGTTCCCACCATCCCTGTGCTGAGTTCCCAGGTCTGTACACCTACTGTGCCCATTATGAGGGGTTCCCACCATCCCTGTGCTAAGTTCCCAGGTCTGTACACCTGCTGTGCCCATTATGAGGGGTTCCCACATCCCTGTGCTAAGTTCCCAGGTCTGTACACCTGATGTGCCCATTATGAGGGGTTCTCACCATCCCTGTGCTGAGTTCCCAGGTCTGTACACCTGATGTGCCCATTATGAGGGGTTCCCACCATCCCTGTGCTGAGTTCCCAGGTCTGTACACCTGCTGTGCCCATTATGAGGGGTTCCCACCATCCCTGTGCTGAGTTCACGGGCTGACATTTCTTTTATATCATGATATCAGTGTGATACCTTCGAGTCCTAACCCATCAACCTATTGATATCATATCAGCTGTACTAGCGTTCTATTGTTGGTTCCCATATCTTGTTGTCCTCCTGATGATCAGATAGGAACCTATGATGAGAAGACATGCAGCCCGTTTTTTTGGACCAACATGACACTTCTTCGGGGGCCATAGGAGGCTGATCTCACAATGATACATGAGTACAAAATACATTGCAACATTGTTTATATGGGGCCCCTATAGAGACAATATAAACTTACATTGTACATCACTACTCATATTCCATCCACTTTCTTTAAAACCATGTTGGCCATGAACGCATGGATAGCAATACATGGCCAGGGAAGGCCGCAGGGGATCCTAAGGGGGGAAATCCAAGAAATTATTATTTTTTATGCAATCTAAAGACAAAAAAGGTCCAAATTTTTTTCCAATAATAAACCAATATACCCTAACAAGCGATTTTCTGCGTCTGGGGAGCCGCAGGTGGTGCGTACAGCTGGTGAATGGGAACACAGGGGGGATGTTTCAGGATAGAAAGCAGGGGAAGGGGGCGGGAAATATGTCATATTTACCAGCCCCTGCTTTTCGTGAATGAACACAGTGAGAGACTGGTACCGATCGCTCCTGTGTCCATTCATCACTGAAGTATAGGAAACCGCGGAGGACTACTTTGGTGAAATATCAGGGGTCTAAACAGATCCCTGATTTTTCACTTCTGAGACACAGAAAGTGATTGATGACTTAAACCTAAAAACTTTCTCTGCAGCCTCAGCTGCTACAGAATGAAGAGGAAGCACTCTATACAGAGGCTCCAGTGTCGGCTGGTGGGATTTTTTTTTTTGAGGGGGGGAGGGTGGAAAATAACCACCCCCCCCGATCGGTCGGCAGCACCCCCCATCAAGTCCGGCACTTACCCCATCTAGGTTGTGGGTGGGTGGGTTGCAGGCTCCTACGGGCGGCGGACAGTGGGTGGTGTTGCGGGCTCCTAAGGGCGGCGGGCAGCAGGTGGGTTGCGGGATCCTATGGGCGGCGGGCAGCGGCTCCTGTGTCCTCTTCTACTCTTCTGCGTCACAGTGGCTATCGCCGTGCAGCTCCTCCCACCTCCTCCTAGGCGTCCAATAGGATTTGCCTGTCCTTTCAGCCAAATCATGTGACGGATCTCAAGACCTGCTTCCTGATTGGCCGGGAGGAGGATCAGTGTGGCAATAGTGAATATTCATTCGCTATTGTCGCACAACTGGATGGGCTCGGAGCGCAGTGCTCTGCTCCCCGAGCCCACCCATTTTTGAAAAAATACATAGATGGGGGACGGCGTCCGTGCACCCCTAATGGATGGGCCGTCATTGAGATGCTCCCTATTTATTCACAAACTGAAGCATACTCAACACAGGGGCAAAAAAGAGGATCAAAGCTGCAGATGACGGGGATCCTGGACAGAAGACGGGGTGATCGGAGTGGCGGAAAGGGGGGCCATTCGCTGAGACCGATCACCCTTGTGGTTCCCCCAGCAGCAGCTGACAGACTGCAGGAGGGAGAGAGAGAAGCCAGCTGTGCTGCAGAGAGGGGGGAAATGCCTGCGCCATAAAGCTGCCCGGGCCCCCCTATTGAACTGATGGGGCTTGGGCCCCATACAGGAGGGTCAGTGCTACCCCCTTATCAGCGGCCCTGTACAGGCCAATGCATTTAAATGCACGTGTTGGGTAGAATTTCCCCAATCAGTCGATATGTCATACATGCATCTAAAAGCAACGTTGATTAGCTGAGTATGGCCGCGCACAGCCAATCACTTCTGCGGCTGGCTGCATGCACCACCTGCGGCTCCCCAGACAGGGAACAAAGCCAGGATTTTTCCCTCGAGTGTCTGAAGAAGATACAGCTGTGTAAAATTGGTCTAATAGCAGGACAGTATTAATCGGGGATAACAGGCCTAACTGGTGTATGCCTAACTTATGTACATCTTATCTATAGGGATAAGTGGGTGTGGGGAATGTGATTGATGTAATGTGAGGTGGTTTCCGTGCACACTGTTCTTGCAAACAATAAAAGCTAAGTCTTTTATATTTTACATGGATGGGACAGGAGCTAAAAGTGATCACTGATCTCAAACTAACCATAAAATACATTGATAGACAAAAAAAAAAAAATCTTCCAATAATAAGAAAAATAATTCACTTTAAATGGCTCTGCAATGCACAAAGGCAACACAGCTCCAGCGCACAAATATTGCATTACACCAGATTGCACGGAAATACACTCCAGTGTGTTGGCGGCCCATTCATTTGAATGGGCAGCTTTAATGCAACGCATTGGGACGTCAAGGTTTGAATGGGCCTCAAGAGAACCCTATGAGTACCCTCTAATTCTGGGCTGGCAGGACCGAATCAGCCTGTGGGTCATGTACACTATATTACCAAAAGTATTGGGACGCCTGCCTTTTCACACACACACATGAACTTTAATGGCATCCCAGTCTTAAACCTCATACACATGATCAGATTTTCGGACGAAAGTTTTTTTTTTTTTCGTGGCATGCTAGTCGTCTCATGTCGAAAGTGAAGAGGTTACTCACCATACGAGAATTCTCATATGACAGAATACAACTTCAGAAGTGACGTAGTTTGTTGAATTGTTTTGTATGTGATCTTTCGTTTCTGAGCATGTCTATTCTTTTTTCGGATGAAAAATCGGAGGTTGAGTTCACACCTGACAAAAATGATATAGCCTGCACATCTGGATTTTTCCGTCCGAAAAGTCAGACTCGACTGCTGAAAGGACCGTACTAACGGTAAGATTATCGGACGATCGGGCGTGGTACGAAAATTACCGTACGAATTTCAGATAGCGTGGACGGGGCTTTAGTCCATAGGGATCAATATTGAGTTGGCCAACCCTTTTGTCAAAAGTATTGGGACGCCTGCCTTTACACACACGAACTTTAATGACGTCTTAGTCTGTAGGGTTCAATATTGAGTTGGCTCCGCCCTTTGCAGGTATAACAGCTTCAACTCTTCTGGGAAGGCCGTCCACAAGGTTTAAGAGTGTGTCTATGGGAATGTTTGACCATTCTTCCAGAAGAGCATTTGTGAGGTCAGGCACTGATGTTAGACGAGAAGGCCTGGCTCGCAGTCTCTGCCCTAATTCATCCCAAATGACTTCTATCGGGTTGAGGTCAGGACTCTGTGCAGGGCCAGTCAAGTTCCTCCACTCCAAATTTGTTCATTCATGTCTTTATGGACCTTGCTTTGTGCGCTGGTCCAAATCATTTGGTGGAGGGGGGATTATGGTGTGGGGTTGTTTTTTAGGGGTTGGGCTTGGCCCCTTAGTCCACTGAAGGGAACTCTTAGAGCGTCAGCATACCAAGACATTTTAGACAATTTCATTGTTTGGGGATGGCCCCTTCCTTATCCGGTTGAGGTCAGGATTCTGTGCAGGCCAGTCAAGTTCCTCCACCCCAAACTCTCTCATCCATGTCATTATGGACCTTGCTTTGTGCACTGGTGGGCAGTCATGTTGGAACAGGAAGGGGCCGTCACCAAACTGTTCCCACAAAGTTGGGAGCATGAAATTGTCCAAAATGTCTTGGTATTCTGACGCCTTAAGAGTTGCCTTCACTGGAACTAAAGGGCCAAGCCCAACCCCTGAAAAACAACCCCCCACCATATTCCCCCCTCCACAAAATGATTTGAACCAGTGCACAAAGCAAGGTCCATAAAGACATGGATGAGCGAGTTTGGGGTGGAGGAACTTGACTGTCCTGACCTCAACCTGATAGAACACCTTTGGGATGAATTAGAGTGGAGACTGCGAGCCAGGCCTTCTCGTCAAACATCAGTGCCTGACCTCACAAATGCACTTCTGGAAGAATGGTCAAACATTCCCATAGACACACTCCTAAACCTTGTGGACGGCCTTCCCAGAAGAGTTGAATCTGTTATAGCTGCAAAGGGTGGGCCAACTCAATATTGAACCCTACGGACTAAGACTGGGATGCCATTAGAGTCCATGTGCATGTAAAGGCAGGTGTCCCAATACTTTTGACAATATAGTGTATCTGCCCCCCTGGATGTCAGCGACTTCCTGCCGAGGTTTCTCACACAGGTGTTATGTGGGATGACAGGTCCTCTTTAAGGCAGGGACTGTGCACATGATCCTGATTGCTCCTCCTGTAGGTAGGATTGGATGTGGAGTCCTGCAGGTGAGGAGGCCGGGCATTACGGGAGAGGTGCCGAGCCCCCACCGTACAACCCAGGTGTGTACATGCCCCCCCAGGAAAACTGCAAAGGATTAAAAGTGGGTGCTGGGTCTGAGACCCCCATACACACTATTAGATTCTCTGCAGATTTATGTCTTCAGATTTACCAAAACCATATAATAGGAGGACAAACCTTAAGAGTTTCAATTTGTATCCAATCAGGCAGGCCCTTGTACTACATGGTTTTGGTAAATCTGTCGACAGAAATCTGCAGGAGATCGAATAGTGTGTATGGGGGGGGGTCTTAGACTTGTAGCCCCCAACCTGACCCAATCCTTCTTTTCTCCACAACTCTCTTGTAAGCTGGTAATGCGTTACACTTTGATTGTACAATCGCCTTTAAGGTTACCATACAATCTGATCGTACAATCGATTTACCAAAACGGATGTGATGAGACACCAGGCAGAACTACGCCTGGCCATAAACTATACAATCTGATTGTACAATCTCCTTTTAGATCTGCCAATAAGCATGTAGTGCCGGGGGCCGGCTTGTCTGAATATAAATTGAATGGATTGCTTAGGTATGTCCCTCCCATATTTGGTAAAACTAAAGGAGATTGTACAATCAGATGGTAAAATGTATGACCAGCCTCAAGTTCACCAGTTTTGGTAATTCTAAAGCTGATTGTATAAAGATTGTAGGGGCACAGATACAGGCGCTGTGTCCCGATTTGACAGGCGGACGCACCCTGTGTGCATTTGGGGGCCCACATCTCATATTGGCTGGGCTTTTTTTTTTTTTTTTTTTTTTTTTTTTTTTTTTAGCGGGAACACTGTTCTCCAGCATTGTATTTACTGACAAGGGGTGCGGGGGGGTCAATTTCTTCTGGCTGCTGGGGGATCTATTGTTGCTGGGGAGGTCAAGTGCTGCTGGGAGGGGTCTATTGATGCTGGCTGTTGAAAGATCTATATTGTTGCGGGGGGATCTATTGTCGCTGGGGCAGTCTATTGTGGTTGGTGGGGGTCTATTGTTGTTGGGGGGATATTTGTTGCTGGGGGGGGTCTATTGTTGCTGGGGCAGTCCTATTGTTGTTGGCGTGGGGTCTATTGTCGCTGGGGCAGTCTATTGTGGTTGGTGGGGGTCTATTGTTGTTGGGGGGGATATTTGTTGTTGGGGGGGGTCTATTGTTGTTGGGGGGGGGGTCTATTGTTGCTGGGGCAGTCCTATTGTTGTTGGCGTGGGGTCTATTGTCGCCGGGGCAGTCTATTGTGGTTGGGGGTTAATTGTTGCTGGGGAGTCTATTGTTGCTGGGGCAGTCCTATTGTTGTTGGCGGGGGTCTATTGTTGCTGGGGGGCGTTTTGTTCCTGGGCAGTCTATTGTGGTTGGCAGGGGTCTATTGTTTGTTGGGGGTTATTGGTTTCTGGGGCAGTCCTGTTGTTGTTGGCGGGGGTCTATTGTTGCTGGGGGACATTTTGTTCCTGCGGGGGTCTATTGTTGCTGGGGGGCGTTTTGTTCCTGGGCAGTCTATTGTGGTTGGCAGGGGTCTATTGTTTGTTGGGGGTTATTGGTTTCTGGGGCAGTCCTGTTGTTGGCGGGGGTCTATTGTTGCTGGGGGACATTTTGTTCCTGCGGGGGTCTATTGTTGCTGGGGGGGTTGTCGCTGGGGATCTATTGTTGCTGGGGGTTATTTGTTGCACGGAATCTGTTGTTCCTGCTGGAGGGTCTATTGTTGCTCTCTGCTGAGAGATCTGTTGTTGCTGGGGCAGTCTATTTTTGTTGGGGGGGGGGGTTTGTTTCTGGGGATCTATTGTTACTGGGGGTTAGTTGTTACACAGGATCTGTTGATGCTGCTGGAGGGTCTATTGTTGCTCACTGCTGAGAGATCTATTGTTGTTGCTGGGGCAGTTTATTGTCGGTGGAGATCTATTGCTGCTGAGGGATATTTGTTGCAGGGAGGGGGGTCTATTGTTGCTGTTGGGGGTTTATTGTTGCATGCTGCTGAAAGATCTATTGTTGCTGGGGGTATTTTTCTTCAGGGGATCTATTTTATTGTATTTCTTCTTCAGAATACTTTGTATTACTACTTTTTTTGTTCTGTACTCTCTCTTAAAGGGGTGGCGGTAGGGGGTGGTACCCAGGGAAGGTGCTCAGAGGTGGTTAGGGGGTGGTACCCAGGGAAGGTGC
This sequence comes from Aquarana catesbeiana, assembly GCF_042186555.1. Classification (NCBI taxonomy): domain Eukaryota; kingdom Metazoa; phylum Chordata; class Amphibia; order Anura; family Ranidae; genus Aquarana; species Aquarana catesbeiana. The sequence continues at coordinate 17,992,335 of NC_133325.1, read as the reverse complement.
TCAGGGGTGGTTAGGGGGTGGTACCCAGGGAAGGTGCTCAGAGGTGGTTAGGGGGTGGTACCCAGGGAAGGTGCTCAGAGGTGGGTAGGGGGTGGTACCCAGGGAAGGTGCTCAGAGGTGGTTAGGGGGTGGTACCCAGGGAAGGTGCTCAGAGGTGGTTAGGGGGTGGTACCCAGGGAAGGTGCTCAGAGGTGGGTAGGGGGTGGTACCCAGGGAAGGTGCTCAGAGGTGGGTAGGGGGTGGTACCCAGGGAAGGTGCTCAGAGGTGGTTAGGGGGTGGTACCCAGGGAAGGTGCTCAGAGGTGGTTAGGGGGTGGTACCCAGGGAAGGTGCTCAGGGGTGGTTAGGGGGTGGTACCCAGGGAAGGTGCTCAGGGGTGGTTAGGGGGTGGTACCCAGGGAAGGTGCTCAGGGGTGGTTAGGGGGTGGTACCCAGGGAAGGTGCTCAGAGGTGGTTAGGGGGTGGTACCCAGGGAAGGTGCTCAGAGGTGGTTAGGGGGTGGTACCCAGGGAAGGTGCTCAGAGGTGGTTAGGGGGTGGTACCCAGGGAAGGTGCTCAGAGGTGGGTAGGGGGTGGGGACAAGCAGTTACTCAGAGGAGGGGTGGTGGGGGGAGTACCGGCACCTATTCTCTCCGCCGCTCCATAGAAGAGACTGCAGGGTTCGAATTGGACAGCCTGAAAAACGGACAGGCGAACATGATTGGTCATCCCATTTTAAAGGGGCCTTATTGAGTGTGTCCCCCCCCCCCCCCCTCCATCTTTCTGCATTGCCTGTTGATCCTGCCAGTAGATGTGTTACTTTTTTTACTTCCTATAACAGGGTGACAACTGAGTGAAATCACACGGCAGCGTTGTCATCCCGCGGGCAGGGTTAGTTTTTAGATGGCCGTGTCATTTTAGGTGAACTTTACATGAAAGGTAAAATCCCAACTCCTCAATGAAAGGCTGACTGCTGTCAGTGTTACATTTCCCGGACAGCTTGGCCCGTAATGGAAACAATGGGGGATCTACTGGCAGGATCAACAGGTAATGTTACAGTTTAATGCAGCCGATACCCTGCATTGTAATAGGTCATTTTTCGTTATTCCCGGAGTTCCTCTTTAACTCCTGAGAGGTGGCCGCCCAGGTGTTGGGTACACTTTAACCCCGAGCGATTACTGGCTCGGAGCGCCCTTTGTTCCCGGTTGGGAGTCTGGTTAATACTCTGCGGCCTTTTCACTACTCTGCAGATTCCAGAGGAGATAAGACTCCGGGAAAAGTCATTGCCAAATTCCTTCGCCTCACTTTCTTCAGGATCTGACCAGCCGGTGAGTATACTGCGACCACTTACCTGTCTACCTTCCCACGGGACCCTCCTATACCCTTCCCCCAACACCCCCCCCACCCCCCATAACCGCAGACCCCACTATGACCAGCTGAATACTGATCCACATCCCTGCAACTATTCATGGACTACAAGTCTCAGCATTCCCCGGACACTGAGAGTTTCCACGACATGGGATCTGTGTTCAGGATTAGCTAAAGTAGAGAACTGTTCACCCGGGGCCCTTTGACATTTATTGTGGTTCCCCCTCCCCCGGGGCCCCTGCGGATAGCAGTCTGTATTTTCCTAACCTACACCAGATTCTAGTTGTTCACATTTATTTTCTTGTGTTCCTTTTGGTCCCTCTGATCTTTTATAATGGATCTCACTGAGAGAAATACCAGATGAGACCCAAAGTATTTTATAATAAGAATAGATGTACATAGTAAAGGAGATGATCAGAGACTGCAGACATACCCTGTTTCCCTGAAAATAAGACCTACAAGGACTTTAACTAGGGCTTATTTGGGGGGTAGAGCTTATATTGCAGCCATCACTGACAATCACACTAAGTCTTATTTTCGGGGAAACAGGGTATGTCTGCAGTCTCTGATCATCTCCTGTATTATATCTGCAGTCTCTGATCATCTCCTGTACTATGTCTGCAGTCTCTGATCATCTCCTGTACAATGTCTGCAGTCTCTGATCATCTCCTGTACTATGTCTGCAGTCTCTGATCATCTCCTGTACTATGTCTGCAGTCTCTGATCATCTCCTGTATTATGTCTGCAGTCTCTGATCATCTCCTCTATTATGTCTGCAGTCTCTGATCATCTCCTGTACTATGTCTGCAGTCTCTGATCATCTCCTGTACTATGTCTGCAGTCTCTGATCATCTCCTGTACTATGTCTGCAGTCTCTGATCATCTCCTGTACTATGTCTGCAGTCTCTGATCATCTCCTGTACTATGTCTGCAGTCTCTGATCATCTCCTGTATTATGTCTGCAGTCTCTGATCATCTCCTGTACTATGTCTGCAGTCTCTGATCATCTCCTGTACTATGTCTGCAGTCTCTGATCATCTCTTGTATCATGTCTGCAGTCTCTGATCATCTCCTGTACTATGTCTGCAGTCTCTGATCATCTCCTGTATCATGTCTGCAGTCTCTGACCATCTCCTGTATTATGTCTGCAGTCTCTGACCATCTCCTGTATCATGTCTGCAGTCTCTGATCATCTCCTGTATCATGTCTGCAGTCTCTGATCATCTCCTGTATCATGTCTGCAGTCTCTGATCATCTCCTGTATCATGTCTGCAGTCTCTGATCATCTCCTGTACTATGTCTGCAGTCTCTGATCATCTCCTGTACTATGTCTGCAGTCTCTGATCATCTCCTGTACTATGTCTGCAGTCTCTGATCATCTCCTGTACTATGTCTGCAGTCTCTGACCATCTCCTGTACTATGTCTGCAGTCTCTGATCATCTCCTGTATTATGTCTGCAGTCTCTGATCATCTCCTGTATTATGTCTGCAGTCTCTGATCATCTCCTGTATCATGTCTGCAGTCTCTGATCATCTCCTGTATCATGTCTGCAGTCTCTGATCATCTCCTGTAGTATTCCATTCACTGAATATTCTGTGTGGCCCTTTAGTGATGTTGGGGGTCCTCACTTGAGGCTGGCTTTATCAAGAAAGTTGACCAGCACTGCACTCGGGTCTAAAGTCTTTATTCCTAATGTGGATTTTGTTATGTCCCCTCCCCTATTTTCCTCAGAAGATTGAATATTCAACACAATCCAGAGCCCAAAGGTCCGAGCCCCGGGGCTCCTTTATTCAACAATTGCTTCTTTTAAATTATCTGTATAGCTAAAAAAATGTTTTCTCAGTTTTGGGTGGATGAAAAATGTCAGGCTTTTACTGCTCCCAGGGGCTCTGTAGGAGAGATTTCCCCTCACTTCCTATCCCGGCGACAACATTTAACCAGACAGGAAGTAAGGTGAATTCTTCAACAGCAATACAGACAGAAATTAAAAAAAAAATTTCCTTAGAAGAATAGGTGAAGCTAAATCCCCGTGTCGGATTTTTATTTTTTGTCTCTGTTGCAGATTTCCACTCACTTCCTGTCTGGGGAAAACGTTGTCACCAGGACAGGAAATGAGAAGATCTCTTTAACAGATGCCCAAATAGCAGTAAACCCCCCCCCCCCCCCCCCCCCCCACAGGAGTTCTGATCCTCCCCAACTCCATCCGTAACCAGTAAAAAAAAAAAGTTTTCGGCTTGACATCCACTTTAAATAGGATTCCGATCCGGAGCCCAAATGGCCAGGTCCAGGACCATCCAACCTGAAGGAAATCGGCAATTCTTTATTTTTAATGGTGGTGAAGGATTATTGATGGGGTTGTCACCATGCCTTTATAGCCCCTTTTTTTCTTTTAAAAATTATTGAGAAGAAGTTACATTTGTTACCAGCAAGGGCGGTAAAATAACGGCCAGGTGGCAGTTGACTTTCCACCCAGATCTAAGGGAATATTCATTTTAACTACTACTTTTCATTTCTTTCGTTGTTACATAATAATTCTATAATGTTACTGATTACTTTGCCGTGTGATACCACCGATCCCAAGAATGTTCTCTTCTCATCCTCTTGTGTCATAAAGCATACAGGAGCAATAAAACCCTGACAGGGGTTCCAACCCTCCCACACTACCAATCACTTTGGTCTCTGGCGGCCATACTATAAACAATCTTGCGGTTGGATTACAGGGAAATTTTTTTCTGTTTTTTTTTTTTCCTTTCTAAATACTCGGAAGGAATTTCCATGCAGACGATATGAAGTGCTGGGTTATCTTTTTGTGAAGGAAGCTCCAAAAGTAATTTATGAGGACTATTGGGGCTCGTTCACACAGGCAGTGTCCTTCTGAAGAGCGATCCATGTTGGATTGCTCTTCAGAGGGCATTTGACAGGTGGTAAGGAGGTGTTCTGCATGCTGCACTACCACATCACACTTACAAGGGTGGACTGGATTGCGCAGGGGGGCATTTGCAGGGGTGGACTGGATGAGGGGCGAGGTGGGGCTAACATCTGCAGGAGCCAACTGGGCAGGAATGCATTTGTAAGGGCAGACTGGGCTGAGGAGAGCAAGGAGGCATTTGCCATTTGCAGGGTTGGACTGGACAAGGAGGCATTTGCTGGGTTGATCTGACCTTGGGGTCAAGGGGGCAATCGCAATCTATGGCTGGGATGAGTCCTCCTGACCTCTGGGATATATGGCCGGCATCCGTTCTTCTGACCCCTGGGATCTATGGCTGGGATGTGTCCTGCTGACCCCTGGGATGCGTCCTCCCGACCCCCGGGATCTATGGCCAGGATGTGTCCTCCTGACCCCCGGGATCTATGGCCGCTGGGCTTAGACATGTGCAGAACGAAAAAATTTGTTTTGATTTGTTATTTACATAAATTCGTTTAGTTGAATTTGTTTCATTTGTTTAATTCGTTTTTCCGAATTGGGTTCGTTTTTTATTCTATTAGAATTTTTTTTTTTTTTTTCGAATCCGGATCATTTGGAATAGTTTTTGAATTCGAATAGTTTTCGAATTTCCAAAGAGAATGAAATAGAATAGAAAATAAGGGAATAGAAAAGACAATAATGGTGTAAAACAGAATAAATAGGATAGAAAATAAAAACAGAATAGATTATAACCATCTTCTGAAATTCGAATAGAATTAAAAAAAACAATAGAAATAATATAACCATTTTACAAAATTCGAAAAATTCTATTAGAAAATAGAACAAACAACCCAAAAAAAAAAAAAAGAGTATAATTTAAAAAAAAAAAAAAAACAATAAAATAGAATCAATTCGAATAGAATAGAAAATAACACAATAGTATAGAAAAAAACAATAGACTAGAATGAATATAACCATCTTTATTCTATTTGAATTTTTAGAAGATAGTTATATTTTTTTATTCTACGTTATTCTATTCTATTTTTCTATTATATTCTAGTCTATTCTGTTCTCTTATTTTCGGTTATATTCTTTTCTAGTCTATTTTTTTTTTCTATTCTATTCCTTTTATTTTCTATTTTATTCTCCTTGGAAATTGGAAAACTTTTCATAATCGACAACGTTTCAAATTTCGTCCAAATTTTTTCTTTGTTATTTTGGATTTGTTTAAATTCCGTACTATTGTAATTCGGAAAACCTAAAATTTGTCCGAATTTTAACACGAAACGAACCACACATGTCTAGCCGGGATGCATCCTCCTCCTTGCCTCCTGGGATCTGTGGCCGGGATGCGTCCTCTTCCTGACCTCCTGGGATCTGTGGCCGGGATGCGTCCTCCTCCTGACCTCCTGGGAACCGTGGCCGGGATGCGTCCTCCTGACCTCCTGGGACATGTGGCCGGGATGCGTCCTCCTCCTGACCTCCTGGGAACCGTGGCCGGGATGCGTCCTCCTCCTGACCTCCTGGGAACCGTGGCCGGGATGCGTCCTCCTCCTGACCTCCTGGGAACCGTGGCCGGGATGCGTCCTCCTCCTGACCTCCTGGGAACCGTGGCCGGGATGCGTCCTCCTCCTGGGAACCGTGGCCGGAATGCGTCCTCCTCCTGACCTCCTGGGGTCTGTGGCCGGGATGCGTCCTCCTGACCTCCTGGGGTCTGTGGCCGGGATGCGTCCTCCTGACCTCCTGGGGTCTGTGGCCGGGATGCGTCCTCCTGACCTCCTGGGGTCTGTGGCCGGGATGCGTCCTCCTGACCTCCTGGGGTCTGTGGCCGGGATGCGTCCTCCTGGGGTCTGTGGCCGGGATGCGTCCCCTTCCTCCTGGGGTCTGTGGCCGGGATGCGTCCCCTTCCTCCTGGGGTCTGTGGCCGGGATGCGTCCCCTTCCTCCTGGGGTCTGTGGCCGGGATGCGTCCTCCTTCTTCTTCTCCTCCTGGGGTCTGTGGCCGGGATGCGTCCTCCTTCTTCTTCTCCTCCTGGGGTCTGTGGCCGGGATGCGTCCTCCTTCTTCTTCTCCTCCTGGGGTCTGTGGCCGGGATGCGTCCTCCTTCTTCTCCTCCTGGGGTCTGTGGCCGGGATGCGTCCTCCTTCTTCTCCTCCTGGGGTCTGTGGCCGGGATGCGTCCTCCTTCTTCTCCTCCTGGGGTCTGTGGCCGGGATGCGTCCTCCTTCTTCTCCTCCTGGGGTCTGCGGCCGGGACGCGTCCTCCTTCTTCTCCTCCTGGGGTCTGCGGCCGGGACGCGTCCTCCTTCTTCTCCTCCTGGGGTCTGCGGCCGGGACGCGTCCTCCTCCTCCTCCTGACCTCCTGGGGTCTGTGGCCGGGATGCGTCCTTCTTCTCCTCCTGGGGTCTGCGGCCGGGACGCGTCCTCCTCCTCCTGACCTCCTGGGGTCTATGGCCGGGACGCGTCCTCCTCCTCCTGACCTCCTGGGGACTGTGGCCGGGACGCGTACTCCTCCTCCTCCTGACCTCCTGGGGTCTGTGGCCGGGATGCGTCGTCCTCCTCCTTATCATCCTCCTCCTCCTCCTGGGGTCTGTGGCCGGGATGCGTCCTCCTCCTCCTCCTGGGGTCTGTGGCCGGGATGCGTCCTCCTCCTGACCTCCTGGGGTCTGTGGCCGGGATGCGTCCTCCTCCTGACCTCCTGGGGTCTGTGGCCGGGATGCGTCCTCCTGGAGTCTGTGGCCGGGATGCGTCCTCCTTCTCCTCCTGGGGTCTGTGGCCGGGATGCGTCCTCCTTCTCCTCCCTGGGGTCTGTGGCCGGGATGCATCCTCCTTCTCCTCCCTGGGGTCTGTGGCCGGGATGCGTCCTCCTCCTCCAGGGGTCTGTGGCCGGGATGCGTCCTCCTCCTCCAGGGGTCTGTGGCCGGGATGCGTCCTCCTCCTCCAGGGGTCTGTGGCCGGGATGCGTCCTCCTTCTTCTCCTCCTGGGGTCTGTGGCCGGGATGCGTCCTCCTTCTTCTCCTCCTGGGGTCTGTGGCCGGGATGCGTCCTCCTTCTTCTCCTCCTGGGGTCTGTGGCCGGGATGCGTCCTCCTTCTTCTCCTCCTGGGGTCTGTGGCCGGGATGCGTCCTCCTTCTTCTCCTCCTGGGGTCTGTGGCCGGGATGCGTCCTCCTTCTTCTCCTCCTGGGGTCTGTGGCCGGGATGCGTCCTCCTTCTTCTCCTCCTGGGGTCTGCGGCCGGGATGCGTCCTCCTTCTTCTCCTCCTGGGGTCTGCGGCCGGGATGCGTCCTCCTTCTTCTCCTCCTGGGGTCTGCGGCCGGGACGCGTCCTCCTCCTCCTGACCTCCTGGGGTCTATGGCCGGGACGCGTCCTCCTCCTCCTGACCTCCTGGGGTCTGTGGCCGGGACGCGTCGTCCTCCTCCTTATCGTCCTCCTCCTCCTCCTGGGGTCTGTGGCCAGGATGCGTCCTCCTTCTTCTCCTCCTGGGGTCTGCGGCCGGGACGCGTCCTCCTCCTCCTGACCTCCTGGGGTCTGTGGCCGGGATGCGTCCTCCTTCTTCTCCTCCTGGGGTCTGCGGCCGGGACGCGTCCTCCTCCTCTTGACCTCCTGGGGTCTATGGCCGGGACGCGTCCTCCTCCTCCTGACCTCCTGGGGTCTATGGCCGGGACGCGTCCTCCTCCTCCTGACCTCCTGGGGTCTGTGGCCGGGACGCGTACTCCTCCTCCTCCTGACCTCCTGGGGTCTGTGGCCGGGATGCGTCGTCCTCCTCCTTATCGTCCTCCTCCTCCTCCTGGGGTCTGTGGCCGGGATGCGTCCTCCTCCTCCTCCTGGGGTCTGTGGCCGGGATGCGTCCTCCTCCTGACCTCCTGGCGTCTGTGGCCGGGATGCGTCCTCCTCCTGACCTCCTGGGGTCTGTGGCCGGGATGCGTCCTCCTGGAGTCTGTGGCCGGGATGCGTCCTCCTTCTCCTCCTGGGGTCTGTGGCCGGGATGCGTCCTCCTTCTCCTCCCTGGGGTCTGTGGCCGGGATGCGTCCACCTTCTCCTCCCTGGGGTCTGTGGCCGGGATGCGTCCTCCTTCTCCTCCTGGGGTCTGTGGCCGGGATGCGTCCTCCTTCTCCTCCTGGGGTCTGTGGCCGGGATGCGTCCTCCTTCTCCTCCTGGGGTCTGTGGCCGGGATGCGTCATCCTTCTCCTCCTGGGGTCTGTGGCCGGGATGCGTCCTCCTTCTCCTCCTGGGGTCTGTGGCCGGGATGCGTCCTCCTTCTCCTCCTGGGGTCTGTGGCCGGGATGCGTCCTCCTTCTCCTCCTGGGGTCTGTGGCCGGGATGCGTCCTCCTTCTCCTCCTGGGGTCTGTGGCCGGGATGCGTCCTCCTTCTCCTCCTGGGGTCTGTGGCCGGGATGCGTCCTCCTTCTCCTCCTGGGGTCTGTGGCCGGGATGCGTCCTCCTTCTCCTCTTGGGGTCTGTGGCCGGGACGCCTCCTCCTCCTCCTCCTCCTCCTCCTCCTCCTCCTCCTCCTCCTCCTGGGGTCTGTGGCCGGGACGCGTCCTCCTCCTCCTGACCTCCTGGGGTCTGTGACCGGGACGCGTACTCCTCCTCCTCCTGACCTCCTGGGGTCTGTGGCCGGGATGCGTCCTCCTCCTCCTTATCCTCCTCCTCGTCCTCCTCCTCCTCCTGGGGTCTGTGGCCGGGATGCGTCCTCCTCCTCCTCCTGGGGTCTGTGGCCGGGATGCGTCCTCCTCCTCCTCCTCCTGGGGTCTGTGGCCGGGATACGTCCTCCTCCCTGACCTCCTGGGGTCTGTGGCCGGGATGCGTCCTCCTTCTCCTCCTGGGGTCTGTGGCCGGGATGCGTCCTCCTTCTCCTCCTGGGGTCTGTGGCCGGGATGCGTCCTCCTTCTCCTCCTGGGGTCTGTGGCCGGGATGCGTCCTCCTTCTCCTCCTGGGGTCTGTGGCCGGGATGCGTCCTCCTTCTCCTCCTGGGGTCTGTGGCCGGGATGCCTCCTCCTCCTCCTCCTCCTCCTCCTCCTCCTCCTCCTCCTCCTCCTCCTGGGGTCTGTGGCAGGGACGCGTCCTCCTCCTCCTCCTCCTCCTCCTCCTCCTCCTCCTCCTCCTCCTCCTGGGGTCTGTGGCCGGGACGCGTCCTCCTCCTCCTCCTCCTCCTCCTCCTTGGGTCTGTGGCCGGGACGCGTCCTCCTCCTCCTCCTCCTCCTGGGGTCTGTGGCCGGGACGCGTCCTCCTCCTCCTCCTCCTCCTCCTCCTCCTCCTCCTCCTCCTCCTCCTCCTCCTGGGGTCTGTGGCCGGGACGCGTCCTCCTCCTCCTCCTCCTCCTCCTCCTCCTCCTCCTCCTCCTCCTCCTCCTGGGGTCTGTGGCCGGGACGCGTCCTCCTCCTCCTCCTCCTCCTCCTCCTCCTCCTCCTCCTCCTCCTCCTCCTCCTGGGGTCTGTGGCCGGGACGCGTCCTCCTCCTCCTCCTCCTCCTCCTGACCTCCTGGGGTCTGTGGCCGGGACGCCTCCTCCTCCTCCTCCTCCTCCTCCTCCTCCTGGGGTCTGTGGCCGGGACGCGTCCTCCTCCTCCTCCTCCTGGGGTCTGTGGCCGGGACGCGTCCTCCTCCTCCTCCTCCTCCTCCTCCTCCTGGGGTCTGTGGCCGGGACGCCTCCTCCTCCTCCTCCTCCTCCTCCTCCTCCTCCTCCTGGGGTCTGTGGCCGGGACACGTCCTCCTCCTCCTCCTGGGGTCTGTGGCCGGGACGCGTCCTCCTCCTCCTTACCTCCTGGGGTCTGTGGCCGAGACGCGTCCTCCTCCTCCTGACCTCCTGGGGTCTGTGGCCGGGACGCGTCCTCCTCCTCCTGACCTCCTAGGGTCTGTGGCCGGGACGCGTCCTCCTCCTCCTCCTCCTCCTCCTGACCTCCTGGGGTCTGTGGCCGGGACGCGTACTCCTCCTCCTCCTGACCTCCTGGGGTCTGTGGCCGGGATGCGTCCTCCTCCTGGGGTCTGTGGCCAGGATGCGTCCTCCTCCTCCTCCTCCTCCTCCTCCTCCTCCTCCTCCTCCTCGTCCTGCTCCTCCTCCTCCTGGGGTCTGTGGCCAGGATACGTCCTCCTCCTGACCTCCTGGGGTCTGTGGCCGGGATGCGTCCTCCTGACCTCCTGGGGTCTGTGGCCGGGATGCGTCCTCCTGACCTCCTGGGGTCTGTGGCCGGGATGTGTCCTCCTGACCTCCTGGGGTCTGTGGCCGGGATGTGTCCTTCTTCTCCTCCTGGGGTCTGTGGCCGGGATGTGTCCTTCTTCTCCTCCTGGTGTCTGTGGCCGGGATGCGTCCTCCTTCTCCTCCCTGGGGTCTGTGGCCGGGATGCGTCCTCCTTCTGCTCCCTGGGGTCTGTGGCCGGGATGCGTCCTCCTTCTGCTCCCTGGGGTCTGTGGCCGGGATGCGTCCTCCTTCTCCTCCCTGGGGTCTGTGGCCGGGATGCGTCCTCCTTCTGCTCCCTGGGGTCTGTGGCCGGGATGCGTCCTCCTTCTCCTCCCTGGGGTCTGTGGCCGGGATGCGTCCTCCTTCTCCTCCCTGGGGTCTGTGGCCGGGATGCGTCCTCCTTCTCCTCCCTGGGGTCTGTGGCCGGGATGCGTCCTCCTTCTCCTCCTGGGGTCTGTGGCCGGGATGCGTCCTCCTTCTCCTCCTGGGGTCTGTGGCCGGGATGCGTCCTCCTTCTCCTCCTGGGGTCTGTGGCCGGGATGCGTCCTCCTTCTCCTCCTGGGGTCTGTGGCCGGGATGCGTCCTCCTTCTCCTCCTGAGGTCTGTGGCCGGGACCCGTCCTGCTCCTCCTGACCTCCTGGGATCTGTGGCCGGGACGCGTCCTCCTCCTCCTGACCTCCTGGGGTCTGTGGCCGGGACGCGTCCTCCTCCTCCTGACCTCCTGGGGTCTGTGGCCGGGACACGTTCTCCTCCTCCTGACCTCCTGGGGTCTGTGGCCGGGACGCGTCCTCCTCCTCCTGACCTCCTGGGGTCTGTGGCCGGGATGCCTCCTCCTCCTCCTCCAGAGGTCTGTGGCCGGGATGCGTCCTCCTCCTCCTCCTCCTCCTCCTCCTCCTCCTCCTGGGGTCTGTGGCCGGGATGCGTCCTCCTCCTTCTCCTGGGGTCTGTGGCTGGGATGCGTCCTCCTCCTGACCTCCTGGGGTCTGTGGCCGGGATACGTCCTCCTCCTGACCTCCTGGGGTCTGTGGCCGGGATGCGTCCTCCTACTCCTCCTGGGGTCTGTGGCCGGGATGCGTCCTCCTTCTCCTCTTGGGGTCTGTGGCCGGGATGCGTCCTCCTTCTCCTCCTGAGGTCTGTGGCCTGGATGCGTCCTCCTCCTCCTCCTGGGGTCTGTGGCCAGGATGCCTCCTCCTCCTCCTCCTCCTCCTCGGGTCTGTGGCTGTGATGCGTCCTCCGCCTCCTGACCTCCTGGGGTCTGTGGCCGGGATGCGTCCTCCGCCTCCTGACCACCTGGGGTCTGTGGCCGGGATGCGTCCTCCTCCTCCTGACCTCCTGGGGTCTGTGGCCGGGACGCGTCCTCCTCCTCCTGACCTCCTGGGGTCTGTGACCGGGACGCGTCCTCCTCGTCCTCCTCCTCCTGGGGTCTGTGGCCGGGACGCGTCCTCCTCCTCCTCCTCCTCCTGACCTCCTGGCGTCTGTGGCCGGGACGCGTCCTCCTCCTCCTCCTGACCTCCTGGCGTCTGTGGCCGGGACGCGTCCTCCTCCTCCTCCTGACCTCCTGGGGTCTGTGGCCGGGACGCGTCCTCCTCCTCCTGACCTCCTGGGGTCTGTGGCTGGGATGCGTCCTCCTCCTCCTCCTCCTCCACCTCCTCCTCCTCCAGGGGTCTGTGGCCGAGATGCGTCCTCCTCCTCCTCCAGGGGTCTGTGGCCGAGATGCGTCCTCCTCCTCCTCCTCCTGGGGTCTGTGGCCGGGATGCGTCCTCCTCCTCCTCCTGGGGTCTGTGTCCGGGATGCGTCCTCCTCCTCCTCCTGGGGTCTGTGGCCGGGATGCGTCCTCCTCCTCCTCCTCCTCCTGGGGTCTGTGGCCGGGATACATCCTCCTCCTGACCTCCTGGGGTCTGTGGCCGGGATGCGTCCTCCTCCTCCTGGGGTCTATGGCCGGGATGCGTCCTCCTGACCTCCTGGGGCCTGTGGCTGGGATGCGTCCTCCTGACCTCCTGGGGTATGTGGCCGGGATGCGTCCTCCTCCTCCTCCAGGAGTCTGTGGCCGGGATGCGTCCTCCTCCTCCTCCTCCTGGGGTCTGTGGCCGGGATGCGTCCTCCTCCTCCTGGGGTCTGTGGACGGGATGCATCCTCCTCCTCCTCCTCCTGGAGTCTGTGGCCGGGATGCGTCCTCCTGACCTCCTGGGGTCTGTGGCCGGGATGCGTCCTCCTGACCTCCTGGGGTCTGTGGCCGGGATGCGTCCTCCTGACCTCCTGGGGTCTGTGGCCGGGATGCGTCCTCCTGACCTCCTGGGGTCTGTGGCCGGGATGCGTCCTCCTGACCTCCTGGGGTCTGTGGCCGGGATGCGTCCTCCTGACCTCCTGGGGTCTGTGGCCGGGATGCGTCCTCCTGACCTCCTGGGGTCTGTGGCCGGGATGCGTCCTCCTGACCTCCTGGGGTCTGTGGCCGGGATGCGTCCTCCTGACCTCCTGGGGTCTGTGGCCGGGATGCGTCCTCCTCCTCCTCCTGACCTCCTGGGGTCTGTGGCCGGGATGCGTCCTCCTCCTCCTCCTGACCTCCTGGGGTCTGTGGCCGGGATGCGTCCTCCTCCTCCTCCTGACCACCTGGGGTCTGTGGCCGGGATGCGTCCTCCTCCTGACTTCCTGGGATCTGTGGCCGGGATGCGTCCTCCTCCTGACCCCCTTGAACCTGTGGCCGGGATGCGTCCTCCTGACCTCCTGGGACAGGTGGCCGGGATGCGTCCTCCTAACCTCCTGGGACCTTTGGCCAGGATGCGTCCTCCTCCTGACCTCCTGGGAACCGTGGCCGGGATGCGTCCTCCTCCTGACCTCCTGGGAACCGTGGCCGGGATGCGTCCTCCTCCTGACCTCCTGGGAACCGTGGCCGGGATGCGTCCTCCTCCTGACCTCCTGGGAACCGTGGCCGGGATGCGTCCTCCTCCTGACCTCCTGGGAACCGTGGCCAGGATGCGTCCTCCTCCGGACCTCCTGGGGTCTGTGGCCGGGATGCGTCCTCCTCCGGACCTCCTGGGGTCTGTGGCCAGGATGCGTCCTCCTCCGGACCTCCTGGGGTCTGTGGCCGGGATGCATCCTCCTTCTCCTCCCTGGGGTCTGTGGCCGGGATGCGTCCTCCTCCTCCAGGGGTCTGTGGCCGGGATGCGTCCTCCTCCTCCAGGGGTCTGTGGCCGGGATGCGTCCTCCTCCTCCAGGGGTCTGTGGCCGGGATGCGTCCTCCTTCTTCTCCTCCTGGGGTCTGTGGCCGGGATGCGTCCTCCTTCTTCTCCTCCTGGGGTCTGTGGCCGGGATGCGTCCTCCTTCTTCTCCTCCTGGGGTCTGTGGCCGGGATGCGTCCTCCTTCTTCTCCTCCTGGGGTCTGTGGCCGGGATGCGTCCTCCTTCTTCTCCTCCTGGGGTCTGTGGCCGGGATGCGTCCTCCTTCTTCTCCTCCTGGGGTCTGTGGCCGGGATGCGTCCTCCTTCTTCTCCTCCTGGGGTCTGCGGCCGGGATGCGTCCTCCTTCTTCTCCTCCTGGGGTCTGCGGCCGGGATGCGTCCTCCTTCTTCTCCTCCTGGGGTCTGCGGCCGGGACGCGTCCTCCTCCTCCTGACCTCCTGGGGTCTATGGCCGGGACGCGTCCTCCTCCTCCTGACCTCCTGGGGTCTGTGGCCGGGACGCGTCGTCCTCCTCCTTATCGTCCTCCTCCTCCTCCTGGGGTCTGTGGCCGGGATGCGTCCTCCTTCTTCTCCTCCTGGGGTCTGCGGCCGGGACGCGTCCTCCTCCTCCTGACCTCCTGGGGTCTGTGGCCGGGATGCGTCCTCCTTCTTCTCCTCCTGGGGTCTGCGGCCGGGACGCGTCCTCCTCCTCTTGACCTCCTGGGGTCTATGGCCGGGACGCGTCCTCCTCCTCCTGACCTCCTGGGGTCTATGGCCGGGACGCGTCCTCCTCCTCCTGACCTCCTGGGGTCTGTGGCCGGGACGCGTACTCCTCCTCCTCCTGACCTCCTGGGGTCTGTGGCCGGGATGCGTCGTCCTCCTCCTTATCGTCCTCCTCCTCCTCCTGGGGTCTGTGGCCGGGATGCGTCCTCCTCCTCCTCCTGGGGTCTGTGGCCGGGATGCGTCCTCCTCCTGACCTCCTGGCGTCTGTGGCCGGGATGCGTCCTCCTCCTGACCTCCTGGGGTCTGTGGCCGGGATGCGTCCTCCTGGAGTCTGTGGCCGGGATGCGTCCTCCTTCTCCTCCTGGGGTCTGTGGCCGGGATGCGTCCTCCTTCTCCTCCCTGGGGTCTGTGGCCGGGATGCGTCCACCTTCTCCTCCCTGGGGTCTGTGGCCGGGATGCGTCCTCCTTCTCCTCCTGGGGTCTGTGGCCGGGATGCGTCCTCCTTCTCCTCCTGGGGTCTGTGGCCGGGATGCGTCCTCCTTCTCCTCCTGGGGTCTGTGGCCGGGATGCGTCATCCTTCTCCTCCTGGGGTCTGTGGCCGGGATGCGTCCTCCTTCTCCTCCTGGGGTCTGTGGCCGGGATGCGTCCTCCTTCTCCTCCTGGGGTCTGTGGCCGGGATGCGTCCTCCTTCTCCTCCTGGGGTCTGTGGCCGGGATGCGTCCTCCTTCTCCTCCTGGGGTCTGTGGCCGGGATGCGTCCTCCTTCTCCTCCTGGGGTCTGTGGCCGGGATGCGTCCTCCTTCTCCTCCTGGGGTCTGTGGCCGGGATGCGTCCTCCTTCTCCTCTTGGGGTCTGTGGCCGGGACGCCTCCTCCTCCTCCTCCTCCTCCTCCTCCTCCTCCTCCTCCTCCTCCTCCTCCTGGGGTCTGTGGCCGGGACGCGTCCTCCTCCTCCTGACCTCCTGGGGTCTGTGACCGGGACGCGTACTCCTCCTCCTCCTGACCTCCTGGGGTCTGTGGCCGGGATGCGTCCTCCTCCTCCTTATCCTCCTCCTCGTCCTCCTCCTCCTCCTGGGGTCTGTGGCCGGGATGCGTCCTCCTCCTCCTCCTGGGGTCTGTGGCCGGGATGCGTCCTCCTCCTCCTCCTCCTCCTGGGGTCTGTGGCCGGGATACGTCCTCCTCCCTGACCTCCTGGGGTCTGTGGCCGGGATGCGTCCTCCTTCTCCTCCTGGGGTCTGTGGCCGGGATGCGTCCTCCTTCTCCTCCTGGGGTCTGTGGCCGGGATGCGTCCTCCTTCTCCTCCTGGGGTCTGTGGCCGGGATGCGTCCTCCTTCTCCTCCTGGGGTCTGTGGCCGGGATGCGTCCTCCTTCTCCTCCTGGGTCTGTGGCCGGGATGCCTCCTCCTCCTCCTCCTCCTCCTCCTCCTCCTCCTCCTCCTCCTCCTCCTGGGGTCTGTGGCAGGGACGCGTCCTCCTCCTCCTCCTCCTCCTCCTCCTCCTCCTCCTCCTCCTCCTCCTCCTCCTGGGGTCTGTGGCCGGGACGCGTCCTCCTCCTCCTCCTCCTCCTCCTCCTCCTCCTCCTCCTTGGGTCTGTGGCCGGACGCGTCCTCCTCCTCCTCCTCCTCCTCCTGGGGTCTGTGGCCGGGACGCGTCCTCCTCCTCCTCCTCCTCCTCCTCCTCCTCCTCCTCCTCCTCCTGGGGTCTGTGGCCGGGACGCGTCCTCCTCCTCCTCCTCCTCCTCCTCCTCCTCCTGGGGTCTGTGGCCGGGACGCGTCCTCCTCCTCCTCCTCCTCCTCCTCCTCCTCCTCCTGGGGTCTGTGGCCGGGACGCGTCCTCCTCCTCCTCCTCCTCCTCCTGACCTCCTGGGGTCTGTGGCCGGGACGCCTCCTCCTCCTCCTCCTCCTCCTCCTCCTCCTGGGGTCTGTGGCCGGGACGCGTCCTCCTCCTCCTCCTCCTGGGGTCTGTGGCCGGGACGCGTCCTCCTCCTCCTCCTCCTCCTCCTCCTCCTCCTCCTCCTGGGGTCTGTGGCCGGGACGCCTCCTCCTCCTCCTCCTCCTCCTCCTCCTCCTGGGGTCTGTGGCCGGGACAACGTCCTCCTCCTCCTCCTGGGGTCTGTGGCCGGGACGCGTCCTCCTCCTCCTTACCTCCTGGGGTCTGTGGCCGAGACGCGTCCTCCTCCTCCTGACCTCCTGGGGTCTGTGGCCGGGACGCGTCCTCCTCCTCCTGACCTCCTAGGGTCTGTGGCCGGGACGCGTCCTCCTCCTCCTCCTCCTCCTCCTGACCTCCTGGGGTCTGTGGCCGGGACGCGTACTCCTCCTCCTCCTGACCTCCTGGGGTCTGTGGCCGGGATGCGTCCTCCTCCTGGGGTCTGTGGCCAGGATGCGTCCTCCTCCTCCTCCTCCTCCTCCTCCTCCTCCTCCTCCTCGTCCTGCTCCTCCTCCTCCTGGGGTCTGTGGCCAGGATACGTCCTCCTCCTGACCTCCTGGGGTCTGTGGCCGGATGCGTCCTCCTGACCTCCTGGGGTCTGTGGCCGGGATGCGTCCTCCTGACCTCCTGGGGTCTGTGGCCGGGATGTGTCCTCCTGACCTCCTGGGGTCTGTGGCCGGATGTGTCCTTCTTCTCCTCCTGGGGTCTGTGGCCGGGATGTGTCCTTCTTCTCCTCCTGGTGTCTGTGGCCGGGATGCGTCCTCCTTCTCCTCCCTGGGGTCTGTGGCCGGGATGCGTCCTCCTTCTCCTCCCTGGGGTCTGTGGCCGGGATGCGTCCTCCTTCTGCTCCCTGGGGTCTGTGGCCGGGATGCGTCCTCCTTCTCCTCCCTGGGGTCTGTGGCCGGGATGCGTCCTCCTTCTGCTCCCTGGGGTCTGTGGCCGGGATGCGTCCTCCTTCTCCTCCCTGGGGTCTGTGGCCGGGATGCGTCCTCCTTCTCCTCCCTGGGGTCTGTGGCCGGGATGCGTCCTCCTTCTCCTCCCTGGGGTCTGTGGCCGGGATGCGTCCTCCTTCTCCTCCTGGGGTCTGTGGCCGGGATGCGTCCTCCTTCTCCTCCTGGGGTCTGTGGCCGGGATGCGTCCTCCTTCTCCTCCTGGGGTCTGTGGCCGGGATGCGTCCTCCTTCTCCTCCTGGGGTCTGTGGCCGGGATGCGTCCTCCTTCTCC
This sequence comes from Aquarana catesbeiana, assembly GCF_042186555.1. NCBI lineage: Eukaryota > Metazoa > Chordata > Amphibia > Anura > Ranidae > Aquarana > Aquarana catesbeiana. The sequence goes on along the minus strand of NC_133325.1, from coordinate 17,974,888 downwards.
TCCTGAGGTCTGTGGCCGGGACCCGTCCTGCTCCTCCTGACCTCCTGGGATCTGTGGCCGGGACGCGTCCTCCTCCTCCTGACCTCCTGGGGTCTGTGGCCGGGACGCGTCCTCCTCCTCCTGACCTCCTGGGGTCTGTGGCCGGGACACGTTCTCCTCCTCCTGACCTCCTGGGGTCTGTGGCCGGGACGCGTCCTCCTCCTCCTGACCTCCTGGGGTCTGTGGCCGGGATGCCTCCTCCTCCTCCTCCAGAGGTCTGTGGCCGGATGCGTCCTCCTCCTCCTCCTCCTCCTCCTCCTCCTCCTCCTCCTCCTGGGGTCTGTGGCCGGGATGCGTCCTCCTCCTTCTCCTGGGGTCTGTGGCTGGGATGCGTCCTCCTCCTGACCTCCTGGGGTCTGTGGCCGGGATACGTCCTCCTCCTGACCTCCTGGGGTCTGTGGCCGGGATGCGTCCTCCTACTCCTCCTGGGGTCTGTGGCCGGGATGCGTCCTCCTTCTCCTCTTGGGGTCTGTGGCCGGGATGCGTCCTCCTTCTCCTCCTGAGGTCTGTGGCCTGGATGCGTCCTCCTCCTCCTCCTGGGGTCTGTGGCCAGGATGCCTCCTCCTCCTCCTCCTCCTCCTCGGGTCTGTGGCTGTGATGCGTCCTCCGCCTCCTGACCTCCTGGGGTCTGTGGCGGGATGCGTCCTCCGCCTCCTGACCACCTGGGGTCTGTGGCCGGGATGCGTCCTCCTCCTCCTGACCTCCTGGGGTCTGTGGCCGGGACGCGTCCTCCTCCTCCTGACCTCCTGGGGTCTGTGACCGGGACGCGTCCTCCTCGTCCTCCTCCTCCTGGGGTCTGTGGCCGGGACGCGTCCTCCTCCTCCTCCTCCTCCTGACTCCTGGCGTCTGTGGCCGGGACGCGTCCTCCTCCTCCTCCTGACCTCCTGGCGTCTGTGGCCGGGACGCGTCCTCCTCCTCCTCCTGACCTCCTGGGGTCTGTGGCCGGGACGCGTCCTCCTCCTCCTGACCTCCTGGGGTCTGTGGCCGGGACGCGTCCTCCTCCTCCTGACCTCCTGGGGTCTGTGGCTGGGATGCGTCCTCCTCCTCCTCCTCCTCCTCCTCCACCTCCTCCTCCTCCAGGGGTCTGTGGCCGAGATGCGTCCTCCTCCTCCTCCAGGGGTCTGTGGCCGAGATGCGTCCTCCTCCTCCTGGGGTCTGTGGCCGGGATGCGTCCTCCTCCTCCTCCTGGGGTCTGTGTCCGGGATGCGTCCTCCTCCTCCTCCTGGGGTCTGTGGCCGGGATGCGTCCTCCTCCTCCTCCTCCTCCTGGGGGTCTGTGGCCGGGATACATCCTCCTCCTGACCTCCTGGGTCTGTGGCCGGGATGCGTCCTCCTCCTCCTGGGGTCTATGGCCGGGATGCGTCCTCCTGACCTCCTGGGGCCTGTGGCTGGGATGCGTCCTCCTGACCTCCTGGGGTATGTGGCCGGGATGCGTCCTCCTCCTCCTCCAGGAGTCTGTGGCCGGGATGCGTCCTCCTCCTCCTCCTCCTGGGGTCTGTGGCCGGGATGCGTCCTCCTCCTCCTGGGGTCTGTGGACGGGATGCATCCTCCTCCTCCTCCTCCTGGAGTCTGTGGCCGGGATGCGTCCTCCTGACCTCCTGGGGTCTGTGGCCGGGATGCGTCCTCCTGACCTCCTGGGGTCTGTGGCCGGGATGCGTCCTCCTGACCTCCTGGGGTCTGTGGCCGGGATGCGTCCTCCTGACCTCCTGGGGTCTGTGGCCGGGATGCGTCCTCCTGACCTCCTGGGGTCTGTGGCCGGGATGCGTCCTCCTGACCTCCTGGGGTCTGTGGCCGGGATGCGTCCTCCTGACCTCCTGGGGTCTGTGGCCGGGATGCGGTCCTCCTGACCTCCTGGGGTCTGTGGCCGGGATGCGTCCTCCTCCTCCTCCTGACCTCCTGGGGTCTGTGGCCGGGATGCGTCCTCCTCCTCCTCCTGACCTCCTGGGGTCTGTGGCCGGGATGCGTCCTCCTCCTCCTCCTGACACCTGGGGTCTGTGGCCGGGATGCGTCCTCCTCCTGACTTCCTGGGATCTGTGGCCGGGATGCGTCCTCCTCCTGACCCCCTTGAACCTGTGGCCGGGATGCGTCCTCCTGACCTCCTGGGACAGGTGGCCGGGATGCGTCCTCCTAACCTCCTGGGACCTTTGGCCAGGATGCGTCCTCCTCCTGACCTCCTGGGAACCGTGGCCGGGATGCGTCCTCCTCCTGACCTCCTGGGAACCGTGGCCGGGATGCGTCCTCCTCCTGACCTCGACCGTGGCCGGGATGCGTCCTCCTCCTGACCTCCTGGGAACCGTGGCCAGGATGCGTCCTCCTCCGGACCTCCTGGGGTCTGTGGCCGGGATGCGTCCTCCTCCGGACCTCCTGGGGTCTGTGGCCAGGATGCGTCCTCCTCCGGACCTCCTGGGTCTGTGGCCGGGATGCGTCCTCCTCCCTCCTGGGGTCTGTGGCCGGGATGCGTCCTCCTCCTCCTGGGGCCTGTGGCCGGGATGCGTCCTCCTCCCTCCTGGGGCCTGTGGCCGGGATGCGTCCTCCTCCTCCTGGGGCTGTGGCCGGGATGCGTCCTCCTCCTCCTGGGGCCTGTGGCCGGGATGCGTCCTCCTCCTCCTGGGGTCTGTGGCCGGGATGCGTCCTCCTCCTCCTGGGGTCTGTGGCCGGGATGCGTCCTCCTCCTCCTGGGGTCTGTGGCCGGATGCGTCCTCCTCCTCCTGGGGTCTGTGGCCGGGATGCGTCCTCCTCCTCCTGGGGTCTGTGGCCGGATGCGTCCTCCTCCTCCTCCTGGGGTCTGTGGCCGGATGCGTCCTCCTCCTCCTCCTCCTGGGGTCTGTGGCCGGATGCGTCCTCCTCCTCCTCCTGGGGTCTGTGGCCGGGATGCGTCCTCCTCCTCCTGGGGTCTGTGGCCGGGATGCGTCCTCCTCCTCCTGGGGTCTGTGGCCGGGATGCGTCCTCCTCCTCCTCCTGGGGTCTGTGGCCGGGATGCGTCCTCCTCCTCCTCCTGGGGTCTGTGGCCGGGATGCGTCCTCCTCCTGGGGTCTGTGGCCGGGATGCGTCCTCCTCCTCCTGGGGCCTGTGGCCGGGATGCGTCCTCCTCCTCCAGGGGTCTGTGGCCGGGATGCGTCCTCCTCCTCCTGGGGTCTGTGGCCGGGATGCGTCCTCCTCCTCCTCCTGGGGTCTGTGGCCGGGATGCGTCCTCCTCCTCCTCCTGGGGTCTGTGGCCGGGATGCGTCCTCCTCCTCCTCCTGGGGTCTGTGGCCGGGATGCGTCCTCCTCCTCCTCCTGGGGTCTGTAGCCGGGATGCGTCCTCCTCCTCCTCCTGGGGTCTGTGGCCGGGATGCGTCCTCCTCCTCCTCCTGGGGTCTGTGGCCGGGATGCGTCCTCCTCCTCCAGGGGTCTGTGGCCGGGATGCGTCCTCCTCCTCCAGGGGTCTGTGGCCGGGATGCGTCCTCCTCCTCCTGGGGTCTGTGGCCGGATGCGTCCTCCTCCTCCTGGGGTCTGTGGCCGGGATGCGTCCTCCTCCTCCTGGGGACTGTGGCCGGGATGCGTCCTCCTCATCCTCCTGGGGTCTGTGGCCGGGATGCGTCCTCCTCCTCCTGGGGTCTGTGGCCGGGATGCGTCCTCCTCCTCCTGGGTCTGTGGCCGGGATGCGTCCTCCTCCTCCTGGGGTCTGTGGCCGGGATGCGTCCTCCTCCTCCTGGGGTCTGTGGCCGGGATGCGTCCTCCTTCTCCTCCCTGGGGTCTGTGGCCGGGATGCGTCCTCCTTCTCCTCCTGGGGTCTGTGGCCGGGATGCGTCCTCCTTCTCCTCCTGGGGTCTGTGGCCGGGATGCGTCCTCCTTCTCCTCCAGGGGTCTGTGGCCGGGATGCGTCCTCCTCCTCCTCCTCCTCCTCCAGGGGTCTGTGGCCGGGACGCGTCCTCCTCCTCCTGACCTCCTGGGGTCTGTGGCCAGGACGCGTCCTCCTCCTCCTGACCTACTGGGGTCTGTGGCCGGGATGCCTCCTCCTCCTCCAGGGGTCTGTGGCCGGGATGCGTCGTCCTCCTCCTCCTCCTGGGGTCTGTGGCCGGGATGCGTCGTCCTCCTCCTCCTCCTGGGGTCTGTGGCCGGGATGCGTCCTCCTCCTGACCTCCTGGGGTCTGTGGCCGGGATACGTCCTCCTCCTGACCTCCTGGGGTCTGTGGCCGGGATGCGTCCTCCTACTCCTCCTGGGGTCTGTGGCCGGGATGCGTCCTCTTTCTCCTCCTGGGGTCTGTGGCCGGGATGCGTCCTCCTTCTCCTCCTGGGGTCTGTGGCCGGGATGCGTCCTCCTTCTCCTCCTGGGGTCTGTGGCCGGGATGCGTCCTCCTTCTCCTCCTGAGGTCTGTGGCCGGGATGCGTCCTCCTCCTCCTCCTGGGGTCTGTGGCCGGGAAGCGTCCTCCTCCTCCTCCTGGGGTCTGTGGCCGGGATGCGTCCTCCTCCTCCTCGGGTCTGTGGCCGGGATGCCTCCTCCTCCTCCTCCTCGGGTCTGTGGCTGGGATGCGTCCTCCGCCTCCTGACCTCCTGGGGTCTGTGGCCGGGATGAGTCCTCCTCCTCCTGACCACCTGGGGTCTGTGGCCGGGATGCATCCTCCTCCTCCTGACCTCCTGGGTCTGTGGCCGGGACGCGTCCTCCTCCTCCTGACCTCCTGGGGTCTGTGACCGGGACGCGTCCTCCTCGTCCTCCTCCTCCTGGGGTCTGTGGCCGGGACGCGTCCTCCTCCTCCTCCTGACCTCCTGGGGTCTGTGGCCGGGACGCGTCCTCCTCCTCCTCCTGACCTCCTGGGGTCTGTGGCCGGGACGCGTCCTCCTCCTCCTGACCTCCTGGGGTCTGTGGCTGGGATGCGTCCTCCTCCTCCTCCTCCTCCAGGGGTCTGTGGCCGAGATGCGTCCTCCTCCTCCTCCTCCTCCTGGGGTCTGTGGCCGGGATGCGTCCTCCTCCTCCTCCTCCTGGGGTCTGTGGCCGGGATGCGTCCTTCTCCTCCTCCTGGGGTCTGTGGCCGGGATGCGTCCTCCTCCTCCTCCTGGGGTCTGTGGCCGGGATGCGTCCTTCTTCTTCTCCTCCTCCTCCTCCTGGGGTCTGTGGCCGGGTTACATCCTCCTCCTGACCTCCTGGGGTGTGTGGCCGGGATGCGTCCTCCTCCTCCAGGGGTCTATGGCCGGGATGCGTCCTCCTGACCTCCTGGGCCTGTGGCTTGGATGCGTCCTCCTGACCTCCTGGGGTCTGTGGCCGGGATGCGTCCTCCTCCTCCTCCAGGAGTCTGTGGCCGGGATGCGTCCTCCTCCTCCTCCTCCTCCCCTGGGGTCTGTGGCCGGGATGCGTCCTCCTCCTCCTGGGTCTGTGGACGGGATGCGTCCTCCTGACCTCCTGGGGTCTGTGGCCGGGATGCGTCCTCCTGACCTCCTGGGGTCTGTGGCCGGGATGCGTCCTCCTGACCTCCTGGGGTCTGTGGCCGGGATGCGTCCTCCTGACCTCCTGGGGTCTGTGGCCGGGATGCGTCCTCCTGACCTCCTGGGGTCTGTGGCCGGGATGCGTCCTCCTGACCTCCTGGGGTCTGTGGCCGGGATGCGTCCTCCTGACCTCCTGGGGTCTGTGGCCGGGATGCGTCCTCCTGACCTCCTGGGGTCTGTGGCCGGGATGCGTCCTCCTGACCTTCTGGGGTCTGTGGCCGGGATGCGTCCTGCTGACCTTCTGGGGTCTGTGGCCGGGATGCGTCCTCCTGACCTTCTGGGGTCTGTGGCCGGGATGCGTGCTCCTCCTCCTGACCTCCTGGGGTCTGTGGCCGGGATGCGTGCTCCTCCTGACCTCCTGGGAACCGTGGCCGGGATGCGTCCTCCTCCGGACCTCCTGGGGTCTGTGGCCGGTATGCGTCCTCCTGGGGTCTGTGGCCGGGATGCGTCCTCCTGACCTCCATGGGTCTGTGGCCGGGATGTGTCCTCCTCCTCCAGGTGTCTGGGGCCGGGATGCGTCCTCCTCCTCCTGGGGTCTGTGGCCGGGATGCGTCCTCCTCCTCCTGGGGTCTGTGGCCGGGATGCGTCCTCCTCCTCCTGGGTCTGTGGCCGGGATGCGTCCTCCTCCTCCTGGGGTCTGTGGCCGGGATGCGTCCTCCTCCTCCTGGGGTCTGTGGCCGGGATGCGTCCTCCTCCTCCTCCAGGGGTCTGTGGCCGGGATGCGTCCTCCTCCTCCTGGGGTCTGTGGCCGGGATGCGTCCTCCTCCTCCTCCAGGGGTCTGTGGCCGGGATGCGTCCTCCTCCTCCTGGGGTCTGTGGCCGGGATGCGTCCTCCTCCTCCTGGGGTCTGTGGCCGGGATGCGTCCTCCTCCTCCTGGGGTCTGTGGCCGGGATGCGCCCTCCTCCTCCTCCTGGGGTCTGTGGCCGGGATGCGTCCTCCTCCTCCTGGGGTCTGTGGCCGGGATGCGTCCTCCTCCTCCTGACCTCCTGGGGTCTGTGGCCGGGATGCGTCCTCCTCCTCCTGACCTCCCGGGGTCTTTGGCCGGGATGCGTCCTCCTCCTCCTGACCTCCCGGGGTCTTTGGCCGGGATGCGTCCTCCTCCTCCTGACCTCCCGGGGTCTGTGGCCGGGATGCGTCCTCCTCCTCCTGACCTCCTGGGGTCTGTGGCCGGGAAGCGTCCTCCTCCTCCTCCTCCTCCTCCTCCTCCTGGGGTCTGTGGCCGGGATGCGTCCTCCTCCTGCTCCTCCTGGGGTCTGTGGCCGGGATGCCTCCTGCTCCTCCTGGGGTCTGTGGCCGGGATGCATCCTCCTCCTCCTCCTCCTGGGGTCTGTGGCCGGGATGCGTCCTCCTCCTCCTCCTCCTCCTGGGCTCTGTGGCCGGGATGCGTCCTCCTCCTCCTCCTGGGCTCTGTGGCCGGGATGCGTCCTTCTCCTCCTCCTCCTCCTCCTCCTCCTCCTCCTCCTCCTGGGGTCTGTGGCCGGGATGCGTCCTCCTCCTCCTCCTCCTCCTGGGGTCTGTGGCCGGGATGCGTCCTCCTCCTCCTCCTCCTCCTGGGGTCTGTGGCCGGGATGCGTCCTCCTCCTCCTCCTCCTTGGGTCTGTGGCCGGGATGCGTCCTCCTCCTCCTGGGTCTGTGGCCGGGATGCGTCCTCCTCCTCCTGGGGTCTGTGGCCGGGATGCGTCCTCCTCCTCCTGGGGTCTGTGGCCGGGATGCGTCCTCCTCCTCCTGGGGTCTGTGGCCGGATGCGTCTCCTCCTCTTGGGGTCTGTGGCCGGGATGCGTCCTCCTCCTCTTGGGGTCTGTGGCCGGGATGCGTCCTCCTCCTCCTGGGGTCTGTGGCCGGGATGCGTCCTCCTCCTCCTGGGGTCTGTGGCCGGGATGCGTCCTCCTCCTCCTGGGGTCTGTGGCCGGGATGCGTCCTCCTCCTCCTCCTGGGGTCTGTGGCCGGGATGCGTCCTCCTCCTCCTCCTGGGCTCTGTGGCCGGGATGCGTCCTCCTCCTCCTCCTGGGCTCTGTGGCCGGGATGCGTCCTCCTCCTCCTCCTGGGCTCTGTGGCCGGGATGCGTCCTCCTCCTCCTCCTGGGCTCTGTGGCCGGGATGCGTCCTCCTCCTCCTCCTGGGCTCTGTGGCCGGGATGCGTCCTCCTCCTCCTCCTGGGCTCTGTGGCCGGGATGCGTCCTCCTCCTCCTCCTGGGCTCTGTGGCCGGGATGCGTCCTCCTCCTCCTGGGGTCTGTGGCCGGGATGCGTCCTCCTCCTCCTGGGGTCTGTGGCCGGGATGCGTCCTCCTCCTCCTCCTGGGGTCTGTGGCCGGGATGCGTCCTCCTCCTCCTCCTGGGCTCTGTGGCCGGGATGCGTCCTCCTCCTCCTCCTGGGCTCTGTGGCCGGGATGCGTCCTCCTCCTCCTCCTCCTCCTGGGCTCTGTGGCCGGGATGCGTCCTCCTCCTCCTCCTCCTCCTGGGCTCTGTGGCCGGGATGCGTCCTCCTCCTCCTCCTCCTGGGCTCTGTGGCCGGGATGCGTCCTCCTCCTCCTCCTCCTCCTCCTCCTCCTCCTCCTCCTGGGCTCTGTGGCCGGGATGCGTCCTCCTCCTCCTCCTCCTCCTGGGCTCTGTGGCCGGGATGCGTCCTCCTCCTCCTCCTCCTCCTCCTGGGCTCTGTGGCCGGGATGCGTCCTCCTCCTCCTCCTGGGCTCTGTGGCCGGGATGCGTCCTCCTCCTCCTCCTGGGCTCTGGGGCCGGGATACGTCCTCCTCCTCCTCCTCCTCCTCCTCCTCCTCCTGGGCTCTGGGGCCGGGATGCGTCCTCCTCCTCCTCCTGGGCTCTGTGGCCGGGATGCGTCCTCCTCCTGGGGTCTGTGGCCGGGATGCGTCCTCCTCCTCCTCCTGGGCTCTGTGGCCGGGATGCGTCCTCCTCCTCCTCCTGGGCTCTGTGGCTGGGATGCGTCCTCCTCCTCCTCCTCCTGGGCTCTGTGGCCGGGATGCGTCCTCCTCCTCCTCCTGGGCTCTGTGGCCGGGATGCGTCCTCCTCCTCCTCCTCCTCCTGGGCTCTGTGGCCGGGATGCGTCCTCCTCCTCCTCCTGGGCTCTGTGGCCGGGATGCGTCCTCCTCCTCCTGGGGTCTGTGGCCGGGATGCGTCCTCCTCCTCCTGACCTCCTGGGGTCTGTGGCCGGGATGCGTCCTCCTCCTCCTGACCTCCCGGGGTCTTTGGCCGGGATGCGTCCTCCTCCTCCTGACCTCCCGGGGTCTTTGGCCGGGATGCGTCCTCCTCCTCCTGACCTCCCGGGGTCTGTGGCCGGGATGCGTCCTCCTCCTCCTGACCTCCCGGGGTCTGTGGCCGGGATGCCTCCTCCTCCTCCTCCTCCTCCTCCTCCTCCTCCTCCTCCTCCTCCTCCTCCTCCTCCTCCTCCTCCTCGGGTCTGTGGCCGGGATGCGTTCTCCTCCTCCTCCTCCTCCTCCTGGGGTCTGTGGCCGGGATGCGTCCTCCTCCTCCTGGGGTCTGTGGCCGGGATGCGTTCTCCTCCTCCTCCTCCTCCTCCTCGGGTCTGTGGCCGGGATGCGTTCTCCTCCTCCTCCTCCTCCTCCTCCTCCTCCTCCTCCTGGGGTCTGTGGCCAGGATGCGTTCTCCTCCTCCTCCTCCTCCTCCTCCTCCTCCTCCTCCTCCTGGGGTCTGTGGCCGGGATGCGTTCTCCTCCTCCTCCTCCTCCTCCTCCCGGGGTCTGTGGCCGGGATGCGTCGTCCTCCTCCTCCCGGGGTCTGTGGCCGGGATGTGTCCTCCTCCTCCTGACCTCCTGGGGTCTGTGGCCGGGATGCGTCCTCCTCCTCCTGACCTCCTCCTGACCTCCTCCTCCTCCTCCTCCTCCTCCTCCTCGGGTCTGTAGCCGGGATGCCTCCTCCTCCTCCTTCTCCTCCTCCTCCTCCTCCTCCTCCTCCTCCTGGGGTCTGTGGCCGGGATGCCGCCTCCTCCTCCTCCTCCTCTTCCTGGGGTCTGTGGCTGGGATGCGTCCTCCTCCTCCTGGGGTCTGTGGCCGGGATGCGTCCTCCTCCTCCTCCTGGGGTCTGTGGCCGGGATGCGTCCTCCTCCTCCTCCTGGGGTCTGTGGCCGGGAAGCGTCCTCCTCCTCCTCCTGCGGTCTGTGGCCGGGAAGCGTCCTCCTCCTCCTGCGGTCTGTGGCCGGGAAGCGCCCTCCTCCTCCTCCTCCTGGGCTCTGTGGCCGGGATGCGTCCTCCTCCTCCTCCTGGGCTCTGTGGCCGGGATGCGTCCTCCTCCTCCTCCTGGGCTCTGTGGCCGGGATGCGTCCTCCTCCTCCTCCTGGCTCTGTGGCTGGGATGCGTCCTCCTCCTCCTCCTGGGCTCTGTGGCCGGGAAGCGTCCTCCTCCTCCTCCTGGGCTCTGTGGCCGGGAAGCGTCCTCCTCCTCCTCCTGCGGTCTGTGGCCGGAAGCGTCCTCCTCCTCCTCCTGGGGTCTGTGGCCGGGATGCGTCCTCCTCCTCCTCCTCCTCCTCCTCCTCCTCCTGGGGTCTATGGCCGGGATGCGCCCTCCTCCTCCTCCTCCTCCTCCTCCTCCTCCTCCTCCTCCTCCTGGGGTCTGTGGCCGGGATGCATCCTCCTCCTCCTCCCGGGGTCTGTGGCCGGGATGCGTCCTCCTCCTCCTGACCTCCTGGGGTCTGTGGCCCGGATGCGTCCTCCTCCTCCTCCTCCTCCTCCTGGGGTCTGTAGCCGGGATGCCACCTCCTCCTCCTCCTCCTCCTCCTCCTCCTCCTCGGGTCTGTGGCCGGGATGCCTCCTCCTCCTCCTCCTCTTCCTGGGGTCTGTGGCTGGGATGCGTCCTCCTCCTCCTCCTGGGGTCTGTGGCCGGGATGCGTCCTCCTCCTCCTGGGGTCTGTGGCCGGGATGCGTCCTCCTCCTCCTGGGGTCTGTGGCCGGGATGCGTCCTCCTCCTCCTGGGGTCTGTGGCCGGGAAGCGTCCTCCTCCTCCTCCTCCTCCTCCTGGGCTCTGTGGCCGGGATGCGTCCTCCTCCTCCTCCTGGGCTCTGTGGCCGGGATGCGTCCTCCTCCTCCTCCTCCTGGGCTCTGTGGCCGGGATGCGTCCTCCTCCTCCTCCTGGGCTCTGTGGCCGGGAAGTGTCCTCCTCCTCCTCCTGCGGTCTATGGCCGGGAAGCGTCCTCCTCCTCCTCCTGGGGTCTGTGGCCGGGATGCGTCCTCCTCCTCCTCCTCCTCCTCCTCCTCCTCCTCCTCCTCCTCCTGGGGTCTGTGGCCGGGATGCGCCCTCCTCCTCCTCCTCCTCCTCCTCCTCCTCCTGGGGTCTGTGGCCGGGATGCCTCCTCCTCCTCCTCCTCCTCCTCCTCCTCCTCCTCCTCCTCCTGGGGTCTGTGGCCGGGATGCCTCCTCCTCCTCCTCCCCCTCCTCCTGGGGTCTGTGGCCGGGATGCCTCCTCCTCATCCTCCTGGGGTCTGTGGCCGGGATGCCTCCTCCTCCTCCTCCTGGGGTCTGTGGCCGGGATGCGTCCTCCTCCTCCTCCTCCTGCGGTCTGTGGCCGGGAAGCGTCCTCCTCCTCCTCCTGGGGTCTGTGGCCGGGATGCGTCCTCCTCCTCCTCCTCCTCCTCCTCCTCCTCCTCCTCCTCCTCCTCCTCCTCCTCCTCCTGGGGTCTGTGGCCGGGATGCGCCCTCCTCCTCCTCCTCCTCCTCCTCCTGGGGTCTGTGGCCGGGATGCGTCCTCCTCCTCCTCCTGGGGTCTGTGGCCGGGATGCCGCCTCCTCCTCCTCCTCCCCCTCCTCCTGGGGTCTGTGGCCGGGATGCCTCCTCCTCCTCCTCCTCCCCCTCCTCCTGGGGTCTGTGGCCGGGATGCCTCCTCCTCCTCCTGGGGTCTGTGGCCGGGATGCCTCCTCCTCCTCCTGGGGTCTGTGGCCGGGATGCGTCCTCCTCCTCCTCCTGGGGTCTGTGGCCGGGATGCGTCCTCCTCCTCCTCCTGGGGTCTGTGGCCGGGAAGCGTCCTCCTCCTCCTCCTCCTGGGGTCTGTGGCCGGGAAGCGTCCTCCTCCTCCTCCTCCTCCTCCTCCTCCTCCTCCTCCTCCTCCTCCTGGGGTCTGTGGCCTGGATGCGTCCTCCTCCTGCTCCTCCTGGGGTCTGTGGCCGGGATGCCTCCTGCTCCTCCTGGGGTCTGTGGCCGGGATGCATCCTCCTCCTCCTCCTCCTCCTGGGCTCTGTGGCCGGGATGCGTCCTCCTCCTCCTCCTGGGCTCTGTGGCCGGGATGCGTCCTTCTCCTCCTCCTCCTCCTCCTCCTCCTCCTGGGGTCTGTGGCCGGGATGCGTCCTCCTCCTCCTCCTGGGGTCTGTGGCCGGGATGCGTCCTCCTCCTCCTCCTCCTCCTCCTGGGGTCTGTGGCCGGGATGCGTCCTCCTCCTCCTCCTCCTTGGGTCTGTGGCCGGGATGCGTCCTCCTCCTCCTGGGGTCTGTGGCCGGGATGCGTCCTCCTCCTCCTGGGGTCTGTGGCCGGGATGCGTCCTCCTCCTCCTGGGGTCTGTGGCCGGGATGCGTCCTCCTCCTCCTGGGGTCTGTGGCCGGGATGCGTCCTCCTCCTCCTGGGGTCTGTGGCCGGGATGCGTCCTCCTCCTCTTGGGGTCTGTGGCCGGGATGCGTCCTCCTCCTCCTCCTGGGGTCTGTGGCCGGGATGCGTCCTCCTCCTCCTGGGGTCTGTGGCCGGGATGCGTCCTCCTCCTCCTGGGGTCTGTGGCCGGGATGCGTCCTCCTCCTCCTGGGTCTGTGGCCGGGATGCGTCCTCCTCCTCCTGGGCTCTGTGGCCGGGATGCGTCCTCCTCCTCCTCCTGGGCTCTGTGGCCGGGATGCGTCCTCCTCCTCCTCCTGGGCTCTGTGGCCGGGATGCGTCCTCCTCCTCCTCCTGGGCTCTGTGGCCGGGATGCGTCCTCCTCCTGGGCTCTGTGGCCGGGATGCGTCCTCCTCCTCCTCCTGGGCTCTGTGGCCGGGATGCGTCCTCCTCCTCCTCCTGGGCTCTGTGGCCGGGATGCGTCCTCCTCCTCCTGGGCTCTGTGGCCGGGATGCGTCCTCCTCCTCCTCCTGGGCTCTGTGGCCGGGATGCGTCCTCCTCCTCCTCCTGGGCTCTGTGGCCGGGATGCGTCCTCCTCCTCCTCCTGGGCTCTGTGGCCGGGATGGCGTCCTCCTCCTCCTCCTGGGCTCTGTGGCCGGATGCGTCCTCCTCCTCCTCCTCCTCCTCCTCCTGGGCTCTGTGGCCGGGATGCGTCCTCCTCCTCCTCCTCCTCCTGGCTCTGTGGCCGGGATGCGTCCTCCTCCTCCTCCTCCTGGGCTCTGTGGCCGGGATGCGTCCTCCTCCTCCTCCTCCTCCTCCTGGGCTCTGTGGCCGGGATGCGTCCTCCTCCTCCTCCTCCTGGGCTCTGTGGCCGGGATGCGTCCTCCTCCTCCTCCTCCTCCTCCTGGGCTCTGTGGCCGGGATGCGTCCTCCTCCTCCTCCTCCTCCTCCTGGGCTCTGTGGCCGGGATGCGTCCTCCTCCTCCTCCTGGGCTCTGTGGCCGGGATGCGTCCTCCTCCTCCTCCTGGGCTCTGGGGCCGGGATACGTCCTCCTCCTCCTCCTCCTCCTCCTCCTCCTCCTGGGCTCTGGGGCCGGGATGCGTCCTCCTCCTCCTCCTGGGCTCTGTGGCCGGGATGCGTCCTCCTCCTGGGGTCTGTGGCCGGGATGCGTCCTCCTCCTCCTCCTGGGCTCTGTGGCCGGGATGCGTCCTCCTCCTCCTCCTGGGCTCTGTGGCCGGGATGCGTCCTCCTCCTCCTCCTCCTGGGCTCTGTGGCCGGGATGCGTCCTCCTCCTCCTCCTCCTGGGCTCTGTGGCCGGGATGCGTCCTCCTCCTCCTCCTGGGCTCTGTGGCCGGGATGCGTCCTCCTCCTCCTCCTCCTCCTGGGCTCTGTGGCCGGGATGCGTCCTCCTCCTCCTCCTGGGCTCTGTGGCCGGGATGCGTCCTCCTCCTCCTCCTGGGCTCTGGGGCCGGGATACGTCCTCCTCCTCCTCCTCCTCCTGGGCTCTGGGGCCGGGATGCGTCCTCCTCCTCCTCCTCCTCCTCCTTTGGGTCCGTGGCCGGGATGCGTCCTCCTCCTCCTCCTCCTCCTCCTTGGGTCTGTGGCCGGGATGCGTCCTCCTCCTCCTCCTCCTGGGCTCTGTGGCCGGGATGCGTCCTCCTCCTCCTCCTCCTCCTCCTCCTCCTCCTCCTCCTGGGCTCTGTGGCCGGGATGCGTCCTCCTCCTCCTCCTGGGCTCTGTGGCCGGGATGCGTCCTTCTCCTCCTCCTCCTCCTCCTCCTCCGGTCTGTGGCCGGGATGCGTCCTCCTCCTGGGGTCTGTGGCCGGGATGCGTCCTCCTCCTCCTTCTTGGGTCTGTGGCCGGGATGCGTCCTCCTCCTCCTCCTGGGGTCTGTGGCCGGGATGCGTCCTCCTCCTCATCCTTGGGTCTGTGGCCGGGATGCGTCCTCCTTCTCCTCCTCCTGGGCTCTGTGGCCGGGAAGCGTCCTCCTCCTCCTCCTGCGGTCTGTGGCCGGGAAGCGTCCTCCTCCTCCTCCTCCTGGGGTCTGTGGCCGGGATGCGTCCTCCTCCTCCTCCTCCTCCTCCTCCTCCTCCTGGGGTCTGTGGCCGGGATGCGCCCTCCTCCTCCTCCTCCTCCTCCTCCTGGGGTCTGTGGCCGGGATGCATCCTCCTCCTCCTCCCGGGGTCTGTGGCCGGGATGCGTCCTCCTCCTCCTGACCTCCTGGGGTCTGTGGCCGGGATGCGTCCTCCTCCTCCTCCTCCTGGGTCTGTAGCCGGGATGCCACCTCCTCCTCCTCCTCCTCCTCCTCCTCCTGGGGTCTGTGGCCGGGATGCCTCCTCCTCCTCCTCCTCCTGGGGTCTGTGGCCGGGATGCCTCCTCCTCCTCCTCCTCTTCCTGGGGTCTGTGGCCGGGATGCGTCCTCCTCCTCCTCCTGGGGTCTGTGGCCGGGATGCGTCCTCCTCCTCCTGGGGTCTGTGGCCGGGATGCGTCCTCCTCCTCCTCCTCCTCCTCCTCCTGGGCTCTGTGGCCGGGATGCGTCCTCCTCCTCCTCCTCCTGGGCTCTGTGGCCGGGATGCGTCCTCCTCCTCCTCCTGGGCTCTGTGGCCGGGAAGTGTCCTCCTCCTCCTCCTCCTGCGGTCTGTGGCCGGGAAGCGTCCTCCTCCTCCTCCTGGGGTCTGTGGCCGGGATGCGTCCTCCTCCTCCTCCTCCTCCTGGGGTCTGTGGCCGGGATGCGCCCTCCTCCTCCTCCTCCTGGGGTCTGTGGCCGGGATGCGTCCTCCTCCTCCTCCTGGGGTCTGTGGCCGGGATGCCTCCTCCTCCTCCTCCTCCTCCTCCTCCTCCTCCTGGGGTCTGTGGCCGGGATGCCTCCTCCTCCTCCTCCTCCCCCTCCTCCTGGGGTCTGTGGCCGGGATGCCTCCTCCTCCTGGGGTCTGTGGCCGGGATGCCTCCTCCTCCTCCTCCTGGGGTCTTTGGCCGGGATGCGTCCTCCTCCTCCTCCTGCGGTCTGTGGCCGGGAAGCGTCCTCCTCCTCCTCCTGGGGTCTGTGGCCGGGATGCGTCCTCCTCCTCCTCCTCCTCCTCCTCCTCCTCCTCCTCCTGGGGTCTGTGGCCGGATGCGCCCTCCTCCTCCTCCTCCTCCTCCTCCTCCTCCTCCTGGGGTCTGTGGCCGGGATGCGTCCTCCTCCTCCTCCTGGGGTCTGTGGCCGGGATGCCGCCTCCTCCTCCTCCTCCTCCTCCTCCTCCCCCTCCTCCTGGGGTCTGTGGCCGGGATGCCTCCTCCTCCTCCTCCTCCCCCTCCTCCTGGGGTCTGTGGCCGGGATGCCTCCTCCTCCTCCTGGGGTCTGTGGCCGGGATGCGTCCTCCTCCTCCTCCTGGGGTCTGTGGCCGGGATGCGTCCTCCTCCTCCTCCTGGGGTCTGTGGCCGGGAAGCGTCCTCCTCCTCCTCCTCCTCCTGGGGTCTGTGGCCGGGAAGCGTCCTCCTCCTCCTCCTCCTCCTCCTCCTCCTCCTCCTCCTCCTCCTCCTCCTCCTGGGGTCTGTGGCCGGGATGCGTCCTCCTCCTGCTCCTCCTGGGGTCTGTGGCCGGGATGCCTCCTGCTCCTCCTGGGGTCTGTGGCCGGGATGCATCCTCCTCCTCCTGGGGTCTGTGGCCGGGATGCGTCCTCCTCCTCCTCCTGGGGTCTGTGGCCGGGAAGCGTCCTCCTCCTCCTCCTCCTCCTGGGGTCTGTGGCCGGGAAGCGTCCTCCTCCTCCTCCTCCTCCTCCTCCTCCTCCTCCTGGGGTCTGTGGCCGGGATGCGTCCTCCTCCTGCTCCTCCTGGGGTCTGTGGCCGGGATGCCTCCTGCTCCTCCTGGGGTCTGTGGCCGGGATGCATCCTCCTCCTCCTGGGGTCTGTGGCCGGATGCATCCTCCTCCTCCTCCTGGGGTCTGTGGCCGGGATGCGTCCTCCTCCTCCTCCTCCTCCTCCTGGGCTCTGTGGCCGGGATGCGTCCTCCTCCTCCTCCTGGGCTCTGTGGCCGGGATGCGTCCTTCTCCTCCTCCTCCTCCTCCTCCTCCTCCTCCTGGGGTCTGTGGCCGGGATGCGTCCTCCTCCTCCTCCTGGGGTCTGTGGCCGGGATGCGTCCTCCTCCTCCTCCTCCTGGGGTCTGTGGCCGGGATGCGTCCTCCTCCTCCTGGGGTCTGTGGCCGGGATGCGTCCTCCTCCTCCTGGGTCTGTGGCCGGGATGCGTCCTCCTCCTCCTGGGGTCTGTGGCCGGGATGCGTCCTCCTCCTCTTGGGTCTGTGGCCGGGATGCGTCCTCCTCCTCTTGGGGTCTGTGGCCGGGATGCGTCCTCCTCCTCCTAGGGTCTGTGGCCGGGATGCGTCCTCCTCCTCCTGGGGTCTGTGGCCGGGATGCGTCCTCCTCCTCCTGGGGTCTGTGGCCGGGATGCGTCCTCCTCCTCCTGGGGTCTGTGGCCGGGATGCGTCCTCCTCCTCCTGGGGTCTGTGGCCGGGATGCGTCCTCCTCCTCCTCCTGGGCTCTGTGGCCGGGATGCGTCCTCCTCCTCCTCCTGGGCTCTGTGGCCGGGATGCGTCCTCCTCCTCCTCCTGGGCTCTGTGGCCGGGATGCGTCCTCCTCCTCCTCCTGGGCTCTGTGGCCGGGAAGCGTCCTCCTCCTCCTCCTCCTCCTCCTCCTCCTCCTCCTCCTCCTCTCCTCCTGGGGTCTGTGGCCGGGATGCGTCCTTCTCCTGCTCCTCCTGGGGTCTGTGGCCGGGATGCCTCCTGCTCCTCCTGGGGTCTGTGGCCGGGATGCGTCCTCCTCCTCCTCCTCCTCCTCCTGGGCTCTGTGGCCGGGATGCGTCCTCCTCCTCCTCCTGGGCTCTGTGGCCGGGATGCGTCCTTCTCCTCCTCCTCCTCCTCCTCCTCCTCCTGGGGTCTGTGGCCGGGATGCGTCCTCCTCCTCCTCCTGGGGTCTGTGGCCGGGATGCGTCCTCCTCCTCCTCCTCCTCCTGGGGTCTGTGGCCGGGATGCGTCCTCCTCCTCCTCCTCCTTGGGTCTGTGGCCGGGATGCGTCCTCCTCCTCCTGGGGTCTGTGGCCGGGATACGTCCTCCTCCTCCTGGGGTCTGTGGCCGGGATGCGTCCTCCTCCTCCTGGGGTCTGTGGCCGGGATGCGTCCTCCTCCTCCTGGGGTCTGTGGCCGGGATGCGTCCTCCTCCTCTTGGGGTCTGTGGCCGGGATGCGTCCTCCTCCTCTTGGGGTCTGTGGCCGGGATGCGTCCTCCTCCTCCTGGGGTCTGTGGCCGGGATGCGTCCTCCTCCTCCTGGGGTCTGTGGCCGGGATGCGTCCTCCTCCTCCTGGGGTCTGTGGCCGGATGCGTCCTCCTCCTCCTGGGGTCTGTGGCCGGGATGCGTCCTCCTCCTCCTGGGGTCTGTGGCCGGGATGCGTCCTCCTCCTCCTGGGCTCTGTGGCCGGGATGCGTCCTCCTCCTCCTCCTGGGCTCTGTGGCCGGGATGCGTCCTCCTCCTCCTCCTGGGCTCTGTGGCCGGGATGCGTCCTCCTCCTCCTCCTGGGCTCTGTGGCCGGGATGCGTCCTCCTCCTCCTCCTGGGCTCTGTGGCCGGGATGCGTCCTCCTCCTCCTCCTGGGCTCTGTGGCCGGGATGCGTCCTCCTCCTCCTGGGGTCTGTGGCCGGGATGCGTCCTCCTCCTCCTCCTGGGGTCTGTGGCCGGGATGCGTCCTCCTCCTCCTCCTGGGCTCTGTGGCCGGGATGCGTCCTCCTCCTCCTCCTGGGCTCTGTGGCCGGGATGCGTCCTCCTCCTCCTCCTCCTCCTGGGCTCTGTGGCCGGGATGCGTCCTCCTCCTCCTCCTCCTCCTGGGCTCTGTGGCCGGGATGCGTCCTCCTCCTCCTCCTCCTGGGCTCTGTGGCCGGGATGCGTCCTCCTCCTCCTCCTCCTGGGCTCTGTGGCCGGGATGCGTCCTCCTCCTCCTCCTCCTCCTGGGCTCTGTGGCCGGGATGCGTCCTCCTCCTCCTCCTCCTCCTCCTGGGCTCTGTGGCCGGGATGCGCCCTCCTCCTCCTCCTCCTCCTGGGCTCTGTGGCCGGGATGCGTCCTCCTCCTCCTCCTGGGCTCTGTGGCCGGGATGCGTCCTCCTCCTCCTCCTGGGCTCTGGGGCCGGGATACGTCCTCCTCCTCCTCCTCCTCCTCCTCCTCCTCCTCCTCCTCCTCCTCCTGGGCTCTGGGGCCGGGATGCGTCTTCCTCCTCCTCCTGGGCTCTGTGGCCGGGATGCGTCCTCCTCCTGGGGTCTGTGGCCGGGATGCGTCCTCCTCCTCCTCCTGGGCTCTGTGGCCGGGATGCGTCCTCCTCCTCCTCCTGGGCTCTGTGGCCGGGATGCGTCCTCCTCCTCCTCCTCCTCCTCCTCCTGGGTTCTGTGGCCGGGATGCGTCCTCCTCCTCCTCCTGGGCTCTGTGGCCGGGATGCGTCCTCCTCCTCCTCCTCCTGGGCTCTGTGGCCGGGATGCGTCCTCCTCCTCCTCCTGGGCTCTGGGGCCGGGATACGTCCTCCTCCTCCTCCTCCTCCTCCTCCTCCTCCTCCTCCTCCTGGGCTCTGGGGCCGGGATGCGTCCTCCTCCTCCTCCTCCTGGGCTCTGTGGCCGGGATGCGTCCTCCTCCTCCTCCTGGGCTCTGTGGCCGGGAAGTGTCCTCCTCCTCCTCCTGCGGTCTGTGGCCGGGAAGCGTCCTCCTCCTCCTCCTGGGGTCTGTGGCCGGGATGCGTCCTCCTCCTCCTCCTCCTCCTCCTCCTCCTCCTGGGTCTGTGGCCGGGATGCGCCCTCCTCCTCCTCCTCCTCCTCCTGGGGTCTGTGGCCGGGATGCGTCCTCCTCCTCCTCCTGGGGTCTGTGGCCGGGATGCCTCCTCCTCCTCCTCCTCCTCCTCCTCCTCCTGGGGTCTGTGGCCGGGATGCCTCCTCCTCCTCCTCCTCCCCCTCCTCCTGGGGTCTGTGGCCGGGATGCCTCCTCCTCCTGGGGTCTGTGGCCGGGATGCCTCCTCCTCCTCCTCCTGGGGTCTTTGGCCGGGATGCGTCCTCCTCCTCCTCCTGCGGTCTGTGGCCGGGAAGCGTCCTCCTCCTCCTCCTGGGGTCTGTGGCCGGGATGCGTCCTCCTCCTCCTCCTCCTCCTCCTCCTCCTCCTGGGGTCTGTGGCCGGGATGCGCCCTCCTCCTCCTCCTCCTCCTCCTCCTCCTCCTCCTGGGGTCTGTGGCCGGGATGCGTCCTCCTCCTCCTCCTGGGGTCTGTGGCCGGGATGCCGCCTCCTCCTCCTCCTCCTCCTCCTCCTCCTCCCCCTCCTCCTGGGGTCTGTGGCCGGGATGCCTCCTCCTCCTCCTCCCCCTCCTCCTGGGGTCTGTGGCCGGGATGCCTCCTCCTCCTCCTGGGGTCTGTGGCCGGGATGCGTCCTCCTCCTCCTCCTGGGGTCTGTGGCCGGGATGCGTCCTCCTCCTCCTCCTGGGGTCTGTGGCCGGGATGCGTCCTCCTCCTCCTCCTGGGGTCTGTGGCCGGGAAGCGTCCTCCTCCTCCTCCTCCTCCTCCTGGGGTCTGTGGCCGGGAAGCGTCCTCCTCCTCCTCCTCCTCCTCCTCCTCCTCCTCCTCCTCCTCCTGGGGTCTGTGGCCGGGATGCGTCCTCCTCCTGCTCCTCCTGGGGTCTGTGGCCGGGATGCCTCCTGCTCCTCCTGGGGTCTGTGGCCGGGATGCATCCTCCTCCTCCTGGGGTCTGTGGCCGGGATGCATCCTCCTCCTCCTCCTGGGGTCTGTGGCCGGGATGCGTCCTCCTCCTCCTCCTCCTCCTCCTCCTCCTCCTGGGCTCTGTGGCCGGGATGCGTCCTCCTCCTCCTCCTGGGCTCTGTGGCCGGGATGCGTCCTTCTCCTCCTCCTCCTCCTCCTCCTCCTCCTCCTGGGGTCTGTGGCCGGGATGCGTCCTCCTCCTCCTCCTGGGGTCTGTGGCCGGGATGCGTCCTCCTCCTCCTCCTCCTTGGGTCTGTGGCCGGGATGCGTCCTCCTCCTCCTGGGGTCTGTGGCCGGGATGCGTCCTCCTCCTCCTGGGGTCTGTGGCCGGGATGCGTCCTCCTCCTCCTGGGGTCTGTGGCCGGGATGCGTCCTCCTCCTCCTGGGGTCTGTGGCCGGGATGCGTCCTCCTCCTCTTGGGGTCTGTGGCCGGGATGCGTCCTCCTCCTCTTGGGGTCTGTGGCCGGGATGCGTCCTCCTCCTCCTGGGGTCTGTGGCCGGGATGCGTCCTCCTCCTCCTGGGGTCTGTGGCCGGGATGCGTCCTCCTCCTCCTGGGGTCTGTGGCCGGGATGCGTCCTCCTCCTCCTGGGGTCTGTGGCCGGGATGCGTCCTCCTCCTCCTCCTGGGCTCTGTGGCCGGGATGCGTCCTCCTCCTCCTCCTGGGCTCTGTGGCCGGGATGCGTCCTCCTCCTCCTCCTGGGCTCTGTGGCCGGGAAGCGTCCTCCTCCTCCTCCTCCTCCTCCTCCTCCTCCTCCTCCTCCTGGGGTCTGTGGCCGGGATGCGTCCTCCTCCTGCTCCTCCTGGGTCTGTGGCCGGGATGCCTCCTGCTCCTCCTGGGGTCTGTGGCCGGGATGCGTCCTCCTCCTCCTCCTCCTCCTCCTCCTGGGCTCTGTGGCCGGGATGCGTCCTCCTCCTCCTCCTGGGCTCTGTGGCCGGGATGCGTCCTTCTCCTCCTCCTCCTCCTCCTCCTCCTGGGGTCTGTGGCCGGGATGCGTCCTCCTCCTCCTCCTGGGGTCTGTGGCCGGGATGCGTCCTCCTCCTCCTCCTCCTCCTCCTGGGGTCTGTGGCCGGGATGCGTCCTCCTCCTCCTCCTCCTTGGGTCTGTGGCCGGGATGCGTCCTCCTCCTCCTGGGGTCTGTGGCCGGGATACGTCCTCCTCCTCCTGGGGTCTGTGGCCGGGATGCGTCCTCCTCCTCCTGGGGTCTGTGGCCGGGATGCGTCCTCCTCCTCCTGGGGTCTGTGGCCGGGATGCGTCCTCCTCCTCCTGGGGTCTGTGGCCGGGATGCGTCCTCCTCCTCCTGGGGTCTGTGGCCGGGATGCGTCCTCCTCCTCTTGGGGTCTGTGGCCGGGATGCGTCCTCCTCCTCTTGGGGTCTGTGGCCGGGATGCGTCCTCCTCCTCCTGGGGTCTGTGGCCGGGATGCGTCCTCCTCCTCCTGGGGTCTGTGGCCGGGATGCGTCCTCCTCCTCCTGGGGTCTGTGGCCGGGATGCGTCCTCCTCCTCCTGGGGTCTGTGGCCGGGATGCGTCCTCCTCCTCCTGGGGTCTGTGGCCGGGATGCGTCCTCCTCCTCCTGGGGTCTGTGGCCGGGGATGCGTCCTCCTCCTCCTCCTGGGCTCTGTGGCCGGGATGCGTCCTCCTCCTCCTCCTGGGCTCTGTGGCCGGATGCGTCCTCCTCCTCCTCCTGGGCTCTGTGGCCGGGATGCGTCCTCCTCCTCCTCCTGGGCTCTGTGGCCGGGATGCGTCCTCCTCCTCCTCCTGGGCTCTGTGGCCGGGATGCGTCCTCCTCCTCCTCCTGGGCTCTGTGGCCGGGATGCGTCCTCCTCCTCCTGGGGTCTGTGGCCGGGATGCGTCCTCCTCCTCCTCCTGGGGTCTGTGGCCGGGATGCGTCCTCCTCCTCCTCCTGGGGTCTGTGGCCGGGATGCGTCCTCCTCCTCCTCCTGGGCTCTGTGGCCGGGATGCGTCCTCCTCCTCCTCCTGGGCTCTGTGGCCGGGATGCGTCCTCCTCCTCCTCCTCCTCCTCCTCCTGGGCTCTGTGGCCGGGATGCGTCCTCCTCCTCCTCCTCCTCCTGGGCTCTGTGGCCGGGATGCGTCCTCCTCCTCCTCCTCCTGGGCTCTGTGGCCGGGATGCGTCCTCCTCCTCCTCCTCCTCCTCCTGGGCTCTGTGGCCGGGATGCGTCCTCCTCCTCCTCCTCCTCCTGGGCTCTGTGGCCGGGATGCGTCCTCCTCCTCCTCCTCCTCCTCCTGGGCTCTGTGGCCGGGATGCGTCCTCCTCCTCCTCCTCCTCCTGGGCTCTGTGGCCGGGATGCGTCCTCCTCCTCCTCCTGGGCTCTGTGGCCGGGATGCGTCCTCCTCCTCCTCCTGGGCTCTGGGGCCGGGATACGTCCTCCTCCTCCTCCTCCTCCTCCTCCTCCTCCTCCTCCTCCTCCTGGGCTCTGGGGCCGGGATGCGTCTTCCTCCTCCTCCTGGGCTCTGTGGCCGGGATGCGTCCTCCTCCTGGGGTCTGTGGCCGGGATGCGTCCTCCTCCTCCTCCTGGGCTCTGTGGCCGGGATGCGTCCTCCTCCTCCTCCTGGGCTCTGTGGCCGGGATGCGTCCTCCTCCTCCTCCTCCTGGGTTCTGTGGCCGGGATGCGTCCTCCTCCTCCTCCTGGGCTCTGTGGCCGGGATGCGTCCTCCTCCTCCTCCTCCTCCTCCTGGGCTCTGTGGCCGGGATGCGTCCTCCTCCTCCTCCTGGGCTCTGGGGCCGGGATACGTCCTCCTCCTCCTCCTCCTCCTCCTCCTCCTCCTCCTCCTCCTGGGCTCTGGGGCCGGGATGCGTCCTCCTCCTCCTCCTCCTCCTCCTTTGGGTCCGTGGCCGGGATGCGTCCTCCTCCTCCTCCTCCTCCTCCTCCTCCTCCTCCTCCTCCTCCTTGGGTCTGTGGCCGGGATGCGTCCTCCTCCTCCTCCTCCTGGGCTCTGTGGCCGGGATGCGTCCTCCTCCTCCTCCTCCTCCTCCTCCTCCTCCTCCTCCTCCTCCTCCTCCTCCTCCTCCTCCTCCTGGGCTCTGTGGCCGGGATGCGTCCTCCTCCTCCTCCTGGGCTCTGTGGCCGGGATGCGTCCTTCTCCTCCTCCGGTCTGTGGCCGGGATGCGTCCTCCTCCTCCTCCTGGGGTCTGTGGCCGGGATGCGTCCTCCTCCTCCTTCTTGGGTCTGTGGCCGGGATGCGTCCTCCTCCTCCTCCTGGGGTCTGTGGCCGGGATGCGTCCTCCTCCTCATCCTTGGGTCTGTGGCCGGGATGCGTCCTCCTTCTCCTCCTCCTTGGGTCTGTGGCCGGGATGCGTCCTCCTCCTCCTCCTGGGCTCTGTGGCCGGATGCGTCCTCCTCCTCCTTCTGGGCTCTGTGGCCGGGATGCGTCCTTCTCCTCCTCCTCCTCCTCCTCCTCCTCCTCCTCCTCCTCCTGGGGTCTGTGGCCGGGATGCGTCCTCCTCCTCCTCCTGGGGTCTGTGGCCGGGATGCGTCCTCCTCCTCCTCCTGGGGTCTGTGGCCGGGATGCGTCCTCCTCCTCCTCCTGGGGTCTGTGGCCGGGATGCGTCCTCCTCCTCCTCGGGTCTGTGGCCGGGATGCGTCCTCCTCCTCCTCCTGGGGTCTGTGGCCGGGATGCGTCCTCCTCCTCCTCCTGGGGTCTGTGGCCGGGATGCTTCCTCCTCCTCCTCCTGAGGTCTGTGGCCGGGATGCGTCCTCCTCCTCCTCCTGGGGTCTGTGGCCGGGATGCGTCCTCCTCCTCCTCCTTGGGTCTGTGGCCGGGATGCGTCCTCCTTGGGTCTGTGGCCGGGATGCGTCCTCCTCCTCCTCCTGGGGTCTGTGGCCGGGATGCGTCCTCCTCCTCCTCCTGGGGTCTGTGGCCGGGATGCGTCCTCCTCCTCCTCCTGGGGTCTGTGGCCGGGATGCGTCCTCCTCCTCCTCCTCCTGGGGTTTGTGGCCGGGATGCGTCCTCCTCCTCTTCTTGGGGTCTGTGGCCGGGATGCGTCCTCCTCCTCCTCTTGGGGTCTGTGGCCGGGATGCGTCCTCCTCCTCTTGGGGTCTGTGGCCGGGATGCGTCCTCCTCCTCTTGGGGTCTGTGGCCGGGATGCGTCCTCCTCCTCCTGGGGTCTGTGGCCGGGATGCGTCCTCCTCCTCCTGGGGTCTGTGGCCGGGATGCGTCCTCCTCCTCCTGGGGTCTGTGGCCGGGATGCGTCCTCCTTCTCCTGGGGTCTGTGGCCGGGATGCGTCCTCCTCCTCCTGGGGTCTGTAGCCGGGATGCGTCCTCCTCCACCTGTGGTCTTTGGCCGGGATGCGTCCTCCTCCTCCTGGGGTCTGTGGCCGGGATGCGTCCTCCTCCTCCTCCTGGGGTCTGTGGCCGGGATGCGTCCTCCTCCTCCTCCTGGGGTCTGTGGCCGGGATGCGTCCTCCTCCTCCTCCTGGGGTCTGTGGCCGGGATGCGTCCTCCTCCTCCTCCTGGGGTCTGTGGCCGGGATGCGTCCTCCTCCTCCTCCTGGGGTCTGTGGCCGGGATGCGTCCTCCTCCTCCTCCTGGGGTCTGTGGCCGGGATGCGTCCTCCTCCTCCTCCTGGGGTCTGTGGCCGGGATGCGTCCTCCTCCTCCTCCTCCTGGGGTCTGTGGCCGGGATGCGTCCTCCTCCTCCTCCTCCTGGGGTCTGTGGCCGGGATGCATCCTCCTCCTCCTGGGGTCTGTGGCCGGGATGTGTCCTCCCCCTGACCTCCTGGGGTCTGTGGCCGGGATGCGTCCTCCCCCTGGGACCTGTGGCCGGGATATGTCCTCCTGACATCTGCAGGAAATGTATCACAAGTTCTGTCCTTACGGTAGATATATTAATCACCAACATAGAGTAATGGTCATGATGGAGATGATGGCCATGGTACAGATTACTTAATATAAGGAAGTTGGTGGTGTGGACATTGCTATTAAGGGTTTGGTGTAATGACTTCACTGATCTGTCCTTGACTGATTTGTTGGGATACCAGAATGATCGTCTTCAACATGGGGCAGTTAAGCTACAGTTAGTAATAACATGACAACCTGTGTTCTCTAATGTAGAGAACCCCTTTTTAATGCCTTTGTTGTAATTACAGACCTTATTGCAGAGTCATGCTGCACTGGATTGTCCTCCTGGCGTGTATTTCCCTTTTGTCTGCTGCTGACTACATGGATCAGTGTATGGACGGCAAACACCACAAGAAAGATCCGGGCCCTGAGGGCAACTTATATGGCAAGGTGAGGGGTGGAAAAGCATCGGGGAGATCCTTAGTTGATTAGAAGGATATTGAGGGTAGTCATGTGGGGGGTGATCATTGGGGTATTGAGGGTAGTCATGTGGGGGGTGATCAGTGGGGTAGTGAGGGGAGTCATGTGGGGGTAGTGAGGGTAGTCATATGTGTGTGTGTGTGTGTGTGTGTGTGTGTGTGTGTGTGTGTGTGTGTGGGGGGGGGGGGGTAACCAGTGGGGTAGTGAGGGTAGTCCTGTGGGGTAGTGAGGGTAGTCCTGTGGGGTAGTGAGGGTAGTCCTGTGGGATATTGAGGGGAGTCATGTGGGGGTAGTGAGGGTAGTCCTGTGGGGTAGTGAGGGTAGTCCTGTGGGGTAGTGAGGGTAGTCCTGTGGGATATTGAGGGGAGTCATGTGGGGGTAGTGAGGGTAGTCATGTGGGGGTATTGAGGGTAGTCATGTGGGGGTATTGAGGGTAGTCATGTGGGGTTATGAGGGTAGTCATGTGGGGGGGGGGTAGTGAGGGTGGTCATGTGGGGGGGGTAGTGAGGGTGGTCATGTGGGGGGGGGTAGTGAGGGTAGTCATGTGGGGGGGGTAGTGAGGGTAGTCATGTGGGGGGGGGTAGTGAGGGGAGTCATGTGGGGGTATTGAGGGGAGTCATGTGGGGGTATTGAGGTGAGTCGTGTGGGGGTATTGA
Source organism: Aquarana catesbeiana (assembly GCF_042186555.1). Lineage (NCBI taxonomy): Eukaryota > Metazoa > Chordata > Amphibia > Anura > Ranidae > Aquarana > Aquarana catesbeiana. The sequence goes on along the minus strand of NC_133325.1, from coordinate 17,949,176 downwards.
GGGTAGTCATGTTGGGTATTGAGGGTAGTCATGTGGGGGGGGTAGTGAGGGTAGTCATGTGGGGGTATTGAGGGTAGTCATGTGGGGGTATTGAGGGTAGTCATGTGGGGGTATTGAGGGTAGTCATGTGGGGGGGGTAGTGAGGGTAGTCATGTGGGGGGGGTAGTGAGGGTAGTCATGTGGGGGGGGTAGTGAGGGTAGTCATGTGGGGGGGGGGGTAGTGAGGGTAGTCATGTGGGGGGGTAGTGAGGGTAGTCATGTGGGGGGGGGGTAGTGAGGGTAGTCATGTGGGGGGGTAGTGAGGGTAGTCATATGGGGGGGGTAGTGAGGGTAGTCATGTGGGGGGGGTAGTGAGGGTAGTCATGTTGGGTAGTGAGGGTAGTCATGTGGGGGGGTAGTGAGGGTAGTCATGTGGGGGGGTAGTGAGGGTAGTCATGTTGGGTAGTGAGGGTAGTCATGTGGGGGGGTAGTGAGGGTAGTCATGTGGGGGGGTAGTGAGGGTAGTCATGTTGGGTAGTGAGGGTAGTCATGTGGGGGGGTAGTGAGGGTAGTCTTGTGAAGGTTGTTGTTACTTCTGAGTGAGATCAGCAATTACTAACCACCATTCTGCCCCTGCAGTGCTCCCCCTGGCAGAGTAAGTCGTGCTGCACAGTGAATGTCAGTGAGGCCGCCCACATGGACCAATCCTATCTGTACAACTTCGACTGGAACCATTGTGGGGTGATGAGCGATGAGTGTAAGACGCACTTCATCCATGACACCTGCTTCTATGAGTGCTCCCCCAACCTGGGGCCCTGGATCCAGTGGGTAAGGAAGGGGGAGGGGAATCCTATGGACAGTGGAGACCCATAGTGTAACATATAATACAGAGTACAGCTGTTTTGGGTATGCGGTGTTATAGCACAGTGTATAGAGTGTAAGGTGATCTACAGCAGTTAGGACAATGTAATATAAAACACATCATACACAGTGTAGTGGTCCGGATAAGGTTGCCACCTGTCCGGGATTCACCCGGACAGTCAGAGTCAGGAATTATGTGTCCGGGTTTCAGTCTGCCTGGACACATTATTCAGATTGGGCTGCAGCTCCCCAAGTAGCTGAGATAGTCGTGGAAAAATCTGTTGCCGTCCGGGAGCTGCGGGCCGCTGTCTGGGAGCAGGCTTGGCATGTTTGCCGCAGCGCGCTGCATTACCACTCTCTTTGGGGCACCCAAAGGTGCCCCAGGTCTGTTATAATCCTATAGTGTATACTATGAAAAAAAAAAGTGCCCTGTGCCGCTAAAGTGTCCGGGTTTGGCCTGAAGAAAAGGTGGCAACCCTAGGTCCAGATTATGTAACAGCATGGTGTAACAGAAATCCACCCTCCTAGTACTCCTCCGCGCCCCCCCTCTCCAAATCACCCCTTCTTGCACAACCCCCCCAATCCCCACTGCACCCAGAGCAGCCGCCTCTCCTGCCACCCCTTGTCCCGGCCTTTGGCCTAATGCCACTATATAGTCTGAACCCTCCAGCATCTACCATACGATGAAATGTTAGTATTGGAGTAACCCTTTAAGTCTCCATTGCAGGTGGATCAAAGCTGGAGGAAGGAGCGGATTGTGGACGTCCCCCTGTGTATCGAGGACTGTGAGACCTGGTACAAGGACTGCAGTGGAGAATACACCTGTATGGAGAATTGGCACAAAGGCTGGGACTGGAGCACCGGTGAGTGGCGCCATCTACTGTCCGACCCGAACCGGCCCGTGCCACTGCAGGGGGTCTATGCCATAAAACTGTGTGTATGGGCGTGGCTCCTAATTTCAATCATTATCTGGAATCCATCCTTACCAAATCAATACATTAGATTTACTAGAACCATATGATGTGAAGACCCGCCCAGACAAACTATATGACATGGGGACTGGGAGCGCACTTGCAGTCACTGGAGACACTAGACACAGGGACTGGGGATGCAATTGGAGACACTGGGTGCACTGGAGTCGCTAAGATGACATAGGGACTGGGGGTGCACTGGAGTCATTAGATGACATGGAGAATGGGACCGCACCTGGAGTCATTGGGCACACTGGAGTCCTTAGATGATATGGGGACTGGGACCACACCTGGAGTCACTGGGCACACTGGAGTCCTTAGATGATATGGGGACTGGGACCACGCCTGGAGTCACTGGGCACACTGGAGTCCTTAGATGATATGGGGACTGGGACCACGCCTGGAGTCATTGGGCACACTGGAGTCCTTAGATGATATGGGGACTGGGACCACGCCTGGAGTCATTGGGCACACTGGAGTCCTTAGATGATATGGGGACTGGGACCGCACCTGGAGTCACTGGGCACACTGGAGTCCTTAGATGATATGGGGACTGGGACCACACCTGGAGTCACTGGGCACACTGGAGTCCTTAGATGATATGGGGACTGGGACCACGCCTGGAGTCATTGGGCACACTGGAGTCCTTAGATGATATGGGGACTGGGACCACACCTGGAGTCACTGGGCACACTGGAGTCCTTAGATGATATGGGGACTGGGACCACACCTGGAGTCACTGGGCACACTGGAGTCCTTAGATGATATGGGGACTGGGACCACACCTGGAGTCACTGGGCACACTGGAGTCCTTAGATGATATGGGGACTGGGACCACGCCTGCAGTCATTGGGCACACTGGAGTCTTTAGATTATATGGGGACTGGGAGTGCACTCGGAGTCACTAGATGACACTGGGATTAGGGGGTGCACTTAGAATCACTGGGCACACTGGAGTCCTTAGATGACATGGAGACGAGGAGTGCACTTAAAGTCACTAGGCACACTGGAGTCACTAGATGACATGGGAACTGGGGGCGCACTTGGAGTCACTGGATGACACATGGACCGCAAGGGCACTTGAAAATCACTGGCCACACTGGAGGAGTCCTTAGATGACACGGAGACTGGGACAAGGAGGGCACTTGCAATCGCTGGGCACATGGGAGTCCTTAGATGAGATGCGGACTAGGAGTGCAATTAGAGACACTGGGCACACCTAGATGACACAGGGATTGGGGGTGCACTTGGAGTCACTAGATAATACAAGGATGGAGAAGGCACTTGGAAGCACTGGAGCCCTTAGATGGGTACATAGGAGGAGTTCTTGGATGACATGGGACAAGGAGGGCACTTGAAGTCACTTTTTGCACTTTAGACACTAGAGGCTACGGGAACTGGGGGCCAGTTTTGGAATCACGAAATGACACATGGACAGCGAGGGCACTTGAAAATCACTCGACACACTGGAGGAGTCCTTAGATGACATGGGGACTGGGACAAGGAGGGCACTTGAAGTTACTAGGCACACTGGAGACACAGGGGCACATGGGAGTCCTTAGATGACAACGGGGCCCGGGGCCGCACTGGACACATGGACAGCGAGGGCACTTGGAATTATTGGGCGCACTGGAGTCCTTTAGATGACATAGGGACTGGGATAGGAAGCGAACAAGGAGTCACTAGGCACACTGGAGACAACAGATGACACGTTGACAGGAAGGGCACTTGATATAACTGGGCATATGGGATTTCTTTAGATGAATTGAGGACTGGGACAGGGAGGGCACTTGAAGTCCCTCTTTGCACTGGAGACACTAGAACAGCCATTCTCAACCAGGGTTCCTTGGAACCCGGGGTTCCTCCAGAGGTTGTTAGGGGTTCCTTGAGCTGTTGCTGATGAACCACCTTTTTGATGATGCCTACAGAGTTCAAGGTTCAGCATCATTTAGCAAAGCCAGCAGCATGACACAAAATATCTTTTTAGCTGTCTTTAAGGGTGGCATTCTGAGCACCACTTTAAGGGGAACATTCTTCCTATAGACCACCAGTATAAGGGGCATTGTTCCTATTGACCCCTGATGAATTGGTTTTAGTAAGGGTTCCTTAGAGACCTGAAAAATAATTTTTTGGGGTTCCTCTAGGGTTAAAAGGTTGAAAAAGCCTGCACTAGAACACTAGAAGATACGGGAACTGGGGGGGGGGGGGGGTCAGCTTGGAATCACTAAATGACACGTGGACAGCGAGGGCACTTGGAATCACTGAGCACTCTGGAGAAGTCCTTGGATGACACTGGGACTGGGGCAAGGAGGGCACTTGTAGTCACTGGGCACGCTGGAGATAATAGATGACACAGGGACTGGGGCATACAGGAGTCCTTAGATGAGATGGGGACTGGGACCACACTGGAGTCACTGGGGGGCCAGATGACACATGGACAGCGAAGGCTTTTGGAATCAAGAGGTGCACTGGAGACACAAGGGTACCCAGGGTCTGGAGGCATACAGCAAGGACACAAGAGGCACATGGGGGGGGGGGGGGGGATAATACAGGTAGGTACTGCAGCAGGAGAGCCCGGCTGAAGGGTACCCATTGTTTGAAGGTGGAGCCACACAGCTCTTCACAAATTAAAGTGGCGCCAATCAGTGGATCCCCAGAAGTGCCCATGGCCACGGACCTGGGACAGGACCTGACACTAGATCCCAGGAGAGGCCAGTGTCACAGCAGGCAGTAAGATATTATAAAGTTGTATTATTTTCCAATATGACCCGTGAGGTTATGTCATGTGACCATTCTTTGCATGCCTAGCACTGGGCAGAGCCCCCCTTTTAATTCTCCTCCTCCTCCTTTCCCGAGCAGGGATGAACAGGTGTCCGGCCGGGAAGGGGTGCCGCAAGTTCACCGACGTCTTTCCCTCCGCCAAGGATTTCTGCGAGAAAGTCTGGAGCAACTCCTACAAGTACACCACGCACAAGCGCAACAGCGGGCTCTGCATGCAGCTCTGGTTCGAGAACGGTACCGCTAACCCCAACGTGGCCGTCGCCAAATACTACGCCGACCTCCTGAACTCCGCTGAAACCCCTCGTCCGTGGCTGCTGGCGCTCCTGGCGCCTCTTTGCGTCTTCTGGGCCTGGTAACGCCGGTCTGGATCTGAGCTTTTTATTTTGCGGGACACGGGAAATGTATATACATGGAGCTGGCTGCATCAACCAATGGCAAATATACCGGAGTTTATGTTGTAATGTTATAGCAGAGGACTAGGAACGCACACCTGTGCACCTTCCTGGTTTTCAGATGCCACTGTCAGACTGACAAATTGGTTTGAATTATAGTTAAATGAACTGACGTGTACTTTGCTGCTAAATTTTGTTCTGAACATCTGAGCTTCATTTACCTCTGAAAATGGTGAGCACAGGCTGGGTGAACCCATACCCACCAATTAGAGGCGGAGTCAATGTCCTCGCCTGTCGCTTGTCTTTTTTCAATAGGCCCAAACCCAATCCTGATTCTACATTCTCCTCCGAGTCTCAAAAAAAAAAAATACACCAGAATGTTAAAAACGTCGGAAACCATTACAGACCTGCTGGTGGGAGGAGCTGGGAACCTCGCTGCTTGAGACTCCAATGCGAGGCCAGTGCCTGAATTCACCCTCCACCGGTCTACACCCTACGTGGGACTGGGACCAAATTTTTGTATTGACTGGAACCCCACATGGTTTGATGCCCACCACTGGGGGGCGCTCCTACTGTCTTTTGACTCTGATGGGAAGATCCCCCCCCCAACTCTATAACCTACCTTAGAATGAAGGGCTGAAGTTTCCTATCCCTGGACTGTATTTTCTATGTGTTCCTATTGGCAGGCCTCCAGGGGCCAGTAACGGGTGCATTACCAGCTGTGTTGTCATTGACCCCCCCAGTGGGACGCTTCATTAGAATTTATAGGTGGTGTACTCAGCTGTGTAGAGTCATTGCCCCCACCTAGTGGGCACTCCATTGGAATACATAGATCGTGCACTCCAGCTGTGGTGTAATTTGCCCCTAGTGTAAGCTCCATGGAATATATGGGTAGTGCACACCAACTATGTGCTGTCATTGTCCCCTAGTGGATGCTCCATTGGAATATATAGGTAGAGCACTCCAGCTGTGTGGCATCATTGCCCCCTAGTGGATGCTCCATTGGAATATATAGGTAGTGCACTCCAGCTGTGTGGCATCATTGTCCCCTAGTGGATGCTCCATTGGAATATATAGGTAGAGCACTCCAGCTGTGTGGCATCATTGCCCCCTAGTGGATGCTCCATTGGAATATATAGGTAGTGCACTCCAGCTGTGTGGCATCATTGCCCCCTAGTGGATGCTCCATTGGAATATATAGGTAGAGCACTCCAGCTGTGTGGCATCATTGCCCCCTAGTGGATGCTCCATTGGAATATATAGGTAGAGCACTCCAGCTGTGTGGCATCATTGCCCCCTAGTGGACATTCCATTGGAATATATAGGTAGTGCACTCCAGCTGTGTGACATCATTGCCCCCCTAGTGGACATTCCATTGGAATATATAGGTAGAGCACTCCAGCTGTGTGCTGTCATTGCTACCCCTAGTGTATGCCCCATAGGAATTTATAGGTGGTGCATGCCAGCTGTGTGGTGTCATCGCTCCCCCTAATGAACGTTCCATAGGAATATATGGAATATATGGAATGTGTGGTGTCGCTGTATAATTGTGAATGGTTTATAGGAATATATATAGAAGGTGCACTCCATTGAAGAGGAGGCTGGACAGCTTAGCCTAGCAGAGCATAAAAAGACAATTGGAGCTCCATTATAAAATGTGGTTTTGGGTGGAGACGGCCTTGTAATAATTGAGTAGTGAAATCCAACTGAACGTGGTGCCGGGTCCTGGTTGATTTCTTTCCTCCCCTGCCTCATCTAACCCTAATCTTATAGTATTATTGTAAGGGAACTTTGCATCTGCTGCAACGTTTCCAGGAAAAAATGATGTCAATGTTTTCTAAGAGAACTCCGAATAAAACACAACCGGGAAATAAATCCTTAACATGGAAATGGTTTTATCCGCCTCTGACTTTTTTCTTTTCTCTATCATCAAACTGGAGGAAACCAAAAGGTTATGAATTATATACTGGGGGGACATTAGAGTGTAAGCTCCTCTTGTACAGAGACTGATATGACTGGCTCAGTGATCTCTGTACAGCACTATATTTATTGCAATACCATAGTGTGAATGATTATCTAACGTTAACTTTATCTACTCCCTATATGTGGTTAGGGCCACATTTCTGATCAGATGTTCTAGAAAATGTGCAGAATTCCTAAAGATACAGAAGGGTGCACCTGGGGATTGCTTTTATGTGTCGTGCCAATGCTGCCATCTATTGGTGAGTAAAGGTTAGTGCAGGCAAAAACAAATTTGTTGATTTAGGGGTTCCCACCATCCCTGCACTAAGGTCCCAAGTCTGTACACCTGATGTGCCCATTATGAGGGGTTCCCACCATCCCTGTGCTGAGTTCCCAGGTCTGTACACCTGCTGTGCCCATTATGAGGGGTTCCCACCATCCCTGTGCTGAGTTCCCATGTCTGTGCACTTCCTGGGTTTGACCTGCTGTGCCCTGTAGGCAGTGGCATATTTGTGGCCTGGGGCAGATTTTTTTTTTTTTTTTCTCTACCGTATGCACCAAAATAAATGATGTAAATAGCACAGAAAATGAACAAAAAGGAAAGAAAGCATAGAATAGAGATTTGATATATCTGAAATGTATTTATAAATTGATGCTGGTTGGTTAACAGCATGGGCAAGAAACAGGGAGTGTGACAATAAAGAGGCACTTGGTGGTCAGCGGCGCTAAGGACCCCCTCCCACACAAAGCAATGGTGGTGATGGGAACCCCCCCTCCCCCCATGAAGTATTGGTGGTCAGTGGTGATGAGCATTACCAAAGCATTGGCTGTGTAGGCACCACTGGGCCGGGCACACTGCAGCTGATTTTACCTGGAGCAGGCTGCAACCACTCCTCCACCCTAGTTACAATACTAGCACTGGGTGTCTGAGCAGCCAATTACCAGCTTGGGGTTATGTGGGTTATAGGCCACCTTCAGGTGATGGACGCTGGTATACCCAATACAGGAAGTTCACTCCCTATATAACCCCTCCTCCCTCAAGGAGTACCTCAGTTTTTTCGCCAGTGTCTAAGTCACGAGTGAAGATGTGCTCTGAAGAGCTCCACTGGATGGATCCCTGCTGGATTTAAACAGCCTCCATAGACCGGATTCATCCAAAGTGCCACTGAGGCCAAAGTGGATGGTACCTGGGCCTCGTATATGAAGAATTAGGTTTTGCCTTTGCAGGGCTGGACCCTGGGACCCAGGACTTTTTGGTCATGTCTACATTACCTAAAGTTTTTTTCCTGGTGGGGTGCTAATACAGGTCCAAGGGAGTGGAACCCCTATAAAGGGACCCGGTCCTTGAAGGTTTGCTAACACAGCCCTCCGTGATGGGTGAAGTTTGGATCTGTCTGTTACAGCAGTATCCTGCAGTGAAGATAAGGTAAGGGAAGAAGCCTAGGAACTGTAAAAAGTCCACCTACGGTTCTTTTCTTCCATGAGTAAAATCATGGGCATAGCATAAGGGGTTGCAGGGGTCACAATCGCAACCCAGTCCCTAGCTCCAGGGGGCCCCAGCAGCCTCCCTGTCATATTATCATATCCTCCACAAAACCCAGCTTCGATCTGCCCTAGGGCCCCATAGTCACGCTCCAGTACTGGGCTTCTACTTTGCCTTCCACAGTTCACACCCCTCTGTTCCCATTGGCTGGGTAGAAGCTATGAGCCATTTCCTGAATTGAGAGGAGCACAAGGTGAGAACAGCCCAGGATTGGGAAGTGTCTGTGCTGTGTGCTGGCAACATGGAATGGTAACCAAGCTCACCGAGGCAAGAGGAGGAGAGTGCCGTCCTATAGCCACAAAGGGACCAATGTCACTGGTGAGGTATGGCACTGCTCAGTATCTCCTAGTCACCAGCTGGGATTCTCTGTACCCCCCACCCGGGGATGTTTACTTACCCCACTTCCCTGACAACTGGGGAAAAGCCACAACCCTCCGGGAGGTGACCTTCCCCCAACACCTGCCAACACTGACAGAGAAACCTTCAGAAATTACTAAAACAAATCCCTCAACACCTCCTCAGGGGGCCCCTGAAGGGCTGCAGACTCCAGATTTTGTGTCACAAAGCTTTGTCCTCCCAGATCTAAGTTGCGCCCCGCCCCCCCAAAAAAGCCCCCTGACCACTCCCTCCACCCTGCATGCTATGCCCAGCTGCTGAGCTCCTTTCCCATTACAGCACTCTATACTGTTCCTCCTCCGCAGGGCAGAAATCACATTCCTTTACAACATAGCCAGTCAGCCATGATCTTCACAGGGTGTACCTGCATACTGCAACTACAGTGCCATTCTCAGGGAGGCGGACTTTTTAGGCTAAGAAACAATGGAGAAGATATAGCAGTATAAAAATATATACATTTATTGAAAATTACAAATATATAAAAAAAAATATTAAGAATGACAGTTATAATGTGTGCAGTGGATTGCTGTCTCTCAGGGGCACGTTGTGTTATCTGTATCCCTAATATACAGTGATGGGCTTTTGGGCTGTATTTAGCCATCAGCAATGCTGAGATTAAACCCAGGATTCAATGTGGTACATCCGTTGATAGCCCTCTTCCCTTTGATGGCCGCTCCTATAATCAGGAATACTGTTTACATGCACCTGCTCATACATTCAGCTATACCCAATATACTTTCTAACTTTTGATTGAACTCTCTTACCCTACCGTGACTTACATGATTCTGCATAACAAGATAGAGAGACATACTCTTCTCTCTGTCTCGTCTGTGAACCTTGGCCGTGTCCTGAGGAAGCCTAACGGCGAAATGCGTAGACATACAAGGGCTCACTGCACAATAATCGTAGATGCATATATGTTATATGCTATATCTTCTCCTCCATTGTTTCTTAGCCTAAAAAGTCCACCTCCCTGGTAATACTCAGTATTATCCTATTTTGTATCCCCAATGATTTATGGACGTGGCTTATTTTTGATGCACTCTCTTTTTTGTCTACACTGCCATTCCAACCAGAGAATTTCACAGGTCAGAAGGGCAACATAAAAGCCAAATAAACCCTGTGAAGACTGACAGACTGTGTGTAAAGGAATGTGATTTCAGCCTTGTGTAGTGTGGGGGGGAGGAGCTCTGCCAAGTGACCTGCCAGGTGTCCCTGTCCTCTGATTCTCCAGCAGTGATCCCCGTCCTCTGATTCTCCAGCGGTGATCCCCGTCCTCTGATTCTCCAGCTGTGATTCCCGTCCTCTGATTCTCCAGCGGTGATCCCCGTCCTCTGATTCTCCAGCGGTGATCTCCGTCCTCTGATTCTCCAGCTGTGATCCCCGTCCTCTGATTCTCCAGCGGTGATTCCCGTCCTCTGATTCTCCAGCGGTGATCCCCGTCCTCTAATTCTCCAGCGGTGATTCCCATCCTCTGATTCTCCAGCGGTGATCCCTGTCCTCTGATTCTCCAGCTGTGATCCCCGTCCTCTGATTCTCCAGCGGTGATTCCCGTCCTCTGATTCTCCAGCGGTGATCCCCGTCCTCTGATTCTCCAGCGGTGATCCCCGTCCTCTGATTCTCCAGCGGTGATCCCTGTCCTCTGATTCTCCAGCTGTGATCCCTGTCCTCTGATTCTCCAGGGGTGATCCCCGTCCTCTGATTCTCCAGCGGTGATTCCCGTCCTCTGATTCTCCAGCGGTGATCCCTGTCCTCTGATTCTCCAGCGGTGATTCCCGTCCTCTGATTCTCCAGCGGTGATCCCTGTCCTCTGATTCTCCAGCGGTGATCCCCGTCCTCTGATTCTCCAGCGGTGATTCCTGTCCTCTGATTCTCCAGCGGTGATCCCCGTCCTCTGATTCTCTAGCGATAATCCCTGTCCTATGATTCTCCAGCGTTGATCCCTGTCCTCTGATTCTCCAGCGGTGATCCCCGTCCTCTGATTCTCCAGGGGTGATCCCCGTCCTCTGATTCTCCAGGGGTGATCCCGTCCTCTGATTCTCCAGCTGTGATCCCTGTCCTCTGATTCTCCAGCTGTGATCCCTGTCCTCTGATTCTCTAACGGTGATCCCCGTCCTCTGATTCTCCAGCTGTGATCCCCGTCCTCTGATTCTCCAGCTGTGATCCCCGTCCTCTGATTCTCCAGCTGTGATCCCTGTCCTCTGATTCTCTAACGGTGATCCCCGTCCTCTGATTCTCCAGGGGTGATCCCCGTCCTCTGATTCTCCAGCGGTGATCCCCGTCCTCTGATTCTCAAGCTGTGATCCCCGTCCTCTGATTCTCAAGCTGTGATCCCCGTCCTCTGATTCTCCAGCTGTGATCCCCGTCCTCTGATTCTCCAGCTGTGATCCCTGTCCTCTGATTCTCCAGCTGTGATCCCCGTCCTCTGATTCTCCAGCGGTGATCCCCGTCCTCTGATTCTCCAGCTGTGATCCCCGTCCTCTGATTCTCCAGCTGTGATCCCCGTCCTCTGATTCTCCAGCTGTGATCCCCGTCCTCTGATTCTCCAGCTGTGATCCCCGTCCTCTGATTCTCTAACGGTGATCCCCGTCCTCTGATTCTCCAGCTGTGATCCCCGTCCTCTGATTCTCCAGCTGTGATCCCCGTCCTCTGATTCTCCAGCTGTGATCCCCGTCCTCTGATTCTCCAGCTGTGATCCCCGTCCTCTGATTCTCCAGCTGTGATCCCCGTCCTCTGATTCTCCAGCTGTGATCCCCGTCCTCTGATTCTCCAGCGGTGATCCCCATCCTCTGATTCTCCAGGGGTGATCCCCGTCCTCTGATTCTCCAGCGGTGATCCCCGTCCTCTGATTCTCCAGCTGTGATCCCCGTCCTCTGATTCTCCAGCTGTGATCCCCGTCCTCTGATTCTCTAACGGTGATCCCCGTCCTCTGATTCTCTAACGGTGATCCCCGTCCTCTGATTCTCCAGCTGTGATCCCCGTCCTCTGATTCTCCAGCTGTGATCCCCGTCCTCTGATTCTCCAGCGGTGATCCCCATCCTCTGATTCTCCAGGGGTGATCCCCGTCCTTTGATTCTCCAGCTGTGATCCCCGTCCTTTGATTCTCCAGCTGTGATCCCCGTCCTCTGATTCTCCAGGGGTGATCCCCGTCCTCTGATTCTCCAGGGGTGATCCCCGTCCTCTGATTCTCCAGCGGTGATCCCCGTCCTCTGATTCTCCAGCGGTGATCCCCGTCCTCTGATTCTCCAGGGGTGATCCCCGTCCTCTGATTCTCCAGCGGTGATCCCCGTCCTCTGATTCTCCAGCGGTGATCCCCGTCCTCTGATTCTCCAGGGGTGATCCCCGTCCTCTGATTCTCCAGGGGTGATCCCCGTCCTCTGATTCTCCAGCGGTGATCCCCGTCCTCTGATTCTCCAGGGGTTATCCCTGTCCTCTGATTCTCCAGTGGTGATCCCCGTCCTCTGATTCTCCAGTGGTGATCCCCGTCCTCTGATTCTCCAGGGGTGATCCCCGTCCTCTGATCTAAAGAGGAACTCTGGGAACTCAAAACTCCCCAGCCACTTTGAGTATCTTGGCGTGCTGTGGATGTATCTGCACGCACGTTGGAAGTAGTGTGGGGGGGGGCAGTCAATTTTTGCATCGGGGTCCACAAGCTTCAAACTACGTCTCTGAGTAAAATGTTGTATGCCTTAAAGTCTCCACTAGAGGGAGTAAATGCACATACCTGGGTACATTGCTCTCGGGCAGCTCAGTGTCCAGCTAAAACAGCGTGTGTGTGTGTGTGTGTGTGTGTGTGTGTGTGTGTGTGTGTGTGTGTGTGGTCTCAGCAGCAGGGGGGATTCTTAATTGAACAAAGTTTGGCACATTCATCTCCCCCCTGGGGGAACCAAGGGGCTGGGGGTACAGCAGCAGTTTGTCCTCTCTCCCCGGTGGCGGCTCTGGGGTGGTGCAGGCGCTGGGGACGCCGAGCGGAGCTCGCACTTGAGGCTTTTAAAAAGATGCTTCTCATTTAACAGAAGATCTCTATCAGATTTACAACTGAAGAGATGGAAGTCTGACACACAGGACACAGGAGCGCCGGGGCACGTGAGGGATGTATGCAGGCATTTCCAGTACAGGAAATACATTGTTACTCAGCACCAAGCTGAACTTTATATAGCGGCATTGTCATAGGCGTGCGCAAGGGGTGTGCCAGGTGCGCCTGGGCACACCCTAATCCTGGAGTTGGCAACCCATCAATTGTGGGCAGGTGACAGGTAAGCTGCGATCCTAACTTGCCGACCCCCAGAACCTGGACAGGATTGGCGGCTGTAGTGGAACTTAAGGGACCAATCTGTATTTTCTTCTGCAGCAGCTGAAAGTAGGCTTCTCCTCCTCTTCTTCTCACCGATATTTAGCTGCCACGGGAGGAAAATACAGGGGATTGGTACCAATCTATGCCACCCCTCTTGTCCCAGTTCCTTTTCTTTCTGCTGCCCAGGTCCCCCTGTGTGCTCACCTGCTCCCCCCCCCCCCCATTGTTTTAGGATGGAAGTGGGGAAGAGGCCGGTTAATATGTCACAAAGGCATATGTTTTGGAGCTTTGAGGTGCACACCCTAATACAATAGGCTGCGCACACCTATGGGCATTGTATTGCTGTATTGCTAGATTATTGCTCAGCAAAAAAAGTGCATTTAATCAGTGCCTCTGCTTTTGTGCTTAGCACTATGACTTCCAAAAAAAGACACCACAAAAAAAGGTACCAAAAATTCCACCTCCAGGCGCTGGGAACTCCAGTCGTGCCTCCACACTGTCATCCTCTCCTGATATACCAGATGTGGGAAGCCGGGGTGAGTCATTGAAACCAATTGGTGGTGCAGCTGCTTCTCACATCTCAGCCCCTGTATACGTGACTGAAGATGCATTTTCCTCCACCCTGCAGGGCCTAGAAGGAAGATTAGCGGCTTTAATCGCATCCTCCATCCAAAAGGATAGGAAGCGTGTTAAATCCCCCTTCTCCACCTCAGACCCCTTACCAAGGGAACAGTGGGTACAGGTTGAGGTGTTACTCTCAGGCGATCAGGAGGAAAGGCAAACCGATTTCTCCTCTGCGGAGGAAACAATATTAGATGAACCTTTTTCCAGCCTTGCGATCCAAGAAATTGCTGGAACAGTCCCTTACGGAGATGGTTCGTTCCTCTTTAAAGCTACCCCTAACGGAGTCAGCTGAAAGTCCGGTTTCTTCCTTGGGTTCTTTAAAACCTTCACAGCCTTTGCATGCGTTTCCTGTCCATGCATTACTAGAAAAACTTTTTTTATGCTGAATGGGATCACCCGGATAAGCATTTTCTCCCTCCAAAGAGATTCTCAGCTCTCTATCCCATGGAGGAGAAATTCACCAAAAAAATGGAAGGTACCAGCAGTTGACGCTGCGATTTCCAGTGTGAATAAAAGTCTAACTTGTCCAGTAGACAATGCACAAATGCTTAAAGATCCAACAGATAAAAGGTGGGAATTACTGTTAAAATCCTCTTTTTTCCTTGGCAGGGGCAGTTACTCAGCCTGCAGTCGCTGCAATAGGCATCTGTCAGTCCTTAAAGGACCAGTTTAGACAGGCCCTTAAGGAGGTCCCTGCACAACAGGCCCGTGATTTGGCCGAACTACCAAAGGCATTATGTTTTGCCACAGACGCCATGAAAGACTATTCACCAGGCGTCCCGCCTTGCGCTTGTGCTAGTACACATGTGTAGGATACTGTGGTTAAAAAAATTGGTCAGCCGAAGCACCTTGCAAAAGGCTCCTGACTAGTTTCCCTTTTCATGGGGATCGACTATTTGGGGATGACTTAGATAAATACATGCAAATGATTTCTAGTGGGAAGAGTACTCTTTTGCCAGTCAAAAGAAAGTACAAAACGTCCTTATGTAGCACTGACCCCCTAAGGAGCTGCTGATAATTGATTGGGCGCTAAATTGCCACGCTCACTTCTGAGCGGGCGCCTTCTGCCTTGCACCACTGAATCACAGTGGTGGGGTCCATTCTTGGTGCTTATAGGGGTACCCTCTGTGGGGAGGGTTAATTGCAGATTCGCATAAATCCCAGACGAGCCCCCACATGTAGCACTGACCCTCCTAAGGAGCTGCTGATAATTGATTGGGCCTGCACTCTGCCTCTCAACCCCAGAAAATGAACTCGACCCCCTTGGCACAACTGTGTGGTAATGTTATTGTAAGACCCAATGGTAAAGAGTAACACAATATATTGTATATTTACCGTCACCCGGGTATCCGTCACTCCACCAGCTGTAGCAATAGATAGTCTCACACCAATTGTAAATTAACCACATAAACAGTTTACTGGAAGAACTTGTTCAACACATTATACACATTATACACAGCGGTAATCCCAATATAAAGAGTAAAAAATAACAATCAAGATGCAGGTGAAAACCAAACCTCAATGGTCACTTGAGAAGGCACAAAGTAGGACCTGTATTCAATATGGTAGATCCCTTATATTGAACACATTCCCACTCCCTCCTCAGAGCATACGCACATTAAATAGGCAGTGCACTATCAGATACAATGCAGCAGTGTAATACAGTACATATATATCTATGTCATATGCTCAAGGGCCCCCCCTAGGTTGTAATGCAGTTCTCAGAATATGTATAACAAGGTAAGAACGCTTTATGGTGAATAGTAAAGTCTCTTGTCTTCTTCCTCTTCAGCTAGCTTATTAAACTGCAGTATTTGTAATCCAGGGAACAAGTGAGTAACAAATTATAGTAAAGGTGATATGTAGATAACTGTGTGCTCAGTTATATAAAGCACCTGTAGAACTTCTTCCCTACTGAAACATGCAACTCAAAATTAACTCTGAGGTTTCACTGCACACAGTCTTTGAATAAGTGAAACAGCTTCTATGGGACTACAGGTCTCACCAGCCTTCTGGGACCTATTTGTACAGTAACAAAGTATTATATCAATCTGGGCAAGTGCCCGCTCACCACACAGGGCCCAGATGCTTGTACTGCTCCGCTTCTGATATCTCAGTCCCGCTCCAAGCTGGCGCCATCACACCGCACCGCTCCTTCTGATGGTTGGTGACTGCAATGCAGAAAACTTTCGGGTTATCTTGAGCCCTCTGATCCGTCCACGCGCTGATCCAGCACACTGTTATCCGGAATTCCTTAGAGGCCACCCGATTCCGCTCCATGCCAACAGGCCGCAGTCTTTCAATCGCACACCCACAGTTCCCTGCAGGCAGGTCTTCAATGGCATCCCAGCAGGAGACAGAAACATGCCATGCCTGTCCCTTATATGTGCCGTGCTTACCCAGCAGGCTGTTCGGTGGCTTGGCTTCGTAGGTAGGTAAGTGGGGCATTGTGGGTAGGTAGTTCCTTGACTGGTTTAAACATATGAGTCACTTCCTCCTTCACTACATCTCCCACAATGCTTTGTATCATGGCTTAATGAAACAAAAGTCTCAATTACTTTAAATAGAATGGACACTAGAGGGAGCCAAACTCTTATTTAATGAACATCACATATTTAAATAGTAACTTAGGTGGCAAAACCCCCTGCGCTACACTTAATTTAAGCGGACTCTTTCCCCTGTGCCAGGGGCATCTGCCTCTAGGCAGTGGCGACGGCCTCCACCGTCAGACTCTAGAGCAGAGATATGCAATTAGCGGACCTCCAGCTGTTGCAGAACTACAAGTCCCATGAGGCATAGCAAGACTCTGACAGCCACAAACATGACACCCAGAGGCAGAGGCATGATGGGACTTGTAGTTTTGCAACAGCTGGAGGTCCGCTAATTGCATATCCCTGCTCTAGAGGAAAGCCTCGGGGTCAGGCCCAGGTACAGAAGAAGACCTGGGGCCGGAAACCTGCAAAGCAGAATTCTAAAGCCTCAGTGGGGAGAAGACTTCTGCAATACTCAGAAGTCTGGCAAGAGGAAATTCAGGACAGATGGGTCATCTCCACGGTGTCTCTAGGATACAAACTAGAATTTCGGGAGTTTCCACCGTCTCGTTTTCTGAGATCACACGTTCCCAAAGATCCAGAGAAAAGGCAATCTCTGTTTCGGGCATTAGACCAATTACTGGCTCAGGGGGTGATCATACAAATCTCCACAGAAGAGCAAGGTTTGGGGTTTTATTCAAACCTCTTTACCGTACCAAAACCGAATGTTGATGTCAGACCCATTCTAGATCTAAAGAATCTAAATCAGTTCCTGAAGATCCGTTCCTTTCGCATGGAGTCGATCAGGTCAGTAGTTTCTATCCTACAAGGAGGGGAACTTTTGGCGTCTATCGACATCAGGGGTGCATATCTGCATGTCCCTATATTTCCCACTCACCAAAGGTTTCTGCGGTTCGAAGTAGAACAGCAGCATTTCTAGTTTGTAGCCTTGCCCTTCGGGCTAGCTACAGCCAGGGCTGTCTTTTTGCATAGGTACGCTGGGCAGTTGCCCAAGGGCCCCACCTGCCCAGTGACCCCAGCCAGGGTCGGACTGGCCTACCGGGATTCCGGGAAATTTCCCGGTAGGCTGCCTGCCCTGGGGCTGCTTTGAGTTGCGGCTGTCCCTCTCTCCTCCTCCTCCTGTGTATCACGGAGCTGACTGGGTCTGTGTTCGGCGGCCGTGCTGTAACAAGGTCCCGCCCCCCCCTAGACCGGCTCGTAATAGTAGATTGAATTTGTTCCGCCTATGGCACAAGCTGGTCTAGGGGGGCAGGACCTTGTTTCAGTGCGGCCGCCGAACACAGACCCAGCCAGCTCCGTGATACACAGGAGGAGATGCTCACTGTGTGTGAGTGTGTTACCAGGCAATGGTGAGTCTATTAATTGGCACAGTGATGCTGCATTCATGGGCACAGTGAGAGTGTAATTGTGGGCACAGTGAGACTGCATTCATGGGCACAGTGAGGCTGTAATTGTGGGCACAGTGAAGCTGCAATGGTGGGCACAGTGAAGCTGAAATGGTGGGTACAGTGAGGCTGCATTCACAGGCACAGTGAGGCTGCATTGATGGGCACAGTGAGGCTGCATTCATGGGCACAGTGAGGCTGCATTCATGGGCACAGTGAGGCTGCATTCTCGGGCACAGTAAAGCTGCATTTGATGGGCAAACGTGCGTGATTGTGTAGACAGGGCCCCAGTGCACTGTATTGCCCGGGGGGCCTATAATGCTCTTAAGATGGCACTGGCTACAGCACCCCGGGTGTTCACAAAAGTGCTTGCCCTTCCTCTAGCCAGGTTAAGGGCACAGGGCATAACAGTCTTGGCGTACCTAGACGATCTATTGCTAATAGACCAGTCGGTGGCTCGTTTGGAGCAAAGCGTGCGCATTACAACCAGTTACCTGAAAAATCTGGGTTGGATTCTCAACCTAGAAAAGTCTTCCTTAAAACCGCTAAAAAGGCTTGAGTACTTGGGTCTGATCATAGATACGGCCCAAAAAAAAGGTGTTCTTGCCTTAGGCAAAGATCAACTCCATAAGAGAGCTGGTGCGGATGATCAGGTTGAAAGGAGATCCCTCCAATCGCCTTTGCATGAGGTTGTTAGGAAAGATGGTGGCTTCATTCGAAGTAGTTTCCTATGCTCAGTTCCATTCGAGACTGTTGCAAAACAGTATCCTGTCTGCCTGGAACAAAACGATTCAAGCTTTTGACTTGCCAATGTGGCTGTCCCCAAGGGTGTCCCAAAGCCTCAGTTGGTGGTTACTAACCCAGAATCTGCTGAAAGGAAAATTCTTCAGACCAGTTATCTGGAAGGTGGTAACGACAGAAGCCAGCCTTTCAGGCTGGGGAGCAGTGCTAGAGAAGACAACTGTCCAGGGACAGTGGTCAAGAACCGAGAAAGCCTTGCCCATCAACATGCTAGAGATTCCAGCAGTGCGTCTGGCTCTGAAGGCCTGGACTTTCAGGTTACGGGATTGTCCTTTCAGGATCCAATCCGGCAATGCCACAGCTGTGGCCTATATCAATCACCAAGGGGGCAGCAAGAGTCTCGCAGCACAGACAGAGGTGAACCATATTGTACCTAAAGTCTGAAGGACAGTAAACCTTTGTTTAGAAATTTTGGAGACCCCTGCTCTATAATACACTTGTTTGCCCATCTCCTGGCAACTACATATGAGGTTATGTAGGTTGGCGAGGGGTAGGACGGAAGAGCTAGGCCAGCACAGACAGTAAGTAGAGAAACCCAGAAGAGGAGAGGGCTGTGACCAGCAGTTAGGGAGGGAGGGGGATGTGATTTGGAATTGACTCTTCCGAAGTGGTCACATTTCCTAGCAAGTTTAAAAGTGCATTGCAAGTAATTAAAAAAAAAAAAAAAATGTAGAGCCCGTTTACATCTTTGTGTAGTGGCCATGCTACATGCGTTGCACTGACATTCATTTGGAAGGCAACGTGCATGTCTTGCAGCATGCCACAAAGCACAGCAAAGCACCATAGTACATTGCAGTGTATTGCGTTACAAATTTTGTAACGGAAATGAAAAAGGTCCTATAAGTCGCACATCTCTACAAAACCCTGTAGATAGGTGTGTGACAGCCTCAGCTCAGGCTCCAAACAGGCCACACCCTCCGCACGTTTTGCTCCACCCCACAGCTTAATCATGGGGGGCGGAGAAAAACGCACTCATGTTTCCCATGATTAAGCTCTGGGGCGGAGTGAAATGTGTTGGAGTGTGTGGCCTGGTTGGAGCCTAGGCTAAGGCTGTCATACACCTATCTACAGGGTTGTGCAGGTTATAGGACCTTTTTTCCTTTCCATCTGATATCTGGACCCGGGATAAGCTCCGTCTATTCCTGCACCCCTAGCGGTTTGCTATGGAGGAGGATCCGGTTGAGCCTTGATCAGCACCTGTTATTTCGGTTTTGGGTCACAAATTTTGTGACAATGACGTCTAATTTTCGAGATGCTCTATGCGTGGGTAGCCCATTATTTTCAATGGGGGGCTGCCTTAACATGCTGTGGGTTAACAATGTGCACTATAACATGCGTCAGCACAACACAAAAATGGAAATGGGCTCTTATGGAAAGGTCTGTCCCCACCAGACTTTTCATCCAATCAGCAGCAACCTCTCCCTGTCTTCTCCCCCAACCATTATGAAGACTGAGGAACATTTTACTGTATACCAGATAGGATAAAACGTTCTGGCCTCACTGATTGGTCCATTGGAGGTCACATGTCACCAGGAAGCCTTTTGGAAATCTGAACTGCCAAAATGAAAACTAAAACTCAGATTCAGCTCAGGACATTGGAGTTCATGAGATTCCCTCTAAATCTAAAGTCATCCGAATTTCCGGATCGGCTCTATTTTACTTGCTTCCCTGAATTCCTGTATAAAGAAATTTCGGAATATAATGGATCCTGTTTTACAGCCTCTTCCATTAGCGGGTGCCCCCCCCCCCTCTGCAGCTGATATCACAATGCAACTGTTATACTATATATAGAATTCTGGCTCTGGGCCTCTCGTACAGCTGTTCTGTCCACAGCGGGCACTGTCAATCATAGGACACGGGAGGAGCCTGTGTCCCCAGCCTGGGGTTAGAAGGTAACGTTGTCTGTGGGGTCTCCATCATTTCTGCTGGCAGTGCAGAATCCCAACTGGTGGAGAACTTTGCACTTTCTCACAATATTTTTTAAAATATTGCTTGAAGAACTATATTTGGCTTTCAGGCTACCTCTGAAATGGCAACCTGCCATCAATCTCCAAAAACATGGAGTGCATTAGTTGCTCCCAAATCTAAAACTTTTTTAGATTTACTTAGAGTAGGAAATGGCTAGAACCCTCATGTGACATTGGAGAGACTTCCTCTCTGTTTGCTCACTAATGGGTCATATTTATAGTTCATAGTTAGTCTGGTTGAAAAAAGACTCAAATCCATCCAGTTCAACCAATAAGAGGGGGGGGGAGTCCCTGAGCTTGGATTGGGCCCCCCATTCCCCCTAGTCCACCCTTGGCTGTGCTTCTTTTTTTTTTTAAATAAAATTTTATTCATTTTCCATACACAACAAACAACAAAGAAAACAAACCTGTATATGGAGCGAACGTCGCTCAAACCATTACAAAATATGCTAAACTGGTATACATTTAGTGGATACTTAGCAACCTAAAGGTCAAATGTCTATTTTGCTTAATTGGAACCAATAAAATTTATCAGGGGCTTCTTGGCTGTGCTTCTGGTAGTGAGTGCAGGGGTCGGATTCCAGTGCATGAAAATTAAGATTTGGGTAAAAATTTGAGCAATTGTGGCGTAAAACTACATTCCAGCAGTACTTCACTCAGAATCTGTCCTCCAAAAATACAATTCTGGCCTCCGCACTGCCAGACCTCATTAGTTTCATTAACACCCTCCTACCCGGGCCTGGCTTTCACCCACAACACATGAACTGTCCTCCTAAAACTCACTTAATGACTTACAATTTGCTCAGATCAATGGCCACTACTCCATACTCATACTCCTCGACCTTTCTACTGTCTTTGATACCACCCTCTCTTCCTCAAAAAACTCCACTCCCTTGGCCTCCAAGACTCTGCACTTAGATGGTTCTCCTCCTACCTGGAGGACCTTCAGTGTCAATTACAACTGCATCTTCTCCTTTCCTCTTTCCATAAAGGTCCTCCAAGGCTCTGTCCTCAGACCCCATCTATTCTCTATCTACACCTTCTCCTTGGGTCAGTTTATAACCTCTCATGGATTCAAATACCATCTCTATGCTGATGGCCCCCAAAATCTATCAATCTTCTTCTCACCTCACCCCTCCAGTCCACTCTTGCAACCCTCGTTTACTAAGTGATCAATGTGGATATTACACCACTTCCAAAATTGTGGATATCACACCACTCCCCACCGTCCACTCTCCTTTGACTTCTTAATCAAGATCAATAGTACAACTATCAGTCCCTCCCCTAAGTGCAATCTTGGACTCTGAACACCCCCCCCCCCCCCATTCAATCGCTGTACATTCTTGCTGCCTTTACCTCTGTAATATTTTCAAAATGCTCCACTTCTTACCCATTGACACCACCAAGCTTCTAATTCACTCTCATGTTATCTCTTACTTCAACTATTGCAACTCCCTCCTCGTTGGCCGACCTCTATTGTGCTATCCCCACTTCGGTCTATCCTGAATGATGCTGCCAGACTTACTCACCTTACTAAACTCTGTGTCCTTCACCCATCCTCTGCCAATCCCTCTACTGGCCTCCGCTCAGTGTCCTCCACCCCTCTTTGCCAATCCCACTACTGGACTCCGCTTCGTGTCCTCCACCCCTCTTTGCCAATCCCTCCACTGGCCTCTGCCCAGTTTTCTCCACCCTTTTCTGACAATCCCTTCAATGGCTTCCACCCAGTGTCCTCAACTACTCTCTGCCAATCCCTCCACTGGCCCCTGTTTGGTGTTCACTGGCCTTTGTTCAGTGTCCTCCAGCCCTTTCTGCCAATCCCTCCACTGGCCTCCACTTAGTGTCCTCTGCCCCTTTCTACCAATCCCTCCACTGGCCTCCCTTCAGTGTCCTCCTCCATCTCTGCCATTCCCTCCACTGGCCTCTGCTCAGTGTTCTCCACCCCTCTATTCCAATCCCTCCATTGGCCTCCGTTCAGTGTCCTCCGCCCTCTCTGCCATTCCCTCCACTGGTCTCCGCTCAGTGTCCTCAATTCCTCTCTACCAATCCCTCCATTAGCCTCCAATCAATGTCCCCCAATCCCTCCACTGGCCTCCGCTCAGTGTCCTCAACCCCTATCTACCAATCCCTCCAGTGGCTTCTGACCACCGAAGAAATAAAATTCCAAATACTAACAACATACAAAGCCATCCACGACTCTGCCCAGAGCTACATTACCAACCTCGTCTCCAAATATCACCCAAACCTTTCTCTCTACTCCTCCCAAGACCTCCTCCTTTCTAGCTCCCTCACCACCTTGTCTCATGCTCACCTCCAGGACTTCTCCAGAGCTTCCTCCAGCCTCTGGAAACCCCTACCCCAATCTGCCCCACTATCTTCGACAACTTTTCCTGAAAAGGCTTCTCTTCAGGAACGTTTGTCCTGCCTCCATCCTAACAACTGGACTTTTACTTTCTCTATCAACACTATTACCTTCTATGTAACTGTACTGGCTCCCTTGAATTTGTAAAGTGCCACACAAACTGTCGGTGCTATGCCAACCGGCATTATATTATTTTTTTAAACTGGCGTTTTTTTAAGCCCAGTGTGCCATGGACCTTAATAATAATAACAAAAAAAAAATGTCATTCTCAGGGCATCAAGGAGAGAGTGTAGTAGAGCCTGGCATGTCAAGCTGAAATACAAATATATGAACTGTACTACCTGCCCAGGAATTTGTGATTCTGTTCAGCCTGGATTGTGATCCAGGCACTCCAGTCAGACTGCACAGCAAGCATCCAGATCTCCCCTCCCCGCCCCCCCCCCCCCCCCCCAACCTGTCATTGGATGATAAAAGCGCAGTACCGCTCTCATGAGGTCAACTCTCTGCTCTTCCTGTCCCTGTGTTAGACTGACACCACAGTGAGCTCAGTTTTTTCCCCTGCCTCTGTTATTTAGACATGACCCTGAATTTCAGAGGATGTTTAATTCGGAGTGAATTTCATGGACACCGTTGACCACATCTGAATTTCGGTGTTGTTTTTGGCGGTTTGGGTTCCTAAAAGTCTTCTGGGGGAAAGGGACCAGAGGATCTTCCTGCCTTATACAGTACCCATTCTCTGCCAAGTACCCTTCCCTTAGCTTGGCTGCCAGTCCCACCAGGCCCCCTACTCTATCTTACCATCCTTGGTAGAGTTTTTGGCTTTGGCAGATTTTTGACCCCATCATCTCATCAGGCCACCAAGAGATTCCCAAAACCATTCTGTTCAATTTTTCCTCATCGGTTGCCCTGTAATACCCCCCTATTCGGAGCCTGGTTCAGGTTCCCTTTAAACTCAATGGGATTTCCAGTTCCAAAATCCCATATTTCAGGGGTTCACGGCTTTACAAATAATGTTCGGCAGAAGAACAGTGGATCCAACCAGGACAGATTTGTCCAGTGCCCAGGGCAAGGATGCAGAACTGCACCCCTCTCACCTACTACTAATGCATGACATAGAATGGGTGTACCGCCTTGTGCCCATTCTTTGCCCCCTTTGCTCCAGTTGTGCATGGTTGGCATAGAGTGTGCACCGCGCATGCATGGTTAATCGCTAGCAGATAGCAGGTAGTTTCACATGCACATTGTGTTTTTCGTGTCAGCTGTCACAGTGTGACAGCATATCTGGGGCATGCAAGTAAGGGGGGCACCCCCTCTCTACCACTGTGCCCTGGGCGGCTGACCCTCTTTCCCACCCCTTGTCCCGGCCCAGGATTCCAACAGAAGTTTGTTTCTGTCTACCCCTAATGTGGGAATTGTATCCTATATATACAATCACTGGAAACTTTATTAGGTACACCTGTTCAATTGCTTGGTAACACAAACTGCTAATCAGGCAAGCGCATGACTTTGAACATGGCATGGTTGGTATTGCAAAAACTGCTGATCTACTAGGATTTTTACATACAACCATCTCTTGGGTTTACAGAGAATGGTGGGGAAAAAAGGCCTTGTAGATGTGAGAGGAGAATGGGCAGACTGGCTGCAGATGATAGAAAGGCAACAGTAACTCAAATACTCACTCGTTACATAAAGGAATGCAGAATACCATCTCATTGAACCTTGAAGCAGATGGACTACAGCAGCAGAAGACCACACCGGGTGCCATTCCTGTCAGCTAAGAACAGGAAACTGAGGCTACAATTGGCACAGGATCACCAAAATTGGACGATAGAAGATTGGAAAAACGTTACCTGGTCTGATGAGCCTCGATTTCAGCTGCGACATTCAGATGGTGGGGTCAGAATTTAGCACATGGATCCATCCTGCCTTGTATCACCGGTTCAGTCTGGTGGTGGGGGGTGTAATGGTGTGGGAGATATTTTCTTGGCACGCTTTGGGCCCCTTAGTACCAATTGAGCATGGTTTAAAGACCACGGCCTACCTGAGTATTGTTGCTGACCATGTCCATCCCTTTATGACTACAGTGTCCCCATCTTCTGATGGCTCCTTCCAGCAGGATAATGCCCCATGTCACAAAGCTCCAATCATCTCACCACTGGACAATGAGGTCCTTGTCCTCCAATGGCCTCCACACTCACCACATCTCATCCAATAGAGCACCTTTGGGATGTGGTGGAATCATGGATGTGCAGCCGACAAATCTGCAGCAACTGCGTGATGTTATCATGTCACTATGGAGCAAAATGTCTGAGGAACGTTTCCAGCACCTTGTTGTATCTATGCCATGAAGAATGAAGGCCAAAGGGGGTCCAACCCGTTACTAGCAAGGTGGACCTAATAATAAAGTGGTTGGCGAGTGTATAAAGTAGGGCATTTTCCGGGTTCAAATATTGGAATGGACCGTCCCGGGATCTTGTGGTCAGCTGGTAAGTGTGACGTAGTGGCACCAGGAGTCAGATATAAGGATGGCATTTGGAGCCACTTACCTGCAATGTAGACAGTTCTCCTTTTATACTCTAATGCTGCGTACACACGATCGGACTTTACGGCATACTTGGTCCGGCGTACCGGATTTCGATCATGTGTGTGGCGTCCAGCGGATTTTGTTTGCTCAAAAGTTTGACGGACTTAGATTTGAAACATGTTTCAAATCTATCCGACAGACTCGAGTCTGGTCGAAAAGTCCGCTCGTCTGTATGCTAGTCCGACGTACAAAAAAACGACGCTAGGGCAGCTATTGGCTACTGGCTATGAACTTTCTTGTTTTAGTCCGGTCGTACGTCATCACGTACGAATCCGTCGGACTTTGGTTGATCGTGTGTAGGCAAGTTTGTTCGTTCGTAAAGTCCGCCGAAAAGTCCGCCGGACAAAGTCTGCCGTAAAGTTTGGTCGTGTGTACAGGGCATAAGGGTCACCACACACCAATCTTTGTACAGTTCATTTTAGATTTACCAAAACAATGTAATATAAGGACCTGCCTAAGCTATCCAATCAATGTGTACCCAGTAAGGCAGGCCGGTGCACTACTACATAGTTGTTGGTACATCTAAAGTAGATTGTAACATGTATGGGGGGGGCTTAGGAAAACTTTCACTAAGTTTTTTTTTTTAACTTACCTCCTCCCTCCTCTCCATTCTTCCTGAGTTCTGGAATCAAGTCCTTCACTTTCCTCCATAATGTTCACACGGCGCATCCTTTTCTTTCTGCCGCTTGTAGAACCCCATAGACATCTATGGAGCAGGGAAAGAAATAAAGGGATGTATAGTAAACCAAATCATGACAGGTGCTCTTAAAAAAAGGGGTGAAACAAGTTTGTCTGATGGC
The DNA here is from genome assembly GCF_042186555.1 of Aquarana catesbeiana. Classification (NCBI taxonomy): domain Eukaryota; kingdom Metazoa; phylum Chordata; class Amphibia; order Anura; family Ranidae; genus Aquarana; species Aquarana catesbeiana. Next base: position 17,922,922 of record NC_133325.1, on the reverse strand, counting down.
AACAATCACATGGGAGACGAGCTGTTTTCTCATACCATGACAGTTTGTGCCGTGAGCAACAGTACAAAGGTCACGTTTACAACTAGATGTTGTTTTATGCTTTTTTTCATACTTTCCTTTTCTACTGTTTTGGTTATACACTCACCGGCCACTTTATTAGGCTGGATTCACACCTATGGCATTTTTAGTGCTTTTTGCATTTTGCAGATTTGCACTACAGAACGTGTTCCATAGGAAACCATGGTAAACGGACTGTAGTGCAAATCTGCAAAATGCAAAGAGCACTAAAATAGGTGTGAATCCAGCTTAAGGTACACATTGCTATTACCGGGTTGGACCTAGGGTTGCCACCTCATCCCTTTATACCCGAAACACCTATGAACTACATGGGTTCTGTGGCTGATTGAGGTGGTAATTAAACTCACTTGTTGCCTTATCTACATTACATCAGCCTCAGAAGCCGTGTAATTCATATGTGTTCAGGTTTAAAGGGATGAGGTGGCAACCCTACACCACACCCCAAAGGTGCTCTATTGGATGGAGATGTGGTGGGTGTGGAGGCCATTGGAGGACAAGGACCTCATTGTCCAGTGGTGAGATGATTGGAGCTTTGTGACATGGTGCATTATCCTGCTGGAAGGAGCCATCAGAAGATGGGGACACTGTAGTCATAAAGGGATGGACATGGTCAGCATCAATACTCAGGTAGGCCGTGGTGTATAAACCATGCTCAATTGGTACTAAGGGGCCCAAAGTGTGCCAAGAAAATATCTCCCACACCATTACACCCCCCACCACCAGACTGAACCGGTGATACCCCATCCCCCACACCATTACACCCCCACCACCAGTCTGAACCGGTGATACAAGGCAGGATGGATCCATGTGCCAAATTTTGACCCCACCATCTGAATGTCGCAGCTGAAATCCAGACTCATCAGACCAGGCAACGTTTTTCCAATCTTCTTTTCGGCCAATTTTGGTGATCTGTGTGAATTGTAGCCTCAGTTTCCTGTTCTTAGCTGACAGTAGAAATGGGTCCAACACCCCCCCTTGTTCGGTTCGCAGCAGAACTACCGAACAGGGGAAATGTTCTAACCCGAACGGCGAACCCCATTGAATATGGTTGCCACCTCATCCCTTTACACTTCAATAGCAAGGACGTCATATGACGTCCTTGGCTTTGAGCAGGTATATCCGAATGATGCCTGTAGTTACAGACATCATTCAGATATTGCCGGTTTCAGCCGGCGAATCTCTACACCATAGGAACGATCATAGCGGCCGTTCCTCCGCTTGATCGTTCCTATGGGAGGCGAGAGGGGACGCCCCCCCCCCTCCCGCCGCCCTCCGGTGCCTGCTCCGACTCACCGTTACGATCGGTGAGGCGGAGAGTAGATCCGCCGGCGCCGGATGTAGATCATAGAGATTTCCGGCGGACCAGATGGTCCCCGGAGTCTCTATGATCGTCGGAGGCCGGGCGCGATGTTATGATGTTATGCCTCTCCATTCAAAAAAACGGCGCCGCTTCAGCTTGGAAGCGGCGATCGTTTTATTTATTTTTTTTTTCAGGCTTCCCAGCCTAGTGGTGAGATATGGGGTCTTATTGACCCCATATCTCACTATTAAGAGCACCTGACATGTCATATTGCTATTACAAGGGATGTTTACATTCCTTGTAATAGGAATAAAAGTGATCAATTTTTTTTTTTTTTCAAAAAAGTGTCAAAATAAAAAAAATAAAATATAATTAACAATAAAAAAAAAAAAAAAAAATTTTTAAAGCGCCGCTGTCCCCGTGAGCTCGCACGCAGAAGCGAACGCATACGTAAGTCCCGCCCACATATGAAAACGGTGTTCAAACCACACATGTGAGGTATCGCCACGAACGTTGGAGCGAGAGCAATAATTTTGGCCCTAGACCTCCTCTGTAACTCAAAACATGTAACCAGTAAAAAAATTTCAAGCGTCGCCTATGGGGATTTTTAAGTACCGAACATTGGCGCCATTCCACGAGCGTGTGCAATTTTGAAGCGTGACATGTTAGGTATCTATTTACTCGGCGTAATTTCATCTTTCACAAAATGCAAAAACATTGGGCTAACTTTACTGTTTTTTTTTTTTTTTTTAAACACAAAACAGTTTTTTTCCCCAAAAAAACGCGTTCGAAAAATTCCTGCGCAAATACTGTGTGAGATAAAAAGTTGTAACAACCGCCATTGTATTCTCTAGGGTCTTTGCTAAAAAAAATATATAATGTTTGGGGGTTCTATGTAATTTTCTAGCAAAAAAATTATGATTTTTACATGTAGGAGCAAAGTGTCAGAATTGGCCTGGTATTGAAGCGGTTAAACCCGAACACATATTAATTACACAAGTTCTGAAGCTGATTAAGGTGGTAATTAAACTCACTTGGTGCTTTATCTGCACTTAAAGGGGGGTTCCGGCCGGGAAAAAAAAAATTTAAAAGTCAGCAGCTACGAACACTGTAGCTGCTGATTTTAAAAAAGCACACTTACCTGTCCTGGGTGCCCGTGATGTCGGCCGCCCGAGGCTGACCCGTCCCTCGTCTCTCTGCACCGCCATCCTAACTAAGGGAAACGGCAGTGCAGCCTTACGGCTTCACTGCCCGTTTCCTACTGCGCATGCGCGCGTCGCGCAGCACTTTGTGAACGGGACGCGATGTGTTGTGGGACTCACACAGTTCCCATAACACACCACGCCCCATTCCCCAGAAGACAACGCGGGGAGGAGAAGACTGAACATCAGGAAGAGGCGGATTAGGAAGTCTGCCTAGCAACAGCCATTTCAGGTGAGTTAAAAAAAAAAATTTTTCATGCATTTTTTTTTTTGTGGTGGGTCTCCACTTTAATTAGCCTCAGAACCTGTGTAATTCATATGTGTTCAGGTTTAAAGGGATGAGGTGGCAACTCTACCATTGAAGTCTATGGGAGCCGAACAGGAGAAATGAAAAGTGTCCATTTTTGAAGGCTTATATGCAAGTAATTGGCTATAAAAGAGGTATGGGGGTCTGGGTACTGCCCTGGGGGACATGTATCAATAAAAGAAAAAAAAAATGTTTTTTTCAGGAGCAGTGATTTTAATTCTGCTTATAGTGCAACAATAAAATGAAAAGTATAGTGCCTAGGCGGGAGTCCCCTTAATGTGCCTGTCAAATCCCATTTAAAATGACTTGCGGTTGCTGGCACCTGGCTATTGAAAAAACAAAAGAAGAAAACGGTATGGGGTCCCCCCAGTCCATACCAGACCCTTATCCGGGCATGCAGGTCATGAAAGGGAGGGGGCGAGTGAGCACCCCCCTCCCCCCGCCGAATCATACCTGGCCACATGCCCTCAACATGGGGGGGGGTGCTTTGGGGCAGTGGGAGCTCTCCCCCCTCCACCCCAAAGCACCTCATCCCCATGTTGATGAGGACCAGGACCTCATCCGTACAACCAGATCCCGCCCCCCCCCATGTAAATGAGTATAGGGTACATCGTACCCCTACCCATTCAGCAAAAAAGTAATAAAAACAAGAGACAAGTTTTTGACAATTCCTTTATTGAAAAATAAAAAAATTGTGTCCCCTCGATGTAAATCCATCATCAATCACCCCGCCCGCCCACCCGAAGGATTGAAAACTCTCTCGCCTCCAGGGAGGCCTCCCGCCGAATGCCTGCTCTGCGCTTCTTATTCTTCTAAATTTTATTTAGCTAAGGGACGGGGCTACCTGGCTGCATCACTCAGTGGCACCGCCCCTTCTGACATCACAGACTGGTGCATGCTGGGCCTGTGACGTTACAAGGGGGCGGGGCCACCGGGTGACGCAGCAAGGTGGCCCTGCCCCTTATCTATATAAGAAATATCAAAGCGCAGAGCAGGCATTCGGCGGGAGGCCTCCCTGGAGGCGAGAGAGTTTTTTATTTTTCGGGTCAGCTGATTGACGATGGATTTGAGGGACACTATTTTTTTATTTTTTATTATTTAATAAAGGACTTGTCAAACCCTTGTGTTTATTACCTTTTAGACACTTTTTTTGGTTTTGGTGAACGGGTAGGGGGTACGATGGCTGAACAGGCCTAACCGTTCGCCCATCCCTAGCTGACAGGAGTGGCACCCGGTGTGGTCTTCTGCTGCTGTAGCCCATCTGCTTCATAGTTGGATGTGTTGTGTGTTCAGAGATGGTATTCTGCATACCTTGGATGTAACGAGTGGTTATTTGAGTTACTGTTGCCTTTCTATCATCTAGAACCCGTCTGCCCATTCTCCTCTGACCTCTGACATCAACAAGGCAATTTCCTCCACACAACTGCCGCTCACTGGATATTTTCTCTTTTTCCCATCATTCTCTGTAACCAGGAGAACTACCAGAAGCCCCAGGGAGATCCCGCGGCTCACGAGCACCATACAAATGCTGATTGCCGCCTCAGAGATGTGCTGGGGGTTGGAGGTGCACAGACAGCGGAGACCAGCCAGGGGGAACCTCTGGAAGGGGGGGCTGCTGTCTGGGGACCCTGAAGTAAGGTGGGGCCCCTCTGCTGTAAGGGGGGGCTCTCTGGGGACCCTAATGGAAGGGGGGCTCTCTGGGGACCCTGATGAAGGGGGGCCCTCTGGGGACCCTGATGTAAGGGTGGCTCTCTGGGGACCCTGATGTAAGGGGGGGCCCTCTGGGGACCCTGATGTAAGGGGGCCCTCTGGGGACCCTAAAATAAGGGGGGCTCTCTGGGGACCCTGATGTAAGGAGGGGCTCTCTGGGGACCCTGATGTAAGGAAGGGGCTGTCTGGGGACTCTGAAGTAAGGGGGGCTCTCTTGGGACCCTGATGTAAGGGGGGGGCCTCTGGGGACCCTGATGTAAGGGGGGGGCCTCTGGGGACCCTGATGTAAGGGAGGGCTCTCTGGGGACCCTGATGTAAGGAGGGGCCCTCTGGGGACCCTGATGTAAGGGGGGGCTCTCTGGGGACCCTGATGTAAGGGGGGTCTCTCTGGGGACCCTGATGTAATGGGGGGCTCTCTGGGGACCCCGATGTAGGGAGGGGTTCTTTGGGGACCCTGTTGTAAGGGGGGCTCTCTGGGGACCCTGATGTAAGGGGGCAGCTGCCTGGGGACCCTGATGTAAGGAAGGGGCTGTCTGGGGGGACCCTGATGTAAGGAAGGGGCTGTCTGGGGACCCTGAAGTAAGGGGGGGCCTCTGGGGACCCTGATGTAAGGAGGGGCTCTTTGGGGACACTGATGTAAGGGGAAGGCTCTCTGGGGACCCTGATGTAATGAGGGGGCTTTGGGGATCCTAATATAAGTAGGGAGGCTCTCTGGGGACCCTGATGTAATGAGGGGGGCTCTGGAGCCCCTGATGTAAGAGGGGATCTGCACTCGGATATGTAACAATATTTTATATATTTATATTATAAATACATACATACACCCACATGTATATTATATACCTATGTATGCCCGCCCAAGTGTATGACTTTCTTTACTTTGCTGCTATGGGCTCTAGCCCCAGATCTTTTGTAGACCCAGCAATGCCCCTGGTGGGGGTACTTCATGGTTTCTTGCACCGGGGCTCTGAAGATTCTAGTTACGCCTCTGACTTAAATCCCCTTTCTTCCCCATTCTGATGCTCGGTTTGAACTTCAGCAAGTCGCCTTCACCGCGTCTAGATGCCTAAATGCATTCAGTTGCTGCCATGTGATTGGCTGATCAGCCATTTGTGTTACTAATAAAGTGGCCGGTGAGTGAATATTCCGTCTGTGTGTTTTTCTGCTTTTCATCCACTCAATCAGGAATCCCAAATTATAGAACTGTATTCCCATAATGCTGCTGCAGTCTCTCACCTTGTGATTTGCTACAAAGTTCTAATGTTGCATTCCGTTTACTGAAGGAGAGGAAATGCTTTCTCCTGCCTTCTAAAAAGTTACAATGTAGTGTCTGATAACTGGGGGGGGGGGGGGAGGGGACTGAGGAAATGCCTCCTCCTGCCAGCAGCAGATTGATGACATCAGCTCAGCCTAGGCAAAGTCACTGGACCGAGAGAGACAAAAGATGGCTTTTTAAAATGAATCAGTGGAACTGAGTAATTATGGTCTCTGTATATTGTGATTACCAAGGAATTATTCCTGCAATGAGTCACAGGCCTGAACTTTCTTGAGCCAAAGAATTGTTTTCACCGTCCAGTTTCTGGAAAGCACCCACTTACAGGAAAGGGACTAGGTGCACCAGACGCACCACTATGGGTTTCTCAGCAATCTGTATATCCAGTGGCGACTGGTGGTATATTTTCGGGGGGGGCAGCAAACCATCCACCCCCACCCCCCCCGGCGGTCTCGTGTCTCCCCCATACCCCCCCCCCCCCCAGTGTCGGTCCCTGCACTTACCCCATCTAGGTTGTGGGTTTTCTCCTAGCGGCATCTCTTTCTTCCTCAGCTTCACGGCGGCGCGGCTCCCCCTTCATGGCGACCAATAGGATTGCCTCTCCTTTCGGCCATTTGGGTGACGGGTCTCATGATCCGCTCCCTGATTGGCCTGGGAGGAGAATCAAGATAGTGAATATTTATCGCTAGTGTCATAAAATTAGAGTCTCAAGCTCTAATCATGTGCTTTTAAAAAAAAAAAAAAAAAAAACCATTGGAATCCATGTGTCCGGCGCCCCACATGTAGATTAGGGGGCCGGACGCATAGATGGGAGGGCGGCGCCCTTGCGTCCTGCATTACGGGCCACCACTGTGTATATCTGTTATCGAGACACAGCAGACAATGAGAATGCATCGATAGGACCTCTTACCAATGGTGTACCCAGGGCCGAAACTAGGGGGGGGGGCACCTGCCCTGGGCGCTGAATTAATAGAGGGTGCCACCGGTCTCTTCCCATCTGGTCTCCCTGCTGCTCCTCCGGCGCCCAATCTCCTCCACAAGTGCTACAGCTGCTGTGCAGATACTGAGGAGATCAGGCGCCGGGGTACGGCAAGACCAGATGGGATAACACCGCGATCATCAGTCTCTCACATACCGCGGAGCTCACCCCGCCAGAAGGGTATGATGAAGTCCATGGAGGAGATGTGGAGCAGAGTGCAGGGGAGGGATCGGAGGTGATTATACCCCCCCACACGGGGGCTCCGGTGTCCGCTCCTCCAGCTTCCTCCGCCGTGTGTCTTCCGCCAAAGTGCCAGGCATCCAACAGGATCGCCTGACGTTTTGGCTAATCGATAAACAGGTCTCACAGACCTGCCTCCTGATTGGTGGGGAGAAACTTTAGTGTGATAACAGTGAAAATTAATTTGCTATGATCACACAACTGGGTGGGCTCAGAGTGCAATGCTCTGCGCTCACCCATTTTTGAAGCCTATTAGAATCTCTGGCTCTAACCAGGTGCTTCAAACCCCCCCGAATTGGATACCATGGTCCGGCACCACTGCTATGTAGATCAGGGGGCCGGACGCATCGATAGGGGAGGCGGCACCCGTACGCCCTCTATGGACAGGCCACCACTGGCCCCTATGAGTTTAAACTTGGACGACCTTGCTCCCCCAAGGGATAGAAGATCTGCAATCATCTATGTTACTCTCTGCTCAGGGGGAGAGCTTGCAACTGGCTCTATTTGTTGGTTGATCAGGTTTGAGCTCCTCAGAATACTGGTGAGGGGATGCACTGGACACCTTTGCTGCCATGGTGCTATATGCTGGGTGTCCAGTGCGCCCCTGTGCCTTTCAGAAGGGTTAGGCTCTCTCCAGGCTCACCTGCCCTCTTCCAATCCATTTTAATGCATGTGCTCCTACTATGGAGGCTCTCAAAATTTAGAGTTAGGGCTACAGAAAATACTGGGGTGACGTGATGTATTTGCAAATGCGTGCAAACTAAACCCCTGTTTTTAACGCATACTGTTAGACAGGTTTATGCGGTTGGTTGCAGACTGCTCTGTAAGTTGAGCTGGGAATTTTCTTTGGTTTTGTTTGACATGCGTTGCTCTTCCATGAGCTCCTAGCTGCAAAGGCCAGTTATAAGTGGGGGCAGTGGCCATTGGTTTGTACTTTGTTGAGCACCAGCTTGCCTTCTTCCTATACTGCATCCTGGTGCCATCTCTTCCCCGGGTACATGACACACACGCACCTGGCCATTCACATGATGTAAAAGAAAACGCGATTCTTCATCTACTTTCAGATGCCTTTGTAACAAAAGAATCAATGTTATTCATTTAACCTATCCGTGGTCATAAAGTTATGGCTGATCGGTGTACATAAACTGCTCGGGTGATACAAGCAGTCTGGCCACAGCGCAAGAGGTAGAACACATCCTTCAATGGACAGAACGTTAGGTCACAACTCTCTTGTTGGTTCACACACCTAGAGCAGAAAACAGGGAGGCTTAATTTCCGTAGTCCCCTGATGGTTCCTCCATCAGGTTTTTCTTCAGATTTATTGATGTAGGGGAACACCGGACACGGATCTGTTGGCATCTCGTCACAATTAAAGAAATCCCAGGTTCATTTCCAAAACATCAGCCTACTGGCAGACAGCAGATGATTTGGTCGCTCCATAGATGTCATACTGTCACTAAAACTTCTTCCTTGCCTTCTAAAGAGAATCGGATCAGAAAGAATTCCCACCATTCTGATAACTTTGGGCTGACCAAGAAAAGCCTGATGATCTGTGACCTCTTTCTGCTCAACCTGATCTTCTGTCCCTGAGACTGATTTTCCATCCTACTTTTCAGTTGCTGAATTTAACAGCATGGCTAGAGAAGCCAAAGTTCTATTCTTGTACAGGATGGTCTCTCAGGGATGGTTGGACATGCTATGGGCTTGTAAGCCTTTTTTTTCCCTTGGGGTAATCACTGCACCTGGAAAGCCTTTTTCATATAGTGTGCGGCTCTCAGTTTTAACCCTAGGACTCTTTCAGTTGTTGGATTCTCAGCCTTTCTCCAGTATTGCACGGACCAGCATCAAGCGCTGAGTACCATCAAAGGCAAATCCTGTTCTTTATTCCTTGGTTAGCAGCATTCTCCAAGGTGTAACCCACATTTTTAATCCCATTAAGTCTTCCTTGAATCTTAATCTGGTGCATTCAGTGCTGCAGATCCCCTCTTTGAACCAATACACGAGGTCCCTCTTGTGACATTGTCTCCGAAGATGGCCTTCCTCCATGTCATCACCAGCCTGGGGGGAATATAGGCTTCCTGGTTTGTGAAGTCCACCTTTTAGATCCTTTAAAAGGACAAGGCTGTCTTAGGACCTTGGTTGTCCTGTTTCCTCAGGTCACATCCTTTTACCATTCAAGCCATCTCTGTCTCCCTTACATCTTTGGAAGATTGCTCTTTAGATCATAGTTGTTAGAGCTTATCTACTCAGGGGAGGGATGAGTTGAAGGACCGAGGGGGAATTGGATTTTTGTGCAAGATATATTGGTTTGGTGGTCCTGAGTGAAGATATTTCAACAGAAGGGGACCCATAGTCAGTGGCACAAGCTAGCCAGAGTATTATTTAGCTACATGTTCTCTGTTAGTCTTCCACCACTGACTTTTTTGTGACTCTGAGGCATCATGTGAACAAATTCGGAGTCAGAAAATGTGAAGATGTAACCCATGTCCTTTAGAACCACTAATCACCCACCATGGCATGCTTTGCATAGTGCACTTTCTTTAGTTAACAGAAATGTACCCTACTATGAAAGGGCCACTTGGTTGTAGTTGGACCTCTCTTGGTTGTAGTTGAACCACTCTTGGTTGTAGTGGACCATTTTTGGTTGTAGTTGGACCCCTCTTGGTTTTAGTTGGACCCCACTTGGTTGTAGTTGGACCCCACTTGGTTGTAGTTGGACCCCACTTGGTTGTAGTTGGACCCCACCTGGTTGTAGTTGGACAACTCTTGGTTATAGTGGACCATTTTTGGTTTTAGTTGGACCAATTTTGGTTGTAGTTGGACCCCACTTGGTTGTAGTTGGACCCCACTTGGTTGTAGTTGGACCCCACCTGGTTGTAGTTGGACCACTCTTGGTTGTAGTTGGACCACTCTTGGTTGTAGTTGGACCACTCTTGGTTGTAGTTGGACCCCACTTGGTTGTAGTTGGACCCCACCTGGTTGTAGTTGGACCACTCTTGGTTGTAGTTGGACCACTCTTGGTTGTAGTTGGACCCCACTTGGTTGTAGTTGGACCCCACTTGGTTGTAGTTGGACCCCACCTGGTTGTAGTTGGACCACTCTTGGTTGTAGTTGGACCACTCTTGGTTGTAGTTGGACCCCACTTGGTTGTAGTTGGACCCCACTTGGTTGTAGTTGGACCCCACCTGGTTGTAGTTGGACCCCACCTGGTTGTAGTTGGACCACTCTTGGTTGTAGTTGGACCACTCTTGGTTGCAGTTGGACCACTCTTGGTTGCAGTTGGACCACTCTTGGTTGCAGTTGGACCACTCTTGGTTGCAGTTGGACCACTCTTGGTTGTAGTTGGACCACTCTTGGTTGCAGTTGGACCACTCCTGGTTGTAATTGGACCTCCCATGCCATAGGTTCCCAGCCCTCCTCTTCTGCCTTTTGGAAGATGGACTACCTGTTTATCATTCCAGAAGTTCCACAAATGGACCTCTGGAGTCCAGCTCAACCAACTTTCACTGGAGTCACCAGATCAGACTTATTCTTATGTGGTGAGCAAATCCTTGGTTTTTGGCATCAAGCATCATTTTTCAGGTTGCTGGTCCTCTGTCCACACTATCACCAAGTCTTACCATATACATGTTTCAGCATTAGACCATGAGGTCCCACAGGCCATGGAGTGATTTGGGCACACCATGTTCTTTGAGGGTTACCCATGGCTTGTGTTTGCCTGCCTGACTTTTTTGGACTCACGTTGGCAGTCCATGTGAAGAAGACAGTGTCCTCAATGGGAGATAAAGGGATTTGCACTCACTGTAAGATCTGTTCCTCTACCAGTTTACTGAGGAACATGAGTTCACTGCTTCTTGCTCCTGAGCTCAGTAGTGGTGGGTATAGGCAGGGTCGGGACAAAGGGTGGGCAGGAGGGGAAGCTGCCCTGTCCTGGTACTGGGTATAGGTGCCCTCTGACACTAGGCAAAGCAAAGGACACAGCATCTTCTAGTGGCCATACACTGAATGTACAGGACAGGTTTATGAATAGAATTATAAAACTTAAATGTATCAGTATGGGTGGAAGTTGCGGAGTCATATATTGCGAACAGTTATGGGTAGAGTAGTAGATGGCCTTATATAATGCAAACAGTTATGGATGGAGAAGTAGGTGGAGTTACAGTATCTCACAAAATTGAGTACACCCCTCACATTTTTGTAAATATTTTATTCTATCTTTTCATGTGACACCACTGAAGAAATGACACTTTGCTACAATGTAAAAATTGGGTCCAATTAGCCATTTTCCCTTCCCGGTGTCATGTGACTCGTTAGTGGTACAAGGTCTCAGGTGTGAATGGGGAGCAGGTGTGTTAAATTTGGTGTTATCGCTCTCACTCTTGTGATTGTTGCTCTACGTAAAGATGGCCAAGGCTATAAGAAGATTGCCAAGAACCTGAAAATGAGCTGCAGCATGGTGGCCAAGACCCGGCCTCGCCATGGTCGACCAAAGAAGTTGAGTGCACGTGCTCAGCGTCATATCCAGAGGTTGTCTTTGGGAAATAGACGTATGAGTGCTGCCAGCATTGCTGCAGAGGTTGAAGGGGTGGGGGGTCAGCCTGTCAGTGCTCAGACCATACGCCGCACACTGCATCAAATTGGTCTGCATGGCTGTTGTCCCAGAAGGAAGCCTCTTCTAAAGATGATGCACAAGAAATACCACAAACAGTTTGCTGAAGACAAGCAGACTAAGAACATGGATTACTGGAACCATGTCCTGTGGTCTGATGAGACCAAGATAAACTTATTTGGTTCAGATGGTGACAAGCGTGTGTCGCGGCAACCAGGTGAGGAGGACAAAGACAAGTGTGTCTTGTCTACAGTCAAGCATGGTGGTGGGAGTGTCATGGTCTGGGGCTGCATGAGTGCTGCCAGCACTGGGGAGCTACAGATCATTGAGGGAACCATGAATGCCAACATGTACTGTGACATACTGAAGCAGAGCATGATCCCCTCCCTTCAGAGACTGGTCCGCAGGGCAGTATTCCAACATGATAATGACCCCAAACACACCTCCAAGATGACCACTGCCTTGCTAAAGAAGCTGAGGGTAAAGGTGATGGACTGGCCAAGCATGTCTCCAGACCTAAACCCTATTGAGCATCTGTGGGGCATCCTCAAACGGAAGGTGGAGGAGCGCAAGGTCTCTAACATCCACCAGCTCCGTGATGTCGTCATGGAGGAGGGGAAGAGGACTCCAGTGACAACCTGTGAAGCTCTGGTGATCTCCATGCCCAAGAGGGTTAAGGCAGTGCTGGAAAATAATGGAGGCCACACAAAATATTGACACTTTGGGCCCAATTTGGACATTTTCACTTAGGGGTGTACTCACTTTTGTTGCCAGCGGTTTAGACATTAATGGCTGTGTGTTGAGTTATTTTGAGGGGACAGCAAATTTACACTGTTATACAAGCTGTACACTCACTACTTTACATTGTAGACAAGTGTCATTTCTTCAGTGTTGTCACATGAAAAGATAGAAGAAAAGATTTACAAAAATGTGAGGGGTGTACTGACTTTTGTGAGATACTGCATATTGGGGTCTCCCCCGGGAGGTGTATATATTGGGGTCTCCCCCGGGAGGTGTATATATTGGGGTCTCTCCCGGGAGGTGTATATATTGGGGTCTCCCCCGGGAGGTGTATATATCGGGGTTTCCCCGGGAGGTGTATATATTGGGGTCTCCCCTGGGAGGTGTATATATTGGGGTCTCCCCTGGGAGGTGTATATATTGGGGTCTCCCCGGGAGGTGTATATATCGGGGTCTCCCCCGGGAGGTGTATATATCGGGGTTTCCCGGGGAGGTGTATATATCGGGGTTTCCCCGGGAGGTGTATATATCGGGGTCTCCGCCGGGAGGTGTATATATTGGGGTATCCCCCCGGAGGTGTATATATTGGGGTATCCCCCCGGAGGTGTATATATTGGGGTCTCCCCGGAAGGTGTATATATCGGGGTCTCCCTGGGAGGTGTATATATTGGGGTATCCCCCCGGAGGTGTATATATTGGGGTCTCCCCGGAAGGTGTATATATTGGGGTCTCCCCTGGGGAGGTGTATATATTGGGGTCTCCCCCGGGAGGTGTATATATCGGGGTCTCCCCGGGAGGTGTATATATTGGGGTCTCCCCCAGGAGGTGTATATATTGGGGTCTCCCCCCGGAGGTGTATATATCGGGGTCTCCCCGGGAGGTGTATATATTGGGGTCTCCCCCAGGAGGTGTATATATTGGGGTCTCCCCCGGGAGGTGTATATATTGGGGTCTCCCTGGGAGGTGTATATATTGGGGTCTCCCCCGGAGGTGAATATATTAGGGTCTCCCCCTGAGGTGTATATATTGGGGTCTCCCCCAGGAGGTGTATATACTGGGGTCTCCCCCAGGAGGTGTATATACTGGGGTCTCCCCCGGGAGGTGTATATATTGGGGTCTCCCTGGGAGGTGTATATATCGGGGTCTCCCCGGGAGGTGTATATATCGGTGTCTCCCCGGGAGGTGTATATATCGGTGTCTCCCCGGGAGGTGTATATATTGGGGTCTCCCCGGGAGGTGTATATATTGGGGTCTCCCCCAGGAGGTGTATATATCGGGGTCTCCCCGGGAGGTGTATATATCGGGGTCTCCCCGGGAGGTGTATATATTGGGGTCTCCCCCCCGGAGGTGTATATGTTGGGGTCTCCCCGGGAGGTGTATATATTGGGGTCTCCCCGGGAGGTGTATATATTGGGGTCTCCCCCAGGAGGTGTATATATCGGGGTCTCCCCGGGAGGTGTATATATCGGGGTCTCCCCAGGAGGTGTATATATTGGGGTCTCCCCCGGAGGTGTATATATTGGGGTCTCCCCCCGGAGGTGTATATATTGGGGTCTCCCTGGGAGGTGTATATATCGGGGTCTCCCCCTGAGGTGTATATATTGGGGTCTCCCTGGGAGGTGTATATATTGGGGTCTCCCCCGAGTGATTTATATATTGGGGTCTCCCTTGGGAGGTGTATATATCGGGGTTTCCCCAGTAGGTGTATATATCGGGGTCTCCCCCAGAAGGTGTATATATTGGGGTCTCCCCGGGAGGTGTATATATCGGGGTCTCCCCGGGAGGTGTATATATTGGGGTCTCCCCCCGGAGGTGTATATATCGGGGTCTCCCCGGGAGGTGTATATATTGGGGTCTACCCGGGAGGTGTATATATCGGGGTCTCCCTGGGAAGTGTATATATTGGGGTCTCCCCGGGAGGTGTATATATTGGGGTCTCCCCCCGGAGGTGTATATATCGGGGTCTCCCCGGGAGGTGTATATATTGGGGTCTCCCCCAGGAGGTGTATATATCGGGGTCTCCCCGGGAGGTGTATATATTGGGGTCTCCCCCAGGTGTATATATTGGGGTCTCCCCCCGGAGGTGTATATATCGGGGTCTCCCCGGGAGGTGTATATATTGGGGTCTCCCCCAGGAGGTGTATATATCGGGGTCTCCCTGGGAGGTGTATATATTGGGGTCTCCCCCAGGAGGTGTATATATTGGGGTCTCCCCCAGGAGGTGTATATATTGGGGTCTCCCCGGGAGGTGTATATATCGGGGTCTCCCCCGGGAGGTGTATATATCGGGGTTTCCCGGGGAGGTGTATATATCGGGGTTTCCCCGGGAGGTGTATATATCGGGGTCTCCGCCGGGAGGTGTATATATTGGGGTATCCCCCCGGAGGTGTATATATTGGGGTTTCCCCCGGAGGTGTATACATTGGGGTCTCCCCCGGGAGGTGTATATATCGGGGTCTCCCCGGGAGGTGTATATATTGGGGTCTCCCCCGGGAGGTGTATATATTGGGGTTTCCCCCGGAGGTGTATACATTGGGGTCTCCCCCGGGAGGTGTATATATCGGGGTCTCCCCGGGAGGTGTATATATTGGGGTCTCCCCCCGGAGGTGTATATGTTGGGGTCTCCCCGGGAGGTGTATATATTGGGGTCTCCCCCAGGAGGTGTATATATCGGGGTCTCCCCGGGAGGTGTATATATCGGGGGCTCCCCGGGAGGTGTATATATTGGGGTCTCCCCGGGAGGTGTATATATTGGGGTCTCCCCGGGAGGTGTATATATTGGGGTCTCCCCGGGAGGTGTATATATTGGGGTCTCCCCCAGGAGGTGTATATATTGGGGTCTCCCCGGGAGGTGTATATATCGGGGGCTCCCCGGGAGGTGTATATATTGGGGTCTCCCCAGGAGGTGTATATATCGGGGTCTCCCCGGGAGGTGTATATATCGGGGTCTCCCCCCGGAGGTGTATATATTGGGGCCCCCCATACAGAGTCCGATGCCTCCGGTGGGGGGATCCGATGTCCGGTGGGGGGATCCGATGTCCGGTGGTGGGGGGAGGTTCCGATGTCCGGTGGGGGGATCCGATGCCTCCGGTCGCTGTGTCCTCCGGGTGGAGCCGCTCTCCCCTCCCCCCTCCGCTCTCCTCCTCCAGCGCCCTCTAGCGCCCCCAGAGTAGATCGGACGGTCCGGCGGTTACATTGTATCCTCCCTGAGATCCTCCCCCGGTAGGTCGGTCGGTCGGTCCCCGGGGTGGCAGAGGAAGTGTGCGGGCGGCCATGAGACCCTGAGGAGGTGGGGGAGGGGATCCCTGGCAGTGGCCCCCCAAGCGGCCCCCCTGGACACCCGGCCGGCTCCCGCCTTTGTTTTGCAGAACTTTGGGGAAAGTTTAGTAAATAGGAGGAGGGTGGGGGAGGGGAATCCGGTGCCAGGAGGGCGACATACCCCATCCGGATCTATCATACTTCAACCGGACCCTTCCCTGGGATTGTATATAGTCCATAGGGATCCTACCCAAGGATCAGACATACTCCAAGTGGACCTTTCCTGGGGATCTGACATACTCCACCGGATCCTTCCTCTGGGATTATACATACTCCAACTGGATTCTTCAGGCATCTGACATTCCCCATCTGGACCCTTCCCTGGAGTCATACATACTCCAACTGGACCCTTCCTTGAGATCAGACATACCCCAATTGGATCTGACACCCCCCCCCCCCCCCCCATCTGGACCCTTCCTTGGGATTGTACATCATCCATAGGGATCCTTCTCTGGAATCAGACATACTCCATGTGGACACTTTACAGGCATCGACATCCCCCCACCTGGACCCTTTCCTAATATCAGACATACCCCATTCGGACCCTCTTCATCTGACCCTCTTCATCTGGATCTATTTCCAAGGATTGTACAAACTCCATCCAGATCCTTCCTTAGACCTACACATACCCCATCTGGAGCCTTCCCTGGGATTTTACATACTCCAATTGGATCTATCCCTGGGATCTCACATGCCCTGAATGCACCCTTCATACATTCTTCATCCAGGCCCTTCCCGAGGATCTACCATACCCCTTTCCTGAGATCTGACATAGTCCATCCAGATCCTTCCTTAGGCCCACACATACCCCATTTGGACCCTTTCCAAGGATCTGACATAATCCAATTGGATCTGTCCCAGGGATCTCACATCCCCCATATGGACCCTTCCCTGGGGTCATACATACTTCATTTGGGCCCTTCCCAAGGATCTAACCTACCCTTTTCCTGGAATCTGACATAACCCCTTCTGGGCCCTTCCCAAGGATCATACATACTCCTCCAATTGGATCTGTCCCTGGAATCTCATATCCTCTATCTGGACCTTCTCCCTGGTATCTGACATACTCCAATTGGATCTATCAGTGGGATCTGACATACCCTATCTGGACCCTTCCCTGGGATCTCATCCTCTATCTGGACCCTTTGCCGGAAAAATGGCGTCCAGCGTCTCTGGCGCTGCCCAGGGGGCTGCTGGGAACATGGCCCTCCCCTGGTATCACCGGGACCTGAGCCGAGCGGCGGCCGAGGAGCTCCTGGCCAAGGCTGGTCGGGACGGGAGCTTCCTGGTGAGGGACAGCGAGAGTGTCACCGGGGCGTACGCCCTCTGCGTCCTGTAAGTATAAAACCCTCAGGCCTGAGAGCCTTCACTGTCAGCTTGCTGACCACCCCCCCCCCCCAAATCTTCCAGGATCCGCTATTCGCTACAAGAGACAAGCGAAGCCATCAGACCGCGGATTCGGCGAATCTCTACTGGATCTTG
Source organism: Aquarana catesbeiana (assembly GCF_042186555.1). Lineage (NCBI taxonomy): Eukaryota > Metazoa > Chordata > Amphibia > Anura > Ranidae > Aquarana > Aquarana catesbeiana. The sequence continues at coordinate 17,905,683 of NC_133325.1, read as the reverse complement.
GGCCCGTTGCACATCTCCGATTTTATCAGAATACGTCCCACCGGCAGCCCCATTGGTCGGTCACATTGTCCGACGCGGTGATCGATCCTCGGGCAAAGAACGCTGAATTCGGCACATTGCCCCGTACACGTTTCCGACAGATCGGAGAAACGCGGCTCGCCAGATTCCAGGAGGTTCACCGAATTCGTAAAAAACGATTCGCTCGTTTCAGGAAAGGGCCGAAATCTGGCCTGCCGGTGGAAAGTTATTATTATTATTATTATTATTATTATTACTACATTGTATATTCTCTGTGTTCTGTTTTTATATTATTAGTAGTAGTAATAAGATTGTTGTTGTTTGTTACTTTGTATCTTTTCTGTTTATATTATTATTACTATATAAAAACAGAACACAGAGAAGATGTAGTAGGATTTTCTGTTTTATATTCCTATTTATTATTATTATTATTATTATGTTTATATAAAAACAGAACACAGAGAAGATGCAATGTAATAATATTATTATTATTTATATTCTTCCTATTATTATTATTAATATAATAATATTATTATTACACTGTATGCTCTCTGTGTTCTGTTTTTATATTATTAGTAATAGTTGTAATATTGTTGTATGTTACTATTTTTGTTACTTTGTAGCTTTTCTGTTTATATTCTTATTAATAATATGATTCTTATTAATAACAGAAAAGCTACAAAGTAACTAAAATAGTAACATACAACAACGATACTATTACTATAACTAATAATATAAAAACATAACACAGAGAAGATACAATATAATAATATTATTATTAATAGGAAGAAGAATATAAACAGAAAAGATACAAAGTAACAAAAATAGTAACAAACAACAAAAATACTACTACTAATAATAATATTATTACATTGTATCTTCTCTGTGTTCTGTTTTTATATTATTAGTAATAGTATTGTTGTTGTATGTTACTATTTTTGTTACTTTGTATATTTTCTGTTTATATTCTTCTTCCTATTATTATTATTATTATTATTATTATTACAGTTTCTTATAATGTATGTCAATTCCTTTTCTTCTTTCCTTTGGAAGGAGTGGGGAAGGATTAGAACCCCTGGGGGGGGGCCACAGTAAGAGTTAGGCTCCGCATCCACTAGTGCGACTTGTCATGCGACTTTGGACACATACAGTCGCATGACAAGTCACAGCCCATTGATTGCAATTGCAAACGTTCCCATCTATGTGACTTAACGTTTGCCGCCACTTTGAAAAGTTTCCTGCACTACTTTGATGCGACTTTTGATCTAGAGACTGTAAAGTTGGATCAAAGCTTCACTCCAAAATCGTGCGACTTTGTGGTCACAATAGTGGGAATGTAGCCTTACACCCCCCCCCCACCTGACTCTTTTGGCAGGGGTAGCTCTTGCTGACGGCGACCCGTTCAAGTGCATGGGGCCGCTCTGCAAGCGCCCTCCCTCCCGCTTCTGCGTGAAAGTTGCGCCGCACTTGTGCGGGGGATCAAGAGGTTAGAGCAGGCGGCGAGGAGGCGATGCCACGCTTCCTCACCGCTTGTCAAAATGCACTCTTGAGAGTGACCTGAATGTGGATTTCTCTTCAGAGAGCATCGCCCTTAGCCCTCGTTCACATTGACTCCGGCTTTTAAAAAAATTGCGCAACTTCATCTGAAATCGCATGCACGTCGGTGCGACTTGGGGGGGTGACTTGGAAGACATCTGTGTGGTTTCATGAACAGACGTCTATGCAAGTCGCACCCCGAAATCGCGGAAAAAGTAGTGCGGGAACTACTTTTTGCAAAACAATGCGGCGCCGCAAAGTCGGCGTCGCACCGATCTGAACAGTGCTATGGCCGGCAATAGAATGCGACTTGTCATGCGATTTTTTTTTTTTTTTTTTTTTGATCTGTCCAATCGCATGACAAGTTGCTCCAATGTGGACGAGGGCGTAATCTTACAAAACAGGCTGAACCAACATGTTGCACGCGGTTGCGGCGCAGCCCTATTGCCCTTTAATGGTTCGCAGTCGGTGGTGGTACTGCCCCCCCCCCAACCTTTCTTGTGTGGTAAAATGTTGTCACCAGAACAGGAAGTGAAGGGAAATCTCTCGAATGGAGCCCCTGATAGCAGTAAAGAGTAGAACTATAGGCAGTAGATCTGTTATTTCCCCCACTTCATGTAACGGCCAAGCTGGCCAGGAAAAGTGACAGTTGTAGAGGATGGGTCAAACCATATAATATCACGGGGGGGGGTTGAGAATAGCCAACTTTAATTTTAATATAATATATAGTCTTGTGCGTTGTGACAATGAACTGTCTGGAGTCTTGTGCGGTGTGACAGTGAACTGTCTGGAGTCTTGTGCGGTGTGACAGTGAACTGTCTGGAGTCTTGTGCGGTGTGACAGTGAACTGTCTGGAGTCTTGTGCGGTGTGACAGTGAACTGTCTGGAGTCTTGTGCGGTGTGACGGTGATCTGGTTGCGCTGTGAGCGGAGCTCATCTGACATTCCTGTGCGTTGTCCCGGGAATAACTCGGCACAGGAAGTGGCGGCACATCCTCGGCTGAGCCATAAATCTGGAGTCCTCTCCACCGCAGCCAAGTTGTGGGTTTCCTGTCGGGGGCGGAGTCACCTTTTGTACGCCGCGGCCTTCCTGTCCCAGCGCAGAGATCACTGCGAGCCGAGGAAGTCACTGAATGGTCGTCCGCAGATCCCTCCGCCGTGACTGCATTGTTAAAATGTATCCAATATACAGTGCCTTAAAAAAGTATTCATACCCCTTGAAATTTTCCACATGTTGTCATGTTACAACCAAAAACGTAAATGTATTTTATTGTGATTTTATGTGATAAACCAACACAAAGTGACACATAATTGTGAAGTGGAAGGAAAATGATAAATGATACAAATAAATATGTGAAAAGTGTGGGGGGGCCATTTGTATTCAGCCCCCTTTACTCTGATACCCCTAATTAAAATCTAGTGGAACCAATTGCCTTCACAAGTCACCTAATTAGAGAATAGAGTCCACCTGTGTGTCATTTAATCTCAGTATAAATACAGCTGTTCTGTGAAGCCCTCTGAGGTTTGTTAGAGAACCTTAGTGAACAAACAGCATCATGGGCGGCACAGTGGTGTAGTGGATAGCACTCTCACCTAGCAGTAAAAAGGGTCGCTGGTTCGAATCCCAACCACGACACTACCTGCCTGGAGTTTGCATGTTCTCCCTGTGTCTGCGTGGGTTTCCTCCGGGTACTCCGGTTTCCTCCCACACTCCAAAGACATGCTGGTAGGTTAATTGGATCCTGTCTAAATTGTCCCTAGTATGTATGAATGTGAGTTGGGGACCTTAGATTGTAAGCCCCTTGAGGGTAGGGACTGATGTGAATGTACAATGTATATGTAAAGCGCTGCGTAAATTGATGGCGCTATATAAGTACCTGAAATAAATAAATAAATAAATAAAATAAATGAAGGCCAAGGAACACACCAGACAGGTCAGGGATAAAGTTGTGGAGAAGTATAAAGCAGGGTCAGGTTATAAAAAATATCCCAAGCTTTGAACATCTCACGGAGCTCTGTTCAATCCATCATCGGAAAATGGAAAGAGTATGGTACAACTGCAAACCTACCAAGACATGGCCGTCCACCTAAACTGACCGGCCGGGCAAGGAGAGCATTCATCAGAGAAGAGCCAAGAGGTCCATGGTAACTCTGGAGGAGCTGCAGAGATCCACAGCTCAGGTGGGAGAATCTGTCCACAGGACAACTATTAGTCGTGTTCTCCACAAATCTGACCTTTATAGAAGAGTGACAAGAAGAAAGACATTGGTGAAAGAAAGTCATAAGAAGTCCCATTTGCCGTTTGTGAGAAGCCATGTGGAGGACACAGCAAACATGTGGAAGAAGGTGATCTGGTCAGATGAGACCAAAATTCAACTTTTTGGCCTAAAAGCAAAACGCTATGTGTGGGGGAAAACTAACACTGCACATCACCCTGAACACACCATCCCCACCGTGAAACATGGTGGTGGCAGCATCATGTGGTGGGGATGCTTTTCTTCAGCAGGGACAGGGAAGCTGGTCAGAGTTGATGGGAAGATGGATGATGCCAAATACAGGACAATCTTAGAAGAAAACCTGTTAGAGTCTGCAAAAGACTTGAGACTGGGGTGAAGGTTCACCTTCCAGCAGGACAACGACCCGAAACATACAGCCAGAGCTACAATGGAACGGTTTACATCAAAGCATATTCATGTGTTAGAATGGTCCAGTCACAGTCCAGACCTAAATCCAATCGAGAATCTGTGGCAAGACTTGAAAATTGCTGTTCACAGACGCTCTCCAACCAATCTGACAGAGCTTGAGATATTTTACAAAGAAGAATGGGCAAAAATGTCCCTCTCTAGATGTGCAAAGCTGGTAGAGACATCCCCAAAAAGACTTGCAGATGTAATTGTTCTACAAAGTATTGACTCCGGAGGGCGCCATACAAATGTCCCCCACACTTTTCACAGATTTATTTGTATCATTTATCATTTTCCTTCCACTTCACAATTAGGTGTCACTTTGTGTTGGTCTATCACATAAAATACATTTACGTTTTTGGTTGTAACATGACAAAATGTGGGAAATTTCAAGGGGTATGAATACTTTTTCAAGGCGCTGTATTCATCGTATTCCTGCCATGAGGGGTTTACTTAAAGCCCCGCCCCTCCCATCACCAGCACAAACCCTTATGGAATGAACTGGAAATCGCTTGCCGCAGTTCGATCCACACAGGATAAGACGTGCGCATTCCTGCAGCACCCCTACGCCCCATCAGGAAACCTGCATCCAGGGTCATGTGACGTGTACAACCTAGAGGGCATCATCTACTCAGGACAGAAGGAAGTGCTGCGCCGCACTGAAAAAAGTCAGACGCCGTTTAAACAATTAGGAAATATTCAAGTGTGTAAAGGGGTGGAGCCAGGAGGGGGGAGGAGCCAAGAGAAAAAAAATGCTATTTTAATAGGTGTAGGTCCACGTTAAATTTCCACCTAAAGAAGAACTACAGTCTCTTTCCATTTGGCTCCGCCCTCCTCTGGCGCCAGCGAGCCTTCGGCACCTCTGCGCACGCGCAGGGGATCTTATGCGCAATACGCAGCAGTTTTGTATCTTTTTTTTTTTCTTTTTCTTTTTAATTTTCCATCTTTGTGCATGCGCAAGGAACCCCATGCATGTGCAGATGTCCTGCAGGGCCCCTAAACCCTGCGCCACATCTGCGCAGTCGTAGAATCAGGGTGGGGGGGGCGCAAATGCCTCTCTTGTCACAAAAAAGACATTAAATTAAAAAAGACATTTTTTTTTAATTTTATTTTTTTTATTCAAATAAATTTCAAACTCAATAAAAATTCTATAAAAATAAATTTTCAGAAAGAAATTAAAAAATAAAATATCAACATATGAAGGTTATTTAAGTATTATATGTATATATAAAGTAATAATATATAACTATTGGCATTAAAGTATATATATATATGTATGTATGTGTGTGTGTGTGTGTGTGTGTGTGTGTGTATATATGTATATATATATATATATATATATGTGTATGTGTGTGTGTGTGTATGTATATGTATATATATATATATATATATAATATATATATAAATCTTCTTTTTTGGTGGGGGGGGTTAGAACCCCTCTCAGATTTTACGATTATCCCCTCACTTCCTGGCCCCGGTGTCACTCTCTTTATTTGTTCTGGTCGCTGTTCTCAGTGGGACAGGAAGTGAAATTCAAAAATGGGACAGTTGTCACCAAAGGAGAAAACTCCTAATAGGGACACCTGTATAGAGGACTTTCTCTCACTTCCTGTTGTGTCTCCAGGACAGGAAGTGAAGTGAAAGGTCCCAGAAAAAAAAAAAAGAATACTGGGCTTCCCACCGTTCTATTTTAGTAGGTGAAATGTCCCCAATCGGTACATTGACTTGACTTTGACCTTTCTATGAGATCTTCCAGGTAGGATCTGAACGTGACAACCCAGCAGCCTGGCCAGGGGGGGGGCGGTGGATCCCGGGCATCCGGTGTAGTCTGGGTCATTGGTGGATGTGTGTTTTTATAAACAGCCCAACAATGCTTCCTTCTAATCGCTTCCCGTCAGGAATGTCACATGTCCCCGAGGGCTGTACAGTGCGCTCCGCGTCACCCTATAATTATATCATTGTGTCCCCCGAGGGAGCCGTTCCCTACACACCGCAATTATACCAGGATACAATGTGTCAGAGCCATATACATGTATAATAATAATAGTGTGTGACTGTGGGGGGACATTAGAGTGTAAGCTCCTCTGTACAGAGATGGATGTGACTGGCTCCGTGTTCTCTGTACAGCACTATGGTATATGTCAGAGCTATATAGATGTATAATAATAATAGTGTGTGACTGTGGGGGGACATTAGAGTGTAAGCTCCTCTGTACAGAGACTGATGTGACTGGCTCAGTGTTCTCTGTACAGCACTGTGGTATATGTCAGAGCTATATAAATGTATATTAATAATAATAATAGTGTGACTGTGGGGGGACATTAGAGTGTAAGCTCCTCTGTACAGAGATGGATGTGACTGGCTCCGTGTTCTCTGTACAGCACTATGGTATATGTCAGAGCTATATAGATGTATAATAATAATAGTGTGTGACTGTGGGGGGACATTAGAGTGTAAGCTCCTCTGTACAGAGACTGATGTGACTGGCTCCGTGTTCTCTGTACAGCACTGTGGTATATGTCAGAGCTATATAAATGTATATTAATAATAATAATAGTGTGACTGTGGGGGGACATTAGAGTGTAAGCTCACAATCATTACAATAAGGAACGATGAGGAAGTGTATATAAGGACAATTAGTGTTGCGCTCTTGGGGGAGGGGCGCCTGGTATATTCGCTCGGGGTGGTTAATGTGTAACCTTCGCTGTTTGCCTTCTGATCTCTGTGGATAAGGCTCGGCTTTATATGAGTAAACTGACACCATAGGCAGTAATGGGGGGGTCTCAATATTGAGTTGGTCCACCCTATGTCAGCGTCAACTCTTCAGAGAAGGCCGTCCACAAGGTTTAGGAGTGTGTCTATGGGAATGTTTCATCATTCTTCCAGAAGAGCATTGGTAAGGTCAGGCACTGATGTTGGACGAGAAGGCCTGGCTCGCTTTATCTGCTCTAATTCCTCCTAAACTGTACAGGCCAGTCAAGTTCCTCCACCCCAAACTCGCTCATCCATGTCTTTATGGACCTTGCTTTGTGCACTGGTGGGCAGTCATGTTGGAACAGGAAGGGGCCGTCACCAAACTGTTCCCACAAAGTTGGGAGCATTAAATTGTCCAATATGTCTTGGTATTCTGACGCCTTAAGAGTTCCCTTCACTGGAACTAAGGGGGCCAAGACCCAACCCCTGAAAAACAACCCCACACCATAATCCCCCCTCCACCAAATGATTTGGACCAGTGCACAAAGCAAGGTCCATAAAGACATGGATGAGCGAGTTTGGGGTGGAGGAACTTGACTGGCCTGTACAGTTTAGGAGGAATGAGAGCAGATAAAGCGAGCCAGGCCTTCTCGTCCAACATCACTGTCTGACCTCACAAATGCTCTTCTGGAAGAATGGTCAAACATTCCCATAGACACACTCCTAAACCTTGTGGACGGCCTTCCCAGAAGAGTTGAAGCTGTTATAGCTGCAAAGGGCGGAGCCAACTCAATATTGAACCCTACGGACCAAGACTGGGATGCCATTAGAGTTCATGTGTGTGTGTAAAGGCAGGTGTCCCAATACTTTTGGTAATATAGTGTATGTCAACCAATCAATGAAATGATCGTGCGATAGAGGGTGAAGAGGGGCTTTGATTAACCCCTTTCCACCCAGGCCCGGAGTCCCTTTTAGGAGGGTCTGTATGTCTGAGGGGGGATGGCGTTTTGTGGGAAGGATCGGCAAAGAAATGAGCAGTTGGATTGGCTGCCACAGTGGTCACATGATCAGGAGCCGGTCCTGCCAGCTACCGATTGGCCAGTAGGGGGGCCAAGAACTGCCTTTTCTAGCTCGGTCTCTGTGCTGGGCGCGCTCTCACCCCAGAAACCTCATCCGCCCAGTGACGCCTATGTGCACCAATGTTCGCTCCTCTGCCACCGCACCAATCCTTTACATGGGCGACAACAGATTAATGGCAATCGCTCATGGCTAGACCAAGAACTTGGTACACAGATATCAATAAAAAAAAAGTTAAAGTAACGTTATTTAGTACAGTGCAGAAGGGTTAGAATGTCGGTAAAGTTTTTTTATTGCATTGGGTGCTTCCTCCTCTCGTCATTTCATGGTGTCACTGAGACGCGCAGTGAAGGGAGGAGAGAAATCCTTCCTGGACTTTAGTCTTTAAAAGCTCAACTCCAAGCAAACCAACCAAAGGAGCGTTATTTTGTCCATCCAGTCCTGAGATTTACACAGCTCCGCCACACACAGTCCTGTCTGTCAGGGGAGGCAGTTGCCTCTGTGGTCCTCACCCTCATTGTACTTTTACCCTCCACGACCTCATACCCTGGTGATGTCACGGCTCACGTTGCTGCTTCCTGTATTGTGTAACATAGTAACACTTCAGAGAGTACGTGATGCCCCACCATTGGCCGTCTATTGTGGCGGCTTCCTCTCCAGTGACCCCCTCGACCAGCTCTTAGTGCTCCTTCCTCTCCAGTGACCCCCTCAGCCAGCGCTTAGTGCTCCTTCCTCTCCAGTGACCCCCTTGGCCAGCGCTTAGTGCTCCTTCCTCTCCAGTGACCCCCTCGGCCAGCGCTTAGTGCTCCTTCCTCTCCAGTGACCCCCTCGGCCAGCGCTTAGTGCTCCTTCCTCTCCAGTGACCCCCTCGGCCAGCGCTTAGTGCTCCTTCCTCTCCAGTGACCCCCTCGGCCAGCGCTTAGTGCTCCTTCCTCTCCAGTGACCCCCTTGGCCAGCGCTTAGTGCTCCTTCCTCTTCAGTGACCCCCTTGGCCAGCGCTTAGTGCTCCTTCCTCTCCAGTGACCCCCTCGACCAGCGCTTAGTGCTCCTTCCTCTCCAGTGACCCCCTTGGCCAGCGCTTAGTGCTCCTTCCTCTCCAGTGACCCCCTCGGCCAGCGCTTAGTGCTCCTTCCTCTCCAGTGACCCCCTCGACCAGCTCTTAGTGCTCCTTCCTCTCCAGTGACCCCCTTGGCCAGCGCTTAGTGCTCCTTCCTCTCCAGTGACCCCCTTGGCCAGCGCTTAGTGCTCCTTCCTCTCCAGTGACCCCCTCGGCCAGCGCTTAGTGCTCCTTCCTCTCCAGTGACCCCCTCGGCCAGCGCTTAGTGCTCCTTCCTCTCCAGTGACCCCCTTGGCCAGCGCTTAGTGCTCCTTCCTCTCCAGTGACCCCCTTGGCCAGCGCTTAGTGCTCCTTCCTCTCCAGTGACCCCCTTGGCCAGCGCTTAGTGCTCCTTCCTCTCCAGTGACCCCCTCGACCAGCTCTTAGTGCTCCTTCCTCTCCAGTGACCCCCTTGGCCAGCGCTTAGTGCTCCTTCCTCTCCAGTGACCCCCTCGGCCAGCGCTTGGTGCTCCTTCCTCTCCAGTGACCCCCTCGACCAGCTCTTAGTGCTCCTTCCTCTCCAGTGACCCCCTTGGCCAGCGCTTAGTGCTCCTTCCTCTCCAGTGACCCCCTTGGCCAGCGCTTAGTGCTCCTTCCTCTCCAGTGACCCCCTCGGCCAGCGCTTAGTGCTCCTTCCTCTCCAGTGACCCCCTCGGCCAGCGCTTAGTGCTCCTTCCTCTCCAGTGACCCCCTCGGCCAGCGCTTAGTGCTCCTTCCTCTCCAGTGACCCCCTCGGCCAGCGCTTAGTGCTCCTTCCTCTCCAGTGACCCCCTTGGCCAGCGCTTAGTGCTCCTTCCTCTCCAGTGACCCCCTCGGCCAGCGCTTAGTGCTCCTTCCTCTCCAGTGACCCCCTCGACCAGCTCTTAGTGCTCCTTCCTCTCCAGTGACCCCCTTGGCCAGCGCTTAGTGCTCCTTCCTCTCCAGTGACCCCCTTGGCCAGCGCTTAGTGCTCCTTCCTCTCCAGTGACCCCCTCGGCCAGCGCTTAGTGCTCCTTCCTCTCCAGTGACCCCCTTGGCCAGCGCTTAGTGCTCCTTCCTCTCCAGTGACCCCCTCGGCCAGCGCTTGGTGCTCCTTCCTCTCCAGTGACCCCCTTGGCCAGCGCTTAGTGCTCCTTCCTCTCCAGTGACCCCCTTGGCCAGCGCTTAGTGCTCCTTCCTCTCCAGTGACCCCCTCGGCCAGCGCTTAGTGCTCCTTCCTCTCCAGTGACCCCCTTGGCCAGCGCTTAGTGCTCCTTCCTCTCCAGTGACCCCCTTGGCCAGCGCTTAGTGCTCCTTCCTCTCCAGTGACCCCCTTGGCCAGCGCTTAGTGCTCCTTCCTCTCCAGTGACCCCCTTGGCCAGCGCTTAGTGCTCCTTCCTCTCCAGTGACCCCCTCGACCAGCTCTTAGTGCTCCTTCCTCTCCAGTGACCCCCTTGGCCAGCGCTTAGTGCTCCTTCCTCTCCAGTGACCCCCTCGGCCAGCGCTTGGTGCTCCTTCCTCTCCAGTGACCCCCTCGACCAGCTCTTAGTGCTCCTTCCTCTCCAGTGACCCCCTTGGCCAGCGCTTAGTGCTCCTTCCTCTCCAGTGACCCCCTCGACCAGCTCTTAGTGCTCCTTCCTCTCCAGTGACCCCCTTGGCCAGCGCTTAGTGCTCCTTCCTCTCCAGTGACCCCCTCGGCCAGCGCTTGGTGCTCCTTCCTCTCCAGTGACCCCCTCGACCAGCTCTTAGTGCTCCTTCCTCTCCAGTGACCCCCTTGGCCAGCGCTTAGTGCTCCTTCCTCTCCAGTGACCCCCTTGGCCAGCGCTTAGTGCTCCTTCCTCTCCAGTGACCCCCTCGGCCAGCGCTTAGTGCTCCTTCCTCTCCAGTGACCCCCTCGGCCAGCTCTTAGTGCTCCTTCCTCTCCAGTGACCCCCTCGGCCAGCGCTTAGTGCTCCTTCCTCTCCAGTGACCCCCTTGGCCAGCGCTTAGTGCTCCTTCCTCTCCAGTGACCCCCTTGGCCAGCGCTTAGTGCTCCTTCCTCTCCAGTGACCCCCTCGACCAGCTCTTAGTGCTCCTTCCTCTCCAGTGACCCCCTTGGCCAGCGCTTAGTGCTCCTTCCTCTCCAGTGACCCCCTCGGCCAGCGCTTGGTGCTCCTTCCTCTCCAGTGACCCCCTCGACCAGCTCTTAGTGCTCCTTCCTCTCCAGTGACCCCCTCGGCCAGCGCTTAGTGCTCCTTCCTCTCCAGTGACCCCCTCGACCAGCTCTTAGTGCTCCTTCCTCTCCAGTGACCCCCTTGGCCAGCGCTTAGTGCTCCTTCCTCTCCAGTGACCCCCTCGGCCAGCGCTTGGTGCTCCTTCCTCTCCAGTGACCCCCTCGACCAGCTCTTAGTGCTCCTTCCTCTCCAGTGACCCCCTTGGCCAGCGCTTAGTGCTCCTTCCTCTCCAGTGACCCCCTTGGCCAGCGCTTAGTGCTCCTTCCTCTCCAGTGACCCCCTCGGCCAGCGCTTAGTGCTCCTTCCTCTCCAGTGACCCCCTCGGCCAGCTCTTAGTGCTCCTTCCTCTCCAGTGACCCCCTCGGCCAGCGCTTAGTGCTCCTTCCTCTCCAGTGACCCCCTCGGCCAGCGCTTAGTGCTCCTTCCTCTCCAGTGACCCCCTTGGCCAGCGCTTAGTGCTCCTTCCTCTCCAGTGACCCCCTCGGCCAGCGCTTAGTGCTCCTTCCTCTCCAGTGACCCCCTCGACCAGCTCTTAGTGCTCCTTCCTCTCCAGTGACCCCCTTGGCCAGCGCTTAGTGCTCCTTCCTCTCCAGTGACCCCCTTGGCCAGCGCTTAGTGCTCCTTCCTCTCCAGTGACCCCCTCGGCCAGCGCTTAGTGCTCCTTCCTCTCCAGTGACCCCCTTGGCCAGCGCTTAGTGCTCCTTCCTCTCCAGTGACCCCCTCGACCAGCTCTTAGTGCTCCTTCCTCTCCAGTGACCCCCTTGGCCAGCGCTTAGTGCTCCTTCCTCTCCAGTGACCCCCTCGGCCAGCGCTTGGTGCTCCTTCCTCTCCAGTGACCCCCTCGACCAGCTCTTAGTGCTCCTTCCTCTCCAGTGACCCCCTTGGCCAGCGCTTAGTGCTCCTTCCTCTCCAGTGACCCCCTCGGCCAGCGCTTGGTGCTCCTTCCTCTCCAGTGACCCCCTCGACCAGCTCTTAGTGCTCCTTCCTCTCCAGTGACCCCCTTGGCCAGCGCTTAGTGCTCCTTCCTCTCCAGTGACCCCCTTGGCCAGCGCTTAGTGCTCCTTCCTCTCCAGTGACCCCCTCGGCCAGCGCTTAGTGCTCCTTCCTCTCCAGTGACCCCCTCGGCCAGCTCTTAGTGCTCCTTCCTCTCCAGTGACCCCCTCGGCCAGCGCTTAGTGCTCCTTCCTCTCCAGTGACCCCCTCGGCCAGCGCTTAGTGCTCCTTCCTCTCCAGTGACCCCCTCGGCCAGCGCTTAGTGCTCCTTCCTCTCCAGTGACCCCCTCGGCCAGCGCTTAGTGCTCCTTCCTATGTGAAGTGTATCCTCCATCATTCACATTCCTCCCTTGGGCTGGCTGAGTCACCAGCCTTGTGTACACATCGACCCTTTCATTGCCTGCCGACCGACTCCATATAATTAAGGTGAATTCTGCGGGGAGGCGATCCTGTGCAAAACGCAGAGTCGGCCCTTTTTTTTTTTTTCATTCTCTTTTGTAGTGCTGCTAATAGAGATCAGCATGTTTTCTATTTTAGGAAGAACTCTGTAAAACAGGGAAGTCCCTTTAAACATGGCTTCCTGCTGAAAGTGCACAATGTAACCAAGGAAAGCAGACCCGTCATTAACGTTCCCGCAGATTACATGAATCTCTGCGTCTCGTGTCATCACCATCAAATCACTTTGTTATTTTTGTCCCTTTTTCCTGCTGTGGATATGAAATGGCTCATGGTGTTCATGGTGTGACCCCCAACCCCCGCCCCCCCACCCGGAGCCTAGGCAGCCCACATCACATGATGACTTCCTGGAGCATGGTGGGCATTTATAGGAGAAATATGGAGGCTTCCTGTGTAGACCTTCAAAATCTAAACCTTAGAACAAAAATGTCATATACAGTATAATAATGTAATCTCTTCAATTAGTTGTATTTTTCAGGCTTTCCTTTCCTTTGATGTCCACCCTTTTAATCCTCCACACTGATGGAACACTGCCAATTGAAAAAAACAAAAGAAGAAAAAACCCACTAGACATAAATTTCACACAAGTTGGCTATTTAAAGTATATGTAAACCCCAACAATAGAAAATTGTAGAACATTCTTCTTCTTATTAAGAGTACACACATGTATCAGGACATGGGGGAAGGGGGTGAATCTCCCTTCAACAAGAGGGGTCACTAGTTTTGGTACCACCTAGATCCAACCAGACTTCTCATGTCTACATTCAACCGGCCTTCTTGTGTCCACAATCAAATGGTCTTCTCAGGTCTACCTTTAACCAGTCTCCTCAGTTCTACCCAGGGGCGTTGCTCGGTCTACAAAAGATCTCGGGCTAGAGCCAAGCAGCGAAGTAAAGAAAGTCATACGCTTGGACAGGCATACACATGTTGATAATATACGTGTGTGTGTGTGTGTGTGTGTGTGTGTGTGTGTGTGTGTACGGATCTCCCCTTACGTCAGGGTCCCCAGAGAGCCCCCTCATTACATCAAGGTGAAGGTCCCCAGAGAGCCCCCTCATTACATCAAGGTCCCCAGAGAGCCCCCTCATTACATCAAGGTCCCCAGAGAGCCCCCTCATTACATCAAGGTCCCCAGAGAGCCCCCCTCATTACATCAGGGTCCCCAGAGCCCCCCTCATTACATCGGGGTCCCCAGAGAGCCCCCTCATTACATCAGGGTCCCCAGAGAGCCTCCTCATTACATCAGGGTCCCCAGAGAGCCCCCTCATTACATCAGGGTCCCCAGAGAGCCTCCTCATTACATCAGGGTCCCCAGAGAGCCCCCTCATTACATTGAGGTCCCCAGAGAGCCCCCTCATTACATCGGGGTCCCCAGAGAGCCCCCTCATTACATCAGGGTTCCCAGAGAGCCCCCTCATTACATCAGGGTCCCCAGAGAACCCCTTCATTACATCAGGGTCCCCAGAGAACCCCCTCATTACATCGGGTCCCCAGAGCCCTCCTCGTTACATCGGGTTCCCCAGAGAGCCTCCCCTTACATCGGGGTCCCCAGAGAGCCTCCCTACTTACATCGGGGTCCCCAAAGAGTCTCCCCTTACATCAGGGTCCCCAGAGAGCCCCCCTTACATCAGGGTCCCCAGAGAGCCTCCTCATTACATCAGGGTCCCCAGAGAGCCCCCTCATTACATCAAGGTCCCCAGAGAGCCCCCTCATTACATCAGGGTCCCCAGAGCCCCCCTTATTACATCAGGGTCCCCAGAGCCCCCCTTATTACATCAGGGTCCCCAGAGAGCCCCCTCATTACATCAGGGTCCCCGGAGAGCCCCCTCATTACATCAGGGTCCCCGGAGAGACCCCTCATTACATCAGGGTCCCCGGAGAGCCCCCTCATTACATCAGGGTCCCCAGAGAGCCTCCCCATACATCAGGGTGCCCAGAGCATCCCTCATTACATCAGGGTTCCCAGAGAGCCACACCTTTCAGGGTCCCCAGACAGCCACCCCCTCTTTCTAGAGGCACCCCTAACCCAAGCACATCTCTGTACCCCTCCCCTCCTTTTCACCCCATGGTCACTCACCCAAATGTTGAGGACAGTCTGTGGTCAGCAACTCCCCCTGCACCTCAGATTACTAATGTTGCAGATTAATTTGCAGTGGGGGGAGGTGGGAGGGGGTTATTGGCAGATCTGTGGTGCCCGTGGGATCTCCCTGGGGCTAGTAGTTCTCTTCCCGAGTGTAGACAGTGGAGAGGGGAGGGGCCTCTGACCCGGGGCATGTATCAGCAAGAATGTACCAGCAGAGCAACTCGCTTGTACACTGAAGAGTGAAGCTGATACATGCTCGGGTCAGGGGTCCCTCCCCTCTCCACTGTATACACTCATGAAGAGAACTACTAGTCCCAGGGAGATTCAGCGGGCGCCATAGAGCTGCCGATCACCCCCTCTCACCTCCCCCACTGCATACTAAACTGACAGCCAGAGGTGCGGGGGGAGATGCCGGGTCTTGGGGTCCCCCCACAGCGGCAGAACGCCAGGGCCACCACTGCTGCATGCTGTAAGAGACTTGGGGCTATGGGCCCTAGATTCAGGGCTATAGCCCCAGAAGCCACCCCCTAGCAATCCCACTGGTTCTACCTTTAACCGATCTTCTCAGGTCTACCTTCAGTGGGTCTTCTCAGGTCTACCTTCAGTGGGTCTTCTCAGGTCTACCTTCAGTGGGTCTTCTCAGGTCTACCTTCAGTGGGTCTTCTCAGGTCTACATTTAACTGATTTTCTCATGTCTACCTTCAACCGGTCTTCTCATGTCTACCATCAACCGGTCTTCTCATGTCTATCTTCAGCCGTTCTTCTCATGTCTACAGTTAAATGGCCTTCTCATGTTTACATTCAACTGACCTGTTTGGATCTGCATTTAACCAGTCTTCTCATGTCTACGTTCAATTGGTCTTCTCATGTCTACATTCAGATGGTCTTTTCGTATCTACATTCAACCGGCCTTCTCATGTCTACATTCAACCAGTCTTCTCATGCCTACATTCAACCGGCCCTCTCATGTCTACCTTCAACCAGTCTTCTCATGTCTACCTTCAGCCGGTCTTCTCATGTCTATCTTCAGCCATTCTTCTCATGTCAGTTCATGTACAGTTAAATGGCCTTCTTAAGTTTACGTTCGAATGACCTGTTTGGATCTGCATTTAACCAGTCTTCTCATGTCTACGTTTAGTTGGTCTTCTCATGTCTACATTCAGATGGTCTTTTCGTATCTACAGTATCTCACAAAAGTGAGTACACCCCTCATATTTTTGTAAATATTTTATTATATCTTTTCATGTGACAACACTGAAGAAATTACACTTTGCTACAATGTAAAGTAGTGAGTGTACAGCAGTGTTTCTCAAACTTTTTACCTTGGAGGAACCTCTGGCAACAAGTTTGAGATCTCGAGGAACCTCTGAAATAATGTTCACATCTACAGCTCATGGAACATTGGTATGATCAGCGAGCTGTTGATAATAAAAATTGTTTGTAGACATAGCATTAAATAAAAGAATAAGTATTAAAACGTACCTAATTAATGTGAAACTTGTGCTTTCTTTTCCTGCAGAGCTGATCCATTCAGGGGTCATTACATGGGGCAGAGCACATGACAGGGGACATTACATGGGACAAGGGACTTTACATGGGACATTACATGGGACAGGGGACTTTACATGGGGCAGGGAACATTACATGGGGCAGGGGTCATTACATGGGACAAAAGACATTACATTGGACAGGGGACATTACATGGGGCAGGGGTCATTACATGGGACAAAAGACATTACATTGGACAGGGGACATTACATGGGGCAGAGCAGATTACATGGGGCAGGACACATGACAGGGGACATTACATGGGACAGAGCACATTACATGGAACAGGGGACATTACATGGGACAGAGCACATTACATGGGACAGGGGACATGACAGGGGACATGAAATGGGGCAGAGCACATGGCATGGGGCAGAGCACATTGCATGTGACAGGGCACATGACAGGGGAAATTACATGGGGCAGAGCACATGGCATTGGGCAGAGCACATTACATGGGAACATGGGGCAGGGCACATGACATGGGGCAGAGCACATTTCATGGGACAGGGCACATTACTTGGGTTGGGGGACATGACAGGGGACATTACATGGGACAGACTGTTGGGTACATTGTGTGTGGGGGGGGGGGGGAGACAGCTGGGCGGTGTACTGGCTTCTTCTGGCTTCAGAACTCATTTCATATCTCCTCCAGTGGCACGCTGTTCCCCCTCGGACCCTCCTCCTCCTATCCTGTCCACCCCAGATGATGTCACGTACTCGGGAAAGACAAGAGGGGAGAAGGTGCCTGCAGGGAACAGCGCGCTACAGCCAATAGGATGCCAGCCGCTTCCCTGCCTATGTCTGTGTGATCCTCCTGTCGGCTGCCCACGACTAATAGTCAGATCGCCGTGGAACCCCTGGGGACCTCTCGAGGAATCCCGGTTGAGAACCACTGGTATACAGCTTGTATAACTCTGAAAATCTGCTGTCCCCTCAAAAAAACTCACAGCCATTAATGTCTAAACCACTGGCACCAAAAGTGAGTACACCCCTAAGTAAAAATGTTCAAATTGGGCCCAAAGTGTCAATATTTTGTATGGCCACCATTATTTTGCAGCACTGCCTTAACCCTCTTGGGCATGGAGTTCACCAAAGCTTCACAGGTTGCCACTGGAGTCCTCTTCCACTCCTCCATGACGACATCACGGAGCTGGTGGATGTTAGAGTCCTTGCGCTGCCCCACAGATGCTCAATAGGGTTTAGGTCTGGAGACATGCTTGGCCAGTCCATCACCTTTACCCTCAGCTTCTTTAGCAAGGAAGTGGTCACCTTGGAGGTGTGTTTGAGGTCGTTATCATGTTGGAATACTGCCCTGCGGCCCAGTCTCTGAGGGGAAGGGATCATGCTCTGCTTCAGTATATCACAGTACATGTTGGCATTCATGGTTCCCTCAATGAACTGTAGCTCCCCAGTGCCAGCAGCACTCATGCAGCCCCAGACCATGACACTCCCACCACCATGCTTGACTGTAGGCAAGACACACTTGTCTTTGTACTCCTCACCTGGTTGCCACCACACATGCTTGACACCATCTGAACCAAATACGTTCATCTTGGTCTTCCTGCTGGAACAACAGCCATGCAGACCAATTTGATGCAGTGTGCAGCGTATGGTCTGAGCACTGACAGGCTGACCCCCCACCCCTTCAACCTCTGCAGCAATGATACGTCTATTTCCCAAAGACAACCTCTGGATATGACACTGAGCACGTGCACTTAACTTCTTTGGTTGACCATGGAGAGGCCTGTTCTGAGTGGAACCTGTCCTGTTAAACCGGTGTATGGACTTGGCCACCATGCTGCAGCTCAGTTTCAGGGTCTTGGCAATCTTCTTATAGCCTAGGCCATCTTTATGTAGAGCAACAATTCTTTTTTTCAGATCCTCAGAGAGTTCTTTGCCATGAGGTGCCATGTTGAACTTCCAGTGACCAGTATGAGAGAGTGAGAGCGATAACACCAAATTTAATACACCTACTCCCCATTCACACCTTGTAATACCGAGTCACATGACATCGGGGAGGGAAAATGGCTAATTTGGACATTTTCACTTAGGGGTGTACTCCCTTTTGTTGCCAGCGGTTTAGACATTAATGGCTGTGTGTTGAGTTATTTTGAGGGGACAGCAAATTTACACTGTTATACAAGCTGTACACTCACTACTTTACATTGTAGCAAAGTGTCATTTCTTCATTGTTGTCACATGAAAAGATAGAAGAAAATATTTACAAAAATGTGAGGGGTGTACTCACTTTTGTGAGATACTGTACATTCAACCGGCCTTCTCATGTCTACATTCAACCGGCCTTCTCATGTCTACATTCAACCGGCCTACTCATGTCTACATTCGCCCGGCCTTCTCATGTCTACATTCAACCGGCCTTCTCATGTCTACATTCAACCGGCCTACTCATGTCTACATTCGTCCGGCCCTCTCATGTCTACATTCGCCCGGCCCTCTCATGTCTACTTTTAGCTGGTCTACTCATGTCTATCTTCAGCCGTTCTTCTCATGTCTACAGTTAAATGGCCTTCTCATGTTTACATTCAACTGACCTGTTTGGATCTGCATTTAACCAGTCTTCTAATGTCTACATTTAATTGGTCTTCTCATGTCTACATTCAGATGGTCTTTTCATATCTACATTCAACCGGCCTTCTCATGTCTACATTCAACCGGCCTTCTCACGTCTACATTCAACCGGTCCTCTCGTGTCTACATTCAACCGGTCCTCTCGTGTCTACATTCAGCCGGTCCTCTCATGTCTACATTCAGCCGGTCCTCTCATGTCTACATTCAACTGGTCCTCTCATTTCTACATTCAACCAGCCTTCTCATGCCTACATTATATTGGACCTTTATGTCCTCTTATAAGAACTCACTTCCACATGCAGCTCTACATGTTGATGTGAAATCATCCTTTTTTTTTTTTTTTAATTATTTACTTTTCTAGGGTCCCCACTTGCTGGTCTCCTTAGGCACCACTGATGTAGGAAGGTCTTGGAAACTCCCGCTGCCATTTACAAAGATGAGTTGCAGAATGTCATTGGTGGGCCAACAAAGAAAATGGAAGAAGCTGACCACTAATGATGTCCTGCACCTCATCTTTTTAAATGGCAGGGCAGGTTTCCATGAATGGGGAAACAATGCAAGAAAGAGGCAGGCAAGTACTACTAACATTAATAGTTTTAATGAGTAGAATGTGTTCAGTTAGTCTGGTTTATTAGTTTGGGGGGGGCTATTCTATTTCTGTTCTACTGTTGCATAAGATCTAGAAATGGCTTCAGAAAAGACCTGCAGAGGTTTAAGTTTTGGAAATGTAGCCAGTTCACCCATGGTTTATAATATCATAATCTGCCCTTCTAAAGGATGGGGATCTCCTCTATTGAATGTTTCTCATCAACTCCCAGTGTCCATTCCACTACTGGTGATGGTTTGGGGGTTTTCTGGTATTTTGGGGATCAGGCGTGCTGTCATAGTTGAGTTGTAGGAAGGTCATGGCGGTGACCTGTTTTCAGTAAGGTTCGGTAAGTGGGCACTGCCATCAAATATAGGAGAGGGAGCCGGGTGCCCGTCCACATCTCCAGCACATCGGAGAAATCCGTATTTTTATTTTTCGTCTGGTCTTTTTGGACAAGTGACAGGACAGCATCAGTGTTTACAGAAAAATGTGTCAGAAGTGACAGTGCTGCCAATGTTCGGAAACCCCCCTGCCCTTTCCTGCGCTGCTTCTCAAAGAGGAACTCTGAGAGTCACTTCCTCCTGAAACCGCGGGTCCCCCAGGCGCGCCATTCACACAGTATTCGCAATTTCCTTTCCGAGTGGTAAAACACTTCAGAGGGTGAGAACGCAGCTGGAGGGCGGATTACGCAGGGCTCAGTGGACCGATTTATTACGAGAACTAACCTCTGAAATGGAACCTGTGCTGAGGGACATACAGGGGCCATCATTGCTGCCTCCTAATAATGCTATCTGCCTGGCTGTCTCCAGCTTTAATATTTTTTTTTTTTGGGGGGGGGTCACTGATTTGGAGCAAGCATGCAGCCAGTGAAGTCAGAACTCCTGTATGCTTGTTCAGCAACACTTGATTAGTGCGACAGTCGTAATTTTTTTGGAGGAGAGGTTAGCGGTGGGATACTTCCTCTAAATGGCCCTCTTTCTTGGCTTCCTCTCTGGTGTCACTTCTCTTTGGTTTTATATTTTCTGATGTCAAAATAGTTTGAGATTTTTTTTTTTTTGTGTTCTTAAGTCAATAAACAGACCAATTTCCTGGATTACATGCCAGCCTTGTTCTGTTGTTGATTGTGAAACATATAGGGCATGTGTAGTGTGTGTTGTGTCACAACGGACCCAAAATTGGTTTAAAAGTTATCTACAATGTAACGCTCAATAATCATACCCCAGATGTACTAAGTATCTGAAAAGTGTAAATATCAATCCTATGGCTTGGCAATGGTGATATGTGGACAATATATGTCCAGCATCCCCACCCCTTGGTTTAATTATCTGGAAATTCCCTGGCTGATGAAAGTAGATACAGAGATGGGGATGCTGGTGACATCACTGTCTAAATATGGCAATGGCCATATTGGGACCCCACCCTTTTGATTACTTTTCAGGAGATTCCACAAAATTCCAAAGAGCGCGTACGACCACTCATTATGGATTCCCCGAAATGTTTCCTCCGTGTTGGGAAACAAAAACCATAAAAGGCGTATAGACATAAAATAATTTATTGAACGATGTATTCAATCCGACAAATTCACGATTTACCTGTAGAAAGTGGCAAACAGCTCTTTTTGTAACAAGCACGAAATGTGACCCTGGATCTCGAGACGATCCATATTTCATGAACCAATATTGGCCATTCCGATTGGTGTAGGCGATGATTTCCTGTCTATGGGGCCAAGTGCTCTCTGTGGGAACATCTTTGAAGCACCGTCCTCCTTTTTTAATCACCCAACAGAAGGTCACATAAGTAAGCTCTGCCCGGACTTGTTTCGTGCAAATGGCTTCAGCCACAGGGTGAAGGACCTTAAATTGGACCAGCACCATTTTGGACCCGCAGTGCATTACCCAGCATTGTGGTGAGCTGCAACTCGGGTGTCCATGGGTTTCGTGCATCTGGGTGCCATGTACGATTCTAGGCCGCTCCACAGCCCTGCTGGACATACTTTATGGCCGAGCTTGCTCAGGGGTGGGTTGATCATTGACTGGGTTGACGGCTATAGGCTCCCTGTGATTGGCAGATGCCCTCTCCTTCCTGCCAGGCACTCCCTGGCTGAGCTTGCTTGGGGGCAGGGTCAATCACAGACTGGACTGATCACTTTTGGTTCCCTGTGAAGGGCCAATGCCCCCTCCTTCCTATTGAACGCAAGTTCTGTCCGAGCCTACTCATTGGAGGGGTGATCACTGACTGCGCTCATCACCATTGCTTCCCTGTCATAGACTGATGCCCCCTCCTTCCTGCCAGATACTCCCTGACCAAATCTGCTAAGGGTAGGGTTGATCACTGACTTGGCTGATCACTATTGGTTCCCTGTGACTGGCAACTGCCCCTTCCTTCCTGACAGACGCTCCCTAGCCGAGCCTGCTCAGGGGAAGGTTGATCACTGACTGGGCTGATCCCTATGGGTTTCCTGTGATAGGCCAACTCCCCCTTCTTCCTGATGGGCACTCTCTGGTTGAGTCTGCTCAGGGGAGGGTGGATCACCGACTGGGCTGATCACTATTGGGTTCCTGTGACAGGCCAACACCCTCTCTTTTCTGTCGGACACTCCTTTCTTGATTCTGCTCACGGGAGGGTTGATCATTGACTGGGCTGATCACTATTAGTTTCCTGCGAAAGGTCAACACCCCCTCCTTTCTGCCGAACACTCCCTGGCCAAGCCTGCTCATGGGAGGGGTTATCGCTGGCTGAACTGATCACTATTGGTTCCCTTTGACTGGCAGATGCCCCTTATTTCCTGCCAGACACTTCCTGGTCGAGCCTGCTCGGGGGAAGGTCAATCACTGACTGGACTGATCACTATTGGTTCTCTGTGAAAAGCAAACTCCTCCGTACGGCTGGACACATTTTCTGGAAGAACCTGCTTAAGAGATTGTCAATAATTTACTGTGCTAATTGCTATTAGATCTCTGTGGGAAGCTGATAGCCCCTCTGTCCTGCCGGACACTCCTTGGTTGAGTTTGCTCAGGGGAACTTTGATCACTGACTGAATTTTTCACTATTGGTTCCCTGTGACAGGCCAACACTCCCTCTTCCTTCCTCCACTGATGGTCTTGCATATTTTGTAGAAAAATCTGTCAGATACTTCTATATTAAAGTGGAAAATGTCAATGCAGGATTATGGGAGCTGCCATGAAGACTTGTTTTTCATTGTTCGTGATCCAGGGTTGTCACCCTTATCCTTTGGTTTCCTTCTTATTTATTTTGCTGACTCCCAATGGTCATGTTTGTGTGAGATGCCCCACTTCAAGCGCAGGTAAGTCGAAGAGGAAGGACGAGGGCGACGTCTTGAAATATAAGTATTTCAAGAGCTTCATGAGATGACTATTGGCTAAACTACTCATAGGAGATGAATTCCTGTCTATGGGGCTGACCACTCTTGGTGGGGACATTGACCATTGGTATGTCTGTGATGGTCAGCGATTCCTCCCCCCCCCCCCATACACAATTATTTACAAAGATGGACTGAAAACAATTAATTGTCCATGTGACTTCTTCTGTATCAAAATAAATGCACCCACTCGATGTACAATTAATGGACAGGATAGTGAAATATGACTGCGGAAATGTGGTACAGCAAAAAACGAAAACAAAATTTCACATGAAAAGCATTTTCTGAGGGGCAGGCGCAGTTCATAACGCGTCCGCGCAACAAATCACTTCACGGCGTCTGTCCTCTAAATGCGATGTGTCCCTGTGTCATCTCAGGTTGCCGCTGAACGCCGATCCGTGTGAAATCGGGAATGTCGCAGGAATTTGCTCATCCTTGGGCCATGAAAACTGAGCCGGCATCTCCTCCAGCTGTGCATAGGTTGAGGCAGCTGCTCCAGAAGATGCAGGAGGACAGCTGCGATGAATATTCACCATGCTTTCATAGATTCTGACACTCTCTGCGCCGCTGACTAGCGTATCGCCACCTCCTTCCTACTCATCCCACCCTAATACGCTGCCATAGTGGCCCCTTATGAACAATGCTGGAGTTGTCTGGTGCTTGAATGGCACCCCAATGCTCTAAGGCAATGCGCATGTGTTGTAAAGCACCACGACACACCATGCACCACCAAATTTTGTGGCACGTTCAATTTTTAGGCCACTTTGGTAACCCATTGACTGAAGGTTTACAACACCTTTGTGTAACATTAACACACAGCGTGTGCTACTTTTTGCGTTAACCTGCGTGGTAGTTGGGAAGCACATTCATTTGGCGCACTAAAATGCACCAAAATAGATGCTTTTTTTTTTTTGCAGTGCACCATAACGTGACACCCAGAAGTGGTAAGGTGACACCCAGAGGTGGTAGCGGTTTGGCCCCTCTGACAAGATGACACCCAGAGGTGGTGGCGGGATGGCCCCTCTGACAAGGTGACACCCAGAGGTGGTGGCGGGATGGCCCCTCTGACAAGGTGACACCCAGAGGTGGTGGCGGGATGGCCCCTCTGACAAGGTGACACCCAGAGGTGGTGGCGGGATGGCCCCTCTGACAAGGTGACACCCAGAGGTGGTGGCGGGATGGCCCCTCTGACAAGGCGACACCCAGAGGTGGTGGCGGGATGGCCCCTCTGACAAGGTGACACCCAGAGGTGGTGGCGGGATGGCCCCTCTGACAAGGTGACACCCAGAGGTGGTGGCGGGATGGCCCCTCTGACAAGGTGACACCCAGAGGTGGTGGCGGGATGACCCCTCTGACAAGGTGACACCCAGAGGTGGTGGCGGGATGACCCCTCTGACAAGGTGACACCCAGAGGTGGTGGCGGGATGGCCCCTCTGACAAGGTGACACCCAATGGCCCCTCTGACAAGGTGACACCCAAAGGTGGTGGCGGTATAGCCCCTCTGACAAGGTGACACCCAGAGGTGTGGTGGCAGGATGGCCCCTCTTACAAGGGAACACCCAGAGTTGTTGTAGCGGGATGGCCCCTCTGACAAGGTGACACCCAAAGGTGGTGGCAGGATGGCTGCTCTGGCAAGGTGACACCTGGAGGTTGTGGCGGGATGGCCCCTCTGGCAAGGTGACACCCGGAGGTTGTGGTGAGATGGCCCCTCTGGCAAGGTGACACCTGGAGGCTGTGGCAGGATGGCCCCTCTTGGCAAGGTGACACCCGGAGGTTGTGGTGAGATGGCCCCTCTGGCAAGGTGACACCTGAAAGTGGAGGTAGGATGGATTCCCTGTTTGGTGTCCTAGAAAGCAGTAATGGGGGAACAATGGAGGTGGAATTGCACTTTAAATGTTGTGCCACAACCATTGGAAGAGAAACTCTTCCTGTGAAGTTTGTTCTCTGCGGAGGTGTCACAGATCACCTGAGCAGACGGTGTGTGTGCTCAGCGACACATCAATAATACATGGCGGGGTTCTTTAATATTGCAGCAGTGGAGGAGGGGCACTGTGTTTATTATAGTCAACAGAACTCTGTGTTCTTTAGTAGTAAAATTTAATTTTGTTTAGGTGAAATGATCTTCAGGTTAGCTATAAAGGGATACCAACCTGCTTGTGTTCTGTACATACTGGGACAGGACAGGTCTTTGTGTCTGGGATATACAGTGGAGAAAATAATGATTTGATCCCCTGCAGATTGTGTAAGTTTGCCCACTTACATAGAAATGAAGGGTCTATAATTTTTATCATAGGTGTATTTTATATGATAGAGACAGAATATCAACCAAAAATCCAGAAAAAACACGATACAAATGTTATATGTTGCAGTTCAGTGAGTAAAATAAATATTTGATTCCCTACCAACCAACAATAATTCTGGCTCCCACAAGACTGGCTACAGTAGGTGCTCATGTGGTACACAGATTAGTCCTGTCAATGTAAGAAGTTTCTCCTAACGACAACTCGTTATGTGTATAAAAGACACCTGTCCACAGAATCTCTTTCTTCCATTCAAACCTCACCATCATGGGCAACACCAAAGAGCTGTCAAAGGACGTCAGGGACAAGACTGTAGACCTGCACAAGGCTGGAATGGGCTACTAGACCATCAGCAAAAAGCTTGGTGAGAAGGAGACAAATGTTGGAGCGATTATTCGCAAATGGAAGAAATACAAAATAACCATCAATCACCCTCTGTCTGGAGCTCCATGCAAGATTTCTCCTCCTGGGGTGAGGATGATCATGAGAAAAGTGAGGGATCATCCCAGAACTACACGGGAGGAGCTTGTGAATGATCTCAAGGCAGTTGGGACCACAGTCACCAAACAAACCATTAGTAACACAATACACCGCCATGGATTGAAATCCTGCAGCACCCACAAGGTCCTCCTCCTCAAGAAGGTACATGTACAGGCCCGACTGAAGTTTGACAATGAACATCTAAATTATTCGGAGAAGGATTGGGAGAAAGTGATATGGTCAGATAAGTCCAAAATTAAGCTCTTTGGCATTAACGCAACTCGCCGTGTTTGGAGGAAGAAAAATACCGACTATGACCTTAAGAACACCATCCCTACAGTCAAGCATGGAGGTGGACACATGATGCTTTGGGGCCGTTTCTCTGCTAAAGGTACAGGCCGACTTTGCCGCATTGAGGAGCCATGTATTGTAAAATCTTGGATGAGAACCTTCTTCCCTCAGCCAGAACACTGAAGATGGGTCATGGATGGGTCTTCCAGCATAACAATGACCCAAAACATACAGCCAAGGCAACAAAGGAGTGGCTCTAGAAACAACACATTAAAGGTGTTGTAAACCCTCGTGGTTTTTCACCTTAATGCATTCTATGCATTAAGGTGAAAAACCTTCTCTCAGGCTGCAGCCCCCCCAGACCCCCCGTTTTTACTTACCTGAGCCCTGTCTTTCTGGCCCCGGGGACGCGCACACCAGCTATGGCTGGTGTCTCGTGTCCTGATTGGATAGATTGATAGCAGCGCAGCCATTGGCTCCCACTGCTGTCAATCAAATCCAATGACTTAGGGGGGGGCGAGGTTGAGTCCTGCTTTCTGTGTCAATAGACGCAGAAGCAGGACATGGGAGCGCGCCCGCACGGGTGTCCCGAAGGAGAGCGCTTCTTCGACGGGGCATTCTAGAAGAGGAGGAGCCACCGGCGCCGCTGAAGGACACCAGAAGGAGGATCGGGGACCAGTCTGTGCAAAACCAACTGCACAGTGGAGGTAAGTATGACATGTTTGTTATTTAAGAAAAAAAACAAAACCAGGGTTTAGTAACCCTTTAAGGTCATGGAGTGGCCCAGCCAGTCTCCAGACCTTAATCCTATAGAAAATTTTATGGAGGGAGCTGAAACTTCGAGTTGCCAAGAGACAGCCAAGAAAACCTTAAGGATTTAGAGAAGATCTGTAAAGAAGAGTGGACCAAAATCCCTCCTGAGATGTGTGAAAACCTGGTCACCAACTACAAGAAACGTCTGACCTCTGTGATTACCAACAAGAGTTTCTCCACCAAGTACTAAGTCATGTTTTGCTTGGGGATCAAATACTTATATTACTCACTGAACTGCAACTCAATTTATAACATTTGTATCCTGTGATTCTTTTTTTTTTCTGGATTCTTGGTTGATATTCTGTCTCCATCATATAAAATACACCTATGATAAAAATTATAGACCCTTCATTTCTTTGTAAGTGGGCAAACTAAGGCCTCATGCACAATGGACACTGTTAAACTCGTGTTCAGAGGCAGTTGGACACTTTTTTCAACTGCCCCTGAACCCATTCAATGCTATCCTATGTGTCCATGTACACACTCTAATTTTTTGCCATTTTTAGGCAGTTGCGTTTAACTTCGTTTTTCCAGAAGCAAAATAATGGGTTCAGACGCAAAAGTTTTCCACGTTTCAGACGCCAAACGCGGCTAAACGCCGGTACCAGCGTTTAGCCGCATTTGTGTTTATAAGTGTTTTTAAAGGAACATTTTACAACCCGATTTTGGTGCTAGGAACCCCAAATTTGGTATGCTAACACAGTTGGACTAACACTATAACATATCCAAATTTGGGGTTCCTAGCACAAAGTGTCCCCAAGATATGGGGCCCCAAATCGGGTCACAAAATGTCATTCTCTGCTGCAGAAAAGTGCTTGACATTTCGCGACCCGATTTGGGGCCCCATATCTCGGGGCCGCTTGGTGCTAGGAACCCCAAATTTGGTGTGCAAACACAGTTGGACTACCACTATAACATATCCAAATGCAGAGTTCCTAGCACCAAGTGGCCCCGAGATATGGGGCCCCAAAATCGGGTCACAAAATGTCATTCTCTGCTCTGCAGACGCTTCTAGACGCAAACGCGGCAAAACGCGGCTAAATGCGGCATGCAAACGCGGCAAAACGGGCATTTCTAAACGCCAGTTTCAGCTTTTAAAAAATGTGTTCAGTAGAGGCCTTACACAATCTGCAGGGGATGAAATCATTATTTTCCCCCCACTGTATAACAAGGAGGAGGTGAACTTTTTTAGGTCAGACATGAGATTCACCCCACCCCCACCCAGCACAACCAGTGGGGTGACACCAAATGTTATGACAGGAAGATGAGTGGTAGATCCTTCCCTATAGTCTCTATGTTAGCAGATATTAGGGGGGAATGAGGAAGTGTCACAGATGGCGTAGGCGGTGCGGGGTCACGTGACTGATGGGTAACTGATGAGATGAATGCTGAGATAAGGGGCGAAAGGTCTGACATTTCCTGGAGAACAGGCTGCCAGGGGCCCTCTGCAGTGCTGCGCACCACTTAAAGCGGTTGTATTTTTTAAAAAATTTTTAAAACAACCTGTAAGGCAAAAGGCATAATGAGCACCGCATACGAGGTCATTATGAAATATATATATATATATATATATATATATATATATATATATATATATAGGCCTTATTATAGGCTTGCCTGTAGGTAAAAATACAAAAAAAAGGGTATACAACCGCTTTAAGTATTTGGATGTGCCTTCTCTATTGTGGATAAGAGAACAGAGGTCATGTGACTGAGTGCCTAGGCTCCTAATCATATGACCCCTGCAGGAAGGTGTGGGTTTTTTTTTCAGAAGAAGTACCAGCCCCCAGCTATTGTGCAGAGTGGAAATACACAATGGGGGGAGATTTAGTAAAGCTGGAGCACACAGAATCTGGTGCAGCTGTTCATGGTAGCCAATCGGCTTCTAACTTCAGCTTGTTCAGTTAAGCTTTGACAATAAAACCTGGAAGTTGATTGGTTCTTATGCACAGCTGCGCCAGATTCTGTGTGCACCAGTTTTAGTAAATCTCCCCCACTTTATGGGGCAGTCTCTGACAGTCTCTCTGTATGGGACAGTCTCTGACAGTCTCTCTGTATGGCGCAGTCTCTGACAGTCCCTCTGTATGGGACAGTCTCTGACAGTCCCTCTGTATGGGACAGTCTCTGACAGTCCCTCTGTATGGCACAGTCTCTGACAGTCCCTCTGTATGGCACAGTCCCTCTGTATGGCGCAGTCTCTGACAGTCCCTCTGTATGGGGCAGTCTCTGACAGTCCCTCTGTATGGGGCAGTCTCTGACAGTCCCTCTGTATGGGGCAGTCTCTGACAGTCCCTCTGTATGGGGCAGTCTCTGACAGTCCCTCTGTATGGGGCAGTCTGACAGTCCCTCTGTATGGGGCAGTCTCTGACAGTCTCTCTGTATGGCGCAGTCTCTGACATTCCCTCTGTATGGGGCAGTCTCTGACAGTCTCTCTCTGTATGGGGCAGTCTCTGAAATTTCTTGGTTGGTTTGTGGTGGGTTCAGGGTTCATGGTCAGGGACGGGTCTTTGGTGCGTTCAGGGTTCATGATCGGGGATGGGTATACTGTGGGTGGGTTCAGGGTTCATGGTCAGCGATAGGTCTGTGGTGGGTTCAGGTTCATGGTCAGGGATGGGTCTGTGGTGGGTTCAGGGTTCATGGTCAGGGGCGGGTCGATGGATGGGTTCAGTGTTCATGGTCAGGACGGGTCTGTGGAGGGTTCAGGGTTCATGGTCAGGGATTGGTATACTGTGGGTTCAGGGTCAGGGACAGGTCTGTGGTGGGTTCAGGGTTCATGGTCAGGGATGGGTATACTGCGGGTTCAGGGTCAGGGACGGGTCTGTGGTGGGTTCAGGGTTCATGGTCAGAACGGGTCTGTGGTGGGGTCAGGGTTTATGTTCAGGGATAGGTATACAGTGGATTCAGGGTTAGGGACGGGTCTGTGGTGGGTTCAGTGTTCATGGTCAGGGGCGGGTCTGTGGTGGGTTCAGGGTTCATGGTCAGGGACGGGTCTGTGTTTGGTTCAGGGTTCATGGTCAGGGATGGGTATACAAGGGGGTTCATGGTCAGGGACAGGTCTGTGGTGGGTTTAGGGTTCATGGTCAGGACGGGTCTGTGGTGGGTTCAGTGTTCATGGTCAGGGGCGGGTCTGTGGATGGGTTCAGTGTTCATGGTCAGGGGCGGGTCTGTGGTGGGTTCAGGGTTCATGGTCAGGGACGGGTCTGTGTTTGGTTCAGGGTTCATGGTCAGGGATGGGTATACAAGGGGGTTCATGGTCAGGGACAGGTCTGTGGTGGGTTTAGGGTTCGTGGTCAGGACGGGTCTGTGGTGGGTTCAGTGTTCATGGTCAGGGGGCGGGTCTGTGGATGGGTTCAGTGTTCATGGTCAGGACGGGTCTGTGGTGGGTTCAGTGTTCATGGTCAGGGATGGGTATACTGTGGGTTCAGGGTCAGGGACGGGTCTGTGGTGGGTTCAGGGTTCATGGTCAGGGATGGGTATACTGTGTGGTCAGGCACGGGTCTGTGGTGGGTTCAGGGTTCATGGTCAGGACAGGTCTGTGGTGGGGTCAGGGTTCATGTTCAGGGATAGGTATACAGTGGATTCAGGGTTAGGGACGGGTCTGTGGTGGGTTCAGTGTTCATGGTCAGGGGCGGGTCTGTGGTGGGTTCAGGTTCATGGTCAGGGGCGGGTCTGTGTTTAGTTCAGGGTTCATGGTCAGGGATGGGTATACAAGGGGGTTCATGGTCAGGGACAGGTCTGTGGTGGGTTCAGGGTTCATGGTCAGGACAGGTCTGTGGTGGGGTCAGGGTTCATGTTCAGGGATAGGTATACAGTGGATTCAGGGTTAGGGATGGGTCTGTGGTGGGTTCAGTGTTCATGGTCAGGGGTGGGTCTGTGGTGGGTTTAGGGTTCATGGTCAGGGACGGGTCTGTGGTGGGTTTAGGATTCATGGTCAGGGGTGGGTCTGTGGTGGGTTCAGGGTTCATAGTCAGGGGTGGGTCTGTGGTGGGTTCAGGGTTCATGGTCAGGGGTGGGTTCAGGGTTCATGGTCAGGGGTGGGTCTGTGGTGGGTTCAGGGTTCATAGTCAGGGATGGGTCTGTGGTGGGTTCAGGGTTCATGGTCAGGGATGGGTATACAGTGGGTTCAGGTTACATGGTCAGGGATGGTCTGTGGTGGATTTAAGGTTCATGGTCAGGGATGGGTCTGTGGTGGGTTCAGGGTTCATGGTCAGGGATGGGTATACAGTGGGTTCAGGTTACAGGGTCAGGGGGCGGGTCTGTGGATGGGTTCAGTGTTCATGGTCAGGACGGGTCTGTGGTGGGTTCAGTGTTCATGGTCAGGGATGGGTATTCTGTGGGTTCAGGGTCAGGGACAGGTCTGTGGTGGGTTCAGGGTTCATGGTCAGGGATGGGTATACTGTGGGTTCAGGGTCAGGGACGGGTCTGTGGTGGGTTCAGGGTTCATGGTCAGGACAGGTCTGTGGTGGGGTCAGGGTTCATGTTCAGGGATAGGTATACAGTGAATTCAGGGTTAGGGACGGGTCTGT
This sequence comes from Aquarana catesbeiana, assembly GCF_042186555.1. Taxonomy (NCBI): domain Eukaryota; kingdom Metazoa; phylum Chordata; class Amphibia; order Anura; family Ranidae; genus Aquarana; species Aquarana catesbeiana. The sequence goes on along the minus strand of NC_133325.1, from coordinate 17,874,358 downwards.
GGTGGGTTCAGTGTTCATGGTCAGGGGCGGGTCTGTGGATGGGTTCAGTGTTCATGGTCAGGACGGGTCTGTGGTGGGTTCAGTGTTCATGGTCAGGGGTGGGTCTGTGGTGGGTTCAGGGTTCATGGTCAGGGGCGGGTCTGTGTTTGGTTCAGGGTTCATGGTCAGGGATGGGTATACAAGGGGGTTCATGGTCAGGGACAGGTCTGTGGTGGGTTTAGGGTTCATGGTCAGGACGGGTCTGTAGTGGGTTCAGTGTTCATGGTCAGGGGGCGGGTCTGTGGGTGGGTTCAGTGTTCATGGTCAGGAGGGGTCTGTGGTGGGTTCAGTGTTTTATGGTCAGGGATGGGTATACTGTGGGTTCAGGATCAGGGATGGGTTTGTGGTGGGTTCAGGGTTCATGTTCAGGACAGGTCTGTGGTGGGGTCAGGGTTCATGTTCAGGGATAGGTATACAGTGGATTCAGGGTTAGGGATGGGTCTGTGGTGGGTTCAGTGTTCGTGGTCAGGGGTGGGTCTGTGGTGGGTTTAGGGTTCATGGTCAGGGACAGGTGTGTGGTGGGTTTGGGGTTCATGGTCAGGGACGGGTCTGTGGTGCGTTTAGGATTCATGGTCAGGGGTGGGTCTGTGGTGGGTTCAGGGTTCATAGTCAGGGGTGGGTCTGTGGTGGGTTCAGGGTTCATGGTCAGGGGTGGGTTCAGGGTTCATGGTCAGAGATGGGTCTGTGGTGGGTTCAGGGTTCATAGTCAGGGATGGGTCTGTGGTGGGTTCAGGGTTCATGGTCAGGGATGGGTATACAGTGGGTTCAGGTTACATGGTCAGGGATGGTCTGTGGTGGATTTAAGGTTCATGGTCAGGGATGGGTCTGTGGTGGGTTCAGGGTTCATGGTCAGGGATGGGTATACAGTGGGTTCAGGTTACATGGTCAGGGACGGGTCTGTGGTGGATTTAAGGTTCATGGTCAGGGATGGGTCTGTGGTGGGTTCAGGGTTCATGGTCAGGGATGGGTATACAGTGGGTTCAGGTTACATGGTCAGGGACAGTCTGTGGTGGATTTAGGGTTCATGGTCAGGGACGGGTCTGTGGTGGGTTCATGGTCAGGGGTGGGTCTGTGGTGGGTTCAGGGTTCATGGTCAGGGGTGGGTATACTGTGGGTTCAGAGTTCATGGTAAGGAACGGTCTGTGTTGGGTGTGGGGTTCGTGGTCAGGCGTGGGTCTATAGAATTTGACATCCTCAGTTCTCTACCTCATTCATCACTTGTTAACTCCCAGCAAGTCAGATGACGGAAGATCGAAGCCTAAAACTCATTTGGTGACTCCGCAGAGAGATTAGTGAAAGGCGTAGTTGGAGCGCCGAGTGATTTCCATACAGAATCGGAGTGACGGTGTCATGTGACGGACAGGTGTGCGCGGAATCCGTCTCCTCCCGTCTAACACACATGTCCCCTCGGGGCTCACTTTTCTAGGAATGCAGAGAAAGATTTTCTGCTTCAAAAATTCTGAAATCTTTTTATTGGAAAAAAAAAAAAATTGTTTACCGAGCGTGTGCGCCCTCTGGGGGGTGGTACATTTAGTAATTATTGTATGACCGACTGGCGCTATTATCCCACCACCGACCACTAGAACCTTTTTGGTTATTATTGAAAGCATTGAAAAGATTTTTGTCTTATTGTTTTTTTTTTTTTTTTCTGAAAAGGAAAACCTTTTTAAAGCACTAGCTTTTCTCCGGCTGTTTTTGTAAGTAGCAGAGAGATCAGATTACACAGACTGCAGAGTCACCCTCTATGGAGGGACACAAACCCCTCCCTCTGTCCCAGCAGAGGCGGGACCGTCTGAGATGGTCATACACAGGCTGCTCCCAATTAGGGTTTTTTTTTTTTTTTTTTTTTTTTTATATTAAAATTCTTTCATGGGCTGTTTTATCATTTAATACAAAATATCAATTCAGTTTTAGTCTGCAGAACTTCAATGGCTGCCATTGTTTTAAAATCCCTTCTAGCGAAAGGAATTTCCCTTTTCATTTACCCCCCCACACACACATAAAGATTTTTGTCCTGCACACTGGAATGGCCCATTTAGTCTTCTACAGAACACAAGCGGGTGAGAATATGGAATAAAGAATGCAAGAATTCCTTTATAATAGAGCGCCGCCCTGGAGGAGGAAGTCGTAAAGTGTAGGTAAAATCTAACAATATACAACTAAAAGTGTTTTGTTCTGTCTGTACAAAATAATCCTTGTCGATCCTGCCAGAAATCCAGTGTGCGGATCACTTCCTGTGCTGTTCTCATCTTTTTCTGAACACTACAGGACACCTCCCAATAGTATGGAGAGGTGGGGGGGGGGGTATTCTGTAGCCCTGTCCTAGAGAGTCAGCGTTGTCACCCCAGGACAGAAAATGTGTTAGGCTGGCTTCACATTACTGCGAGGCGGAAATCGTGTGCAAACTTTGCATGCTCTCCCGACATTCAGACAAACGCATTGCCGTTTAGCAGACACGCAGTGGCGCCATTTAAGGCTGCATTCACACCTGAGCGTTGCGTCTTTGAGCGTTTTTTTTTTTCCCTGCGTTTTAAATGGGAGATTTTGGTGCATTTTTATGCGCGACTTCCGCGTTTTTTTTATATGCCGTTTTTGAGCTTTGGCATTTTTTTTTTATTAGCCAATAGAGAAAACGATCATCTGTTGCATCACTTGTTGCTAAGTATTTCAGAATGTTCAGCTTTTCTATCAGCTTTTATTTTTTTTTATTTTTATTTTTTATTATTATTGATTATTTATTATTATAATATTTCGTTAGGATTAGGAGTTGGGGTTAGGGTTATTTATCTATTTTTGTTAGGGTTAGGTAGTTAATAATACCACTACTACTAATACATGAATAAATAAATATAAAATAAATACACAAATACATCAAATCATAAATAAATAATAAATTCAATAAACGAATACCAAGTAATAGTAATTAAATAATTAACCCCTATCCATTAAAAAAATAAAATAATAAATAATAATAAAATAATATTAATAAACACCCAAATCCGAAGCAAAAAAAAAAAATACATCACTATTATTAATAATAATAATGGTATATTATTATGCTGTATTGCTTGTTTGGAAATAAAGCACCTCTGTTTTTGTATAAAAAAATATAAAAATAATAATAATGTATTTATTTAATAATTCTTATCTGAATGCCCAGTTTGGTAGCCATGATGGTGCCACATCCCGGTAAGTAGATACAGAAAGGAGGTTTATGGGAGGGACTTTTGGAAAGGCACCACTATGACAAATCTATAGAAAAATACAAATATAATTTTATTTAATACAATCTTAAGAAACTAATAAAAATACATGCAACAGTAAATGCAAAGTTTGCACGGGATGATAGGACTTTCTTCATGCAAGGAGAAGCTCTAGATCCCAAACAAACCGTGGGTACCCCTTTTTTGGGATCTAGAGCTTTTCCTTGCATGAAGAAAATCCTATCATCCCGTGCAAACTTTGCATTTACTGTTGCATGTATTTTTATTAGTTTCTTAAGATTGTATTAAATAAAATCATATTTGTATTTTTCTATAGATTTGTCATAGTGGTGCCTTTCCAAAAGTCCCTCCCATAAACCTCCTTTCTGTATCTACTTGCTGGAATGTTGCGCCATCATGGCTACCAAATTGGGCATTCAGATAAGAATTTTTAAATAAATACATTATTATTATTATTATTATTTTTTTTTTTTTTTACAAAAACAGAGGTGCTTTGATTCCAAATAAGCAATACAGCATAATAATATATTATTATTATTATTATTATTAATAATAGTGATGTATTTTTTTTTTTGTTCGGATTTGGGTGTTTATTAATATTATTTTATTATTATTTATTATTTTATTTTTTTAATGGATAGGGGTTAATTATTTAATTACTATTACTTGGTATTCGTTTATTATCCCGCGATGCTGTTTGCAGCGCAATTTATCGCACGGCAAACCGTGGCAAAACGGCACCACGATTGGAGCGCCATTAAGAAGTAATGGCATCGCAGAAGCGTCCCGAGTTTTGCAGCGATTCTGGAACGCCCTGGAGCCTAATCGGCATTGTTGTCGGGTCAATATTCGGCCCAGTTTACAGCTAAGTATATCGGAATCATGGGCAGAATTCTACGATTGAGAGTCGTGGCAAAAGGCGCAACGCGCTGGCATTATTTCTTAGCTTCCATTCATATTTTGGTGTATGGGGGCGACAATCGCGGTGAAATCGCAGAAATAGAATCGCGGGATGCCCATCGCACAAAATAAGCTCATGTTCTTCTTTTGGGGGACAGGCATCCTGTGATTTTGCCGCCTGATGAATCTCAAGAAAAATCGAATCGCGTTTGGGGTGCTATTTTAAATTGACGGGGAACGCACGGGCGTCCCGCGATTTGCTGTTATTGCGTTAAGCGTCTCGATTTCTACCCACGATTCAGAACGCGGAGATGTGTACAGAGCCTTAGACACAGGAAACGCTGCGTTTCCCGCATCACACTATATAGCAATCCTACTGTGTTCATGCAATTTGGTGATGTCCGTTAAAAGTTAATAACACCCTAAAAGCAGGATCGCAGAATGCAGCTCACCCATGAACCCCCATGCGATCCGCATCCAGTGCGGCAAATAAAAGGTGCCTGCGCCGTTTTTCGCGCGAATGCGGTGCGATTTCAGCCCGTACAAAATGATGGACTTAAATCTCACTGCAAGGAATTGCATGTGGCTTGCACAGGAGTGCGATGTCCTGTGCGAATCACGTGCGATGTGACGTATCGCATTGGTGTGAACCCAGCCTTAGTATTGCCCCAAACGCTGTGCGGATTATCCCGCCCAAAATGCGTTGCCAAATGTACCTGGCACAGTACCAAAAAATGTTGGTACGTGATCTTCTTTCTCGCTTTTTTTTTGTAGTGGAGGGAAGCCGCTACAAAAACACACAAAAAAAAAAAAATGAGCCCATGTGTGAACCTTACTGGGAGAAATATTAGGAAAACTAATGCGGGCGCCTCCGGTAAGCTGCAGTAGGACATGTTGGTTATGGATGTAGTTTGCCTCTCCAGCCGCCACTGAACCCAGAAATGTCAGTTTAGGGCGGAGCCGCCTGCGTCCGACGCAGCGAAGTCCGCTGGGCTCCGTCTAAACCTCGCAGGGAAATTCCTGATCCTGGTTTTTGATTCCTTCCAACAATCTCCAAATATTCCGTCAGCTGAATTTCCATACAGACAAATATTTGCAGATCCTGTCTGTGGACGGTCTGGAGCCACGCAGGGGGCATTACGTGCCTCGCGTCTGGAGGGGGGGGCGCTGTGTACAGAGGACGGGCAGAGGGGGGCGCTGTGTACAGAGGATGGGCAGAGGGGGGCGCTGTGTACAAAGGATGGGCAGAGGGGGGCGCTGTGTACAGAGGACGGGCAGAGGGGGACGCTGTGTACAGAGGACGGGCAGAGGGGGACGCTGTGTACAGAGGACGGGCAGAGGGGGGCGCTGTGTACAGAGGACGGGCAGAGGGGGGCGCTGTGTACAGAGGATGGGCAGAGGGGGGCGCTGTGTACAGAAGACGGGCAGAGGGGGGCGCTGTGTACAGAAGACGGGCAGAGGGGGGCGCTGTGTACAGAAGACGGGCAGAGGGGGGCGCTGTGTACAGAAGACGGGCAGAGGGGGGCGCTGTGTACAGAAGACGGGCAGAGGGGGGCGCTGTGTACAGAAGACGGGCAGAGGGGGGCGCTGTGTACAGAAGACGGGCAGAGGGGGGCGCTGTGTACAGAAGACGGGCAGAGGGGGGCGCTGTGTACAGAAGACGGGCAGAGGGGGACGCTGTGTACAGAAGACGGGCAGAGGGGGGCGCTGTGTACAGAAGACGGGCAGAGGGGGGCGCTGTGTACAAAGGACGGGCAGAGGGGGATGCTGTGTACAGAAGACGGGCAGAGGGGGACGCTGTATACAGAGGACGGGCAGATGGGGGCGCTGTGTACAGAGGATGGGCAGAGGGGGGCGCTGTGTACAGAGGATGGGCAGAGGGGGGCGCTGTGTACAGAGGATGGGCAGAGGGGGGCGCTGTGTACAGAAGACGGGCAGAGGGGGGCGCTGTGTACAGAGGACGGGCAGAGGGGGGCGCTGTGTACAGAAGACGGGCAGAGGGGGGCGCTGTGTACAGAGGACGGGCAGAGGGGGGCGCTGTGTACAGAAGTTGGGCAGAGGGGCGCTGTGTACAGAAGACGGGCAGAGGGGGACGCTGTGTACAGAAGACGGGCAGAGGGGGGTGCTGTGTACAGAAGACGGGCAGAGGAGGACGCTGTGTACAGAAGACTGGCAGAGGGGGGGCGCTGTGTACAGAAGACGGGCAGAGGGGGGCGCTGTGTACAGAGGACGGGCAGAGGGGGGAGCTGTGTACAAAGGACGGGCAGAGGGGGGCGCTGTGTACAGAAGACGGGCAGAGGGGGGCACTGTGTACAGAGGACGGGCAGAGGGGGGAGCTGTGTACAGAAGACGGACAGAGGGGGGCGCTGTGTACAGAAGACAGGCAGAGGGGGGAGCTGTGTAGAAAGGACGGGCAGAGGGGGGTGCTGTGTACAGAAGACGGACAGAGGGGGGTGCTGTGTACAGAAGACGGACAGAGGGGGCGCTGTGTACAGAAGACGGACAGAGGGGGTGCTGTGTACAGAAGACGGACAGAGGGGGTGCTGTGTACAGAAGACGGACAGAGGGGGCGCTGTGTACAGAAGACGGACAGAGGGGGTGCTGTGTACAGAAGACGGACAGAGGGGGAGCTGTGTACAGAAGACGGGCAGAGGGGGGCGCTGTGTACAGAAGACGGACAGAGGGGGGCGCTGTGTACAGAAGACGGACAGAGGGGGTGCTGTGTACAAAGGACGGGCAGAGGGGGGCGCTGTGTACAGAAGACGGACAGAGGGGGGCGCTGTGTACAGAAGACGGACAGAGGGGGTGCTGTGTACAGAAGACGGACAGAGGGGGCGCTGTGTACAGAAGACGGACAGAGGGGGTGCTGTGTACAGAAGACGGACAGAGGGGGTGCTGTGTACAGAAGACGGGCAGAGGGGGGGAGCTGTGTACAGAAGACGGACAGAGGGGGTGCTGTGTACAGAAGACGGACAGAGGGGGTGCTGTGTACAGAAGACGGACAGAGGGGGTGCTGTGTACAGAAGACGGGCAGAGGGGGGGAGCTGTGTACAGAAGACGGACAGAGGGGGGCGCTGTGTACAGAAGACGGACAGAGGGGGTGCTGTGTACAGAAGACGGGCAGAGGGGGGGAGCTGTGTACAGAAGACGGACAGAGGGGGTGCTGTGTACAGAAGACGGGCAGAGGGGGAGCTGTGTACAGAAGAGGGGCAGAGGGGGCGCTGTGTACAGAAGACGGGCAGAGGGGGTGCTGTGTACAGAAGACGGGCAGAGGGGGGCGCTGTGTACAGAAGACGGACAGAGGGGGGCGCTGTGTACAGAAGACGGGCAGAGGGGGAGCTGTGTACAGAAGAGGGGCAGAGGGGGCGCTGTGTACAGAAGACGGGCAGAGGGGGTGCTGTGTACAGAAGACGGGCAGAGGGGGGCGCCGTGTACAGAAGACGGACAGAGGGGGGCGCTGTGTACAGAAGACGGGCAGAGGGGGAGCTGTGTACAGAAGAGGGGCAGAGGGGGCGCTGTGTACAGAAGACGGGCAGAGGGGGTGCTGTGTACAGAAGACGGGCAGAGGGGGGCGCTGTGTACAGAAGACGGGCAGAGGGGGGCGCTGTGTACAGAAGACGGGCAGAGGGGGGCGCTGTGTACAGAAGACGGACAGAGGGGGGCGCTGTGTACAGAAGACGGGCAGAGGGGGAGCTGTGTACAGAAGAGGGGCAGAGGGGGCGCTGTGTACAGAAGACGGGCAGAGGGGGTGCTGTGTACAGAAGACGGGCAGAGGGGGGCGCTGTGTACAGAAGACGGACAGAGGGGGGCGCTGTGTACAGAAGACGGGCAGAGGGGGAGCTGTGTACAGAAGAGGGGCAGAGGGGGCGCTGTGTACAGAAGACGGGCAGAGGGGGTGCTGTGTACAGAAGATGGGCAGAGGGGGGCGCTGTGTACAGAAGACGGACAGAGGTGGGCGCTGTGTACAGAAGACGGACAGAGGGGGGCGCTGTGTACAGAAGACGGACAGAGGGGGGCGCTGTGTACAGAAGACGGACAGAGGGGGGCGCTGTGTACAGAAGACGGACAGAGGGGGGCGCTGTGTACAGAAGACGGACAGAGGGGGTGCTGTGTACAAAGGACGGGCAGAGGGGGGTGCTGTGTACAGAAGACGGACAGAGGGGGCGCTGTGTACAGAAGACGGACAGAGGGGGTGCTGTGTACAGAAGACGAGCAGAGGGGGGCGCTGTGTACAGAAGACGGACAGAGGGGGAGCTGTGTACAGAAGATGGACAGAGGGGGTGCTGTGTACAAAGGACGAGCAGAGGGGGTGCTGTGTACAGAAGACGGACAGAGGGGGTGCTGTGTACAGAAGACGGGCAGAGGGGGTGCTGTGTACAAAGGACGGGCAGAGGGGGGTGCTGTGTACAGAAGACGGGCAGAGGGGGGGAGCTGTGTACAGAAGACGGACAGAGGGGGTGCTGTGTACAGAAGACGGGCAGAGGGGGGGAGCTGTGTACAGAAGACGGGCAGAGGGGGGTGCTGTGTACAAAGGACGGGCAGAGGGGGGTGCTGTGTACAGAAGACGGGCAGAGGGGGGGAGCTGTGTACAGAAGATGGACAGAGGGGGTGCTGTGTACAAAGGACGAGCAGAGGGGGTGCTGTGTACAGAAGACGGACAGAGGGGGTGCTGTGTACAGAAGACGGGCAGAGGGGGTGCTGTGTACAGAAGACGGGCAGAGGGGGGCGCTGTGTACAGAAGACGGGCAGAGGGGGCGCTGTGTACAGAAGACGGACAGAGGGGGCGCTGTGTACAGAAGACGGGCAGAGGGGGGCGCTGTGTACAGAAGACGGACAGAGGGGGCGCTGTGTACAGAAGACGGGCAGAGGGGGCGCTGTGTACAGAAGACGGGCAGAGGGGGGCGCTGTGTACAAAGGACGGGCAGAGGGGGGCGCTGTGTACAGAAGACGGACAGAGGGGGGCGCTGTGTACAGAAGACGGGCAGAGGGGGCGCTGTGTACAGAAGACGGGCAGAGGGGGGCGCTGTGTACAGAAGATGGCACCTATGGCGGGGCTCAGTGTATAAGAATGCCAAGAGATAATTTGTAACATTTGTGGAATATTATTAGTTGCAACTTTTTATTATTTCATTTATTCCGCATTCTCTAAAATGCGTTGCGACCGACTTTGATATATATATATATTTTTAAATCCGCATCCCCCCCCCCCCAGTCCTCGCGTATATTAACCTTTTCACTGCCAGAGACTATTTTTGATTATAAACACACGCAATAAAATGCGTAATTTTTTTTCTTTTAAACGTGAAAGGCACTTTTTAAATGCCAAAACCTTTTTTATCATATAAAAATTCAGTATTTTCCGGAAGCCGAGGACCCGTGGAATATAAAAAATATGGTTGTAATTTTAATGTTGGGCCGCATTTGCATTGTAGGGTTTCACGGGCGGCACATTTATTTTTTTTTCGCCTTGTCGCACCCCCGTCCATAGGACAAGCCCGTTCACTGCATAGTAGTTTGCACACCTTTTTTGCGCTCTAAGGCTCCGTTTCTACGGGTGCGACTTGCCATGTGACTCATAAAGTCGCATAACCATTCGCAGGCCGTTGATTTCAATGGCACCACCTGTGCGACTTTGAAAATTGCCGACATTGAAAAGCTGCCTGCGCTAATTTGATGCGACTTTGATCCAGAGAGTGTAAAGTTGGATCAAAGCTGCACGCAAAGTCGCATCCCAAATCGTGCGACTTTAGGATCGCAATAGTGGAAACGTAGACTCGAGCTTCTTCTTTTATTTTTTTTAGCACGTGTTTAGCTACATGCGCCACGCGTTTCGTCACCTGAAAAACGCGTCTCTGGGGTGCCGTTCATGTATAGCACCACAAGCGTGACATGCGTTTTTTTTTTTTTTTGCTCAACCCTACAGTGTGAATGCAGCCCTATAGCGCAACTTTGATCAGGTTTTGACGCTTAACTGGGCGGGCTCGTGGGCGGAGTTATGCAAATATCAATGCTTTGATGGGTGGGTGTCAGTCTAGAGGAGGGGGTGTTTCCGAGGCGGTCTGTATTGGTAACGCCCACATGCTGAGCCTCCACAATTGGAAGAAGTGACATCCGGTGAATGAAAGGGGCGGGGCCGGGGACAGTCGGGCTGGACGTCCTCCAGCCAGGAAATGAGGCGGAGCTCTTCTCTGATTGGCTGCAGCTTCTAATGCACATTGCAAGAAGCTCACAGTGTGCAGGGAAATCAGAGGAAGCCGTTTCAGTGCAGGAGAGGAGCGGGTACAACCGTGCAAAACTGAAGGGGGAGGGGGGGGATTTAGGAACATGGGGGTGACATCACTGAAGGCTGATGCTGGTTCCAAGGCTGCAGACAACAATAACCTCTAGTGATTCATCTTCTATGGATGATACATGTCCATGTGGGGGGTGTATTGTCTGCTGAATTCCCCTTCTTGCCACAGTGCCGGGCACTCGGAGTCAATTTGATTTCCATACAGGAACATTTTTACTTTTAAAAGTGTTTCTGAAGCCCAAACTTCTTTTATATAATTTTTTTCAGCTGACCGTTGTCGCTGGAACGTAAAACAATGGGAAATCCAAAGTGTTACTGTTGTCACCAGAACAGGAAACCAAGGGAAATGTTCCAATGGGGACACCTGTTTCGGTGACCACTAAGAGGGGATTTCCTTTCATTTCCTGCTGTGTCTCCGGGGCGGAAAAAAGAAATCGTCCCAACGTGACGCGTCATGCAATGTATCAAGACAAAACTCCCGCCAAAATTTTTTTATAAAAAAGATCATTAAAGCGGAGCTCCACCCAAAAGTGGAAGCTCCACTTATCTGCTTAACCCCCCCCCCCCTCTCTCCCCTCAGCACCTTTCTGGGGGTGGGGGTTGTGGTACTTGGGACACTTGGCTGCGGTGAGGTCTCCTGGAAGTTTGACCCCCCCCTCCTTCCCCCGCCGCCAGGCCATTCACAAAGCGAAGCGCGCATGCGCAGTAGGGAACTGTGAGGCTTCACTGCCAGTTCCCCTTACAGGCAATGGCGGCGGCGGCACCCGAGAGCTGACATCACTGGATCGCATGGGGAATGCACGCCTTCCAATGGGAACTAAAGAGAGAGCGCGCTAAAACCAGCTTGTGCTGCAACATGCAACTGCAATCCAGAGGTTCCTCTCTCTGCAGTTGTTCTTTTCTGCCACTAGATGTCCTCAGTCTGCAAACCAGCATCATCAGTCTCTTCTTTATTGACTCTGCATCGCCCCCTTCTGGCACCTCCATCATGGCACATGTGCTGAAGGGCTCTGCCCGGCCTTCCAGTCCAGGCGGAGCCATCCAGTCCAGGCGGAGCCTTCCAGTCCAGGCGCAGCCATCCAGTCCAGGCGGAGCCATCCAGTCCAGGCGGAGCCTTCCAGTCCAGGCGGAGCCATCCAGTCCAGGCGGAGCCTTCCAGTCCAGGCGGAGCCTTCCAGTCCAGGCGGAGCCATCCAGTCCAGGCGGAGCCTTCCAGTCCAGGCGGAGCCATCCAGTCCAGGCGGAGCCTTCCAGTCCAGGCGGAGCCATCCAGTCCAGGCGAAGCCATCCAGTCCAGGCGGAGCCATCCAGTCCAGGCGGAGCCTTCCAGTCCAGGCGGAGCCTTCCAGTCCAGGCGGAGCCATCCAGTCCAGGCGGAGCCTTCCAGTCCAGGCGGAGCCTTCCAGTCCAGGCGGAGCCATCCAGTCCAGGCGGAGCCTTCCAGTCCAGGCGGAGCCATCCAGTCCAGGCGGAGCCTTCCAGTCCAGGCGGAGCCATCCAGTCCAGGCGGAGCCATCCAGTCCAGGCGAAGCCATCCAGTCCAGGCGGAGCCTTCCAGTCCAGGCGGAGCCATCCAGTCCAGGCGAAGCCATCCAGTCCAGGCGGAGCCTTCCAGTCCAGGCGAAGCCATCCAGTCCAGGCGGAGCCTTCCAGTCCAGGCGGAGCCTTCCAGTCCAGGCGGAGCCCTTCACCACATTTGCTCATGTGCAGAAGATTTCTCTAAGGCTCGATTCACACCTATGCATGTTGCTTTTGAGCGTTTTTGGAGGTTTTTTTTTCATGCTTGGCACGTTTTTGAGCAGCGTTTTTGCCGCGTTTTTGCCGCGTTTTTGCCGCGATTTGCGTTTTGCGTTTTTTTTTTTTTTTTTTTTTTTTTTCATTTTTTTTTACAGTCTTAAAAAAAAATTACAAAAAAAAAAAAATAAAAAAAAAAAAAAAAAAAAAAACGGCAAAAACGCACCAAAAACGCACCAAAAACGCATCAAAAACGCTGCAAAAACGGTGCACTTGCGTTTTTGATGCTTGTCCATTGAAAACCATTACATGCAAAACGCTGCTTTTTGCATGAAAAAAAGTCCCCGACCCTTTCCAAAAACGCAGAGATACAAAAAAGCATTGATGTGAACATGTTCCATAGGAACCCATGTTAAAAAATTCCCGTGCATTTCTGCAAAATGCAAAATGCATCAAAAAACGCGCTAGTGTGAATGGGGCCTAAGATAGCAAGGGTTCGGCACTTCCATAAATGTGGGAGGAAACCTGAGCGCACATGGGGGGGGGGGCACTTAGTCACTTGGCTCTCTCCTCCTATCAGCATGCTCGATGATCTGATTGGCTGCTTGTGCTGCTTGTTCCTCCCCAGACTGAGCTCTGCTGAGCAGAGACTGTAAGAGGCTAATACAAGGTCGCATAAAAAAAATGACTACAATATTATATCGGTGATTGCAGAGTTGCCTTAATTTGTATCTGTTCTGTCTGCCCTGTTCTTATTAGCTGCTGAGATAAAAGTAATCGGTCACATGACTAATTCTGAATTTGCTGTTATGGGTGGGAAGGCCGGTGTCGGGTTTTTAGGGCGACTTTGCATGACATGTGTGCAGGAAGTGCGATGACAGGAAGCCGCGAGCCTTTCCTCTGCTCCGGGGGTTGGGAAATCAGGAGGACGGCGAGAAAAAAAAAAAGAACAATTTACATGAGTCAGTCCAAAGTCAAGAGTCCTCATTGTGGAGGAAGGAACGCTGGAACCTGATTGGACGGCGCTTAGTGTGCTCTGTGCACCGTATGCCGTCATCAATCGTTCTTTATTTATTTTTCAGAAAATCCTGGTTGTCATCCTTTATCACAGCTCAGTGCTGCTGATCCCCTGCAGCCTTTTTGCAGCCACTGTCCCGTCTTTCCCCTCCAGCGATGGCAGTATATATGGCATTCATGATGGGATTCCTTGTGGTGACAGCAGTGGGCTGTGTCTTATGTAATGTGTGTTGGAACAGCCCCTTGCAAGTCCCCATTGGAAGCCCATGTGACAGGGTGACAACACAGGAGCACAACTGGGAGATGGGACAGAGTGTTGTCACCCAATCACAGGAAGTGCCTAAACAGGGATCTTTTTATATATATTTTTATATATATTTTATTTTTTTTAATTGTATATATATATATATATAATATATTACTTTAAAAAAAAATTACATAACATACACACACATATTCAATATTTAAAAATCGGCAGCTTTCAGAAAAATAAATAAAACAAAATGATGATCCTGCCGCCGCAAAGATCACTGTTTAGGCACTTCCTGTGTTTGGGTGACAATACTCTGTCCCCATCTCCCAGTTGTAATATATATTTTTTTTTATTTTATATATATAATTTTTTATTATTTATATATATTTGATTATTTTTTAATTTTATTTATATATATATATATATATATATATATATATATATATGTATGTGTATGTATATATGTATGTATGTGTATATGTATGTGTGTATATATATATATATATATATATATATATTTTTTTATTTTTTTTTCATATATATATATATATATATATATATATATATATATATATATATATATATATATATAATTTTCATATATATATATAATAATGTTTTATTATTTAAATATATTTTTTAATATATATTTTATATTACTATAATTTATATATTTATTTAAATAAGTTTATTATTATTATTATTTAAATAAAGTTCTGTGTAATAAATTGGAATGACACAGGGAAAAAGTATTGAACACATGAAGAAAGGGAGGTGCAAAAAAGGAAATGGCAAGCCAAGACGCCAGCTGAAATCTATCAGTAATTGGCAATCCTGCCCCTTGTCAGGGCAAATGAATATCAGCTGGTTCCATCTCAACTGATGGCCTATAAAAAGGAGTCTCATTACCAAGGTGTCCCACAAGAAACATCTCATGATGGGTGAAAGCAAAGGGCTCTCTCAAGACCTTTGCGACCTTATTGTTGCAGAACCTACCGATGGCATTGGTTACAGGAGGATTTCTGAACTTCTGAATGTTCCAGTGAGCACTGTTGGGGCCATAATCCAGAAGTGGAAAGAACTTCATTTCACCATAAACCGGCCACGACCAGGTGCTCCTCACAAGATTTCTGACAGAGGAGTGAAAAGAATTATCAGAAGAGTTGTCCAAGAGCCAAGGACCACTTGTGGAGAGCTTCACAAAGACCTGGAATTAGCAGGTACACAATAAGTAATGCACTCCCCCGCCATGGCCACGCTTACCACGCAACACTCCATTGCTGAAGAAAAAGCATGTTGAAGCTCATTTATAGTTTCTGCACAACATTTAGACAAGCCTGTGAAATACGGGGAGAATATAGTCTGGTCAGAGGAGACCAAAATTGAACTCTTTGGATTGACATAATACACACCGTGTTTGGAGGTCACATGGCATATCACCCTAAAAACACCCCCCATACTAACAGTGAGGTATGGAGGTGGGAACATCATGGTGTGGACGGGGCTGTGTGGGCGGGGCTGTGTGGATGGGGCTGTGTGGATGGGGCTGTGTGGGCGGGGCTGTGTGGGCGGGGCTGTGTGGATGGGGCTGTGTGGATGGGGCTGTGTGGGCGGGGCTGTGTGGGCGGGGCTGTGTGGGCGGGGCTGTGTGGATGGGGCTGTGTGGGCGGGGCTGTGTGGGCGGAGCTGTGTGGGCGCGGCTGTTTTTTAGTATACGGTACTGGGAAAATTCATGTCATTGAGGGAAGAATGAATAGAAAAACGGACCAAGACATTCTTGATAAAAATCTGCTGCCATCTACCAGGATAATGAAGATGAGACGAGGGCAGACTTTTCAGCAAGACAACGATCTCAAACACAAAGCCAAGGAAACTCTCCGTTGGTTTCAAAGAAAGAAAATAAATCTGCTAGAATGGACCCCAGCCAATCACCTGACTGGAATCCAATAGAAAATCTATGGAAAGAACTAAAGATCCGAGTTCATAGAAGAGGCCCACAGAACCTTCAAGATTTGAAGACTGTGGAAGAATGGGCCAAAATCACACCTGAGCAACGCATGCAACTTGTTCCTCCATACAGGAGCCTGCGTCTTGAAGCCGTCATTACCAATAAAGGATTTTGTACCAAGTATTAAATACATTTGAGTTAGCGGGTTAAATACTTTTTCCTGTGTCCTTCCATTTTATTACACAGAACTTCATTTCTGAACTTATTTGTTTTGGTGTCTTTGTATGTATGGATTGCATGGATTGTTACTGACATGTGGGGAACGTTTCACGTCAATCGCACCTTTACCAATAGATTTACCTAGAAAAACTGTGACATGTTCAATACTTATTTTACCCGCTGTGTACAGTGCCTTGAAAAAGTATTCATACCCCTTGAAATTTTAGACATTTTGTCATCTTACAACCAAAAACATAAATGTATTTTATGGGGATTTTATGTGATGGACCAACACAAAGTGGCAGAAAAATGATAAATGGTTGGTAATGAGACCCCTTTTTATAAGCCATCAGTTGTGCCATCAGTTGTGCCATACTCTTTCCATTTTCCGATGATGGATTGAACAGAGCTCCGTGAGATCTTCAAAGCTTGGGAGATTTTTTTTTTTTATAACCTAACCCTGCTTTAACCTCTTGACATCCGTTCTATAGCCGAATGACGGCCACAGCGCGGACCTGAATTTCCGGCCTCCCCTGTGCACGCTCCCCATGCAGGGGGTCAGGGAGACTCGGGTGATCACAGATCCGAGTAAGGGGCCGGCCCCTTACCATGTGATCAGCTGACAGCCAATGACAGCTGATCACATGACGTAAACAAAACCTCGATAGTCGTTTTATTTTTCTCCTCATGCTGATAGCATAAGGAGAAAAAAAAGCCGATCACCGGCTTATCTGCAAGGGACATCGGTCCTGAAGAGGCAATTATGCCTCATCTGTGCCCACCAGTACCCCCTGCCAGTGCCCACCAGTGCCACCTATCAATGCCCAAGAGTGCCACCTATCAATGCCCAAGAGTGCCACCTATCAATGCCCAAGAGTGCCACCTATCAATGCCCACTAGTGGTGCCAATCAGTGCCACCTATCAATGCCCACCAGTGGTGCCAATCAGTGCCACCTATCAATGCCCACCAGTGGTGCCAATCAGTGCCACCTATCAATGCCCATCAGTGGTGCCAATCAGTGCCACCTAGCAGTGCTGCCCATCAGTGTAACCGATCAGTGCCCAATATTGCCACCCATCAGCGCCCATCACTGCCACCTATCTGTGCCCATCAGTGCCGCCTCATCGTACATCAATGAAGGAGAAAAATTACCTGTTTGCAAAATTTTATAACAAAATATTTAAAAAAAAAAAAAAGTGTAAAAATGTGGTCTTTTTAAATTTTTTTAACAAAAATAAAAACCACAGAGGTGATCAAATACCACCAAAAGAAAGTTCTATATGTGGGGGGGGGTGAAATGATAAAAATTTGGTTTGAGTACAGTGTTGTATGACCGCGCAATTATCATTCAAAGTGCGTCAGCGCTGAAAGCTGAAAATTGGTCTTGGGGTTTAAGTGCCCAGTAAGCAAGTGGTTAACTAGTTAAGGACCAGAAGATTTACCCCCCTTAATGACCAGGCCATTTTTTTTTGCGATACAAGACTGCGTCGCTTTAAGCGACAATTGCACGGTCGTATAACGCTGTATCCAAACAAAATGTGTGTACTTTCCCTCCCCCACAAATAGAGTTTGATCACCTCTGAGGTTTTTATTTTATTTTTTGCGCTGTAAATTTAAAAAAAAAAAAAAAACTACATTTTACTTTTTGCTATAATAAATATCCCCCCAAAAAATGTAAAGAAACTAATTTTATCATCAGTTTAGGCCGATATGTGATCTTCTACATTTTTTTGGTAAACAAAAAAAAAAAAAAGGCGCAATAAGCGTATATTGATTGGTTTGTGCAAAATTTATCGCATTTACAAAATAGGGGATAGTTTTATGGCATTTTTATTATTATTTTTTCTTTTTTTACTAGTAATGGCGATCAGCAATTTTTTTTTGGGACCAGTGACATTTATACAGCGATCAGAGCTAAAAAAATAACCACTGATTACTGTATAAATGTCACTGGCAGGGAAGGGGTTGACACTAGGGGGCGATCGAGGGGTTAAGTGTTCCCTAGGGAGGTGTTTCTAACTGTGGGGGGGGGAGGGGACTGACTGGGAGTACAGAGAGATCGCTGTTCCTGATCACTAGGAACAACAGATCTGTCTCCTCCCCTGACAGATCGAAGATCAGCCTGTTTACATTGACAGATCCCCGTTCTGTCTCTCTCTCTCAGGAGCGATCACGGGGTGGCCGGCGGACATCGTGGCCGCCCGGCCACGCTCATCGGCTCCGGCGTCACGCCGCGGGCCCCATAGAGCTCTTAAAGCGGCCGACGTACAATGACGGCGATTCGCCCAGGAGAGCCAACCTGCCGCAGTACAACTGCACCGGCTGGTCTTAAAGTGGTTAAACTTCTCCACACCTTTATCCCTGACCTGTCTGGTGTGTTCCTTGGCCTTCATGATGCTGTTTGTCCACTAAGGTTCTCTAACAAACCTCTGAGGGCTTCACAGAACAGCTGTATTTATACTGAGATTAAATTACACACAGGGGGACTCTATTTACTAATTAGGTGACTTCTGAAGGCAATTGGTTCCACTAGATTTTAGTTAGGGGTATCAGAGTAAAGGGGGCTGAATACAAATGTACCCCCCACACTTTTCACATATTTATTTGTAAAAAATTTGGAAAACCATTTATCATTTTCCTTCCACTTCACAATTATGTGCCACTTTGTGTTGGTCTATCACATAAAATCCCAATAAAATACATTTACATTTTTGGTTGTAACATGACAAAATGTGGAGAATTTCAAGGGGTATGAATACTTTTTCAAGGCACTGTATGTATGCTTATATAGATATTTTATATATAGGTATCTGACTATATATATCACAGCGCATATACTGTAGTTACACTTTCGAAGCTAAAGTTTTTTCTGCTTATATCCCCCCCCCCTTATTTTAGACCTGGTGATGTCATCACTGGGTCTCTGTGCTCCTCTATGCAATGCAGGCAGATCATGGCTGGTCGGGGGGGGGGGGGGGGCTTTATATTGCTTTCTGTAAACATCACGGCCCTCCTCCCAGGAGCCATCAGTCCCGATCCAAGCATTTTGAGGAGTTATGGAAATATCATAATGCCTTGATAGGTGGGCTATCCTAGGCAGGCTGCATTTGCACAGGTAACACCCGCATGTGATGCTGCTGAGCCTCCATGATTGATAGATCCAGATATCAATGAATGAAAAAGGGGCGGCCCAGGGAGACTGTCAGGCTGGGGTGGAAAGGGCTAGATGACGCTGGTTGTCCTCCAGCCAGGAAATGAGGCTGGCTTTATCTTCTATTGCACATGGTGAGAAGCTCACAGTGTGCAGTGAAATCAGAGGAAGCCATTCCAGTCCAGGAGGGGGGCCGGTACAGCTGGAGGTTGGATGTAATGAATTCCCGTTCCAATGTTTCTCTTTGTATCTCTGTGTAATCAATGAAGGTTTCTTCCCTCTGATGATCATAGTGTGACCTTCAGAGGACGGTAGCTCTTTCTACTCCTGGAGCCGCCTCTGTGTACAGAAAACATATTTGTTGTGGGTCAGGCGGACGCTCCCTGAATCACAGAGTGCTTCCCACATCACCAGGTGAATGGTGTACAAACCTGACCAGACTGGAAATCCCCAGACCCAGCAGATGTCCGCTCTCACCTGGAGCTCAAGTGACATCCCCCGCCCCGGGACAAGGCGGAGCCAACCTGGACAGGTGCCTCCAGGCTAGAACTGTCTGTACTATGTTCTGGGTAAAAAGCACCTGTCCTAAGAGGTTCTCAGTGCGGTCCTGTCCTAAGAGGTTCTCAGTGTGCTCCAGTCCTAAGAGGTTCTCAGTGCGGTCCTGTCCTAAGAGGTTCTCAGTGTGGTCCTGTCCTAAGAGGTTCTCAGTGTGCTCCAGTCCTAAGAGGTTCTCAGTGTGCTCCAGTCCTAAGAGGTTCTCAGTGCGCTCCAGTCCTAAGAGGTTCTCAGTGTGCTCCAGTCCTAAGAGGTTCTCAGTGTGGTCCTGTCCTAAGAGGTTCTCAGTGTGCTCCTGTCCTAAGAGGTTCTCAGTGTGCTCCAGTCCTAAGAGGTTCTCAGTGTGGTCCTGTCCTAAGAGGTTCTCAGTGTGCTCTTGTCCTAAGAGGTTCTCAGTGCGGTCCTGTCCTAAGAGGTTCTCAGTGTGGTCCTGTCCTAAGAGGTTCTCAGTGTGGTCCTGTCCTAAGAGGTTCTCAGTGTGCTCCAGTCCTAAGAGGTTCTCAGTGTGGTCCTGTCCTAAGAGGTTCTCAGTGTGCTCCAGTCCTAAGAGGTTCTCAGTGCGGTCCTGTCCTAAGAGGTTCTCAGTGTGCTCCAGTCCTAAGAGGTTCTCAGTGTGGTCCTGTCCTAAGAGGTTCTCAGTGTGCTCCTGTCCTAAGAGGTTCTCAATGCGGTCCTGTCCTAAGAGGTTCTCAGTGTGGTCCTGTCCTAAGAGGTTCTCAGTGTGGTCCAGTCCTAAGAGTTTCTCAGTGCGCTCCTGTCCTAAGAGGTTCTCAGTGCGGTCCTGTCCTAAGAGGTTCTCAGTGTGCTCCTGTCCTAAGAGGTTCTCAGTGCGGTCCTGTCCTAAGAGGTTCTCAGTGCGCTCCTGTCCTAAGAGGTTCTCAGTGCGCTCCTGTCCTAAGAGGTTCTCAGTGCGCTCCTGTCCTAAGAGGTTCTCAGTGCGCTCCTGTCCTAAGAGGTTCTCAGGGCAGCCCTGTCCTAAGAGGTTCTCAGGGCAGCCCTGTCCTAAGAGGTTCTCAGGGCAGCCCTGTCCTAAGAGGTTCTCAGTGCGCTCCTGTCTTAAGAGGTTCTCAGTGTGGTCCAGTCCTAAGAGGTTATCAGTGTGCTCCTGTCCTAAGTGGTCCTCAGTGTGCTCCTGTCCTAAGAGGTTATCAGTGTGCTCCTGTCCTAAGTGGTCCTCAGTGTGCTCCTGTCCTAAGAGGTTCTCAGTGTGCTCCTGTCCTAAGAGGTTCTCAGTGTGCTCCTGTCCTAAAAGGTTCTCAGTGTGCTCCTGTCCTAAGAGGTTCTCAGTGTGCTCCTGTCTTAAGAGGTTCTCAGGGTGGTCCTGTCCTAAAAGGTTCTCAGTGTGCTCCTGTCCTAAGGCGTTCTCAGTGTGCTCCTGTCCTAAGAGGTTATCAGTGTGCTCCTGTCCTAAGTGGTCCTCAGTGTGCTCCTGTCCTAAGTGGTCCTCAGTGTGTTCCTGTCCTAAGTGGTCCTCAGTGTGCTCCTGTCCTAAGTGGTCCTCAGTGTGCTCCTGTCCTGTCCTAAAAGGTTCTCAGTGCTGTCCTGTCCTAAGAGGTTCTCAGTGCGGTCCTGTCCTAAGAGGTTCTCAGTGTGCTCCTGTCCTAAGTGGTCCTCAGTGTGCTCCTGTCCAAAGAGGTTCTCAGTGCTGTCCTGTCCTAAGAGGTTTTCAGTGTGCTCCTGTCCTAAGAGGTTCTCAATGCGGTCCTGACCTAAGAGGTTCTTAGTGCGGTCCTGTCCTAAGAGGTTCTCAGTGCGGTCCTGTCCTGGGAAGTCCTCAGTTCGGTCCTCTCCTGGGAAGTCCTCAGTCTGGTCCTCTCCTGGGAAGTCCTCAGTCTGGTCCTCTCCTGGGAAGTCCTCAGTCTGGTCCTCTCCTGGGAAGTCCTCAGTATGTTCTTGTCTTAGGAAGTCCTCAGTCTTGGGAAGTCCTCAGTCTGGTCCTGTCCTGGGAAGTCCTGTCTTATCCTGTCCTGGGAAGTCCTCAGTCTGGTCCTGTCCAGGGAAGTCCTTAGTCTTATCCTGTCCTGGGAAGTCCTCAGTCTGGTCCTGTCCAGGGAAGTCCTTAGTCTTATCCTGTCCTGGGAAGTCCTCAGTCTGGTCCTGTCCTGGGAAGTCCTGTCTTATCCTGTCCTGGGAAGTCCTCAATCTGGTCCTGTCCTGGGAAGTCCTCAGTCTGGTCCTGTCCTGGGAAGTCCTCAGTCTGGTCCTGTCCTGGGAAGTCCTCAGTCTTGTCCTGTCCTGTCCTGGGAAGTCCTCATTCTGGTCCTGTCCTGGGAAGTCCTCAGTCTGGTCCTGTCCTGGGAAGTCCTCAGTCTGGCCCTGTCCTGGGAAGTCCTCAGTCTGGCCCTGTCCTGGGAAGTCCTCAGTCTGGCCCTGTCCTGGCAAGTCCTCAGTCTGGCCCTGTCCTGGGAAGTCCTCAGTCTGGCCCTGTCCTGGGAAGTCCTCAGTCTGGTCCTGTCCTGGGAAGTCCTCAGTCTGGTCCTGTCCTGGGAAGTCCTCAGTCTGGCCCTGTCCTGGGAAGTCCTCAGTCTGGTCCTGTCCTGGGAAGTCCTCAGTCTGGCCCTGTCCTGGGAAGTCCTCAGTCTGGCCCTGTCCTGGGAAGTCCTCAGTCTGGCCCTGTCCTGGGAAGTCCTCAGTCTGGCCCTCTCCTGGGAAGTCCTCAGTCTGGCCCTGTCCTGGGAAGTCCTCAGTCTGGCCCTCTCCTGGGAAGTCCTCAGTCTGGTCCTGTCCTGGGAAGTCCTCAGTCTGGCCCTCTCCTGGGAAGTCCTCAGTCTGGTCCTGTCCTGGGAAGTCCTCAGTCTGGCCCTCTCCTGGGAAGTCCTCAGTCTGGCCCTGTCCTGGGAAGTCCTCAGTCTGGCCCTCTCCTGGGAAGTCCTCAGTCTGGTCCTGTCCTGGAAAGTCCTCAGTCTGGCCCTGTCCTGGGAAGTCCTCAGTCTGGCCCTGTCCTGGGAAGTCCTCAGTCTGGCCCTCTCCTGGGAAGTCCTCAGTCTGGTTCTGTCCTGGGAAGTCCTCAGTCTGGCCCTGTCCTGGGAAGTCCTCAGTCTGGTCCTGTCCTGGGAAGTCCTCAGTCTGGCCCTCTCCTGGGAAGTCCTCAGTCTGGCCCTGTCCTGGGAAGTCCTCAGTCTGGTTCTGTCCTGGGAAGTCCTCAGTCTGGCCCTGTCCTGGGAAGTCCTCAGTCTGGTCCTGTCCTGGGAAGTCCTCAGTCTGGCCCTCTCCTGGGAAGTCCTCAGTCTGGCCCTGTCCTGGGAAGTCCTCAGTCTGGCCCTCTCCTGGGAAGTCCTCAGTCTGGTCCTGTCCTGGGAAGTCCTCAGTCTGGTCCTGTCCTGGGAAGTCCTCAGTCTGGCCCTGTCCTGGGAAGTCCTCAGTCTGGCCCTGTCCTGGGAAGTCCTCAGTCTGGCCCTCTCCTGGGAAGTCCTCAGTCTGGTTCTGTCCTGGGAAGTCCTCAGTCTGGCCCTGTCCTGGGAAGTCCTCAGTCTGGTCCTGTCCTGGGAAGTCCTCAGTCTGGCCCTCTCCTGGGAAGTCCTCAGTCTGGCCCTGTCCTGGGAAGTCCTCAGTCTGGCCCTCTCCTGGGAAGTCCTCAGTCTGGCCCTGTCCTGGGAAGTCCTCAGTCTGGTCCTGTCCTGGGAAGTCCTCAGTCTGGTCCTGTCCTGGGAAGTCCTCAGTCTGGTCCTGTCCTGGGAAGTCCTCAGTCTGGTCCTGTCCTGGGAAGAGAAGTCGTCATTCTAGTCCTGTCCTGAGAACTGCAGCCTCTTGTCATGTGGTTCCTTGCTATGCATCCACTCCATAAAACAAAAACACTCACATACAGTATATACTTTATATACAAATCAGATACTGCTAATTGAATTACATAAAATCTTCTTCCCACAATTTCCATGTCATCTAACATGTTTCAGGCACTGGAGGCTGAAGAGGAGGTGTTCAGGCAGCTTATATGGAGGGGGGGGGGCTCAACACGAT
Source organism: Aquarana catesbeiana (assembly GCF_042186555.1). Lineage (NCBI taxonomy): Eukaryota > Metazoa > Chordata > Amphibia > Anura > Ranidae > Aquarana > Aquarana catesbeiana. The sequence goes on along the minus strand of NC_133325.1, from coordinate 17,851,067 downwards.
CAGCTTGCCTGGTCCGGTGAGCAGGCAGGTGACACAGGAAGCATAAAATCAGAAGATGCAGCTAGTGGTGTCCCCTCTTGGCTGTGTCCCCGCTTTGAATAACGTGGATATTTCAATACAATGAGCTGAACAAATCTTTTTGTTTTTTCCTGCAGGTTCCAGAAACATGTCCACACGTACCGTATCCTGCCGGACGAGGAGGACTATCTGGCCGTACAGGTACTGAATCTGCCGAGGTGGTGCTTCTAGGGGGTCACAGTCCAGCAATACCCAGAAGAGGCTTCTATTGCATGCGGGGGGCCGGGATGTCTCCTACCTGTGGCGGAAGCAGTGGGCGCACACAGGAGCAAAAATTCAAATCCCCCTGCATGCACTTGACAGGAGCCCGGCACAGTGTCCCGGAGGTTGAGGATCTCTAATGTGGTAACAGAAGTTCTATGATGTAACCATTTTTCAGCTTCGGTTCCGAAGAGGCCGGATTGTGTCATGAGGAAATGATCAGCGGAGGGGGAGGGGGTCATACATATTTATGTTATTATGTAATTTACTATCCTGCCTGCAGGGGGAGCTCTGGTCTCCATTTCTACATGTTTTCCCCTGCCTTCCCTTCCCATCTCCTTTCTGAAAAAAATCCTGATGTGTGCAGAGCTCATGTCTTCCCAGATGATAGAGAGCCAATCACAGTGATTCCTGATCATGAGGACCAATCAGAGTAATTCCTGATCATGTGACTGCTAATAATGATCACCTGCAGGCTGAAGGCGCCAATGACTAAAATAGAAGCCTGAAGATCATTACTGCCACCTACAGGCTGCACTGTTCATGTGCACAGGAGACCTACCATAATTATAACATGTACTCCCTACTGAAATCCCCTCATCACCCCCCCCCCCTCCATCCACAGCCCCCAAAAACAAAACCCTTACAAAGGAATTTAAACAGCAAAGCTATTAAATATATAATTAGCTTGGCCCTGGTTCTGTACAGGGATGGTGGGAACCCTTCATAATGGGCACATCAGGTGTACAGACCCGGGAACTCAGCACAGGGATGGTGGGAACCCCTCATAATGGGCACATCAGGTGTACAGACCCGGGAACTCAGCACAGGGATGGTGGGAACCCCTCATAATGGGCACATCAGGTGTACAGACCCGGGAACTCAGCACAGGGATGGTGGGAACCCCTCCTAATGGGCACAGCAGGTGTACAGACCTGGGAACTCAGCACAGGGATGGTGGGAACTCCTCATAATGGGCACATCAGGTGTACAGACCTGGGAACTCAGCACAGGGATGGTGGGAACTCCTCATAATGGGCACAGCGGGTGTACAGACCTGAGAACTCAGCACAGGGATGGTGGGAACCTCTCATAATGGGCACAGCAGGTGTACAGACCTGGGAACTCAGCACAGGGATGGTGGGAACCCCTCCTAATGGGCACAGCAGGTGTACAGACCTGGGAACTCAGCACAGGGATGGTGGGAACCCCTCATAATGGGCACATCAGGTGTACAGACCTGGGAACTCAGCACAGGGATGGTGGGAACTCCTCATAATGGGCACAGCGGGTGTACAGACCTGAGAACTCAGCACAGGGATGGTGGGAACCCCTCATAATGGGCACATCAGGTGTACAGACCTGGGAACTCAGCACAGGGATGGTGGGAACCCCTCATAATGGGCACATCAGGTGTACAGACCTGAGAACTCAGCACAGGGATGGTGAGAACCCCTCATAATGGGCACAGCAGGTGTACAGACCTGGGAACTCAGCACAGGGATGGTGGGAACCTCTCATAATGGGCACATCAGGTGTACAGACCTGAGAACTCAGCACAGGGATGGTGGGAACTCCTCATAATGGGCACAGCGGGTGTACAGACCTGAGAACTCAGCACAGGGATGGTGGGAACCCCTCATAATGGGCACATCAGGTGTACAGACCTGGGAACTCAGCACAGGGATGGTGGGAACCCCTCATAATGGGCACATCAGGTGTACAGACCTGAGAACTCAGCACAGGGATGGTGAGAACCCCTCATAATGGGCACATCAGGTGTACAGACCTGGGAACTCAGCACAGGGATGGTGGGAACCTCTCATAATGGGCACATCAGGTGTACAGACCTGAGAACTCAGCACAGGGATGGTGGGAACCCCTCATAATGGGCACATCAGGTGTACAGACCCGGGAACTCAGCACAGGGATGGTGGGAACCCCTCATAATGGGCACAGCAGGTGTACAGACCCGGGAACTCAGCACAGGGATGGTGGGAACCCCTCATAATGGGCACATCAGGTGTACAGACCTGGGAACTCAGCACAGGGATGGTGGGAACCTCTCATAATGGGCACATCAGGTGTACAGACCTGAGAACTCAGCACAGGGATGGTGGGAACCCCTCATAATGGGCACATCAGGTGTACAGACCCGGGAACTCAGCACAGGGATGGTGGGAACCCCTCATAATGGGCACAGCAGGTGTACAGACCCGGGAACTCAGCACAGGGATGGTGGGAACCCCTCATAATGGGCACATCAGGTGTACAGACCTGGGAACTCAGCACAGGAACCCCTGATAATGAGGGTATGAAATGTTGGGGGTTGAGAAGACCTCTCTATGTAGTCATCTGATCTCAGAGAGAAGGATGGTATGATGTCGGTGAATGTAGGCGCAGTGGGCGGATCTCAGCCTCCGGCACGCTGGGACAGCTGCCTTTTGCATGGTGATCTCTGCCGAAAACATCAGTCTAGACAGCCGGGCAGCTGAGCAAACAGGTGTTGTGTCCATGATGTCCGCTGTCATCTCCTGCTGGGCTCGGTGACATCTCAGACAGCTGCAGAGAGACAAGATGAGACCTGCATTGGATCCAGATCCCCCCCAGGGGGCGCCACCTCCTCCCTACCACCATCACACCCAAGGGGGTTTTCTAAAAGATCTGCCAAGACTGCGGATCCATTGAATTTTATGTAAAGCCGGAACTTTTCTTTGATGCTTTGGATGGAGTAGGGACGGGTAAAACCCTTATTGGTTTATTTTTTGCTCCCCGGGTTCCATTGGGGCGATCTCTCTGCACTTTCTGTCCTGGTGACACAACAGGAAGTGAGGGAGGTCCTCTGGTGTCACCCATTGGAAGATTTTCCTCCATTTCCTGTAGCATTTTGTGTTTCCCATCACTTCTGGATTAGCAGAGCTCCCGCTGTACCTCCAGGCCTCTTGCATGCAAGTGCTCATAGGACCCCGGATTGTGTGCCGTCCTCATTCACAGAACAGAGCTTGGGGCTCCATGTTATCTGAATGGCCAGGTGGAGGGGGAGGGGGGTTATACATGACTGTAGCACTGGGGTCTATGAGACCCACCACACTTCAACACCCGACTTCTAACTTCTATATGTCGGATATTCCAACAGCAAGATCCCCACCATCATTCCTGACTCTGCTCCTGCACACCGGGGAGATTTCTGGGTAAATATCTCAGTCCTCCATTCACATACACAGTCGTGGCCCTGACCCCCCCTGTATCTCCTCTCTCCACAGACATCTCTGGGGGTTCAGGTTCGGAGGTTCAAGACGTTGGGGGACCTGATTGCACTCTACCTGCAGCCCAACCAGGGGATGGTGTGTACCCTGCTGTACCCCGTGGAGAGGGAGAAGGACGTCATAGAGGACAGAGACTATTCCGGTGAGTACCTGCTGACCCCCCCCCACCCCACCGGGTCCACATACTGCACAGGGGGCCCCTAGTCCTGCATTGGATTCCTTGATGGGGTCTTATTGCTATCTGTGTCCCCGATAGGAGATTCACCATCACTTCCTTTCCTGGTGTCACTGGGTTAGGAAATGAGGAAAGTGATCTCTGCAGTACAGAGGCTCAAAACTGAGGACTAACATGTAGGTGATAACATCCCCCCTTCATTCCACCCCCCTCATTCTCCACCCCCCCTCTCATTCCCCCCCACCCCCCTCTCCCTCTCCCCCCTCTCTCCCCCCCTCCCCCTCTCCCCCCCTCTCCCCTTCCCCCCTCTCCCCTCTCATTCTCCGCCCATCGCTCCCTCCCACTCTCTCTATCCCACCTATTGCCCCTCTCCCTCTATTCTCCCCTCTCCCTCACTCCCCCATTCCCTTCCTTCTCCCTATTCCCCTCCCCCTCTCTTTCTATTTCTCTCTCTTTAACCCCCCCCCACCCCTCCATCCCCCCCCCTCCATCCCTATCCCTCCTTTCCCCTCTCTCCCCCCATCCCCATCCATCCATTCCCCTTCACCCCCCCCCTATTCTTTTCCCTCCATTCCCCTCTCCTCCCCCATCCTTATCCCTCCATTCCCCTCCCCCCATCCCTATCCCTCCTTTCCCCTCCCCCCCATCCCTATCCCTCCATTCCCCTCCCCCCCATCCCTATCCCTCCATTCCCCTCCCCCCATCCCTATCCCTCCTTTCCCCTCCCCCCCATCCCTATCCCTCCATTCCCCTCCCCCCATCCCTATCCCTCCTTTCCCCTCCCCCCCATCCCTATCCCTCCATTCCCCTCCCCCCCATCCCTATCCCTCCATTCCCCTCCCCCCCATCCCTATCCCTCCATTCCCCTCCCCCCCATCCCTATCCCTCCATTCCCCTCCCCCCCATCCCTATCCCTCCATTCCCCTCCCCCCCATCCCTATCCCTCCATTTCCCTCCCCCCCCCATCCCTATCCCTTCATTCCCCCCCCCCCCCATCCCTATCCCTCCATTCCCCTCTCCTCGCCTCTTTCTCTCTCCTCCCTATCCCTCTATTCCCCGCCCCCCCCCACCATCCCTATCCCTCATTTCCCATTTCCCTCTCCTCCCCCATCCCTATCCATCCATTCCCCTCTCCCCCCAATCCCTATCCCTCCTTTCCCCCCATCCCTATCCCTCCTTTCCCCTCCCCCCCCAATCCCTATCCCTCCTTTCCCCTCTCCCCCCCATCCCCATTCCTCCTCTCTCCCCCCCCCCCCCCCCAATCCCTGTCCCTCCTTTCCCCTCTCTCCCCCATCCCTACTCCATCCATCCCCCCCCCCAATTCCTATCCCTCCACCCCCCCCCCTCTATTCTTTTCCCTCCACCACCCCCCCAATCCCTATCCCTCCATTTTTCTCTCCCCCCCCCCAAACCTATGAAGAAAATGTCATACATTATGGGGCTGCATTCATGTTTCTCCTGACAATCCTGCCAGTAGCACACTTCCTGTCCTGGGATGACAACGCTTACTCACTTTATTGTCTGGAAGAGCAGTGTTGTCACCCCAGGAAAGGACTACAGAACGCTCCCCTCTCCATTACACTGGGAGGTGTTCTGTAGTTCTCAGAGATAACTGGGAACAATGTGACCGATAAAAGCTCAGAACAGGCAGAGAGTGCAGGAAGTTATCGGCTGAGAAGAGATGATCGTTGTTGTGGCTTATATACATTTCATGCCTCTTCCTTTGTTCACATATCACGGCCTTTTTTTTTTTTTTTCTTTTAGTTTTGAATATAGTGGGAGTTAAAATTGTCACATTTTTATATCTGTAACCTAATTAGGGAGAATTTTCATCACTTCCTGTTTCAGTGGCAATGGTGCAAGAAATGTAGGAAGTGGTTGTCACCAGTACAGAAATAACATTAAAAACATTGAAGGACACAGGAAGTCTTCGCCTTCGGGTTATACTGCCACCTACAGGAGGATTGGACATTGGCGGCTGTAGGCCGGCCCAGGATGACCCCGCTTCCACCCAGCATGCCTCCCTTTTTTTTTTTCCCTTAGTGTCCTAGAAGGACAGAGGTCTTTTCTTCAGCTCTGCTGGGAAAGTCTAACCCCAATTCCAGTTGTCCAGTGCGGCCGTCCACAGATTGGCTTTTTGGGTGTCGCTACCAGCCCCCGCTGGATAGAACCTTGCGAGGCTACTAGCCTAGAAGTGACCCTAAGGCTCCATTCACACTTGTGCTACTCCAAAGTCATGCAACCTTGGATGGGTGCGACTTAGATGCTTCCTTTTTGGCCTTGACCAGTTATAATGGACAACTGTTGTGCAGCTGTCGCACGTATAACATTCAGATGCGACTTTTGAGGGTTTACATTGCAGTCTGTGGCACTCAAGTCGCATGAAAGTCGGACCAAAGTATAACGCAGGAACCTTTTTAACATCACTGCAACTTAAGTCGCACATATTTGAATGGTGTGACTCACTGAACAACATGGGGTGCAACTTGTCATGCGCCTTTGGTGTCCAAAAGTCACATGAAAAAGTCGCACAAGTGTGAATGGAGCCTTAGGCACTAGTTTCCATGTAAGGCTGGGTTCGCCGCATCCAATTCGCATGACGTGCAGCGCAATCTTTAATATTGGTTGGACCCGCGGGCAAACATTTTCTTGGGCCCCCCCATGAAATTTCGCTCTCCACCTGCTCTGAGACATACATAAAATAGCAGTTAGACTCAAAATCAGTTTTCCTGAATCAGATCAGGCAGTGATTGTGATTGGTTGCCAGAGGTTACAGTGTATCATTACCGCTCACTGACTGGTTGCTAGAGGTTACCCATACCAATTTGCTTACCTTTGCAGAACAGGATGATGTTCGGCTTAATGACCACAGTTGCAGGCAGGACAGGGAGGAATGATACACATATGAATGCTGCCTTTATTTACATATCAATGCCGCCGGTAAGCGGCTATTTACATATGAATGCAGGTTATTTACATGTAAACACAGGGTCTGCCTGCATGTGAGTCATCTGTACATAACAATAGGGTAGAGCTGGGAGCCATTAGTAGCAGCACTTCACACTGAGATATCGGGACACAGCACGGGACTGAAACTTCAAGGGGCAAGGGAATTTAAACTGGGATAGTTGGCAAGTATGAGGCAGGCTCTTTGGGCCCCACAATAATGATGGGGCCCAGGGCAGCTGCCCCTTTTGCCCTGCCTTAAAGACGGCCCTGATAAAGTGCGAGTGTGACCGGCTCTCAGTGGGGCCAGTTCACACATGTCCGGAGCGGGCGCGGTACGGATTCCGTAAGAGTCCTGTGTGTTTTTGGGTCTGGCCCAGGTGCAAATGCAGGCAAAAATTCAGACCTGAATCACAGAGCACCCTGGTGGAAGTGCTTGTCCAAATAGTGCCTGAACTGCTTGATCGTGGAGAGGCAACATCTCTTAGAACATGTCCTCCTAGAGAAAGGTCAGCTAAGTCCCCTCCCTCTCGTCCTCCTACTTCCTGAGTAGGTACACCTTGGCCTCCCAAACTTGGCTTTCTTGGGACACCTAATTCGAAGGGGTCGTTGTTTCAGCTCCTGCCCTACTTCAGTTTCAGGTGCTGTATCCCAGCCTGGTCGCACTTCTTGTAAGATTATACGTCTACCTGTTTAAGGACCTGCAAGTCAAAAAGTTTTCATAGTATCCACCATCCTGTTACCCCATAAAGGGACGCTCTGACCTCTGGGGTAAGTTAAAACCTGTGCCTACGGGTCACCATCCCTTCAGGACTTTGTGTCTTTGGTATGGGAATGCTTAGACAACCTCCTGTGGAAAAATCAGTTGGCATGGGCCATTATAGACAATGCCTTCCTGATCGCCCAGATGTCTTCACAGATAAGCCGGATCCTGGGTTCTCCATTATTGGTGCTGGAATTTTTTTTACAGCCTGCAAACATTTTTTGTAATTTTTGTATCTGAGTATTTACCCTCATGTCCTTGTGCTTCAATCAGGAGTTACCTGCTTCTCAGCTGCTACTGGAATGTCATGCAATCTCTGCTGCCATTTTCTGTTTGTGAAATTCTCACCTCCTTGCTACAGTGGTTCTGCTAGATCAGCGATTCCATTCACATGTGCTGCTGGCTTCTGTGTCCACCTATGGGTATCACCTGCCCTACTGTGGATTTATATCCCCTTCCCTTCTAATACTTGCTTCCACAGCTCTAAGTCTGCTTCTATATATATATATATATATATATATATATATATATATATATATATATATATATATATATATATATATATATATATATATATGTGTGTATATGTGTGTGTGTGTGTGTGTATATATATATATATATATATATATATATATAATGTGTATATATACAGTATCTCACAAAAGTAAGTTCACCCCTCACATCTCTGTAAATCTTTTATTCTATCTTTTCATGTGATGTGAATGTACAATGTATATGTAAAGCGCTTTGTAAATTGACGGCGCTATATAAGTACCTTAAATAAAAAAATAAATGTGACAACACTGAAGAAATGACACTTGTCTACAATGTAAAGTAGTGAGTGTACAGCTTGTATAACAGTGTAAATTTGCTGTCCCCTCAAAATAACTCAACACACAGCCATTAATGTCTAAACCGCTGGCAACAAAAGTGAGTACACCCCTAAGTGAAAATGTCCAAATTGGGTCCAGTTAGCCATTTTCCCACCCCGGTGTCATGTGACTTGTTAGTGTTACAAGGTCTCAGGTGTGAATGGGGAGCAGGTGTTTTAAATTTGGTGTTATCGCTCTCACTCTCTCATACTGGTCACTGGAAGTTCAACATGGCACCTCATGGCAAAGAACTCTCTGAGGATCTGAAAAAGATGGCCTAGGCTGTAAGAAGATTGGGAAGGCCCTGATACTGAGCTGCAGCACGGGGGCCAAGACCATACAGAGGTTTAACAGGACAGGTTCCACTCAGAACAGGCCTCGCCATATGGTTGCCACCTCATCCCTTTAAACCCGAACACATAATAATTACACAGGTTCTGTGGCTGATTAAGGTGGTAATTAAACTCACTTGGTGCCTTATCTGTATTAAATCAGCCTCAGAACCTGTGTAATTCATATGTGTTCGGGTTTAAAGGGATGAGGTGGCAACTCTACCTCGCCATGGTCGATCAAAGAGGTTGAGTGCATGTGCTCCGCGTCATATCCAGAGGTTGTCTTTGGGAAATAGACGTATGAGCGCTGCCAGCATTGCTGCAGAGGTTGTAGGGGTGGGGGGTCAGCCTGTCAATGCTCAGACCATACGCCACACACTGCATCAAATTGGTCTGCATGGCTGTAGTCCCAGAAGTGTCATTTCTTCAGTCTTGTCACATGAAAAGATAGAATAAAAAATTTACAAAAATGTGAGGGGTGTACTCTTTTTTTTTTTTTTTTTTTGAGATACTGTAAATACATGCTCAGTGCAGCCTGGGTTGCCTGAGAAATTTCCTAGTTTCTCTGAGCTCCTGATTTGCTTTGTATTACTTGCATTCTGTGTCCTGACTACCCATGTACCGACCCCCGGGTTCGTCTACCATTTTTGTTTGCCTGGTGCCCACCCTGACTTCATCTCGTTTCCTGGATCATCTGCTGAACTCTGCATACCTGAGTTGACTCTACATTGTCAGCCAGGGGCGGCAACTTGGTTCCAGTTTTCTGCATGTCCATCACCACCATGGTGAAGAAGCAGGCTGGGGCTTAGACCCCGTTCCTCTAGGAACTTGTTTTGGTTCCACCCTCCTGGTTGGATTTCATTTCCAAGCATGTTAGAGTTGAACACCAAGTTTAATTCCCACCTATCAAGTCTGTTTTTTTCCTTACCAAAATTTGGGTAAAGAAATCTACAACGTACCTTCCCCACCTTGCTTATTTCTTGCATGGGAAGTTCCCATGTACCCCATTTGACAATGCTGAATCATGGCTCTCTTCGTGTTCTCTGGAACTGATGTTCTCCTCCTTGGAGGTCATTCTGCCCCAAGCTCACCTTTTAGGGTCCTTCTCTGGTTGTCATCGCCTTGACAAGGTAATTGTCTACCTAGACAGCCATTTTGCATATGGAACCCTATTTATCTTGGACCTACATTGGGAACGGGTAAAATGAGGCCTAGGAACTTCTCTAAACCTAGGGTGTCTCATCTCTCCCCCCCACCAGGACAACGTTTTTAGGCCCCTTTGTCCAGATCCGGCTTTCCAAGCGGAGCTTATTTTCCTTGTTGACCATGGTGCTCAGGCTGTGAGGTTTTTTTTTCCTTTCAGCAGTGACTCCTGGTCAGTCTTTCTGGTTTATTCCTTTAGAAAATTAGTTTTCGTTCCATCCTTCTGGTTGGGTCAGGTAGACCAATTTCCAAGTTTATGGTCTCTAGCTTGGGATTTTCCCTTCTTTGTCAGACATTAAAAATGCATTTTCATGCTCTTTTCTGGCATCCAGCATTGTTTTCCCACGCTAACTTTCCACCTGGTCCTCTTTTCACGTACATTACCAGGCGGGGGTTGTGGCCTCATCTGATGCCAGCTTCTAGCGTTGGTCCTTCAGGCGGCTCCTGTGTCCCTCAAAGACCCCATACACACGATTAGATTTTCTGTATATTTTTGTCCTCAGATTTACCAAAACCATATAATATATGAGGTCAAACCTTAAAGCGGAGTTCCACACAAAAATGGAACTTCCGCTTTTCGGAACCCTCCCCCCCTCCGGTGTCACATTTGGCACCTTTCAGGGGGGAGGGGGGTGCAGATACCTGTCTAAGACAGGTATTTGCACCCACTTCCGGCATAGACTCCCATGGGAGTCTATGCCTCTTCCTGTCCCTCCGCGCTGTCTGCTGGGAAACACATAGGTCCCAGGAGATAGCGGGGACCAGTTAGGATGCGCAGCGCGACTCGTGCATGTGCAGTAGGGAACCGGGAAGTGAAGCCGCAACGCTTCACTTCCTGATTCCCTCACCTAGGATGGCGGCGGCAGCTGCAGAGAACCGAGCGGGTTCTCTGCGTCCCCTGCCGACATCGCTGGACCCCGGGACAGGTAAGTGGCCATGTATTAAATGTCAGCAGCTGCAGTATTTGTAGCTGCTGGCTTTTAATATTTTTTTTTTTTTGGCGGTTTAGGTAGACTCCCTCTTTAAGAGTTTCAATTTGTATGCAATCACACAGGCCCCTTGCACTACATGGTTTTGGCAAATCTGAAGACAAAAATCTGCAGAAAATCTAATAGTGTTTATGGGGCTAAAGGACTCCAAGAAAGGATTTTACGGTAAGTATAATAAAAATCCTATTTTTTTTTTGTGTCCCTACTAGAGAGTTTTCTCATCACTTCCTGTCCTGACAGGAAGTGAAGAATAATATTCCCAGTGGGGACACAGACAATAATATAAGCGTGGCAGAGGCTCTAACCCATTGCAACAACACCCACAACAAAATGGTTTTGACTGGAGTTAGACCTAATACTAGAATCAGCTCCTTGTACTGTCTGTTCTGACAGTTGCTCTTTGTGGTGTAGATCTATTGTACATGTCACTCTTTCTATTCCCTTTCAGATGGAGAAGATGAGAAGCCGCCCCTCCCGCCTCGTTCTGCCTCGGCTAGTTTCTCGGGGGGCCTCGGAATGAGTTTGATGCCCTGCGGGCAGGATGTCGGCTCTGCGGAGAGGTAATGCACCCCCTGCTACTGAGGACACTGAGAGGAGAGTCCTACCTACCACCGAGGGGGAGTTCTCCAAATATGTCACACAGAGACTTGATAGGAAGCTATTTTGGCTGGAGTTGGTATATGAAATAAACTTGATATTTAATCATTACTCCATGGAAGAACTGATAATTTAGTGTTTGGAAGCCGGAAGAGTTAAACTCCCTAATAAGCACTTCTGTCTCTTGGTGTCTTTATTACTGTAATCTCTATACTAAGGTCCCTAGTCCTGCTGTGCCCATTATGAGAGGTTCCCATCATCCCTGTGCTGAGTTCCCGGGTCTGTATACCTGATGTGCCCATTATGAGGGGTTCCCATCATCCCTGTGCTGAGTTCCCGGGTCTGTATACCTGATGTGCCCATTATGAGGGGTTCCCACCATCCCTGTGCTGAGTTCCCGGGTCTGTATACCTGATGTGCCCATTATGAGGGGTTCCCACCATCCCTGAGCTGAGTTCCCGGGTCTGTACACCTGCTGTGCCCATTATGAGGGGTTCCCACCATCCCTGTGCTGAGTTCTCAGGTCTGTACACCTGATGTGCCCATTATGAAGGGTTCCCACCATCCCTGTGCTGAGTTCCCGGGTCTGTAAACCTGATGTGCCCATTATGAGGGGTTCCCACCATCCCTGTGCTGAGTTCTCAGGTCTGTACACCTGATGTGCCCATTATGAGGGGTTCCCACCATCCCTGTGCTGAGTTCTCAGGTCTGTACACCTGATGTGCCCATTATGAAGGGTTCCCACCATCCCTGTGCTGAGTTCCCGGGTCTGTAAACCTGATGTGCCCATTATGAGAGGTTCCCACCATCCCTGTGCTGAGTTCTCAGGTCTGTACACCTGATGTGCCCATTATGAAGGGTTCCCACCATCCCTGTGCTGAGTTCTCAGGTCTGTACACCTGATGTGCCCATTATGAAGGGTTCCCACCATCCCTGTGCTGGGTTCCCGGGTCTGTAAACCTGATGTGCCCATTATGAGGGGTTCCCACCATCCCTGTGCTGAGTTCCCGGGTCTGTACACCTGCTGTGCCCATTATGAGGGGTTTCCACCATCCCTGTGCTGAGTTCCCGGGTCTGTACACCTGATGTGCCCATTATGAGGGGTTCCCACCATCCCTGTGCTGAGTTCCCGGGTCTGTACACCTGCTGTGCCCATTATGAGGGGTTTCCACCATCCCTGTGCTGAGTTCCCAGGTCTGTACACCTGATGTGCCCATTATGAGGGGTTCCCACCATCCCTGTGCTGAGTTCTCAGGTCTGTACACCTGATGTGCCCATTATGAGGGGTTCCCACCATCCCTGTGCTGAGTTCTCAGGTCTGTACACCTGATGTGCCCATTATGAGGGGTTCCCACCATCCCTGTGCTGAGTTCCCGGGTCTGTACACCTGATGTGCCCATTATGTGGAGTTCCCACCATCTTTGCTGGGTTTTTATTCATTTATATTATCAGGAATGTAACTGGAACTTGCATCAGTAGGAGCAAACATGGGAGGGAGGGAATTTTTTATTGTGTGGGGGTCAGGGAAACACAAAGGTGAGAGGAAATATCCCAAGACTCCCAGGTATATCAGAGCAGGGATATCTTAGGACAGGGATTTGCACAAGAAATAGTAGATGATGCAAATCTGGCCGGCTCCTGTATTCAATGTTCAGCCAATAGAGTGCTTGACTGTGACCTGAGAACAGCGCCCCAGGTTGGCAGAGCCATGTTCTCCATAGTATAATAGGTTCCGTTTATTCTTTGTCGGTATTTTCTGGATAACCAAACTCAGACATCTCTCAAGTGAAGTCCCAGAGAGGTTTGAAAATCCTTGTGTGTGTGTGCAACACTGAAATGTCTGCTTGAATGGACTCCCCCTTTAAATTTGCTGTAGACTACAGTTGGCCCCCGCATCTGGTTTCTGATTGGTCTTTGTCTTTCCTCTCCCTTGCAGCTCCACCAATGGCCTGAGCACCATCTCTCACGAGTACCTGAAGGGCAACTACGCGCTGGATCTAGAAGCTGTGAAATCCGGGGCCACCAGCCTGCCCCACCTCAACAAAACGCTGGTCGTCTCCTGCAAGCGCCTTCACGGGTCAGCAAAAAAACCACCATCGCCTTCTGCTTTACTCCTTCCTGTTACAGAACCTGCCAATCAGAGGCCACAGAAATGATGCGTCTCTATTATAGTGGAGAGATCCATTCTGTGATGGTCGCCAAACCATTCTTCACCCCATTCCAGTGTTTTTTGATCCAAAAATGTATCACTTTTGCGCAGTGTGTTGAATCACAACCCATGACAGTCCTCTGCGATGCACGATAGATAAAAAAAAGAAAAAAACTATTTTTGTTGGCAAGGTGAGTTAGGGTGGCCATGCTGCTGGTGACATACGCAGCTGGGAGTTTAATGGGGCGGGTAAGAGTAGCTTCTCCTGTCATTGCATTTCAATGACAGTTTTTTTTTTTTTTTTTTTCAGCAATGCTGATAAGGATTGCTAGGCAAAAATGAGGAAAGAAAGCTGACAGCCCCACCTGGTGGTTGAAAATGACAATGCACTTTTGCTAGTTTACTTAAAACAATTATAGATTTTTTTTTATTTGATCTTTTTTTAGCGCCATCTACAGTAACTAAAGAATATTAATGTAAACCTCCTGTGAATTCCTTTCAAAACCTTTTAAGGCCTAGTTCACCAAGCTATAATAATTGATATCAGAAGTCAGTTTTGGTCCAAGTTTTATTCGTTTTGGAATTGTCTGAATATCCAGCGGTAAATGATTCCTTATTCGCCATAATAACCAGGAGGGAGAGCTCAGAATAT